>NC_092808.1:117122048-118322048 GCF_040954645.1 Diabrotica undecimpunctata
AGTGGAAATACTTTTTAAATGTCTAAATTTTTGTTTAGGTATGGTTAACTACTAGATAATTCACACAATACACAAGATACCTATATTTTTTTTATACCAGATTTGATCAAAGAAAGTTATCAGTTTCAACATACTATAATGAATTATTGTTTTTAGGCGATCCCTTATATTGGATGTTGAACTGGGGAACGTTACTTTATCGTAAATCCTTCCAAAGATATCTATGTGCGGTAATATTTTATTATCAAAACATAGCTTTATATACAATAGCAGTTTTTGCGTACTTAAGTAAACCCACTGCAGTTGAACTTTTAGAATATCTAGCTACAGCTACATCATTAACTTATGTGAGTATTTTAAAACTATAGCTAAGTTTAAATGTTTTAACCAATTTTTATTTAATTGATATTTAATACAAAAGACTGATTTATAGTAGATTTTATTATTAATTTTTATAAATAAAAGATTCATGTTTTGTACACTTTAAATATCCTAATAGATTTTAGGTTATTGTTGTACCATTTAACACGTTTCCTGTATGCTTATATTGAAGTTTCATAATTTGTTTCTTCTTTCGGGTCTTCGTAATAGGTGTAGTGTCCTGCTCTAGTGAGGTGTTAGTGTTCTTCTTTGGGAGTCTGTTAGGTATTCCTTAACCTTTAACTTTTCCGACGTAGACGGCAACTCAATTGCTATCAACAAGTCCTCGTAGACACTTCGTGTCAGGCCTAGCAACCTCCAGTGGAGTCTTACGTTGCCATGCTTTCTATTTCTGTTGTAACTTAAACATCTTAGTTTGTATTTCTTCTTCTTCTTCTTCTTCTTCTTCTAATGGCGCTACAACCCTTTGTGAGTCTTGGCCTGCTTAACAATGTTCTTCCATTCTGCCCTGTCGGATACTTTCCTTCGCCACTGCCTGATGTTCATGGTTTTAAGATCCCTCTCTACGTCGTCTATCCATCTTTTACGGGGCCTTCCTCTTGTTCTGTTTCCTTGAGGCTTCCATTTCTGGACTACTTTTACAGCTCGATTATCTGGCATTCTTTCTAGGTGACCAAGCCAGTTTAGTCTTTGTGATTTTACAAATCTGACAATATCTGCGCTCTGCATAGTTCATCCAGCTCGTGGTTCATTTTAATTCTCCACGAACCATCGCTGCATTGGGTTGGTCCAAATATCTTCCTTAGTATTTTGCGCTCAAATATTCTCAGTTGATTTTCATCAGTGGTTGAGAGGGTCCACGTTTCACATCCATATGTGACCACGGGTCTTATTACTGTTTTGTAGATTCTCAGCTTAGACTCACGATTTAGTAACTTACTTTTCATTAAGTCTTTGTATGCATAAAAGCACTTTTTACCGCTAAGAATCCGTGCTTGTATTTCTTGACTGATGTTGTTGTTGTCATTTATTATTGAGCCTAGGTAGGGAAAAGTGGAGGCATATTTGTAGGTATGGTTGTCTACCTTCAGATTCTCATGTTCATTCGATTTTGTGCACTCCATATATTTTGTTTTACTTTCATTTATATATAGACCAAACGTAGCAGCTTCTCGTTTCAGTTCTATAACTTTTTCGCTTAATACCCTTTTGTTGCGGCTTATTATGGCAACATCATCCGCATATGCGCATATTTTCATAGATCTTGTATTAATACAGCCGTTTATATCCAGTTTTCTAACAACAGCTTCTAAAGTTAGATTAAACATTGTTGTTGATAAGGCATCTCCTTGTCTAACTCCATTTTCAATATCAAAGGCCTGCGTCATATCTCCATCTATTCTCACCATAGCTTTGGAACCCTCCAGAGTCATTCGTATAAGTTTAACCAACTTATTGGGTATCCCTAACATAGATAGTTGCTTTAACATCTTTTGTCGATCTACTCCATTAAACGCCTGTTTGAAATCGATATACAAGTTGTAAATAGGTATGTTATATTCAGCACATTTTTCATGTATACCTCTTAACATATGTATTTGGTCTATAGTTGACCTCTTTGGTCTGAAGCCACATTGGTATTCACCAATAATCTCCTCCGAAAACGATTCCAGGCAGCTATATATAATTCCTGATAATATCTTGTAGATGACATTTAAAACTGTTATGCCCCTATAATTTTTGCAGAGTCGTTTGTCTCCCCCTTTGTACATAGGAAGTATGATTCCCACTTTCCAATCTTCTGGGATGACTTCTAGTGTCCATATGCGGTCGATTAGTTTATGGATACGCCTCCATAGCGCATGTCCACCATTCTTTATCAGTTCTGCAGTTATTCCATCTGTGCCAGGTGCTTTGTTATTTTTTAGATGTTTTATGACTTAGTTTATATTTATAAAGTTAAAAAATGCAACACAAAGTTAATTAAACAACATTTAAATGGTTTTTACGCACATATTAAATAGCTTCAAACATGTACATCGAGATAGCACTGATGATGGAATAATAATTCCGAAAACGTTCTGTGATGTAGCCCGAGAGGGTTTTTAATATTATACCTTTTATAAAGGAATTTTTTAATAAATTTTTAGTTTAAAAATTCTTTGACAAAATTTAGCTGGAAAGCCAAAATGTAGCATTTGACGGGATAAAATCTACACCTCCATCGAACAAAGTTGTAACTCAGGTTAGATCTATTTTCACATTTCAACACAGGCGAATGCAGTGAAAAATTGCGCACATGTCAATATAAACGACATATCTTACTTCTCAATAGTTTCGCTAATACTCCGCTGAAAAAAGTTGTACTTTAACTTACGTGTGTCAGTTTAGTGTAAGAAAGACAGTAACACTGTTTACTTCATATGTCAAATTTTTAGTTTCTATATATTTGACGATTAATAAGGTTGTTAAAGGAGTTACAGCTTTGTTGCACGGATGTTTAATTTATAAAGTAATTAAACATACGGTGTATCCCCTAAGTCAATCTTGTATGAATAGTTTACCGGGGGATCCCATATGCTATATGAGTTGCTGCTTTTTTATAGTTATAGTATATCCCATTGACGTGAATGTAACTTGTACATTATTTAATTTAGTTGATATTTTTGACTATACAAGTGTTTTTATCATCATCATCATCAGTGGTGCTACAGCTCTAGTTGAGCCTTGACCTTCCCCAGTCTATTTCGCCAGTCGTTTCTGTTTAACGCCAACCGTTACCAATTTGCCGCGCCGATTTTCCTTGCGTCCTCGTCCACACCGTTCCTCCATCTCAGTCGTGGTGTGCCTCTACTCCTATTTCCCGCTGGGAGCGATAATAGAGTTCGTCTGGGTGGGTAATTTTCATTTGCTCTTGACACATGTCCAGCCCATCTAAGCCTACCTATTTTTATGAAGAATATTACATCTCTACCATTTACTATTTTTTTATACTTCTCGTACAATTCGAAATTATATCGCCTTCTCCAAATACCATTCTCACAGAATGCGCCCATTATCCTTCTTAGTATCTTCCTTTCGAAGACGAGCAGAAGATTTGCGTCTGTTTTGGAGATGGTCCATGTTTCTGACCCATATGTCAGCACTGGTAAGATGAGTGTTCTATATATTATTAGTTTGGTTTTCTGGCTTAAATTTCTGTTTTTTAGCTGCTTGCTTAGTCCAAAATAACATTTGTTTGCTAGCAGTACCCTCCGTTTTACTTCTTCAGATGTGTCATTATCGTTTGTTATGAGAGAACCCAAATATGTAAACTTATTTACTACCTCAAAATTATATTGGTCTATACTGAAGTTTTCTTCGGCGTTTCTAGCTCTATCTCTGTTATTTGGAATAGATGCTAACATTTTGGTTTTTTCCTCGTTTATTTTAAGGCCCATATTTTGTGCGGCTGTCAAGAAGGTGGAAGTCATCTCTTTAAGTCCTCGTGTAGTACGTGCGATCAAATCCAGATCATCAGCGTAAGCCATAATCTGCGTTGATTTATTAAAGATTGTTCCCCTATTGCGTAACTCGGCATCTCTTATAGTCTTTTCTAACGCTATATTAAAGAGAAGGCACGCCAGCGCGTCTCCCTGCCTTAACCCTGCATACGTTTCAAACGCTTGTGACATATCGCCTTGTATTTGCACTCTGCAGATCACTTTACTCATAGTTGTTTTTACGAGCCTTATTAATTTATGGGGAATGTTAAGTTCATTCATGGCTTCGTATAATTTACCTTTTAGGACGCTATCATACGCTGACTTAAAGTCCACAAAGAGATGGAACGTGTCAATATTAAATTCATTGGTTTTTTCTAAGATTTGACGTAGCACAAAAATCTGGTCAATTGTTGACCTACCTGACCTAAAACCGCTTTGATACTCACCAAGGATTTCTTCCACGTACGTACTTAAACGGCTGTACAGGGTGTTGGAGAATATTTTGTACATTGTATTCAGAAGAGTTATACCCCTATAATTTTTACATTCCAACAAATCTCCCTTTTTGTGCAGTGGACATATGATTCCAGTGCACCATTCCTCTGGCATTTGTTCTTCTTCCCAGACTTTGACTATTATGTTGTGAATTTGGTGCATAATGCTGTTACCTCCATGTTTGATGAGCTCTGCGGGGATACAATCCACTCCTGGGGACAAGTGTTTTTATATCGAGATATATTTTCATACATAAAATTAGTCGTAATAGGTGTATATTAGAATTAGCTTTAAAAAATAGTGAAATAGACGCTGAACCTGAAGTAAAATTATCATAACCATAATTTTGTAACTAAACGTAAGTAGTTTATATTTTATGGAACAAAATTTATTTTCTGGTGAGATGGAAAACTTAGAAATTAAATTATATATAAGATTATATATAATTATATATAATTAAATAAAATTAAAGAACTTCAGCAACAAGGCAAAACTGTTAAGTTGGCATGGATTAAAAGCCACTGTGGAATAACTGAAAATGAAATAGTAGATGAATTGACAAAAAACGTGGTGACACAAAGAGTATTAACTCATTATCTTAATACGTCTAGAGATATAGAATAAAACATATTCAAAGAGCTTAGGAAAGAATAGAAAGAAAGGTATATTAATGGGAATATAAATACAGGAAACCATTACAGAGCAATCAGAAACCATATTACGGATAAATCTTGGTTTTCTAAAATGGAGTCGACAAAGGATATGACAACAACTATTTGCAGAATGAGATTTAACAACTGTCATACACCATCATTTATATTTAAAATGAATCTAGCTGATAGTCCGCAATGTACTTGTGGTCAGATGGGTAAACTACAATATAAAATTTTGGACTGTTCTCTTATATCTAATAAGTTTAATATTTTTTTTAAATTCGCTGTATTCGTTGACCGATATCCACCATCCGATTAATTTAAATTATTTATTAACATTAGAAAACAATGAGTTTTTATATAGATTATTGTATAAACATGTTTTAGATATTAAACTCAAATTGTAATTGCAAATATAGAGTAAATATTTCTTTGTAATTTGTTAGAATATAAAAAAAAATTAAAAAAAAATAATAAGAGAGGGAAGTAAACAAAAATAAATAAAAAAAAAATAAAAAAATATAAGAAATAAATAATAATTAAAAAAATTTTAAAAAAAATTAATAAAAACAAAAAAAGAGAAAAAATGGGGAACTTGGACAGTCCACACTAACGTAGCTATTGAATTAAGTAGATAGCTGCAGAAGAGTTTGCTGTGGAACTCTGAGAACATCATCACCTATTTTTTATATAAATAACTAAAAAAGCACCTAATAGAAAAAAAACTAGAAACAAATTACCAAAAAGAAAAGACTATATATTAGAGATCAATACTTGTAATAGATTTAGGATAAGATTGTATACGAAACGGTGACTAATGAAAAAATGAGTAAAAATTGTAAGATTGGCGAATGGATTTAGTGTCCGCAGTGATATAAACACAAACAACAAACTATCAAACCCTATCAATCTGAGCGTTCTACTATATGTATTACCGCAATGACACATACACCTAAACATTCAGGAGTTTATGTATTCATTATTTTCCCAAGTTTGGTAAATGTAAACAAAATTACTTATTAAATTGCGTTTAACGTTTTATTAAATAACTCTAAATATTTAACTAAATATATTATTAAAACACATTTTATAGAAAGCCTCAAAAAGCAGTTCTGTAAAATGCCAATGCTGAACTTAAATCTATAAACTATAAAATATAATATATATTATGGTACTTATTAGATTAAAATTTTAGTTTTCATTGGTGTATGGGTGCTTAATGAGAAACTTTAGCGCTATTCACAAACTTCAAAAAAATCTGACACATTTATATGCAGAGAATACAAGACCAGCGAGTACAAATCTAATACAAAAACTGAAGCGACAAGGAGAAAAATATAAGAGATATTCTTATCTATACATTATTACATTTTTTACATATTATGGCATAGTTTATTGGATTATCCGTAGTTCCAAAAACAACATTTCATATCTTATTTTTCGACATTTTCCAGCAACTAAAACACTAACAATATTAACATATGCCTTTATGGAACCGCACTCTGTTTTGTTTTGTCATAGCATAATATCTATACTTTTCTACTTGACGTGGCATTATATCTATTTGCTTAAAATGTTAAATGAAGAAATCGTAAAGCTAAAGGAGCAAATAAGCAAGCATTCTAATATATCAGAAGAAATAGACTGTACTTATTGTCAACGTAAAATTTCTGAAGACCTGATTTATTTTTTTAACCGATTCCTTAGAATAAAAGAGTAAGTATATATTATGTTTATCTTAATCACGTATATCGCTATGTAGTTAAAAGATATACGGTGGTATCTAATTTCTGTTATTTAATATAGATGTCGCCACACAGCGATACCAGTCTTGTCAAGAAGGAAATTTGCTTAATCGCTTACGTAGAGGTAGAACCCCGAAAAGACACAAGCCGTCATGTACAGACACCGAAGAAGTAGACCAGACAGGGAGATCACCATAGCCAACACCCCTGTAGAATGGACAAACGAGGCAAAATACCTCGGAGTGATATTAGACAGAAATCTTACTTTCACAGAACATATAAAACAAGCAGTCTACAAAGCAAAAGCCCTAAGAAGTCAACTCTCCTCACTAATAGACAGAAAGAGCAAACTTCGATTCAAAACAAAAATGACAGTAGCTAACTGCATAATACTACCCTCACTAACATATGCATCTGCCGCATGGGGACACACATGCAAAAGTAACAGGCAGAAAATCCAGATAGCCCAAAACTGGATGATGAGAGAGGCATTAAATATACCAAAATACGTACTGCTAAGATACGTATTTAGAGACTCTGGTCAGAAAAAAACTCTAAGGACTATGGACAAAAGAGCCTATGATATCTTCAACGGTTTCAGAAACCACCCCAACAGGATTCTAAAAGAGTTGACAGATTACATCAACACAAGAACGGTGCACAGACGGCCGAAACAACAACTAATTGGATATAGGGAAGAAGAATAAAATAAAGAAATGAGATAGCCACAGAGGAGTCAAACCAAAGTATTTTAGACAGTGACCACCAAAAAAAATGAGGCAGAATTGCTGCAACCAACCAAGAGATGGTTTGTTGGATGAGTTTGGATGGTTGATGTAGCAATTCAGTCACAGTCTGGCGAGACTAAAACGATAGTATATAAGACCAATATACACCGGGGTGTGTGAGGGCAATATACACCTGGGAATGGACACCCCAACACACGCACACATAGTATTAATTTAGATGTAGTAAAAAAAAAAACAAAACCCAAAAAACATATACACGGAGTGTGTGAGAGCAGTATACACTTGGGAATGCACACTCCATAGTTAAGTTAGATAAGTAGTAGTATATTAAGACAAAAAACAAAAAAAAATCGCTCACTGTTTAAACAAAATTATGTCTTCTTTAGAACACCGAAAGTCATCTTATGTTTCGTACAAAAACATAAAAAAACCCAATTAAAAAGTATAAAAGGCCCGTCAAGCCATTTATTCCAGCCCTCAGGCAGATCGAATGCTGATCCTATCGAGAATTCCGAGCACCGAGGTCATGTGCGGCATGATCGGTGTCCAGATAATCTAGAGTGGTAACTTGCATTGTCCATCACAATAACTGAATTTTTAGGTATGAATTCAATCATCTGTTCGAAATATTCTTCAAACACATCTCCGTTCATCTCTTCGTGATAATCACAGGTCTTTTTTGATTCAAACAAAAGTAAACCCTCCTTAAGAAATCCATTCATAATACCTAGATGGGTAACAATTAATCGTCGACCTTTACCTGTTGGTTCTCTGAAACCAGGTGAATATCCTTCCAGAAATGCTTGTCGACATGTTTTTATAGTCTTGTCTTTCCAAGCTCTCCCTACAGTATGCCCTTCATTAACCCACGTTTCATCTAAATAATAAAGGTTCTTCTTTTCTGTCCTTATTTTTTTATTTTTCTGAGGTAGTCTCGTCTCCAACACACAATTTCTTCGGAATCGATAAGCATTGACTGTCTGCCCACTTTTTCATACTTAAAGTTTAACTCATGCAAAACTTTTAAAAGTTTGTCTCTACTTATTGTGGGTAAATCGGGATCGTTGGTAATGGCTTGTAAAATTTTATCTAAAGTTGGTATTTGTTTGTTAAAAAAAATGAGTGGACCATTCTACGAATTGCATTTTTGAAGAATTCATCCACATTCACTTTCGACAATTTTGGTTTTCCTGGTCTCGGTTTGGGTGGCGTTATACCAGCTGATTTTTCCTCTTTTAAAATGTTATATACAGTTGATTTTGAATATCCCATTACTTTAGACGAAATTTCAACTATACTATCAACAGTATTGGAAGGATTGTGTTGCTTAAAATAATTGTAGACGTTAAGGATAACACTCTTTTTGTTAAGTGATAAATGATTCAACTTTAATTTTTTAACTGGTGTTATGTATATTCTATAAACTCACTATTCACTCTTGCAAAAAACAACTGTGTCAGATCTCTTCACTCGCTTATAATCGACTAAACAAAAATTTTCTGATATTAATGAATGACTATTTAAAGACCATTAACCATTTTATTAATCATCGGTTTTCCAAACAAAATCGAAATTTATACTATTTAAAATAGCGTTCACATTTATCAGAAACCATCTTTCGCTAATCGACTTTTTCTATCTAAACTATCAAAAGACCATTAACTAAATACCTATGTATTTTAAGAGTTTCTTTATTTCTTGTTATTTAATGGGTCATTATCATAACGACAAAAACCATAAATAACGTTACTAAAATAAACAGATTTATATAAATATAATATGCTTTGAAAATGGTTTAAATATCTAACAAACCGGAACAAATAATGTAATACCCTTAATGTACGTCTATGACCAGCTGAAAAATCCTTAGCCTACACAGTTCTAACAATAGCAGGTATTTAAATTTTAGTTAGTGTGTTTTAGATACTCCATGTGACATGGAAAAATGTCTATCTAAATAGTCAAACCCAACGTAAAATAAGCTAAAATATTGACGTTGTACGAAAAGCACACGTACTAAAATATGCTTACCAATTTAGTTTTTTTTTTCTGAGAATTTACTCCAGCTTATTCTTCAAATATACATAGCAATATATATTTAAAAATATTTTTAAAGTTATTAAGTTTGGTCCCATCTATGCTCCAACTCTTACCTCAATTTTTTTTCGTATCCTCTTATTATGACAAATGTATAAGTGAATTTCCTCGTACTAATGCCGCTATATATATATATATATATATATATATATATATATATATATATATATATATATATATATATATATATGTTCGGAAAGATTTTCGCGGTTAGTACAATTAAACCTAGAACTAAGAATAATACTATTATAAAAATTCTCCAGTCTTGCGGTTTGAACCACGTTGATTTCCATTGCGCCGACCTTTAGACATCCTCTCTGATGTCTTCTTCAGGGCTTCCGAGGTCTCAGTCTCCCGAGCCCCCAGACCCTACTACACTGATCACTATGCACTTCACTACTACTGTAGTCGTAGTGAATCTTAGCTTTAGGTTTAATATATATATATATATATATATATATATATATATATATATATATACATATATATATATACATTTATATATATATATATATATATATATATATATATATATATATACACAACGCAAAAGTCTAAGGATATTTTAATAATTTGACAATACCAATGACAGAAATTTCATGGCAAGATTAACCTGGTGTCAAGAGTTTCAGAATTGAACTGACAATGACTGGGCCACAGTTTTGTTTAGTGGTGAGTCTAGATATAGATTTCATCCAGATTCGCGTCGGACAAGAGTTTGGAGACAACCCGGAAATGGAGAACGATTACGACATCTTCAAGAAGTGTATGCATACAGAGGTGGTACAATAATGGTATGGGGCGGAATCATGATTGACGGAAGAACTGACCTCATTTTCCCACTTGGCTTGAACCTGTTATCCGCCCGTTTGCTGCTGCTGTTGGAGAAAATTTTTACTTTATGCATGATAACGCTCGACCACATTTTGTCTATATTGTAACAAACTGGTTGGATAACGAGGGTATTGATGTATTGCCGTGGCCAGCACAATCACTGGACTTGAATCTCATTGAGCATGTATGGGACATGCTCCAACGAAGAATTACTCCACATATCGGCAATATCTACAATGAGTTTCGATTAAAACAGCTTCTGATAGAACAATGGACACAACTACCTAAAGCAGACGTTAACAATGTGATTCAAAGCATGAACAGTAGCTGTAGAGCTGTGATAAACCAACGTGGTGGCCATACGTTATTTTAAGTTTATATTTCGTATTTTTGACATTTTATGGTGGCATGTGAAACATCGCTGATTTGCAATATATTTTTTTTTTGCTCCAATTTTCTGTTTTTTTTTTGCAATTTATGGTTTTTGACATATTAAACAACACTTTAAATTACAAATTTTGTATTACTTTTTTTAAGTTGATTACAGATAAACAAAATACGTCTATTTATAACAATATCCCTGGACTTTTGTGTTATGTTATATATATATATATATATATATATATATATATATATATATATATATATATATATATATATATATATATAGATATATATATATATATATATATATATATATATATTGTTAAATAGTGAATAAGTTTTTAATTTTAAGGGCTATAGGTATTTATACTGATTTTTCAAAATGGAGGTTATTTTCAACAATTATTGGAGCAAAAGCAATGCTTGGATCATCGTTGGTGTTCATCGTAGTATGTATTTTTTTATATAATATTTATACCATGTTTACCTAAAGAAAGGAAAATCTTCATTTTATCTTTTGATGTTCAAATGTAAATGTTTTTTGAGGTCAATCTCGTCTAGTTAGATTTTTCGAGAATTGTATTTTTAAATATAATTTCACTTTCAATAACTTTTAGAATTTAAAAGAGTCACTGATAATTTTTAATTAAACGGATACTTTTTATAACAAAAATTAAAGGCTTCTGTTTTTCTGAATTCATGTATACCACTTAGGTGTCTACATTATATATTAATTTACAATAACATACTTAATATAATGAAAGTTGCTTACATTTTTTTAAATATATTTGACTGATAATAAAATTTAAAGAACTAATAAAAAAAGGCAGAAAATAGGCCAGTTGAAATACTTGTACAGTTAACTTAAGACGACTGATAAATTTTTGGGTTTACATCTGACAGTTTAGGTAAAACTCTGTCTATGGACAGAGGTAACCTAGAAAGTGAAGTGAGGTGTTTACTTTAGTAAGTGTTTGCTCTAAAGAGCCCCATTCATGTCGAGATCGGTATCGATACCTGTCGAAAGTATCAGTCAGTATCTCGATAGAAATCTCATAGTGTATTTGCCTGTCTCAGTATCGCTGTTTGTATTACTGTCATGAAACTGTGATACCGCGTGCTACTGAGACTTGTCTCAACGTTTTGCATCGCACTACTTAAAGTAAACACAATTTTGATTTTCAATATGGTAGAACGCGAGTTTTGGAAGAAATTTCTCAATTTATACAAATTATATCCATGTTTATCCCTTTGTTTCCTGAAAACTTTTACAATCAAAAATTGAGGTAAAAATTAAATAATCTTACTCTATTGGGTTCCTAAAATACAAAAAAGTGAAAAATATTATTTTTTTTTATTTATTTTTTTTTAATAGGCTATGGTTTCGACATGATACCACTAGGAAACTAGAGATTTTTCTCAAATAAAAAAAAATCTGATAACTAAATAATAAAAGATAGGTTACTAAAATAATAACTAAATAATAATATAAAACGTAGGTTACTTTTTATGATACAATGAAAAACAGTTCTTTTTTTCGGAAAGGCACAATCCAACCTTACATGTCGCACACTCCCACCTGGTTCTGTGAGGATCCTTACTAGTGCTACAAAAAGCGCATCGTCTAGAAGTCCCGTGTTGTGGCATATGCAAACATTGGTCAAAGCGTTTCTCATAAGGCACAATTTTTTTGAAATGTTTCGCTGTGACTGTTGGACAAGCAACCCTACTTCTTGACGGTTTACTACCACTGGCGCCGATTAACCCTGAAGCTACAGATAACTTAAAAAATTTCAGGTTTGGAACCGTGCATTTCGCTTTTTGTTTGAAGAGAATAAAAGAATTCACGACACATATATCTACGAAATGCCACAAAATCCGGTGCCACCATTTTTTTGATTTGCGGTCAATCTCATACACAGATTTCAGCATATCTGTTTTGTCAACATTGCCCATATGCTGGTTATATTCTTTGACCATCGTTGGACAGGCTACGACTTGTGAATTTCCATCTTTTTGTTTGCGGGAAACAGTTGCTTCTTCTGAAGGGTTTTGATGATTCCCCAAAAAATGGACTATTTTTCGGTCTCTCCACTTTACAAACACTAGTCCGTCGTTGCTGACTCTTCAGTCTGATTGTCCCCAGATTTGTAGTTCTTTGTCAGATGCTAAGTCTTTTGGAATATCTTTTCGGTTAGTCCTGACAGTACCGCACGCATAAATACATTCTGCTTGAAGTTTTTGTTGTAAGGACACAGAGTTGAAAAAGTTATCAAAGAAAACGTGATACCCTTTTGCCACCAAATCTCGAGTCAAGTCTAATATAACTCTTTGGCCCAAATCTTTTTCAGGTTGATCATTAGTTTTTCCAACATATATCTGAAATTGGCAAACGTATCTATTCTCGTCAGATCGAACCCAAACTTTATAACCCCTCTTGATGGGTTTTAGAGGCATAAATTGCTTTAGAGAACTGCGACCCTTGAAACGAATCATAGATTCATCTATCGATTGATATTTTGAAGGGCCATATGAAGAACGAAACGTTTCAGATAAAGTATCCAATAAATGACGAATTTTATACAACTTGTCATAATTTGGCGAGTTGCGACCAGGCATCACCGAATTATCTGCTAAATGCAAGTTTCCCAGATGCCAAGCAAACCGATCTCTAGGCATAGCTGAGCTAATGTAGTGATCTCGTAGTTCCTCTCTAGATGACCAGTAATCGACATAACTGGGCAACCTTTTGATTCCCATCAACATATTGATTGCAATGAAAATTTTAATTTCTTTGGCAGAAGTTGGTGTGAATGAAGAGTCTCCACCACGTTTCTGAAGAGCGTAGAGGTTTGTTTCGAATACAATTTTGTCAATTAGATTTCCGGGAAATAAGTGTAAAAAAAAATCTTTCTTCACTAAACTGCTTCATGTTAGTAACGCAAGATGCCGCTGACTTGGTCCAGGTTCTTCTTTGTTCTATATCCCTCAAAATAGCAGGTGGAACATCGTCCTCGTCGTCCGAGAAGGCTTCATCACCAAGAATATTCTCTGAATTGTCGCCTCTTGAAGGTTGGTCTGGCTGATCTTCAAATAATATTGGCATATTCGCAATGTCAAGCAAATCGTCTTCCTCACTACTCGATTCATCTGACTCGCTATCTGAAGGAATATTCTCTAATAATGTGAATAGATAACCCGACGACATATTCTTTAGCTGTCTGAATAAATATACTTTTTTTTCTGAAATAAAAAAAAAGTACTTAGGTACATATCTAGTTTCCTAGTGGTTTCAGGATGAAACCGGCATTTTATATAATCAATATACTGATTGTAAATTGAAAACTTTTAGTAATAGGAAGTATTAATCATAGATACAAATGTTTCTAATATTGTATATAAAAATAAAGTTACCTGCCATAGCGAAATAATATAAAAAAACACCAAAATCGCTTATACCACCAGCACAGTTCAAAACACGGGTTATTACCAACTAATAATTGAATAACGAGAATGTAAATGGCGATGCGCGATACATTTTATAGTAGGAGGAGCCTTATACGTCATATAACGTGAGCGGTTTCAGGAAAATACCACTGAGAACGTTGCATAAAATTTATTTGTATGTGGTTTCACAGTGAAACCACTAGAAAACAAAGGGTTATGGAACTCAAAGTCCAAAGAATATTAAAATGGACAACTTAGGATATCGGCAATAGCAATTTTGGTAAAAAAATACAAAGAAAAGTATACTAATAGTGATACAATCACTTTTTTGCCATGATTTTTTTACACGATTTTTTCATGAAGAAAATACGCAGCTTTCGTTGTGCCTTTAGATGAGAACTTAAAAAAGTTGTAACGTTCTAAAGAAGTGGATCAGCTAGTGACAAAGTATATGTGCAGAACGAACGAGTTGGAGGAAGCATTTGGTTCGTGCACTTAACCCTTTCAATCGAAAGGGTCAAGCGCGCGTCAATTGGGCGAATAATCGACTTGTACAGTGTTAATTTAGATTTTCTCTTTAGCAGCTTCAATCTTAATAATGTTGAAAGGGAGTATAATCCTCTATTTCCCGCAGCTATCCTTGCTGAGACCTCTTTTTCTTTGTGGTTGTCCGCTTTGATTATCGCCCCCAGGTATTTAAACTCCTTTACTACTTCGAAGTTTTGATTATTAATACTGATGTTCAGCCTAACTCTTGATCTTAGATTTTTGTTTACTACCATGTATTTCGTCTTTTCTTCATTTATTCGGAGACCCGGACTACCTGTTTCCTCCTCGAGCTGTGAAAACACCTCTCTCGCGTCTCTTGTAGAATGCGTGACTGCATCTGTATCATCAGCAAAGGCCAGCAACAGTTTTGATCCTTGATCAGCAAATCCTCCTGTCAGCTCAGACGATATTTTACTTATTGCATATTCTAAAGCAAAATTATCTAAGTCTATCTTTACTTGCGCATATGAGTCTGTCACGCACATTTGCGTTAATTCAACTAATCTTCTTGGTACTCCCATTTCTAAAATTGCTATCCACAATTTGTTTGTTGTCCACAATGAAAATTTGGTGCACATCGTGATTGAATTCCCAGTTTTTCTCTAATATTTGTCGGATTGTAAATATCTGGATCATCTATTAAACAATATAATCCGATGAAACCTATAAAAAGAGGCTATAAGCTCTGGTGTTACTCTGAAGTGAATGGCTTTGTAAAAAACATTCAAGTATATCGGATGAACGAGCTGTTTTATCTTTGACAGAAGCAGACTGAAGAAGCAATATATTTTTTTGAACTTTTACACCACTGTAAAACTACTGGAGAAATTTAAAGTTGAAACTACTTTAGCCTGTGGTACGATCTAAGCGAATAGAAATGATCTTCCTAAAAACCTGTTTAAAGATAAAAAACTTGCTGGAGATGAGTTTAACTACCGCATCTCTAATACAGGGTTTTCCTCTTTTGTGGAAGGATAATCGCATAGTCACCACTGCTTCCAACTTTTACGGGAGTGAATCAACCACATTGAAAGGAAAACAAGGTGATGGCAAAAATATTAACATACCAGCACCCCAAATAATAAAAGATTATAACGAATCTATGGGCGGTGCAGACCATCACGACCAACTAAAGCAATGTTACGGTTTGGACAGAAGATATAATAAATGGTTACATCGACTTTTTTAAGGATGCCTAGAAATAAACTTTGTAAATAGTTTCGTCATAGCTAAAAAAGTATTAGATCCACCACCAAAAAATTTGTTGGATTTTCGTAGAGACCTCACTAGTAGCCTCTGTTTTGCTTCTTCCCACAGTACAATCAAGACTCCAAGAGGAAAAAACGGAGGCATAATTTTAACGTTTTTTGGAAATAAGATTGTCCAATAGAGAAAATTACTGGTAAAAATTTGTTGATCAAAGGGGAAGATGTGAAGTTTGTGGTATAAACAAAATACAATCTAACGATGTCAATTTGCTCTTTATGTAAAGTTGTTCTATGTATTAATCAAAATAAGAACTTTTCATAGAATATCATGAGGTAAATAATTAAAATATATAGTTACTATGATATGCCTTAACAATTTTTCCACTCTGAATTTATACCAGCAGTATTTTTCAGTAACATATTGTTTTAGTAACCACACAATATCAAGTATAAAAATTAAATTGTTTAAAATTTGTTAAAAAATGTTTATAGGATCTTCTATTCATTAAAAATATTATCTCTATGATAAAGGGTTAATTAATTATTGCAGTAAATTTGTCACTGTATATTTGTTTCTGTCACGTAACCATTGCTTTACCCACATTCTATTGTGTCGTCTTTTTTTTTGGAAATATCTGACAACGTAACTGCTACTGCAATAAGCACGGGTGGCATTTCTACATGTGAATTAAAAAAAAATTTAATTCAACTGATATTGCATGAGTCCATCTCAACGTGTAGGTACAGTAGAGATACAGATACAAATCTCAAGATACGTGTATCGCAATTTTTCCTAATACATGTAATGATACCGATCTCAACGTGAATGGGGCCCTTAGAGCTCTTGTTAACGACAACGGTCAACGTCAACGGGTCGATTTTGAAACCGTGCCGTTGGCCGTTGCTCAGTGTCTTTCAGGTTCGTATAAATGTTTGTTCACGCAACGGCCTGGTTTGTTGGTTAACTTTTCACCGTCTACGTATCCAGTCCCCCTCGGCAAGACGTTCCTCGGACCGGTGCAGTGAGCCGTTTTAGTTTATGCAAGTGTGTTGATGGCGTTGGACGAGCATCCGTTGTTTCAACAAATTTCTTTCTTTGTTGCCGCTAAAATATGGATTTTGAAATGAAGATTTTAATAAGTGCGGTCGAAAATCGACCTGTGTTGTGGGATAAAACCATGGAATGATAAAAAATCTATTGAGTTTGTAATTTTTTTTTAGTTTTTTATAACCGAAAGTTTTTATTCTGTTATACTAATAGCATAATTAATAAATACATTGAGGTAACAGCTAGTCGCTCAGCAGGTCCAATGGATAGCCTCATATTAGTGTCAGCACGTTTTAATTTATCATGTACTATTCCTACCAATTTGCGGAAACTTTTTTGACCCATTCGGAAGTAATTGAAGAATTTTTGTCTTTTTCAATTGTTCGTAAAGTGTACGGAAAGCACCATACTTTTTTCTTTCTAACAAAATAGGATGTATCCATATTTTTCTTTTACGCTTCTCCCGTTTCTTCTGCATTTTTTTATACAAATAATACGCTAGTATAATTTTTTGCTTTGACGACAACCTTATATAACATGTATTACGTGCACTTTTTACTTTAAAACAGATGATATTTCGGAGATTCCATACTATCAGCAGACGCATATCCCTTGAAATTTAATAACCGTCGACACGGGTACCCATTTAGCATCGGCCCGTTATCCGTTGAAAAAAAAAAGTTCGTTAACAAGAGCCCTTAAGGTGAACAGTGACTGAAGCTTACCAGATTTCAACAAAACCTGCTTTGACACAATATAGAAGGACACAACGACGCTAAGAGTACGAGTGTGAATAAGAGCGAGAACGGTAATGTGGACAGACTTGGTTATTCCTCGTACAAGAATATTTTCTCGAGAGAAGAGCGATAGTATAAACAGGTTCTTTCACTAGCACAATGTATAATTATATTTAAATCACTTTACTTTTAATAATTATGATTTATTTATTCCAGGCAGTACGCACAATCGACTCAATGCCATATTACGCCTTTCTTACATCTGCAATTATACCACTGGTAATGATTGCCGAATCAGGGGAAACGATAAAGTCAGAGGTAATCAAAATTAGTTGATTATATTACTCCAGCTTATGCTATAATTATTTATAAACTAGGAATTTATTTATTTATAAACCAATTTTTATTGTAGTTCCTTTTGTGATTCGTTTTAATGAATTAACTCATTAAATCAAGTAATGAAAATCATATATTTTATGTAAATTATTGTTCGTATGAGTCCTGTAGTCGAGTTTCTAAGCTTATTTTCAAAACAAAAATTAGCCAAAAAAAGTTATTAGCTATTACATATATGTAACTAAAGGGCCTATATGTAAGGGAACAAAATAAGAAAAAATGTTAAAGGTATATTAAATTATATAGTTAAGCATAAAAGATGTTTTATATATGTAGAGGGAATTATCTTGTATTAAACTGCTCACTACCGACGGTATTGGTGGTGCGACTACCGAAACTACTTGAAATTGAGTGTTTCTGTCGACCTGTACCTTTAGCTTCTGTACCATACTTTATAGGATATAAAGTGGCTATATCTCTATAATCGATTTGTTTTACTGAATTTCCGGTCTTCTTATAAATATGCCAAGCTCTTCCAATGATGCGTTTAGTAATCATGTAAATGGCCATAACCATTTTTTGATCTAATACTAATCCCGTACCTCCCTATATTTTAATCCATCAAGTCCGTCCCTCCCATCGATAAGTTATATTTTCCTATGATACACGGACAAGGCACTTGAATAATTTTCTTCTCTTGTTGAAAAAACCTTTTTACAAGTGTTATTGGTAGAGAAAGACACAGAATTAACAATATTATTGTCAAACCAATGTACAAAAATTATGCCATTGTTGTGTTCAATAACGCCACTACAATCATCCCGATCTGTCTGTTAATGAAAATCAGTTTTCGAGGATAAAGGTATACCCTTAGGTAAATTATTTTCGCGAATGGTACCGATGCACCTTATACTATTTTTTCGCATATTCAAGTTATCTACAAAGAGTTTATATAATAAATTCCTTTTATTTTTGGGTAACTCACGCAACCTGTTTAGCAGTAGCTTTTCCATATAATTTTTCGTCTCTTTCGCTGGATTTTGGGTTCTTTAACTGATACTATATAAACGTCTTCAATAAATAGATGAAGTAGCCATCAACTTTGTCTTTTTTCTCCACCTTTTGACCGAAAAAACCCACCACTCTTCTGAGTGATCCTTAATTATATATATATATATATATATATATATATATATATATATATATATATATATATATATATATATATATATATATATGTTTGGATGATAACTGTTTTGGATAGGTTGGAGTCAATAAAAGGGCTATTGGTTAACTATTTTTTTAATCTCGAGCTTTCAATTGTGTTTACAATTATTATCAAGAGCTAAAAAAGACAAAATATCTTACAAGGTTGAACTAGAAAGAAAAAACAATTTTTGTTAACTTAATGTTAACTCAATGTTTTTATTAAGTTATTTATATTACCAATGTTAGAACACATTATTTATATTTTTTTTTCTAATATTGGTAATATAAATAACTTAACACCATTTTTTGCTAAATCTCAATACATTGTATCTAACAATCAGAACATCTATTATCATTCACTACCTTTTATACCATCATTAACACCTAAATTAATACAAACACTAAAGGTTATTGACAATATAAAAATAGCAACAAAGAATATCAAAACTATTTCATCTTTATATTCCAAAACTAAATATCCTATAGACAAATTTGAAAAAACGAATTTAGTATACAGCATAAGTTGTACTCAGTGTGAGGCTGAATATGTTGGTGAGACCGGAAGAAATCTTTCAAATCGCATTATTTCTCATAAAAGTGATTGCAGAATTAAAAAACCATCTTGTGCTTTGGCAGAGCATGTAATCGATAAAGACCATATTATGGATTTTGATAACATTAAAATTTTATGTAGTGAAAGTAATAAATTTAAAAGGACTTTTTTGCAAATGGTTTGTATTAGCAAAAGTGATAATAATTTAAACAAAAGATCAGAAATTCAAAATTTAAGCAAAATTTATAATTATATTCTTTCTTTATGATTTATATATAAAACTTGTAAAATGTCATATTTAATTCTCCATATATCTGTTACATTTTTTCAGACATCTGTCAACGGTGAATAAATCTTCTTCTTTTTTGTTACTAAACAAAAAAGAATGTTTAAACGAAATTTTACTTTTGGCAATATAATTGTCAAAAATAAAAATTTTATGTTGGCATTTATGACATTGAGGCTTATTTGTAATTGGTTACTATTTTAACTTATTTATAAATTCAATTATTTTTGTATTAAAAAAAATCGGTTGCCTGTAAAGTCGGTTTTACGGGCGAAGATTTTACGTGACAACGTCTTTTTCTCGGTAGAATATTTATTGATATGAATATTATTAAATTGCACAATAGTTGTTTGCAGTTGAAACGCGCTGTTTCTTCTCAATCGACTAAATTACGATTGATTGCAGAGTGATTTAAACTAATAATTTACTTAACACTATCAACATTTGTCAATAGTATGACATAACCTATAAACTCAGTTTCTCAACTTTTGTGTCAATCTAACAATTAATCAATCAATCATAGTTTACGATAATGAAATATTAGTGTACAATTATTTACCTTTATTGTTGTAGTTGTTGTAAATGACGAATCTAAGCACTCCACATTTTCACTACAGACACAGCTGACGATACTTTAACCACACGTGTGAACTTGTATTATGACGCTTTCTCGGTTTTCCAACGCCAAGAACGCTCGAGAAAGACAGAGACACAAGCACGCACCGATTCAACGCGCCTAATTCTCTAGTGCTGCGCGCGCAGCGGACCGATCATGTTTGAGTGGGAGAGAGACGCAAGGCATTCGCCGGTCCGGCGGGCCTCTCTCTCGTTCGGTGACTCATCGTAACAGACGTGAGCGGGCGTTACACTTTTTCATGAGTGACTCCGAGCCACAACCTAATTTAAGACGTTGTCACGTCAAAAATGTTTTCAAAATTATAAAAAATTTTCAGAGAAGCATTCATTAGATTAAGACATTTTTGTATTAATTATTTTTAAGATGTATTAGCAGCAATTTTTACTTATTAAACTAATTTTTATTTGGTAAGTTAACAAAAATTGTTTTTTCTTTCTAGTTCAACCTTGTAAGATATTTTGTCTTTTTTAGCTCTTGATAATAATTGTAAACACAATTGAAAGCTCGAGATTAAAAAAAACAGTTAACCAATAGCCCTTTTATTGACTCCAACCCATCCAAAATAGTTATATATTTGTTCCAAACGAGTCACAAGTACTTCTTTTTTCTTATTCTTATATATATATATATATATATATATATATATATATATATATATATATATATCAAAATTAATTAGATAAATGTCTTTTGTGTTTATCGACCACACTTTTAATCCAAATTTGATTGGCTTTCCCCTTATGAACTGTTTACAAGAATGCTTCTCATACTATCTAACCAAAGATTCGCCATAACTTATTTTTTCTTCTGGCACGAAGTTCTTTATAAACTTGTTTTGTAAAGAGTCTATAAGGGGACGCATTTCCCATGCTTTATCATTTAGTTTTATGCTACAATTATTGTTTGCGAAATGTAAAAATTGCAAAAATTTGTTCAAATCAATTACGCCTTATTGCATTTTAAACAAAAGGATGCTCCATATCTAGTTTAGAATCCCAATAATATCGCTTTCCTGGTTTGGGATCGTATCCACTAAGAAATATAATGACAATGAGCATTTCGGTTTTTGAAGTGAGATATTTGAATCGGTAATATTTTTGAAAAGAGCATGTTTTTTAGTTTCTGACTCATAAGTATTGGAATAATGGGTTATATCAAAATAACTCGAACAATTTAACAGGTGTTAAATTCTCATATTCAGAAAAAATTGGTTTTGGAAAAGTATAAAGACGATTTTGGAAATTACCTCGTTTTAACCAAGAATATGTACATTTTGACGACGCAATTCTAGGTGCGTTGGCTTCAGTGGTGCTAATTCTCTCATTATTGTAAGTTTTAGCTCGGCTTGGGCACGAGTTGACTCCCTGGAAAATGGTCAAAATCTCCATCATCATTTTTATCTCCAGATTCTTCATCTGCGATAACGTTTACTTCTGGAGGTTTTGTATAAATGGCATCTAACTCTTCATCATCGTAAGCAATTTGAAGTGCTTCTTCTAGGGTAAAACCGCGCCTAAAAAGGAAAAAACCGTAAATGCTAAGAAATACACTCCCATACATGCGTTTATGTATTACATATTAATACAAAATAACTCGCATTTTCCAGTTTCCTACAATTCTCTATTGGTAAATCTCCAGCTGTTATCTAATAATCGCTGTTTCACAAATCGCCAAGAATAACGTAATATTTCACTGGTAGTAAAATTACGTCACATTACTAATGCGTTTATTTTTGCAAAAATACGGTAGTACTTTATATATCGAGCAAGTATGGGATATGCTTCAGAGAGGGATTACCTTATCTCCTCAATGTTCATACTAGACAAAGTCTTCAGTATCTTTTTACACATTAATGGATCCTGTTGCTTTAAAACAAAATTGAAAACTTAATTTTAAGCATGCCAAGGAGATAACTGGCTGTATTATAAGAGAAAATTTTAATTTAAATTTAAATTATGAAACCCATTTTTTGCTAGATTTTTATGTTTTATATTGACTATTGTTAAAACTTTTCATTAAATTGGAGCACTTCTTAACTTTTGTTTGATTATTTTATCATGGAGAAATCATATTGTAATTAAATTAAGATCAATTCATTGCTGATTTATCAGGCAATATAACGGCATTTCACTTTTTAAAATCCAATCAAAATTGATGTGTATATAAGAAAAAAACTGTGTTTCTTAGACATTTTTAAAGTGTTTATTTAAATAGTTAAATACAATAATTAATTAGGATATTTATTCAGCTAAGACCTTTATGTATATGTAATATAATTATTTACATTTTAGTGTGAAAAGATGTTTGCTAATGCTCAGCAGTTAAACTGGCATAGCTGGAATAAAAGAAACCGACAGCTACTATTAATGTTTTTAGTAGCAACTCAAGAGCCTATAGAAATAAGCTGCCATGGATTTACTACACAGAGTCGAGAAATTTTACTACAGGTTAGATAAAGTACACACAACCAAACGTATATGGAATCACTATGTATTTCAAACCAATATTTATTTCTTTTGAAAAAACTTGTTATTTTTGTGAAGAATAAACTTTTTGTTAAAAATTAGCAAACCGATAAAACTATCAGATAACATAGTTCAGTAGTTTATAGAATATTTGCTTTATTTATAAATTAAACGAAAATAAATAAACTTGCTTCTGCCTTCAAAAACAAAAATATGCCTTATGTGGACTTATCGGATGGGCAAAGGAAAAAAATTATTGGTCTTGTGGAGCAAGCAATGTCTCAAAGGGACATAGCGGTAGTGGTAGGCGTAACACAGTGCGTTGTGTCAAAAACTTATGCTAGGTATCAGAAATTAATAATTCTTTACTTTACTTTAAAAAAGTAACAATGGTTCGCCATGATCGTTTCATTGTCCAGTTAGCTAGAAGATACTTAACAATTCCTCACCCACAGCTTCAAAGACAACTTTTGAAAGCTACAGGTGTAAGTTTTTTAGTTGAAACGATTCTAAAAAGACTTCAACTCCAAGACTGGAACATTGAAAATTGGCAAAATGTGCCATTCTCAGACGAAACTAGAATTTTTGAAAAGTAAGATGACTGACGAATTCGTTTACTTAAAGGGCGATAAAAACAAACAAAAACGGAAATTGCCATATCTGTTCACAGATATAAAGGAGAAAGTGTCATGTTCTGGGGAAGCTTTATGATCAGTAAAAAGTATAATTTTCTTTCAACCAACTTCAACAGCATACAGGTATGTTAATTTAGTTCTAGAACCTCTATTCAGGCACTGGAGAGGTGGAACGGGAGAAAATTTATTTTCATGCATGATAATGCGCCTCCACGTACCAGCAGAGTGAATACAGACTTCCTTGTAGTAAAAGATATCAATATTCTGGAGAAGTCTGCTTGCTAACCTCAACCCTACAGAGTAATTGTGGGATATGCTTAAAAGAAGAATTGGAGTTTATCAGGAGAATTCACAAAACACGGCACAGCTAGCATAAGCTGCGCTTAGGCCAATGCCGCACTGCAGGATGCTAGATGGTGACTTGGAGTGTGGATTTTAAAGGTGGATGGTGGAGGGTCGACAATTTGTCGTTGCCAATACAACACTGTTGTGGCGAAGCTTAATCATCTGTTGTATATGGATGATTTAAAATTAATGGCTTCTACTCGAAACCACCTAGATCAGATGCTAAAAACTGTAGAAACGTTCTCAAATAATATTAGTATGCATTTTGGACTAGACAAGTGCCGTATACTAAATATAGTCAGAGGAAAGGTTCAGCCCGGAGGTTTCGATATGCAAGATGGCCAAAACATCGAGGCAATAGGTGAAAATGATATATACAAATATCTCGGAGTACAGCAAGCGCGAAAAATTTACCATGAGCTAATGAAAACCGAACTAACTTCCGAGTTCGTACGAAGAGTAAGACAACTAAATCAGTCATATCTTAATAGTAAAAATTTGTTTAAGGCAATAAATACATACGCCTGTTTGGCGCTGAGCTACTCATTTGGTAATATAAAGTGGTCAAAAACGGATATAGAGAATCTTCAGCGAAAAGTAAGAACACTTCTCACAAAGGCGCAAAAACACCATCCACGCAGTTCAGTAGAGAGAACAACATTACCGCGATATCAAGGGGAAAGAGGACTTATGGACATAGGTGAGCAATTGGATAAACAGGTTGCTAATTTAAGAACTTATTTTCAGGTGCAGGCTGAGACATCTACCTTACGTCGAGCAATTTGCGCAGTAGATGATACAACGCCGCTAAAACTAAGGGAACAAGAAATGCGCAAAAACCATCTGACTAAGCAAGAAAAAATGCGCACCTGGATGAGTAAACCTCTGCATGGGCGACATATTAGTGAGATCAGCCAAGAATATGTCGACAATACAGCGTCGAACTATTGGTTGACATTAGGAAAGATGTTTCCCGAGACTAAGGGCTTTCTACTTGCCATTCAGGATCAAGTTATTTCAACTAAAAATTACCTGAAATATATTGTTAAAGATCCTCAAGTCCAAAATGACAAATGCCGATATAGATGTCAAGCGCAAGAAACCATCCAACATCTTACCGGGGACTGCCAGGCGTTTGTCGGAACTGATTATAAAGAACGCCATGACTCAGTAGGAAATATTATCCACCAAGAACTAGCTGACAAACTGGCACTTCTCCAAACCGACCATCTTCCTTATTATCAATATGTCCCTGACAGAATGCTTGAAAATAACAACTACAAGCTATACTGGGACCGCACTGTGCTCACAGACCAACCAGTGGCACATAATAGAGCGGATCTCATACTAGTTAATAAACGTACCAGGCAAACAACGCTTATTGATGTGGCGATACCTAATACCAATAATTTGCGTGTTAAATACAACGAAAAAATCGCCAAGTATAGAGATCTAGAAATACATATCAGGAGACCAAGGAGAATGGAAAGTACCCAGACAGTACCTATTATTCTATCTACTACTGGTGTTATTCCCAAAAACCTCCTAGCGAACATCAAACAGCTGGGTCTAAATGAACATCTTTATAAGGCCATGCAGAAAGCTGTACTCCTCGCGACCAAACCAAGTTACCTAGGGCTCGATAACACGGAAAGAGTCCCACCACAGCTCAATTCTGTTGATACCGTAGGTATCTGGGATGAGTGAATTTTCCCCTTAGAGGGAGTGTGAGCCGTATGACTAAATCTGGATCATAATTCATTTTTTAACTTTATATTGTTCTGAAGCTATTTTCTTAAAACATTAAATACTATTTAAACGGTTCAATGGGAATAACCACAATATATTTATTAAAAAAAGTAGCTTTGTAAAATGTTTAGACAACGAGTTCTGAATTAGAAGTAGAAACGCCAATAAAGTTTCTTTTTTTTAATAAATGTATTGTGGTTATTTCCATCAAGACGTTTATAACTTTATTTAAAATAATAAAATATTTTTTTAATTAAACATAAACTTTGAAAACATTTTCAAACAATAAATTTAATTATGTCAATCACTTTGCACATCTGATTGATTGTCCTTATTGTTGGTAACGACTTATAGAAGAGATGATACTGGAAAGGAATAATGGCCTTTATTGCACAGCTCTTCTAAATCCTTATATTTTCCCTCTTTTATTGACTCTTGTCCTTCATATGCCGTCGTTAAATTTGGCATGGAAAATGTCCTAGTTTCTTTTCGGATAACCTCAAAAGACCCAAAATTTTCATTTTCCTTGTTTTATTTAAAAAATATATGTTTATTATCGTCTTTTCTGTACTGCAGCCATGTTAATTTTAGCCAATTTATACTACTACCATCGATGTCTACATTTTTGTTTTTTATTAGAATTGTGGTAATAGCTTTGAAGTCATAAATTTCTTCCTGTCCAATCTTGTTTACAATGTATTTTGATTTCTTTGACGCCATTCTTACAATGGAGTACCACCCAGTGGGGTAAAATATGTCCACATTACTTTATGCTTTCTCAATATGACCATGGACCGACTCACACTCCATCATTGAATGGCCAAGTTTAAAAAAGCAATGGTCAATTTTTGGAATCTCTAATGTCTGAACAGCGTAAAGCAACATAGCAGATACATTTACGTTGCAGTTTTGGCCATCACACTTGTCTTATTCTTAATCGCCACCAAAAAATTTATCCTCACATTGTTCATATCCTGATACATTAGGTTCACTGGTAGAAACATGGGAGGCACTATCTGAATATGTCACTTGTTGTGATGAGAGCGGTAAATTATGACTACCTATGTGTTTTATCATCTCGTTCCGATTTGTTAAGAGCTAACAATACTAACTTCTTCCCTCTTGAATATATTATTGTGTAATAATAAAATTATAAAACAGTATTATAACGATTATTATAACAATCTCTACAACAATTAACTTAAAACTGAATCAGGTATTTACGTCTTCACAGTTTTAACAGAACTGAAAATGCAACGGACCACCCTGTTAAACATAATACACAAATTATCAAATTCACAGTTACTACCTGCAATCACCATTCAGTGCAATAAAATTAATGCCACAAAAATGTAACTCAATATCAGCTTATTTATAGTACGAAAACATAGTATCGCAGAAATGGAACAGCACTTACATTTCTGTGACACTAAAAGGTTGCTATATAAGGTTGCTTTATAAGAAATGAAGTTACGAAAACTCCTTACTGGGGTTTTAGGTGTTCGGAGAGATACAGTTTTGTGTCACTCAATAGAACTCACTAAAGTAAGTTTAATGGTGTAGATATCTCAAAACGGGAAGTAGTTACATTTTTGTGTCACTAAGCCGACGAAACAATATGTCTCGAACGTTAAAGTTTAGACGTTCGTCCAGTATATTCCAAAATAAAACGGTATATTTTAAACTGAATTTTGCAATAACAAATCTAAATGGAACTGCACATTTTGAAACTACTTGAATTGTGCTTTCATCTCATATTTTGTGGTTTTTTAAATTTGATGTCCAACCTATTAAAAAATAGCCTCTAAAAATGCTACAATTGGCTTATTTAAATGGTTTATTTGCATTTTACGCTTAAAGTAAGCATTTTATAAAAAATCGCAGGAATAGCTTTTGTCTTAGTATAACCTATATTATTAAGAAGAAGTAGTTTCGAAGCGAAAAAAGCCTTTTGTTTTGTATAAAACTTAAAGAGGTCGCTGGTTAAATGAATTTAGAAATAATAATGGAGAAAAAATTCAATATTTTGACTGTAAATAAATTAGCGAAAATAGCAACTATCAATTGTGAATAAATTACGATAATTAACTAGCCTTACTCACTATTGTTGTCTGTACAAAGAATGTAGACTTACTTTTTGGTATATTGATGTATTCATAGAGTGGAGTAGCGTTGGTACTACGTCACGACGCCCGGGAACGCCGAGGCTTGATAGCACGCGAACCGATAAAACTGGGTGCGTTTCGTTCGCTGCCTAGTGATGATGTGTAAGTGTCGTCTTAAGATCGTCAGAAACCATGATAGTATAACTAACAAGATAAGTCAACGCGCATGTTCTTGCATCTCTCTCGCACACCTGTGACGTAAGCCCGAGACAACTTTAATGATGCCAAGTTAAATGCTCTATCTGTTGCTATCCTATGTGCTTCAAAACTTAATGAATGATATTTTTATTTATTCATTGATGTAATAAAGACTTTGTATATTATATTGTTATATAAATTTTATGGTGAAAACATTCAGTTTACTGTGTTAATATCACCTAATTTATTTATCGTACGCATCTTCCTCTCGACTACCTGTAGCTACTTTATAAAGAAGACTAAGTATTTGGTTACCATAATGTATTGTGCAGTGGTGGGTTGCTTAAATAATTATAATAAAAAAAGTAAATCTTTTTCGAAGTGTCGTTTTTTTGTGTTTCCTAGAGACAAACAAATGCGTAAAGTATGGGTTTTCAAGTGTTTTCAGCGAGACAAATTTAATGTAGAACCCGCAGAATATGATCAAAACATTTTACAGAAGCTGACTATTGTTCAAAAGAAAAACTATAGTGGAATATTACTGCTAATAGTATAATTAATTATTATGAAATTGTTACTGAAGAGATCTTTTCCTCGCTAAACCTTCCTAGTGGTGATACAGAAATTAACCCTGAAAATTTAATTGGCAGTCATCAGGATTTAATTAATTCGAATATAAAAGACCTGGAATGGGATTGATTGGAAAATTTAGCCGGTTTCATTGCATTTAAGTTACAAAAAACAAAGAAATACTTGGATATATTCCGGACGCTAACGATAAATCGTTTAGTTGGGTAAACCACGTTTCTGAGGGTGGTTTATTCAAACCAACACTGGAATTTGTAACTAAATATAGTGAACTGGAACATATTTTTCGTAATTATAATGACAACAACAACAAATTAAAAATAACTAAAAATTATTTAAAAAACCTAACAGAAGCTGCAAAATACGTAAATGTTAGCGAAGATGTAAAATTACTTTTTTATATGTAAAATGTATTTAATACTAATTCTAAATATAAATATTAAAGATAATTTCTCAATTTGGTTTCGAAAATTAGTCTACGATTTTATTATCAGATGTCGCTACATTTCGTCTATACGAAGCCATGTTAGAGTTGCTTCCTGAGACAGAAAATATTTATTTCACGTTCAGAGCGATTGCGAAAGCCGTTCTGATGAGGCCTGTTAGGCCGAAATACGTATAAGCGGATGCGCAAGCGCCCTGTACGTGAAATCAAATCTTAACTGTCTTTTCCTTTTTATTTAGATATACTCTGTACGAGTACTAGAAACCAATTCGCTAAAAATTTTGCTCGGTTGAGGAGATATGTTGTGGAATGCAATTTTTAGATTCCCCATGTCTCTCATAACATCTTTATCAACGTCTGTTTTGCCCTACAATTCTTAGAAGGCACAGATTAAAACGAAATTCTGAATTTGGTTTCGAAAATTAGTCTACGATTTTATTATCAGATGTCGCTACATTGCGTCTATACGAAGCCATGTTAGAGTTGCTTCCTAAGGCAGAAAAGATTTATGTCACGTTCAGAGTGATTGCGAAAGCCGTTCTGATGAGGCCTATTAAGCCGAAATACGTATAAGCGGATGCGCAAGCGCCCTGTACGTGAAATCAAATCTTGACTGTCTTTTCCTTTATAATTATTACAATATTCGGAAGATAAAAATCACGAAGATTGTAAAATAATTGTCTAAATGATATTCATAGAGTCTGAAGTATGACCTGCTTTTACTTATGTTTCAAATTCTTTACATTTTACCGGCCTTTTATATTTAATTTATGTTTTGTAGCAATATCTATTTTGTTTGTAATACACACAATCAAATCGAAGATTTATATATTTCTTTAATTAATTTTACAAATTACTTATTAATTTTCAAACCACGTTTTCACAGAAAGTAACTAGTTATGACTTCTTAGTGCACGATATGGCATCGAGGTATACTTACCGTTAACAGTTTAAGTTTCGAAGTTGTTCATTACAGTAATGGAACACCGTTGCCATATGATGCATCGTTAAAATAAGATCCACACAAGTCCCCTGGCTTTGTCTCACTATGACGTCATGCGCAAAGTCGATTAAAATTAGAACGGCAAGTGAGCATACCTTGTTTGTTATAGTATCATGGTCAGAAACCACCCTCTGTCCACGCTTCGAGGTGGTCGGTAGCAAGAGGGTATACCCATAAATCACTCTATTGTATTGCGATTTTGAGTGACGATAATTTAAGTTAATTGTCACGGTAATACAATACTTTACTCTTGTGTGTATTGGCGATACAAAAATAACAAAAGAAGTCAAATTCTCTTAAAACTTAAACTTAAAACATAATAAATGAGATTAACAGATTAACAATTCGATTTTACGAAATAACAGGAAGCAATATATTTTAACAAAGTCGCTAGAATACAACATTGAATTAGATCACATTATAATACAGCAAAAGAAAAATATTAAATGTAAAACATGAAAATAAATACCACATACTTTTCCAAACATCTTTTGTTATAAATTTTTAAAAAATTGTTATAAATAAATAGGTATGAATAAAATTGTTTTATATACATAGCATATTGGCATCATACCTAATCTATTAATTAGAACAAGCTTGTGGTAAGCAATCGATCTTTTTCCACCAAAGCCACCCTCCTATTTTAATTAAGTAGTTTTCAGATATCAAGTATATTCCCAAATTTATTTTTTAGTTGGTTTTTCTATTCTAATTTTAATTTGTTGTATAATATTTTAGGCGCTACAAGTGATACATGGATTTTTAACTTATTATCAGACTGTAAGTTCGGCAAACTGGGGCACCAACACTCAGTAATATATTTCCTTGTTCAGTTGGATATCTACAAAATTTTAGCAAGTTCATAAATAAATCAAGTTGCACATTTATAAGCACTTCAAAAATAATTTGATCAAAATAGGTCTTACAGTTCCTTTTGAAATGAAATGTTATATATTTCAGATATTATAAATGTTAATAAATTAATTTAAGTTACCTTAGTTTTTTTTATTTTAATAACGCATCAACCACGCGTCATTAGCGTATTTAGATTAACGTGACAATGTGTTGATACAATTATTAGTGTGTATACATAAGTTTGCAATAATATTGTGTGTGTATTACAATGTATGTTTTAGATCTTTTGAAGTAGTTGACAGTCTTCAAGATGAGAAAATATTTTTTGGGTATCTGTATTTTCTTATAGGGCATTCCTTAGGGATTTTTCATATGCTATATTTAAGTCGTTTATTGTTATATTTGGGAATCTGTAGTAAAAAATGTTTTACCGTTAGAACACTGTTGCACACTTCACACACTGGTTTATTTTTGAGCTGTAATAAATAGTCATGAGTAAGTCGTGGATGGCCGATAAGGAGACGGGTAAGTATCACTTGCTCGCTTCTGTCTTTTATTTTTGGTTTCCAAAGATGTGGATGTTTGTTGACTTCTTATAGCCTTGATGGAGTATTGTTCCAAATTTGTTGCCATTTTTGATTTTTTGTTTTAAGTATGATTTTAAATCGTTTTGTACCAATATATGGTTTTAAATGTTACTTTCCTTGGACATCGGGTTAGTTCGTGCGTTTTTAGCCAGTTTATCTACAACTTCGTTACCTTCGATTTCGACATGAGAAGGCACCCATAAAAAGTGAACTTGGATGTTCTTATATATTTGAAATGTTTTTAAATTTTTTTTATTAAGAAATAGAAGGGTGTTATCACAGTACAATTGAGTCAGTGGGGATAATGAACTTAGAGAATCTGTAATTATTATGCATCTTTCTTTGTTTTTGTTTTGTATAAACGATAGTGCTTTTAGAATTGCGAATAATTTATCCGAAAAGATGGTTGTAATTGACGACAATTTAAAACTAACTGAGGAGTCTTCCGAACACATTGCTCCTCCAACTCTGTATTCATTTTTTGACGCATCGGTGTATACTCTGTAGGTATTGCCATGTCTGTTCAATAATGTATGAAACTTTTGTTTAATGACGATTGATGATATCTCTGATTTTCTTAGGTTTGTTAGACTGATGTCGATAATAGGAATAAATGTTGTCCATGGTGCAGGGTTGTGGATTTAAGATGTATCATAAGTTATTGGAAATGGAAAATTTAATTTGGATAAGCATGATTGTATGCGAAAGTAAAAAGGATGATCAATTTGATGTGTTTGTTGAAATTTATTTGTAAATCGATCAGCAAAAACGTTATGCAGTACCAGATTATTTTGTTTTGATGACACTGCTGCTGCATATATGTTAGAGTTCTTCTTCTCCAAATAGAGACTTTGAATGAGGCTTGTGTAGTGAGCACCTAAAGAAATACGTAGACATCTATTATGGATAATATCCAGTGACTTTAAATGTGTTTTTTTTGAGAAGTTGTAGACGATGGCTCAGTAGTCAAGTTTTGATCAAAATATGGATTTTTAAATAAGTATCAAGCTTGAATAATCGGCACCCCAGTTTTAAAGGCAAGTATCGTAGTAAATTTATACCAGGTAGACAGGATTTTTTCAGCTGTTGAATATGTGTCTTCCAAGTTCATTTTTTATCAAACGTCATACCCAAGAATCGGATTTCTTCTACATAATCTAGTTTTTGTTTATGTAGATATAATTCTTTTGTTTGGATTTGATTTCTCTTTGAGAAACGGATTGCTGTCGTTTTTTAAGTGTTAAACTGAAGTCCACTGGTAGCTGACCATTTCTCAATGTGTGTTAACGCTTTTTGAATGTGATTGTAAATCGTTGCTATGTTTTTTCCTCTACAGAAAATAACTAGGTCGTCAGCGTCAAGGTTTTCAATTTGTGTTAATATCGAATTTATTGCTACTAAGCTTAAGTTTGATCCTTGTGGTATAGCATTTTGTTGAATTTTTGTCTGATCCGTCAACTCGAATTTGAAATTGTCTGTTTTCAAGAAAATTTGAATTGTATTTTAATATGTGACCCCTTATTAACCAGTTGCTGAGTGTTTTAATGATTTAATAATATTTCCGAACTGTATCATATGCTTTGCTTATATCAAAAAATATTCCAACACAGTGCTGTTTTATTGCGAATGCTTCGTGGATTTCTGATTCTAAGTCAACAAGGTTGTCTAAAGTTGAGCGATGTTTTCGGAAACCACATTGTTCTGGAATAATTAATTTGTTTGATTCTAAATTTCACATTAGTCTATTGTTTATTATCTTTTCTAATGCATTACCTATGTGAGTGATATCGGTCGGTATGTTTGAGGATCTGATTTTGATTTAGTTTCTGGATAGGATTATATTACACATTTTAAGTAGATGTTCTTTAGATTAAGGGCCTAAATTTTTAAGAAATATAAACGGTATATTGTCGGGTCCAAGAGAAGTGTTCTTACAATTCTGAAATAAATTTTCTAATTCTTCTTCTGTTATTGGTATATTTAGATCGTTATTGTTTTGATCATAATATTCTGTAGGATTTTTATCTTTTTTTATTTTAATATCTAAGAAATTGGAAGTATAATTTAAGTTACTTGAGTTATATTCATAATTAGATGCTAGTATATTGGATATTTCTTTTGGGCTTTTGTAAATAGTGTTATTTTAAGTTAGAAAGTTGATTCATTTATGGGGTTTGGGTCTATACATTTTTTGACTTTTTTCCATATAGTTGTTATAGGAGTGAAACTATATACTATAGTGACACATTCTCTGGTGACAAAAGAGTCACGTTTGGTTTTTTTAATGGTATACCTAGCGACTGCTCTTAGTTTTTTAAATTCTAGATTTTCTCAAGAGTTTTCTTGAGTTTTGTGTCGTTTGAATTTATTAAAAGCTTGTTTCGATTGTTTTAATGCTTCTTTGCAGTCATGATCCTACCGAGGTACCGACTGATGTTTGTGATCATAGTTAATTATTCCAACGTACTTATATGCTGTAGATTTATCCAAGTCAGGTAGTCAAAAAAACGGGCGTTGAAAAAAATGTTACTAATAATTTATGAAAAATTAAAACTTAAAATTAAAAATATTTTTTTTTAATTTAAAACATTGATATTTCAAAGTTCCTAATTCTATTTTATAATTACTTGTATAATTTTTCAGGTGATAAGAATAATACATGGATTTTTAACTTATTATAAGACTATAAGTGCGAAGAGTAAAAACTGAGTCTTCACAGCACATTGTTTACTGTTGGTTTATATATATGCAAGATTATACACTTCTCCAAGAAATAAACGCACCACTTCAACAAAATTTTATTTGTAAACAGGCAAAGAATAAAAATAAAACTTTACCAGATTTATTCTACATTTTATTAATAATTATAACAATTTGTCTAATCATCAGAAAATGTTGAAGTACAGGAGAAAAAAAAATAAAACGGAAAATTCTAAAAAAAAATAATGATGAGTAAAGTAAACTAAAATATGAAAAAAGTCTTAATAACAAGTGTTTCCACCTCTACTACGTATAACAGCCTCACATCGTTGGCCCATACCTACTTAAAATTAGTTGCCGTATCTCATTTTATTCTAGTTCTCTCCAAATCTGGATCAGCCTCTCTCCCACTTCCTGTAAGTTGTTTGGTTGGACCGTTGTCGCTCTTTATCGCCTACCAAGTATATCCCAGAGATTTTCAATCGAATTTAAATCCGGACCATGTGCTGGCCATTAGATAGTGTTAATTTCTACCTCTTCTAGATAATTTCTGACGAGCTGGGCAACGCGAGGTCTGGCATTATCTTGCATTAGTAAGAAATTTTCACCGATATAAGGAGCGAATGGTACTACATGTTGCTCCAGGATCTCCAATATGTACGTTTTAGCTGTAACAGTTACATTTTGTATGACCACTAGGTCCGTACGTGCTGTCAAAGAAATACCACCCCACACCATAACGGATCCTCCACCAAAAAATGTGGTGTATGAGAAGTTACACTGAGCATATCGTTCGTTGGTCGTCGCACCACACGAACACGTCTGTCGTTATTGTACAAACAAAATAGGGATTCATCAGTAAATAGCACTCGTTTCCAGTCAACCTCTAACCAATTAACGTGTTCTCTGGCAAAATGCAGTCTCCCCCTTCGATGCTCTGCAGTTAATAGAAGACCTCGGGCGGCAATCCTAGGTGTTAAGTTGTATTCCCTAAGTAGCTGGCGAACAGTTCAGTACTAATTTGTATAGCATGCACGTCTCGAAGCTGAATTTGTAGACTTCGATGTGTTACAAAACGTTGTCGAAGAGAAGAAATTCTTAAAAATCGATCTTGAATAGGGGTAGTTACCCGGTTTCGTCCTTGCCCTGGTTTGCGAGTATGATCCCCTGTTTCGAGGAATCTTTCTAACACCCGTGAGACGGATGTGTGGGATACATTAAACCGACGACCAATTCTTCGGTAACTCCAACCTTCTTCCGACAGTATCACTGCTTGGGCACATTCATCTCGGGTTAAATTACGTGATTGACGCTCCATAATAAACAAAATTAACAATAATCAACAATTAAACAGTAGCCGAATAAAATTCGTGAACACTTGGAAATTAGTATACTTATAGAATTAGTCCATTTTTTGCTTCTTTTTGTTTTGTTGCAAAAAAAACTATAGCGATAAAACACAGTCAATAAATATAAAGTGTACGAATAGCATATACAAGGGGCCTGCAAAATATAACATTACAATGGAAATTTTTATTAACGTTAATAAAATATTTTAATATTTCAAAGTGGTGCGTTAATTTCTTGAAGAAGTGTAAATACGTCAAGTATTAAAATTTCAAGCACCATATGAATATTTTGTAATATTTATTTAATATATAAAATATTTCTTTAATTTAAAAATGTTGAGATTATAACTGGATAATGTTGTACAAAAAGGAGTTACCCTACACTGTTTCTTTTATTATAGTATACCTATGATATGCTATTAAATCGTTTAAAATTTGAAATACTTTTTCAACGCAATTTAAAAAAAAATACCAATTAATTTTGTTTAAAAATATAAAATGTTGGATAAATCCCTTTTACTTTTAAGGTTATAAAAGAAAGTAAGTTTTTTTAAGTAACAGTAACCCATATACTAATTATAAAACATGTTTTATTAGTACAAAATGTCAGACAAAATATTTGATAATAGATAATTAAAAATATTATTAAATATTATTTATAAAATTTATAAAATATTATTTTATCCATTCTGTACAAACTCTTTTGTATCCAGTATGCAATTGCTTCCCAAAAGGTGAGTTTTAACATGCACTGATTGTTGGCGCAATTCCGCTGGTTGATTGGCACATAAAAACAATTTAAATCAACTAGCACCACTAAAATGACGCCATTGATATGCCAGCTAAGTAAAAGCAGTTGTAGTTATTGGCGCCAGTTCTCGTCTTTTTAAGCGATGTTTTTGTATTATCTGCTACAAAGTTAAGCCTAAAGCTAAAAGCATCAAGAAATTGGTCTACAGAGGAAATAAAAGAGTATTTAGAGCTGTACGAAGAATATCCTGGCCTATGAAACAACAAACTTCCGTCATATAAAGATAGAAATCAAAGGGATTCGGATCTATGCAAAATGGTTTTTGGTTATGTCGGACACTGTAAAAAAATTTGATTTAATTGATATAAAATCCAAAATACGCAGCATTCGAAATGCGGGTCTTTATGACCTAACTCTTCTATTAAACTATTAGATGCTCCTAACGTACTTCGACGTGATATCCATGGACGTACCCACAATATGCGCTTCTTTTTTCTCAGATGTTTTCGTCAGTGTTTTTTGCATTTCTAATACTAAAATTTCACAGTCACATAAATACCTGCACGCACTATTGCAGTTAACGCCATTTTAAATACTACGCTCGTTTAAAACAGAAATGTGTAGAAACCAATGCTACCGCCAGTAATAATGGCGCCTGAAAATTGTCATGCTACTGGTGCCAATAATCAGTGCATGTAGAAACCCACCTTAATGTACCTTTTAGCAACAAGGACACCTATCTCTAATATAACAAACTGTGTATGTGCTTCCAAAGAAATGTCGCCATAGATCAATACACCTCAAAACACTAAACTATGCTCTAAGAGAGCAACAAAATTGGGCATAGCGTTATTTAGGCCTTTTCCAAACTCCTTAGCGACTGTCGCTAGGTTCATATTTCGTAAAATAAGACTTATCTGTAAACAAAACGTTTCAAGCACTTTATCATATACTGGATGAAACACTTATCATTATGCAGAGCGACAACTTGCGCTACCTGATCTTGCCTAATTGGAAATTATTATTTGTTACTTTGTTATTAAAAACACTTTTCTTTTCGGAAAAAGCAGCCAACTAAACATCAAAAAGGAATACAACCAAGGCAACAAACATTTTATAAGTAAATATTCGATTTATCGATAGCAGATTGTAACGATATAATTTGCCTACCACATTGGGTATCACTTATAGGGGGTTGAAAGTGGGGACTGAGCAATGCTTGGGCTGGAGATAGGGTAAGCAAACAAACCGAAACCTTTTCCAATGGCCACTCTTGTTTTGGTTGAAAAGTTGGGTCGTAAGTAAGTGAACGAAGGATGTAGTGGAAAGGGGTAACTACAAAGGAAGAAATCAAAAAAATCCCTACAGAGATTTCCTGGGCAACAAAACACAAGAAGGTTTCTAAACTATTTGAATTGGATCCCGTTTAAAATAATTATCTTGCTGGACAGAAAGAAAGGATTTTCTTTCCTAAAAAATATTAAAGGATGAAAATCTTTTTAAAGGAAATAATTCCACAACTCCTGGTTTAGAGAGAAACATTACATATTTATTATTACTTTACATCAACAGTTATTACAAAAAATACTAACAAAATTTATTAACAAACTTTACAGGTTGGGCGACAGCTGTAACAATTTTGCAACTAGTTGTAACTATTAAAATAATTATTAGAAATGAAAATTTTCTAAATTTTTCAACGGAGCTTACATTGAGGTTAACCTTTAAACAAAACAGAATTTAAAATTATGGTTATGTATCAAATGACAGAAAAGGATAATACTGACTGTCATATGTCAAAATGAAATATCAAACCTTTTTGAAATATTAATTAAATGTTAAAATTAGTTATATTTAAAAGAAGACTAATATAACAATTAGCTAATCCATAAAACTTTTATTTTATTTATTTATAATTTTTTAGTTTGTCATGAAAGCAAATCTTTTTTATTAATAAAAAATGGTTTAATTTTTTACTTTGATATTTTTAATAAAAAGTACCTGGTATGGTACCACTGGCTGGTGTATTTCCTTTAAGAAAGTTTTTGGGATTGGAATTGAATAATAAATACTGCAAACAACACACAACTGTGTCCTACACAAACTGAAAATAGTATAGGGTGTTTATGGGACACGAGGACAAGTTCTGTGAGGTAGAAAATTGATTCGGGCTTCGGATTATCCTGGATGACAACAAACTGTAATCTTCAAACTCGGTCACTCAATTCCTTCTTAAAACCGTATGGACCTCTCAAATGGATGGAAACGCCGCCTTACAAATCCCTCACATAGAGCACAGCACAAACAATCGGTGACTAACTCAACAACAACTGCCAAATGGCATCTTGAGCCCAAATTCATCTCTCAACTAAAAAAAATTGCCGGCTTTGACTACACGCCGATAGCTATCTCTTCCAAATCCAAATCTCCTCTCCTAACTCTCCTCTTAATGCTACTACACTTCATTTACATTACTGAATTCTCGGTAACAAAAAACGAATAATGAATAACATTACGAATTTGAAAAAAGAAAAATCCGCACTAAACAATGACCTGACTCCTATCCCTGATATCCTGATATCTTTTTCTGTATGTATAACACATTTACATGATTTACAATATGTATAAAATAATTATAAAGGTAATTTAATTTTTATTCATCCCCAATCCGAACTATTTTCTGCTTCATAACATTTTACAAACATTATCCCACGAGATTAAATGATTTTAGCAGAGTCTAGACCAGTGTAATTATTCAACCGTGATAAACACTATAATTTATGTAGTATCATATAACCGGTATAGTCCGGGAGCTAGCATCAAATTTAACAGGAACATTTTGGCATGGCTGTTTTTTTAATATATAGTCACTTGTTCCAAAGGAACAAGAAGAAGAGGAACAATCTGGCTTTAGAGCGGGAAGGATCTGCACCGATAATGTGTTTGTTTTGAAACAAATAATAGAAAAAAGATCAAGTACCAACCAACCTTATGTTTATAGACCTTCAGAAGGCCTATGATACTGTACCCGCTAAAAAGCTATGGAAAGTTTTGCAGAAAACAAACATTAACCACACAGTAATTAACGCCCTTAAACAGCTTTATAAAGGATCAACGTCGGGAATAAAAATTGGAAATAGACTTTCAAAAAAATTTCCTGTAAACAAGGGACTCCGGCAGGGGTGTTGCATATCCCCCACATTGTTTAAAATCTACGTGGTGAAAGCAGTGTATCAGTGGAAGAGAAAGTGCAGAGGAATGGGTATTGACCTAGGAGAAACTTGCCTATATACCCTACAGTTTGCAGACGATCAAGTCCTTATAGCCAACGATAAAGAAGACCTGACATATATGGCCAGAAAACTACAGGAAGAATACAAAAAGTGGGGTTTAGAACTCAATACACAAAAAACAAAATATCTCCCAATAGGCGCAGAACTATCCAACATTCAGATGGACACAATCGAAATTGCATTCTGCACTGAATATGCCTACCTAGGAATTGATTTCGACACCACAGGCACAGGCAATAGGGAAATTAGAAAACGAATAACCCAGGCCCGTAGAACAGTTGGATGCCTTAACGGAATTGTTTGGAGCTCAGAAATTGGTAAAAGACGAAAATACAATATATATATATATATATATATATATATGAATCTCTCATAAAAACCAGCTTAACCTATGGTACAGAGACATGGAGACTAACAGAAAGCAATAAAAAAAAACTCGAAGCAACAGAAATGGATGTATTTAGACGATCACTTCGAATATCTAGGGCAGACAGAATTAGAAACGATGAAATAAGAAATAGGATGGGGTAGATGGATCAATGGCAACAGACATAGAAAGGAAACAACTTATATGGTATGGCCATGTTCAAAAAATGCCAGAAACAAGACTACCAAAAATCGCCATGAAATGGATACCACCAAATCGTAAGAAACGAAGAAGACCAAAAAGAACGTGGAAGGAGGGAATAACAAAGGCAATGAGCTCCCGAGACTTGACCGAAGAACAATGGAATGATAGAAATTCGTGGAAATTAGGCATTGAACAACGACGCAAAACGTTTTGAAACCGATATATATATATATATATATATATATATATATATATATATATATATATATATATATATATATATATATATATATATATATATATGGAAAAGGATAATGCGAGTGAATAATAAAAGTAAAAAGTAATGGCATGTCTCGCAAAACAGAAAACCAAAAATGGTATATCGATGGAAGACAACCGTATATACGTATTTCTGACTATTGGTCGTCTTCAGTACGGTGCAGCCAAGTTAGAAAAGGAGCATATTAACTTGGGAAAGGATCACTACAGGAGCATAGGATTCACTATCAAAATTATCTTCAATAATTGCAATATCTTCTGGTTCTGATAATTCGCCCGTGTCTTCTGCTATTTCTGAAAAATATGAAATATGATAAAAGTATACAACATATACAATACCTGATATATCGCCATTTTCATTAAAAACGCTAGTCAACGTCGGTAACTGGAAACATTGGAATATAAATTTTCCATCTTGTTCTTACCCATCCATTATTATCAGTTGGTGAAGACGAATTTGGAATAGCAAGATTGGTGTTACTACATAGCTATGCAGTATAAGTCTTTAGCAATAAATCTTGTTGCAATTCTCTTTTACATGGAGGCAACATGGGTCCTTTAAAATTCTATTCTGTTAACCTTTTCTTTTGAGGCAACTTAGTGCCTTTTTGAAAAAGCTGCTACGCGTACGAGATACACATTATTTTGTATTCAAAGTGTTATAACTGTATATGTAAAAAACAATTTCTTCTAAAGTTGCGGACTCTCTTTAAGTATTGTTGTGAATTTATTAATTGTTAAGTCTTTAATTTATAATGTCTTGTTCTTATCTTAATTCATTAAAAAGCACAATGACTGATATTTATTTATTTTCACTAAACATACATAATTTATTAAAAAGCGAACGTAACATTTTATCGCGAGCGCGTCGTCCGAATTAACTGCCCTCCATATAAAAATGTTGTATTTATATACGAAATCCTGATATACTAGAACAGCATCGAAAGATCGAGAAGCTTGGCCGGCTCATTCACCATAATTTTGGTTCTAGACTTCCACCGAAATTTCTACAATAAAACAGAATAATTAGTCATAAAAGTTAGGCCAGTATATTTATCGTAACATTGCCCCCCTCTTAAAAGATGGTTCCTCCTGGAACCTTGTCGGGACTGGAACCGGAACTGTATGCTGGTATCGGCAACTGGACCCTCTTTTACAACTTCCAGTTGTATAAAAATGACAAGGGACGGTTTTCTCTCCGCACCAGTAACTATGCGGATTGCAACAGACTAACACCTGGACTTCGGTGTCTTTAAAGATCTCCTCCACCATATTTCGGATAACCCTCCAATCTAATTGGCGGCACTCCAACTTTGGCATGGCTAACTTTTGCACGTCGGACTCTAGTACGTGCCCTCTCAATTGAAGTAAGGCTTCCCATACATCTCGGTAGGTAGGTTGGTCACGGGCAGTGTCTTTTGTTACCAGGTAGAAAAGGTAACGTGATGCATCTTGGAGTTTCAAGGTTTTACCGGGAGCTGGCACTTGGCATTGAAGTTCTGCAACTCGACCAAACTTCCTTCGAAAGACGGATGCCAACCCTGGTGCGTCTTTGATACTGGCCGGGATGGTAAGGGCCAGCGAGTAGTCATCGGGGAGCGCGAGTAGATCTTGCTTTTCTTCAGTGGTAACACCATGTCTCGCTTTACCGGTACCTCCATAGGCACCCATGAATTCCTCAAACGTGAGGTCAGACACATCTTGGACTTGGTTTACTTCCACTTCTTCATCTACGTCGTGGTCACCTTCGAAAGATGCCAACCGGTTATGGTGTACTATCATCGGCTTTCCCCTCGGAATCTTGCTTATTCGGTAGATGACATCGTTGATCTTCTCCATGATGAGGTATGGACCTTCCCAAAACTGCTGCAATTTGGGAGAACAACCTTTTCGCTTCTTGGGATTATACAGCCATACTTTGTCGTTCTTCTTAAAGCAACCCTTTTCGGCTTGTGTATCGTACCGTTTCTTCATTCGGTCGCTAGCAATCTGAAGGTGGGAACGGACCAACTCATGTACATCGTCCATTCTTCTTCGTAATTCGATCACATAATCTTCACCTGCTACATCTTCTCCAGGTCGACACCCAAATTCTAGATCACAAGGTAGTCGCATTTCGCGTCCGAATAGGACTCTGGCTGGTGTCTGGCCCGTTGATTCGTTAACAGCAGATCTGTAGGCCATTGTGAAGAACGGAAGGTATTGGTCCCAGTCTCGCTGATGATCGGACACCATCTTTGTCAAATACTTGCCAACTGTCCTATTCATTCGTTCTACCATACCATCCGATTGCGGATGATACGCGGTAGTTCTTGTTTTCTTCATGCCTAGTCTATCACATATTCCTTGAAATAGATCACTTTCGAAGTTCCTGCCTTGGTCACTATGGATCTCCAAAGGCACTCCAAATCGGCTGATATATTCTTGGATCAACTTATCTGCAACGGTGGCGGCCTTCTGGTCTGGAAGTGCGTAAATCTCGACCCACTTAGTGAAGTAATCCATTACTACCAACATGTACTTGCCCCCATTTTCACTTTCTGGAAATGGCCCTGCAATGTCCAAAGCTATTCTTTCAAACGGGCTTCCAACATTATATTGTCTCATAGGAGCTCTCCTTTTCCGGTGAGGCCCGTTACTCGTAGCACAAATAGTACATTTCTTACACCAGTCTTTTACGTCGTCGGAACTGTTCATCCAATAAAACCGTTCCCGAATTCGCTGAAGGGTTTTCCTTACACCAAAATGCCCTCCCGATGGACTGTCGTGTAACTGACGAAGTACTTCGGCTATTCTGCTCTTTGGAATCACCAACTGTCTTCTTTTCTCTGAACCGTCATCATTTTCCAGGACTCGTTTGAGCAAGCCATCTTCGATGATAAATGAGTCCCACTGGGCCCAATACGTCTTAACTACTGAGCATAGGTTTGATATTTCCTGCCAAGGTGGTCGACGGTTTTCCTCTTTCCATTTTCGGATTTTCTGTATAACTGGATCTCTCTCTTGTTCTTCCCTTATCTTAGTGGGCGTCCAGTCGTCGTTGACAATCGTCGTTCTTAGCACTGCTGCTTCCTTGGATTCCGTTTTGTTGCAGTGGGGACACTCTGCTGGGCATGGCCGTCTGGAAAGAGAATCAGCGTTTCTGTGGCTAACTCCGGCTCGGTGCTCAATCTTAAAATCGTATTCTTGGAGTCGTTCGATCCACCTGGCTATCTGACCCTCTGGATTCTTAAACTGCATCAACCACTTAAGGGCGGCATGGTCGGTTCGGATTAGAAACTTTCTTCCATAGAGGTATTGATAGAAGTGCTCTACTGATTTCACTACTGCCAGAAGTTCTCTTCTCGTGACGCAATAATTCCGCTCAGGTTTTGAAAGAACTTTACTAAAATATCCGAGGACTCGTTCCTGTCCTCCTTGAATCTGAGACAGCACTCCTCCAATTCCCACATTACTTGCATCTGTATCTAAGATGAACTCTCCTTCTGGCAGTGGATACCCTAAAATTGGTGCTGTTATTAAATGCTTTTTCAAGGTCTCAAAGGCATTTTGGCAGTCTATATCCCAGCGGTATTCTCTTGCTTCCTCTGTAAGTCGCGTTAATGGCTTAGCGATATCTGCAAACTTCTCAATAAACCTCCGGTAGTAAGTACATAGTCCAAGAAAACTTCTCACTTGATGTTTGTCAGTTGGTTTTGGCCATTCCTTAATGGAATCGATTTTTCCCTTATCCACGGCCACTCCTTCTTTACTGACTATATGACCCAGATAATTGACTTTACCTTGAAATAGCTGGCACTTTTTGGGGTTTAGCATCAATTGGGCAGCTTTAAGTCGATTAAAAACGTTTTCTAAATTCCTCAAATGATCTTCGAATGTCTCCCCCAAGACGATTATGTCATCTAAATAAACCAGGCATGTTTTCCAAGATAACCCTCTCAACACATTTTCCATAAGCCTCTCAAATGTCGCAGGAGCATTACAAAGTCCAAATGGCATAACGTTGAATTGCCACAATCCAGATCCTGTGGTGAAGGCTGTCTTTTCTTTATCGACTGGGTCCATTTCTACCTGCCAGTATCCAGACTTCAAATCTAAAGTAGAAAACAATTTACTTCCAGCCAATGTGTCCAATGTGTCATCGATCCGAGGCAGAGGATAACTATCTTTCTTGGTAACGTTGTTCAGCAAACGGTAATCCACACAGAACCTCGTCGTTCCGTCTTTCTTCTTAACCAGGACCACCGGAGAGACCCATGGACTCGTAGAAGGTTCTATCACCCCGTCTTTCTTCATTTCCTGAACAATCGTTTCAGCTTCCTCTCTCTTCGCCTGTGGTAATCGTCGAGCTGTTTGACGAATTGGCTTAGCATTACCAGTATCAATTTTATGCTTAACAACGGTAGTTCTTCCCGTCTTTCCTCCTTTCGGTACGAAAATATCACGATACTGCCGAAGAAATTCCCTTAATTTCCTTTTCTCCATCTGATTTAGAGACTGTCCTGCAACTGCAACCATTTGGTCGAATTTGTCGTTGGAATTATCAGATGTTGTCGCCTGACGAATTATGGATGTCACAGGTACACAAGTTCCTACTTTTGTCTCTTTCTTTATGGTCACTGGGTAGTCGTTGACATTGATAAGTCTCACAGGAATTTCTTTAGCCGAAGTCACCAATTCCTTTCCAATTATGATTCCACGGCCAACCTCATCGTCGTGGTTCCAAGGCTCCATCATAACAGGTCTCCCTTCGTCTACAATTCCCTGTAGTCGCGCTACTATGATCGTTTCGCTTCTCGCAGGTACGACTGTATCTTCTGTAATGGCTGCTTGCACAGTGTTGTCATTATGTGGATGGAGAAATACCTCCTCGTTGCCAACTTTGATTACCTTATTCTTAAAATCCAATTGGAATCCATGCATATTCATTACGTCCATTCCTAATATAACATCCTCTTCGATGTCAGCAACTATAACAGTATGGACAAACTTTTCTGCCCCAATTCCCAATTGTACCTGGATTTCTCCATGAGTGTTGGCATTTTCACCTGTAGCGGTCCGAAGTCGTAACCTCGTTGGTAACAGTTTCTTTCGGCTGTTTATAACTGTCGGGCGTATAATGGTTCTGGTCGCTCCGGTATCCACCAACAACGTATGCTTTTTACCATTTATGTCTCCATCTACATATACACTATCTTCACGACATTTCAAAGAAGCTATTAGTATAAGAGGGTCTTTGGAAGAGTTCCGGGTCGAAGCTGCCCCCCTAAGGTTGACTCGTTCTGGTTTTCCTGATGGTGAGTTTCTTGATTTTATGGTCTTCTTTTTCTTGCATGTCATGCTTTTCATCAAATTAAAGAGCTGGTCAAGTTTATCTTCATCTCCTTCCTCTTTTACAGTCCTAACTTTACTGTAACCGCCAGAGGCCTGCGTAGCTGACTCGTATTCGAGGGCGGCGGATAAAACATCAACCAGCGTCTTGTGACGAGCTAATCGTAGTGTTCTCTGCATTTCATGATCACGAAGACCATCAATAAACGTTTGAACGGCCAATTTTTCCATCATGTCTTCGGGAGCTGTTGGATAAGCATATCGTACTAATCTGGCAATATCTACCTCATATTCTTGAAGAGCCTCATCTTTCTTCTGTCTACGATTTTTAAGCTGCGACTGATATACATGTTCCAAATGTTCGTGGCCATATCGCATATTTAACCTCTTCTTCAGTTGTTCGAAATCATCGGTCTCCTCTACGGCTATGGTCTGAAGCACATCTAAGGCATCTCCTCGAAGAGCGATAGTCAGGTTTACAGCCTTTTCTTTTTCAGACCATCCATTTGCTCTTGCGGCTGATTCGAACTGTTTCATGTAGTTGTTCCATGATGATTTTCCGTCGAAAGTTGGGACTTTAACATGAATAGAACCTCCACTTCCTTCAAATTTCGGCCGTGTCTCCAACTTAAATTTCGTCTCGTCTTCTTTTATCTCCACTGTAATCGGATTGTTACCTCTCTCTGCTGTCCCTGTTTCTTCCATCTTCCTTTCCATCTGTTTAATCTTTTCTTCGAAGGCCAACTTATCGGCAGCAACTTGGTTTTTTAACGAAGATATTCTATCGTCCAGGGCAGACATCTCAGAAGTGACTTTAGAGATTTCCGAAGAGATGTTAGCAGAGACTTTGCTTTCCAGAGAAGAAATCTCGTTAGAAACTTTGCTTTCTAAAGAAGCGATGTCGCCGGATACTTTGTTCTCCAATTTCGAAATCGACGAGATGACAGCATCATGTTTGTCTTCAAATATATAAGTCTCTGGGTCTAGTCCTTCTTCTAGCAAAGCGTTCTTTAGTCGTTGGACTAACTCAGCCTTTTTTCCGGTGGAAGATAATTCTCTGTCTTCAAGATGTCTTCTTAAATTAGTCACTGTCAGCTCATAAATCGTAGCCATTTTCACAATTTATTTTATATTCACTTATATTATTATTATAAGTCTAATTTATGTTCGATCTCACTCTGACACCATTTGTTGTGAATTTATTAATTGTTAAGTCTTTAATTTATAATGTCTTGTTCTTATCTTAATTCATTAAAAAGCACAATGACTGATATTTATTTATTTTCACTAAACATACATAATTTATTAAAAAGCGAACGTAACATTTTATCGCGAGCGCGTCGTCCGAATTAACTGCCCTCCATATAAAAATGTTGTATTTATATACGAAATCCTGATATACTAGAACAGCATCGAAAGATCGAGAAGCTTGGCCGGCTCATTCACCATAATTTTGGTTCTAGACTTCCACCGAAATTTCTACAATAAAACAGAATAATTAGTCATAAAAGTTAGGCCAGTATATTTATCGTAACAGTATTAAAGTGTATTGCTTGAGATATTAATCAAAGCTTTGATATATTTAGAATTTTTAGTTCTAATAATTCATAAGGTTTATTTTTGCCTTTTTTGCAAAAAGGTGGATTATATTACAAACGGTAACATCGATTGAAATGTTTTCCTATAAGAAAACTATTAACAGATATACTTGCCAATAATTCGCTATTTACCATAATATATGTAATTACACTTTCATCGATGAATTTCCCAATCACTTTAAATATGCCATCATAATAATTTTATGAAGAGATCCAATATGAATAAATAATTTATCAAAATTGGGTTTTGTCTAGCTCTGTGTTGGCAGAGCTATTTTTGCAATGCCAAACCGTTCGTTACTTCGATATTATCCATATAACATTCAGAAGCTGCCTTTAGAGCTTGATTCATGGTCTTAAAAAACTGAAGAATTGGTAGGCGAACAATTTATTGCTGTAAGATATGATATCTTCTGTACATTAGTAGTACCTTTATATATTAAACTATTAAATACCACCCACGAAGGCATTTTAGGCAATTTTAGTAGATGACTAGATACCCAAGTGTAATTAATGTTTTTAATGGTTCATCGCACTATCGTAAAGGACTATCGAAAGGCAGCGAAAGGCAGAAATTTATCGTAATATCTAGATTTCGTATCCTACGGCATTAATGCATGAGTTATTGTATCTAAAGATCGTTGCCTCTTTCTAGATACATCATGGCACGTAGCTCCAATTTCATCATCACTAGTAACAGATTAATTTTCTGCATTTTCTCATGATTTAACAATATCTTGAAATATTTTGCCTACTGCATCATGGCACTATAAAAAACTAATAATCCCCCCTATAATTTAAATGACATGTGCGTAGGAACACGCATTGTGGATCCCACAATCCCATTGTGTGGGGATTGTAACCGGGGCGAAGTTTCTGGGGATATATTTGGATGCAGGATTAACCTGGGAACAACATATAGTTAATCTATCGAAAAAGCTTTCCCGACAACTTTTCCTCTTCAGGAACCTTGTACAAGTAACTTTCAGGGAAACTATTTTAACAGCTTATCATAGTAATTTCCATTCTCATCTGATATATGCTATTCTCTTCTGGGGCCACTCTTGTCATATTGATAAAGTGTTTGCACAACAAAGAAAGTGTGTTCGTATTATCTCTGGGCCCTGTTATAGAGCAGACTGTAGAAACTTCTTTAGGGCTTTTAAAATATTAACTTTACCTTGTGTATACATTATGCAGTGTCTGTTGAACATTATATAAAATCTTAGCCAATACAATGGGCATGTAGATTTTCACAATTATTCCACCAGATTTAACAATAATCCTATACCAGAATTTGGCTGACTTGAGAGATCCAGAAATGGTTTAAGGTATTTAGCCATAAAATTCTACAACTTAGTGCCAACTAGAATAAACACTCTTAATTTTCTTCAGTTTAAGGCAAAAATTAAGAGTTACCTTATAGTGAATGTCTTTTTTACATATGAGGAGTATTTTACTTCCAATTTTAATTTGTTGTAATTATCAACAGTATAAGTTAAAACACTGTATTTATGTTTTATGTTTTATATTTAGATTTATGTGTATATTAATTATATTGACATATATTTTTTTATCTTTGACTTGTAAAAAATACTTTTGTATTAATTTCTTACCAATAAACCATTTATATATCGATCTATCTATCTATATATCCCAACTATGTTAATGATAGTATTAAGCCTGAAAAGCCTTAAAGCCTATCCGAGGTATCAGAGGCTAAATGACAAGTTATTGATGAATGCAAAAAGGAAATTCTTGAAGCTGAGACAACTGATGCATTTGCAAATGATATAAATTTGTCACTTGATATTAGCAAAGTTGATCAACCAGCAGATTCTTCAACATTAGTTTTGGATAATGTAGCGACCGAAACATTTGACATACAAGAACCATTTACATCCACTTCTACAAATGCATGTTTTAAACCAACCAAAAGAGCTCGATCTCCATTGCCAACTCTTGAAGATACTGGGTCATTAATTCAACCTAATGATGGTGGTTTCACTGGAGGAGGTAAGATTATATAGAAAACATATTTACACGTTAGGTATATTATCTTTTTTATTGCGGCTATGAATACAGTATCAAAAAACTCGAAAGGTCTTTCCAAATTGACGTGGCCTAATCGCTCACTGCGTTTACATGTAAATAAGGTGGCTTTTCGTGGCGATTCATCCCTTCCTACAAAAGTCAAACAACTTCAAACACCGATGCAATTCTTTAATTATTTTTTTAACGACGATATCGTTAAACTGATTGCTGAAGAGACAAACCGTTGTGCTTTCAACACCATTCAGCACAACTGCAGACGTAATAAGACATTACATTGGTATAATGCTGTACATCTCTATATATCGCTATCCCAACATAGGTAGTTATTGGGAAAATAATCCTTTTGTGGAAATTTATAACTGTATGACATCGAAACAATTTATTGTTATAAAGAAGTATTTTTCCGTTTAAGATGAATCACAACGAAAGAAGAAAGGTGAACCAGGATATGATTCATTATTTCCGGATTCGTACGCTAGCTAACAAACTAAATGATAGGTTTGATTACATCCCCAAAACGGCTAGAATTTGTGTTGATGAACAGATGCGCTCCACAAAAACGAAACGCCATTTGCGTCAGTATATGGCAAATAAGCTGCACAAATGGAATGTGGAATTGTTTGTTCTATGTGATTCACATGGTTTTGCCTATCGTTTCGAAATTTAGAATGGTGCTGGAGATAATGTACTCTTGCCTGGTATACCAGACCTAGGAGCAACATCAAATATTGTGGTTCATTTATCACAAACGATTCCTAATTTTTTATTTGTACCTTATCATATACCTCTACATATAAAGAAAGCAGAGGGTTTTTCATAAAATACATAACCTTAAGTTATGGGATCGACGTAAGAACTGTATTATAGAAGGATAACCAATATGATAACCAAAAACTAAAACTAAAACTAAAACTTTAGTATTTTCAAAGACACCAATAAACGTACAGGTGTATGCCAAGGGTCAAATAATAGAACAGGTAAATTCCATAAAATATTTGGGAACAAATATCAATAGTCAGCGTAATCCAAAAAAAGAAATCCTATCAAGAATCGAACAAGCAAGGAAAACATTCATGAGCATTAAAACATTTTTTACAAGATCAGACCTTAGTCTACAGCTTAGAATCCGAATGATCAGATGTTACGTTTTTTCTGTCTTACTGTATGCCTGTGAAAGTTGGACAATGGACTCTGAAATAGAAAAAAGAATAGATGCCTTTGAGATGTATATATACAGACGAATGTTGAGGATTCCATGGGTACAAAGAGTTACTAATGTTGAGGTACTTCGTCGCATGTGTAAACAAAAATAATTACTAAGAATAATCAAAAAAAGGAAAATGCAATACTTGGGTCATGTGCTGAGAGGCGAAAGATATGAATTACTTCAAGTTATACTGGAAGGAAAAGTACAGGGCAAAAGATCAGTAGGAAGACGCTAGAACTCGTGGCTGAAAGACCTGAGGAGATGGTTCGACCGCTCATCCGCAGAGATCTTTCGCGCAGGAGTTTCCAAAACTACAATTGCCATTTGGATCGCCAACCCTCGAAAGGAGACGGCGCAATGAGAAGAAGAACCAATATGTCCGCCTGGCATCGACATATGTTGGCATTGAACCTTTTATAAGAACTACTCGAAATCAACAAAAAGCAAAAGTACCTCGGTATGATAGGAAGCAAAAAAACAACACATTGAAGTTGATTGTCCCCTAATCATACGTAAATATATTGCTGTTCATTCATACTAATCACATTCGAGCAAAAAGCTGAAATATTACGATTCATATATTCTATCATTTTCTCGACATGGCTGCCACAAACGCATTCATACTATATAAACGTATATGTGCCCAAAAGGCAAATCATTTCAGTGACTGTTGTGAAGAGAAGAGGCGTCTGTCATTTCCAGAATTCTGTGAGGAGATAGCATCTGGCCTTGTTTCTTTCAAGGAAAAACGAAATATAGGTCGACCATCATTAGCTCGAAATGGTGAACCTTGTTCTGCTAGTAAAACTAGTTTATCTAGTGTTGGAAAAAGAGCAGTTAATCAAGTTGGTGATGTACGTTTTGATATTGAAAACCACCCTCAAAAATAACATGTTCTATACTCGTTTCTCTCAATAAAACTTGTTATATATTAAACATCTACCAAAGTTATTTTTTACTTATAACCCGACAAAACAGTCTGTAGACGGTCTTCACTATTATTCATCAAGGAATCATTCTAGACAAGATTTTTAGTAGAGAGTTTAAAAATATGTTACGTTTGCCTATATTTACTTGAAAAAAAAATATCAACTTCAACAGATAGTTTTTACGATCTTGCCTGTTAGAGGGCTAATTCCATCATTAATTAATTTTATCAGAAATGCAAAAAAAGTGGTATTGTATAAAGAAATATACAGCATGAAATTTTCCAAATAAATAATAATTTTTATGTTTTCAGGCAAATAGATTTTGTCTGATGCCATGATACACACATGCCACACTAAACTAAACGCTAAATGGAGTTTTATTTCCAGAGAATATACTGCTATTAGAACCTTATTTTTACAAAAAAATTTACTTCTTTTTTGCTAATTTCTTTTCAATTGTTTACTTATATTAGACAAAAATTGTATTGTTTTTATATCATTTAGTTGGAGTACAGAATATGTCCATAATAACTGAAAAATGTATAAGACAAGGAGCATACAATCTTAAATTATAAGATTTTCTCTAAACAAAAAAACATCAAACGAAATATAATGGTCTTTTTTCTTTTGAAGTATAAAAGAAGTCGCTCGAAATTGTATTTTAAATGCATTGTTTTTAGGTCCCTTTAAGATTTAAGACTTTTTCCATGTTAATCTGTTACATGAAACAAATTCATATTATACTTAAGCTAAACTGACTGGATTATTTTATTTTTCATCGACAATTAAATAAATAATAATAAAAACTATTGTTACTTGTTTTGCTTTCCACAAAAAGTAACTGTATATTCATTCATATATCGTCGGTATACTGCGAAAACCAGGTAAATGACAAATTTTAAAATATTGAGTTAAGTATACCAAAATTCTCAGCTTTTTCCGCTCTACATATAGGTAAACCCCAATAAATAATACGACTTACCATTCAGCAGCTAATTTATGTAATAAACAAATAAGTTACACCCAACCAATTTTTCGTTTTCAAATAAAACAATATATCTCTTATTACTTCCATAAAATTAAAGTTCTGTTGCATGTAAAACACATTAACTTGTCTAGCATTGAATAGTTTATTTCTGAGGTGCATCGATGTCAATGAACGATTTTGTGTAGAATTAAGAACCAAAAAACGGTCATCAATTGCGGTTGTGCACCTTGGACGTCCTTGACCAGGCTTTCGTACAAAATTTCATGTTTTGCGGTACCTTTTTATAGTATTCGAAACTATAGATTCAGTTCTGCTGAGACGTCGCGAGCCGACGAAAATCCTCACGCCATAAAAACGTTTCATCGCCAAAGTACTTTCAAAGTTAATGTTTGGCAGGAATTGTGGATAACAATCTAATAGGCCCAGTATTTCTTTCCAACAATTTACAATCTTGGCAAACGATTTACAAGAATATTTGGAAGAAGTGAATGTTGCAATAAGGCCAAATATGTGGTTTCTACAAGAGAGCGCTCCACCGCATTACAGTAATGAAGTCCGGGAATACCTTTGCAGGCAGTATCCTGGTCGGTGGATTGGAAGGGGTCGTGACGCACCTATTTCTTGGCCACCCAGAAGTCCAGATCTTAATCCCATGGTCTTTTGCTTTTGGGGTTTATAAAAGAGAAAGTGTATTCTGTAACAATAGAGGACCAAGAACAATTGAGGGTTAAAATAATCGAAGCTACAAATCAATTTCGTCAGAAAAATATGATTTTTTAGCGCAAACTGTTTTTTGAAAAAAGTGATAAAAGGCAAAAAAAATTTAAAAATAATGTGTTAAAAATAATTCGTTTAATTTGAACGTATTCAAAAGTTTGGTGGGATTTAGGGCTGCGCACCCAGCTTAAACTTTTTCTGTGCGCTTAAATTTTATTGTTTTTTTTTTATGAAAAATTCTTTCAGAACAAGAAAGTAACGTGTCCATTTTTAGTACAAAATTTCAAATAGTTTAGGAGATAATGCAAAAAAAACAATTTTTATTTTGTAACTTCAAAGGGCTGTAACTTTTTTTGTGTACCCATTTGTACTAAGGTAAGTTGGATTCAATCAATTTATTTTTGTCCCCTGAATGCATGATTTAATTTATGACATACCTTTTTGAAACATCCTGTATACTTTTAACATTTACCCAAAATTATGACTTTAACAAATCATTTGATGATGCTTTCTTAAATTTTAGGTAATTAATTCTAATTTGGATCTACCTATTGTTTTGTATTATAAGACTGAAGTCTGGTAAAACTTAATTTCATATATTTACAAACTAAATTCAAAAATATAGAATGTATCTTGCCAATATATTGGCAGGTCAAATATTTAAATTTTATTAGGAATTATTTTTATTTTTAATAAGAGTATATTTTTTGTTTTATTCTTTTAAACAAGTGCTCTTTTATTTTTAATTCAACCAAAAAAAATTGATCACACTATTAAAAGCCGATACAAATACACCGCGTTATAAAGGTCAGTGTATTTGTATCGAATTTATGTTAATGTATAAGAAATAAACCGGGTATACGTATGGAAAACAAAAATTGACGTACGGCGATGCATATGCCATGCGTTGTTATGTGTTTCTAAATAGTTTTCTCGGTTTCTGTTTAGGTATCAGACAGGATCTGAGAATTTACCTTGTACGAGGAAATGTTGACAAGTTTAGCGCTTTATGTAGTTTGCAATATCTTATTCAAAACTTAACTTTCTGTACATTACAACAACCAAAACATTTCTCGTGCCTTCAAGATGCCCTAGTATTATACCTTATGATATATATGTTATTTAATTCAATGTTATTATGGGGTGTATAATAAATAAAACAACGTTATTAACGCAACTATGTTTATTCTGATTCTTATTATACGTTACAAGTAATAGATTACATTATTAAACTGTCTATATTTATATGGTATCATCAAGAAGTACCCTAAAAAGCACATTCCAATCATTGACGTATAACGGGTATAAACTAATAAACGAATTCTAATTATCTACAGGGTATGTATAATCGGATTATCACAGCTAGGGTAGTAAGTACATTTTATCCTCAAGGATTGGAATGTTCCAACGAGCCCTAACAACTATCTTTTTGACTCTCATTCTCATTCGTTTTCAGAACAATACATCTATATGAGTAAATTAATAGTTTTTAAATAAAAATGTGTTTCCAAACTTTGTTAATCATTCTGTATAAAGTAATCTACTAATATTTAATAAAAATCTTTTTTATTATTAAACACTAAAATGTACTGTTTTCCAAAATTTTGAATATATATATATATATATATATATATATATATATATATATATATATACCTAGAACCCAGAACCTTAGGTAAGTTATTTTCTAAGACAAAAACTCCATTGGCCCCTCTAGGACAAACTAATGTCGTCTATCAAGTACCCTGTGCAGAGTGCAACTCCTGCTACATTGGCCAGACCAGCTGCTCCCTTCAAGGTCGACTAACGTAACACAAAAGCGACATTAGGATTTCTAAACCATCTTGTGCCCTTGCACAGCATGCTATTTCAACCAAACACAGTATCGACTTCACGAATACCAAAATACTGTGCAAACAACAAAATCATCATAAGCGATCCATCCTTGAAATGTGTCAAATTCTTAAACATCCATCCTCCCTAAATAAGAGAACCGACATCGACAACTTGAGTCAGATATATCACTCCCTCATCATTCAAAATAAATAAGAAAACCCCTTACAAGACAATAACTTTAATCCCATTTTTCGTTCCAAATTTTTTTTTGTTTGTTTTTTAAAGAAAAAGGAATAAATGAATCCTTTTAAAAAAAAAGAGTCCTTAAGAATCGTAATCCGCACCAAACACATTTAACGTAGAATGCATGAAGTCAGCAGGTAGTGCCAAGATTAAGTCATCCACTACCTGCAGACTCCATACATTCTACGTTAAATGTGTTCAACCAACAAAACCCACACTTGCAATTCACGTGCGAGGAGGAGTGGGAGGGATCTTTGCCTTTCCTTGACATGAGATTGCATAGATGTGAGGATAATGTTGTGAAAACACAATGGTATAGAAAACCCATATGTAGCAATAGATTCATAAGCTACCACTCCCACCATCCTCCTAGGATGAAAACTAATTTAGTCCTAGCGATGAAAGAACGTGTCAAAAGGTTATCTCATCCGGATTATCTCCAACATGATCTCAACCTCTTACGTAATATTTTTGTTGAAAATTCATATCCTCTAAGACTGATTAATAAATTAATTTTTAATGTTTCCTTTGTTGATAGAAACAACAGACTTACTATGTCACAATCAGTGCCCTCAGCACAAAATAATTCTGCTCCAACAAGTGTGTATTTTTATGCCCTTCCATATATTCCAAAACTAACCGTTGAACTCACTAAGATTTTTAAAGACTTTAAGAATATCAAAATAGCTAACAAGAACATCAAAACCAGACGTCAGCTGTATAGCAAAATAAAACAACCCCTAACCACTCTAGAGACTACAGATGTTGTTGATTGCATTCAATGTACTGAATGTCCATCCACGTACATTGGTGAAACTGGAAGGAATCTGTCTAGCCATATTATTTCTCATAAGAGTGATTGTAGATTAAACAAACCTACTTGTGCTTTGGCAGAGCATACTATCGATCTAGACCATAAGATAGATTTCAACAATGTAAAAATATAAAAAAAAAATAGAGATGGTACATATCAGCAAGAGTGATAATAACAATCTTAATAAGAGATCTGAGATCCAGAATCTTAGCAAAATTTACAATTATATTGACTTTTGACCGAGCTATTTTGCATCTCAGAGTTTTCTTTGTTTCTTTTCTTTTTTTAAAAATTTCAGTATTATTTGAATACTTGTGATCAAACTTCAGTTATCAATTTAGTTTTGTTTTGTTTGAGTTATTATTTTTTCTAAACCTATTTACTAAATACTATTTTCTTTCGATTGCTTATGTTATAAATAACATTTTTAATTTCCCGCTTATTTTTAAGTTGGTAATACAGTTGGTAGTACTCAAAATTCATAAACAGTATTTTGTGAGATGTTATTTTCAAAGTTGTTTTTTGTATTTTCTCCTATTTAAACAATAATTGTCCACCCACTTTCTCTTTCTGCTCGTGAAATGTGACTGAAATCAAGCCTGCAGTGACGACTGTTTTAACATGTCGTCCTTCATTCTGTTTTTAACTTTTAACGTATTTAGTAATTTTTAAAGTGTTTTCTTAACAGTAACTTTTTTAAGTTTAGTTGCAACTTCAGTACTATCATGTTATTTAACGTTGTTGTTTATGCTACGAATCGTACATTCGGGTAAGTTTTTTATAGTTTTTTATAGCCTTTTTTGGGCACCATTCAAATTGTTACAACATAGTAATATTCTTTGTAGACCTTGATAAAGGTGGCAAAAAACCACCGAAAGCTTGGATTCAGAATAAATAGTACGCCTTAGCAAAGCTCTGTTTTTATTGACTACCACACCCAAAAAGAAAAAAGTATTTACATATGTTTTTTCCAAACTAGTCAAAAAACTTTGGACTACTTTTTCTTACTATATATATATATATATATATATATATATATATATATATATATATATATATATATATATTTAAAGGTCACAAAGAAAAACGATATCAACATCATAATGGGCGATTTTAATGCCAAAGTCGGTAGGGGTAGATGTGGTAATGCGGTCGGTGATTTCGGTCTGGGTAACAAAAATGAGCGAGGAGAGTTACTAATTGAATTTTGTAATGACAACAATTTCGTCACATACAATTCGTGGTATCAACTCCCACCAAGAAGATTGTATTTATGACGAGCACCAGGAGATCGTCCAGGTCATATGTTACGAAATCAAATTGATTACATTTTAATAAACAAAAGATTCCGCAACTATACAAAAAGAGTGGCCGCTTACCCTGGTGCGGACATTTCGTCTGACCACAACCCCCTAATACCGAATGTAAGGCTTCGATTGGCAAAGGTTAAAAAGCCATCTAATAAAAAATACATAAACACTAGAGAATTAATGAGAGGTGAAGAGCTTAGATCCACATACAGAAAGCACATCAACGAGAACTTGAGAAACATACATATTATATAATATTAGAGGAACATACAAGGAACACACAAGGAAATTGCTTACAGGAAACCTGTGAGAAAATAAAAATAGCTATAGTCGAGGCTGACGAAGTAGTCGCAAGTCAAATAAAAAGAAATCACAAAAACGAGTGGATGACGGAAGAGATACTTGATCTAATGGAGCAACGCAGACAGTACAAAATACATTAGAATCAACAGAAATACAAGGAAATCTAACGTACGATAAGAGTAAGAATTAAAAACGCAAAGAAAAGCTGGATGAAAGAACGTTGTGAAGAATTGGAATCACTACAAAAAAAGAGAGACAGCTTCGGACTACCAGCATAAAAAGGTCAAAAAACTTTGGGTATATACAAGAAACACCATGAGACTCGCCTGAAGAATGATCAAGAAAACTACGTTCATATCCAGGAAGAACTAGCTAAGATCTGGGCAAACTATGGTTCGTCCCTCTGTGTGGATAATAGACCGAATCTTCCAACTACTAACTTACCCACGAAAAATTTATCCGCCCCTCCCATTATCCGAGGTGGAGTACGCTATGAAAGTAGCAAAACTAGGCAAGGCCCCTGGACTGGATGTAATTACTACGGAAGCCATAAAAATGTTGGAAAATGATAACATCGACATGCTGGTAACAATTTTCAATGCCATATATAACACCGGCCACATTCCAACGGATTGGCTTTGTTCAACCTTTGTGATGATCCCTAAATCACAAAGAGCGACAGAATGTAAAGACCACAGACTGATAAGTTTAATGAGCCATTTGCTTAAGTGTTTAGTTTAGTCTTAAGTGTTTCTTCGCATCCTTTACACAAGAATATTCAGAAAGCTGAAAGATCTAAGCGGTGAGACACAATTTGGTTTCAAGAGCGGACTGGGTACACGTGAAGCAGCTTTCTGCGTGAATACCCTTGTACAAAACTGCATGAATCATTCCTCGATTATGAAAAAGCGTTTGACACCGTAAAACATGACGCAACGATAAAAATGCTACATTGACGAGAAAGATATAAGAGTTATCTAGAATCTCTATTGGAATCAAAAATCACGAGTGAGACTGAACAAATCAACCAACACAGAAGAATTTGAAATTTTAAGAGGGGTGTGATAGGTGTGTATTTTGTCTCCTATGCTCTTCAAGCTCTATGTGGAAAACATTTTTGCAGAGACACTGGAAGGCTCTGAGTGTGGAATAAAGGTAAACGGGTTCCCGATAAATAACATTCGTTACGCCGACGACACCGCGATAATAACAAACAACGAACATGATATGCAGTTGATATTAAATAAAATAAACACCGTAGGAAAAATATATGGCTTGAAGATAAATGCTGGAAAAACTAAATGCATGGCAATAAAAAAAACGCACTTTTAAGAATACAACTGCAAGTAGATAATGCTCCAATCGATCAAGTAAAAATATTTAAATACTTGGGAATGATGATGAATGATTAATGGGATCCTCAACAAGAAATAAAATGCCGCACCGAAGAAGCAAGACAAGCTTTTATCAAATTTAAACCTTTACTATTTAACCGCAATCTTTCCTTGAATCTCCGCTACAGAATGGTTAAATGCTATGTATGGTCCATATTGTTATACGACATGGAAACATGGAAGTTAAGAGTACCTTCCATTATTAAGTTGGAGGCCTTCGAAATGTGGACGCTGCGAGGAATGTTCCGCATACCATGGACAGATAGGGTGAGAAATGAGGAAGTCTTAAGAAAGGCAAATACTGAGAGAGAACTACTCAATTTGATCAAGGTACGAAAAATTGGATAGCTCGGCCATATTCTGAAAGGAAAAAATACGCAATCGCTTAATGAATCATCCAGGGAAAGATTGAAGGCAAGGCAAACTGGACACGCATTGGCGATCTTTTGCATGCCGCAAAAGACAGACGTCTGGCCTTATGATAGTTCGATTGTTGGCTTCGCTACAATTTATTCAAACAAAGGTACAAGCAACATAACAATAAAATTTTATGAATATTTACACAGGTGGGAATGTTCACAAGAAACTAAATGACAGCAAATTGCGCACCCGATGTAACCACAGTTAATTGAATGGATAATATAAATATGTATACTATGTAATGAATCTATACCTGAAAACTGCTTTTTTTCTATTAAGTTATTGTATTGTAAGTATTGGTATATTGTAGTGTATTGTACAGGCGCCAATATTGTACAACCGTCCATTATTGTACAAGCATTCTTTTGTCGTTTAGTGAAACTAGTTACTACCTAGAGTTGAGTGCTTAAGTTTTACAACGTCCACATTTGTCGATTTTGTTTTATAGAAATTTTTTGTATTTTATGATATTTCAGTATAGTTTTCTACTTCCATACGTAAGGTTACAGCCATGGGCGCCCATAGGGGGTGGGGCAAGAGGGGGCAGATGCCCCCCCCCTATCATTAGTAATATTATTTAAAAAATCAGTATGTATGTAAGTATATTTAAAAAAAATACATTATTTACGCATATTGTGGCGAGAAACTTGCAACAATACCAATAATTATTATAGATTATAATAACATCAAAGTAGTAGAACAGGAAAGTAACATCACCAAAAGACTTTTTCTTGAAATGGCCTACATTTGCCAAAATAATAATACAATGAATCATAAAACGGATATTGGTCATCTAAATGAAATGTTCTCCTATTTGTTACTACTAGATAAATGTAATATTAACACAAACAACAATTTATCAATTGACATTTAAAAGAATTTTGTCAAAATAATGTCACGTATTTATTTAGAATAATTAAGTGTTTTTGTATTTACAGTAATAATTTTTTTAAAATTTTAAACATAAAAATAGTTTTTATATATTAAAATAGATGAGAGACCATGATAAATTTTATCAATATTATAATAGATCTTTGTTGATACAACCTCGTTAAGTTTGTAAGTAGAAACAATTTTTAATTAATTATACCAACACCAACAATTTCTTAATCACATTTGTAGCTCCCTGATGAAGGACATAACCAATGTCCGAAAGCTTGGAATAAAAATTTAAAAGAGTACACATTTCATTTTTATTGCTGCAAACCCACTATTTAACGTTTACTTCCTTACGTTGTCAGCAAATACTTCTGGTTCATTATATATATATATATATATATATATATATATATATATATATATATATACCAAAAAATATACTTCACATAGAGTTCAAAATGAGCTAATAAATATATGTGGCTTAGTTGTTCGACGGCAAATTATCGAAAAAATAAACCATCCAAACACAATCGCATTTTCCTTGCTTGCCGATGAGACTGCAGATATATCTGGAGTCGAACAACTATCTATTGGGGTGAGATATGTTGAAAAACAAACAGTTAACGGAAATATAATTCATGAAGATTTTTTGGGTTTTGTACCATTAAATGAATTAAATGCTAAATCAACAGCACTTGAAATTTTAACATTTCTTTCAAAAAATTTATTTAAATGTGGAAAAATTGGTGGGGTTGGGATTTGATGGATGTGCAACTATGGCTGGCCAAGAGGGTGGTGTTCAAAAAATAATTAGAGAAAAACATCCCAAAGCATTATTTTTTCATTGTGCCTCACACAAATTAAATCTGGTTGTTAATGATTTAAATACTGTTAGAGAAATTCAGAATTGTGTGGGAATTATTAAAGATGTCATCAAATTTTTTCGTGATAGTACTTTGAGACGGCGATTAGCACCAAACATACCTTTGTTATCCGAAACTCGCTGGTCATCAAAATACAAATCTATTCGAATATTTTCAGAAAATTTTATTGAAATCAAAAATGTTTTAGAAACAATAATAGCAGATAACAAATTTAATTGCTCAACAAGATCAAGAGCACAGCAGCTTTCAAGTGCCACATCTGATTCCACTTTTATAATTTCCCTAAATTTGATTTGCAAATATTCTTCTTTCTTAGAACCCATAGTAAACATTTTACAAACTAAATCAATAGATATGCTGGCAGTTAAAAATCATATACAGTTATTTCTTGATATGATAACAAAGCATAGACAAGAAGCGGAAACAACTTTTAAAACAATTTTTGACAAGAGTACAAATGATGCCGAATCTCTAAGTATTACCCTTGAAAAACCACGAACCGCTCCTAGAAAGCAAACACAACGGTCAAACCATGCGGTTAATTCCGCTGAAGACTTTTTTAGAGTGTCATTATTTATTCCGTACCTAGATTTTTTAATTAGTTCTCTTGGTGTCAGATTTTCAGAAGACAATAATCCTGATATGTTATTGTATAACTTGCATCCCAAACACATAATAAAATTAACTGAAGCAGACCTCTCCAAAATAATAGAAATCATAAATAATTTATACAAAATTACTAATCTAAAAGAACAGGCATCATTGTGGCTCTATTATTGGAAAAATCAAACCAATTTAGATGTAGAAGATATTTCAATGATAGAGCTACTAGACCATTGCCTATTTTACCCAGCTATAGCCCAAGCTATAGAAATTTCTCTGTGCCTTCCTCCCACTACATGCACGATTGAAAGATCATTTTCAACTCTTCGAAGGGTTAAAACCTGGATTAGGTCCACTATAAGTGAACAAAGATTAGATGGACTATGTATGATGAGCGTTCATAGAAATAAAATAGAAAACAATCGAAATAATTTTATTAAAAAAGTAATAGATGAGTTTGGACAAAAGCCCAGAAACCTTCAGTTTTTATTTTCACAAGATACAGAGCACTAGCCTGTCAAACAATATCAAGTTTACTTTTTACGTTTTGTTGGGTTTAAAATTTTACCATTTTAGATTCTATTGGAAAATTATTCGTTTCAATAAATTATAATACATACAATAATAACTGAAAAAAAATGTTAATTTTTTTATAATAAATTATAACAAATAAATTTTTAATTAAATTTCTTCAATTGTTTACAACATAGTACAAATTTTTAATGTCAAATGTAAATAAGTTGGCACCCAGCGAAGTATTTGAAGATTGCACACATTTGACTATTTATGCAATTTCGGCTAAACCTGATAGTAGAAGGGTGTACACCCTACCCTAACCCTTTCAACGTAGTACAGTTTTGAATATTTGTTTTAATTTCCTAGTAAAAGAAATTTTTCAATTTAGATATTATGTTTACTTACATATTATTTAAACTACACTATTGCTTGTGTTGCATTTCGTATCTCAGAGTACCTGCTTTTTTTATTACTATTTTTTAACACCCTTGCTTAAAATTAATTTTTTTATTCCTACATAAAAAATTTTGTATAATAAAATTTGTATGTATAAAGTCATACCATAAAATATGTTGTTAATAATTTTTTGTTTAAGATTACTTTTACTTTTCTGGTATTTCTTTACTGTTTGTAAATCAGGTTTATATTTTTGCATTTTTGCAATCGGCTATTTTAGTTTTTATTAAGTTGTATGGATCAAAATAAAAATTTGAGTCGACTTGCCCCCCCCCCTGGATTTTGATATATGGGCGCCCATGGTTACAGCATCTGTAAAGGTATATGCAAACCTTTTTGATTCATAAATACAAGAAAATCATGTATTTAGGTGTATAAAACTGAATTGTTTTATTTTGCCGGACCATTTCTAGGTTAGGAATCAGTTTATTTACATAAAGTGCAAGTTTCCCGTATTTTACCATGACGAGTTGCCCATATTGTACCGATACAATTTTAGAAACCATTGGGTATTTAAGACATACTTATTTTTAAAAATAAATAAATAAATAAGACACACCGTTCTTGTGTGTTTAGAAACTTGCAATGTGGACAACATGAGCAGAGCTCTTCAAACATTTCGTAATGGAGACATGTATTTAAAATAATTAAGACAGTATGGAGTTTCTAAGCCTATCTTGTTCCGTCACCTTAAGAGGACCAATGTCGAGACAAATGAAGAAACGAAGGCTTTTGGCCGAAGCAGTGTGTGTGTGTGCTGTTGGTTTCTTTTGATTGTGACCGAAGCAGTGTGTTACCAGCAGTAGTGGAGAAGGAGCTAGTTGATCACATTTTAAGACTGGAGATCTTGATGTTTGGCCTTACGATTAATGATGTTCGACGGCTTGCATTTCAAATCGTCGATAAAAATCAAAGACCACATAATTTTAATAAGGAATCCCAAATAGCAGAAAGGAAGTGGTTTTATTCTTTCAAAGCTTGTCATAAGGACATAATCAATAAGAATTAAAAGAATTCAATAAAAGTAATTTTTACATATTTTTCGACTTTCTGGAAATAATTATTGATGAGAATAATATTGATGCAACTCGCATATTTAACGTTGACGAAACGGGTGTCAGAACTGTGCATAAAAAATGCCAAAAGGTTCTAACACAAAAAGGTAAAAGGCAAGTTGGGTCAGTGTCCAGTGGAGAACGTGAAGTCAACACGACAGTTATTTGCTCTGCGAGTGCTTCAGGAATTTACGTTCCACCTATGCTTATATTTAAGCGTATGTGAATGAACAATCATTTGATGGTTTCATTTGGTCATTTTATTGATTCTTTAAACCCAACAGTGAAAAAAAACGTTATTTTGGTACATAATGGGCATATAACGCACTCCAAGAACCTTGAAGCAATTTTACGTGCTAAAGAGCACGGTTTAATAATGCTAAAATTGCCTGGACATAAGACCCATCGCGTGCAGCCTTTGAATAGATCATTATTTAAGCCTTTCAAAGGCTACTACACTCAATCAGTTGAAAAGTGGCTTCGATCGAACCCCTGATTATGTATTACACAACTTCTGGTAGCTGGCTTAATTACTGAAGCTTATGGGAGAGCAGGAAGCATTGAAATTGTAGTCAATGGTTTCCGAAGTAGTGAAGCATGACCTGTTAATCGCATGGTCTTTAAAGATCATGACTTTTGTGCGGATGAAAATTTAAATGACCATAAAGGCAGTGAAACTCGGGAAGATGGTGAAAATGAAGAGTTTAATAAGACAAACAAGTAACCACTTAGGTCTACTAAAAAACGCGTGAAGCAAGTCCAAAATTTACATTTTAATTGATTCAATTTCCCCGATACTGATGCCTCATCCAAAATTCAAGAGGGAAACAGCACAAAAGGCAATGGTTTTGACGGACAGTCCCCATATGATAAATTAGAATTAGCTAAACAGCTACAATTAGCGCAGGAACAGACAAAACAAATAAAAATGAAATTGGGTAAGGTTAAACCGAAATCGTCCAAGAAACTTCTAAGTGCTCCAAGAATAAAACTAGAAGGTAAAACTAGTCTTAAAAGAAACGAAAAAATTCTGTTCTAAAAACAATTCTTCTAGCTCAAATCAACCTAACGTTATTATAGAGATGTGTGTTGATAAGTGGTTCTATTAATTAAAGACATAATACAATGCACCAAATGCCGTTCATGGAGCCACAAACTTTGTGCGGGAGTCCCTGAAACTAGAAACTGATCCCTCTATATAGGTTACTACGGGTACAATTCGGGAAACCCATGGTACAATAAAGGCAACTAGTTTTCTAAATTGTACCACTTGCAACCTAACAAAAAAATATACTTTTTTAGCATTAAAATCAATGATATCAAGTTACAAACATTATGATGTGTGTGTACATGTTTATTATTTATGCTAATACATCGTTCAGTTAAATATGACTTTTTTGAATTCCAATAACACCGGCTAAGATTCAATATAAACAGTGTATTGATTTTTTGGAATAAGTCGATTTTGAAAATTTTGTGAGCAAATGTGATACTGTTTAGTACAAAATGGTTGGCCATTTGAACATTTGATATTAGTTTATATTTGGTAAATAATTGTTATAATTAAATTTCCTATTTTAATCCGCCTTTATATAATAATGCACTACAATAATACTGAGAATTCAGATGATTTTTGCATAATAAGATAAAGTCATTATAAACAGTTGACAGCAGATGTGAAATATACCTGAGTTGACAACAATAACAAAGATTATATTTATTTAGTACGAGCTTCAGCCTGGGAGATTTTACTTTAGACGTAAAATAATTGGAGAAGCAGAAATATAAGCAGTTAAGGATCTCTGATTGCATTTCCTATTGTGTTCTACTATTTGCTCTATGTAATTATGTATTACCGGTGGTGAACAAATTTAGAAGGAAAGAACTGTTTCGTTTATTGGAAGTTGGTTATAAAGAATGTGTCTCTCTTTTTTTTTTCTGTGGATTTCAATTTATTTCGAATCTCATTTTAACGCGAAATAAATATTTGGAATTGAAGCTTTTGTGTCAGAATAATAGTCCTTAAACTCAGTATTAAAAATGTTATTCAATACTTATACTGGAGGTTTCTGTATTAAATCGATACAAGACACTCACGGATTTGAAACTACAAAAAATGTATAAACAAAACTTTAATTTACATTGAATTAAAGGTTTTTTACACTAAAAGCTAAATATATCATCCCGCACAAACAAGCTGGGTCATTTTGACGCATCCGGTAGGCCAAATATGTCAAAATATGATTAATTTTACCTTATTACAACCTGACAAATGATTTTGTTGGAATCGTTTATTAAAAATATTCTTCGGGTTTAATCAAGGCAAAAAAATAAAACAAAATGAAAATTTGAAGTCAAATAACTGTCAAAGTCAGAGTATATATACACTCACCAGCACGAAAAATGGAACATTTGCATTTTTAAAATAAAAATTTTAAATTTTAATTCTCTTTTCATTCCTATTTCAGAAGCCTAAATCAGCTCCTAAGTAGAAAGTAGAATCCGGATACAAAATGAATTAACGGAAACAATAGATGTGAAAAAGGGACTACACCAGGGAGACGCTCTATCATGCATCTTGTTCAACATCGTGCTCGAGAAAATACTGAGGGACACAACAGTCAATACACGAGGAACAATCATTAATAAAAGCGTGCAAATACTAGCATTTGCAGATGATGTTGACATAATCGCAAGATTAAGAAGAGAAATGATAGAGGCATACAACCAAATAGAACGAGCTGCACAAAATAGTGGTCTTAAAATCAATCAGACCAAAACAAAATATATGCAGGTAAGAAAAAACGCAGAAATAAGGCAGCCACAAAATATAACAATAGGAGAATACAACATAGAGGAGGTAAAAAACTTTATATACTTGGGATCCCTAGTCACGTCTGATAATAACGTTACGGAGGAAGTGAAGAGGCGAATATTTATTGCAAATAAATGTTACCATGGCTTAATTAGACACCTAAGATCAGATAACGTCGCAAGAAAGACAAAATGCCAAATATATAAAACCCTAATAAGACCGGTACTCACATATGGCTCAGAAACCTGGACACTTACTAAAAGAGAGGAAACGTTGTTAGCCACCTTCGAAAGAAAAATCTTGCGACACATATATAAGGGCACAAAAGAAAACAGAATATGGCGAAGACGATACAACTCTGAACTATACAAAATATACCAGGATCCGGATATTATAACATTCATCAAAATAGGACGGCTGCATTGGATAGGACATGTAGAAAGAATGGAAGAAGGCGAAATATCAAACAAAATATTCAAATAGATGCCAGTAGGAAAAAGAACAAGAGGAAGACCGAAACTGAGATACTTAGAACAAATAGAAAATGATATAACAACCTTAAAAATAAAAAACTGGAGAAAAAAAGCACGAAACAGATCGTAATGGAGAAGAATCCTAGAACAGGCCAAGACCCAAAAAGGGTTGTCGAGCCAGTGATGTTAATGATGAAATCAGCTCCTAAAAAGAAAACAAAAACTGATGACAAAGAAATTGGTAAAATTAATCCATCTGCCCATTCAAGTATTTAAAAATTAATTTGTGCCAATCCAGAAAAAATTTTGTTATCAGCATTACAAATAATTGCCTTCCTAGAAAATTCCCTTGTGAGTAGTGATCCTCTCAAAGAAGCTCATAATTTCACTATGAATATCCATTCTCTCCTCGAAGATCTTACACAAATATACCAAACTATATCCGATAGATCACTTAAAAATCGCATTACAAGAATAACGAAAAGCTAAAATGTACATTAAATTCTATAGACGCTGACTAACTTACCAGCCTTACGTCCAATAATTCATGACTCTAACTGCAATGAGATCGATCTTTTCTAAAAATTACGCAATTAGTGCAAGGTATGTTCTTTCTACTAGCTAAGTCAGTTTTTAAATTCACTATTTTACAATGGAACTGCGACGGATACTATCCGCGCCTTAAACACATTCAGTACTTCATTTTGTTCACTTATTCAATATTTTCATTTTTTTTTATCTGCATCATTGTCATGACTTTAGCCGTCTTGCTGATAACAATAGTTTTTATTTTCAGTAAGTTTATTATAAAGTAATACCCAGAGAATGGACAAATGCAGTAATTATACCTATATACAAGAAAGGAAACACAAGAGACTGTAGGAACTATAGAGGTATATCACTACTATGTGTAGCAGCAAAAGTATACGAAACCATAATAGAAAGGAAAATTAGAAAAGAAATAGAACATAAATTAGAGGATGTACAAAGTGGATTCAGGAAAGGACACAACACACAAGACCATATATTCACCATGTAACAAGTAATAGAAAAAGCCTTAAAGAAAAATAAAGAAATACATCTAAGCTTTATAGACATGGAAAAAGCATTCGACTTAGTCAAAAGAAAAGATATATGGGAAAGCCTAAAGAAGAAACAAGTAAGTGAAGAACTGATAGAAGCAACAAAAAGTATATACATGAAAACAACAAATACAGTAAGAATGTTAAATATACAGTCAGAACCATTTGAAACAACCCAAGGAGTTAGACAAGGGGGAAGTCTCAGCCCAGTACTATTCATAAATGTAATAGATGAGATAGTGAAATAATGTAAGAAAACATTCAAGAAATACTGCATCGGTTGGAACAAAATGCAAATGATAAGTGCTGAGATGTGTATATTTGCAGACGACATAGTATTAATTGCGGAAACTGCAGAAAAACTGAAATACAACTTAGAGAAATGGAACCTAGAAGCAAGCAAATACAACTTAAACGTAAACAAAGAGAAGACTCAAATAATGAAAATATCAAGGAAACAAGGGACGGAAGATCAAATAGAAGTAATGATAGATCAACAAAAAATAATACAGACAAATTCATACAAATACTTAGGAACAGTAATCAACAACAAAGGAGACATCGAGGATGATCTTAACAACAGAATGGAAAACACAGGAAAACTATTCCAAGCACTAAATAGAGGATTCCTTAATAACAAAGAAATATCAACAAAGACCAAGATGACAATATACAAAACAATATATAGACCTACAGTGACATATGGAGCAGAAAATTGGATATTAAACAAAAGACATCAGAGCAGAATTCAGGCAGCAGATATGAAATACCTTAGAAGAACGATAGGAGTAAAAAGAACTGATAGAATCAGAAATGAAGAAATAAGAGAAAGACTCAAAATCAAACCGATATTCGAGTCAATCAAAGAGAAAAAATTGGCATGGTTCGGACATCTAACCCGGATGGACAATAATAGACAAGTAAAAAGAGTTTGGGACGCCAAACCAATAGGGAAGAACAGAAGAGGAAGACCCATTAAAGAATGGAACAGTGACATCTCGCAGATACTGCAGAGTAAGGGTAAGACTTGGCAGGAAGCAACACAGATGGGATCCAATAGGAAGGAATGGAGAAAGTTCGTTAAGAGCTAGGACACCTCAGAAGACTGTCAAATATTGCAATTTAATGAATTGTATTTTAAACGGCCCAACACCGAAAGGTACAAATGGGTTCTACTGATTAAGTAAGTAAGTAAGTTTATTATTAAACCAAACTGGTTCCCAGTATCACAAATTGTGTTTAGTAGCGTCTGAAGATCTTTCTTACTTCCAGCGATAATGACTGTATCGTCAGCATAACGAATGTAATTTATATTTTCACCATTTATCTTGATCTTGATATATTAAATAGTAATGGTGAAAGTACACAGCCTTGTTCCACACCTCTAGTTATCTATTGCGCATCCGTTCTATTTTTATCTAATTTTACCACAGCCTGTTTATTTTAATTTTGTAAAAAGCTTTTTTATAGTCTATTAATGTCATAAAATGATCATTTTTTTGGTCTCGACATATTTGAGCAAACTATACCGAGCTACTAATGTTCCGAAACCATTACGAAAGCCAAAATGTCTATTACTCCTCGCACTGCCTCGCACTTTCTAAATATTCTTGCATATATAATCATTAAAAATGTTTTCAATACTTGTGATATTAACATGGTTAATCTATAGTCATTACAGTGTTTGGGATTCTTGGTTTTTGGTGACCACTCAAACTGATTATCGGCGTTTCAACTCTATTCACAGTGCGACCCATACCTTACCTAGTCTATTCTTATTATGTCTAGGAAAATACCGAAGGAATAAAAAAAAAACAAGTTTTGGGTCAGAATCCATACCAGTTTTTGAATTGGTGACAAAGCCGGCCTTGCAACATCTCATATAATAATTAATCATGACTTCAAATAATACCCCGAAAACTACTCATGCTTCATCATACATCTCATATTCGAGTGTAAAAAAATTATATAAAAACCGTATTATAACATCGTAATAAACTGCATACCTTTCAGTGTTTCGTTTATTTTTGACAACGGTACATTGTATTGTCCTCCACTATTATAAAATAGATTTGTAATGTATTATCATTGTTAGATGCATGAAAAATTATGGTGGAGGCACAAAAGTAAATAACACATCCACCAAAAAAAGTATCTAAATGTTGATTAAATAAAAACAACAAATCGAGGTTTTACCTCGACAAATCTAAAATAAAATTGAACGTGATAAATGAACGTGAATACTGCTACTCGCTATTTACTTGTATATTATATTAAAGTAATATTCAATTATTATTATTTTTTCCTGTGTTGGAAACCATTTTTATCTAACGTTGTTCTAACAAAACTGTTAAAAATTGTTAAAGTTTATAACCGATCTTCCCAATTTCATATACTTAATAATTCATCATTTAGCTAAAATTTGTGGTAACTACATTATCAATAAGCTATATGCTAAAAGGATTTCACAACCAGCCCTACTGACAATTTTTTTGATGGCTTTTAATTTATTCCAGTCGTCAGAGATGAAAATACCTCTAGACATTATACGAATAAGCTGAATTTTGCTGAGAATGTCAATTTTGTCACCCCAAATTTTACCACTTTTTCTCCCGGCTGTCTCCTAAAACGCCCCCTTGTAGTGGGAGAAAACAGAAAAAATCTAATAATCAAAAATACGTACGCCCTACAAAAAAAAAATTTTTCAAATAAAAAATGTAGCTGAGATAATTTTAAATAAAAATTTTTATTAGCACTTTTTGTGTGGCACGAATCGGTCTCAAGTGACCACTGGTTTTGAATGTCAGTTACGCGCACGAAATCAATTCTATTAAAATGTATATCAACTCGACGGTAAAAATTCGATATCTGTTGATCAAAGTGTCCCATCGACAAAAATCAAAATGCGTTTTAATGGTAAAGAGTGCAGCTTTTGTAAGCAATTTTTGTGTTTTGCCGGAAATAAATCAGTTTTTATAAAGGTGTTTAATTAATAAACATTGTGAGATTTTTGCCATTTTTTACGATTCTCATGGGATTAAAAAAATTTAAAACGTTTAAAACTGCTTCTTTTTAATTGCTCAAGTATGTTGTTTAAAACTACACTCAAAATTTAAATCTCATGTTATAGGTTTTGAATATTAGGCTTTAGCAATAAAAATTCCTGTACGACCGGTCAATGAAAGTGAATAATTTTATTGATCTTATGGGAATCGTAAAAAAAAGGAAAAAATCGCGAAACGTTTATATATTTAACACCTTTTTAATTTTGTCAAAGGACACTCTGATCAAAAGATATCTAATTGACACAAATTTTATTTAAAATTGATTTCGCGCTCGTAACTGACATTCAAAATTACCGGTCGCTTCAAACGTTGTTTCTGAAAGAACGGTTCGTGCTGCACAAAAGTGCTAATAAACATTTTTGTTCCAAATTATCTCATCCACATTTTTTAATCGAAACATTTTTTACTACGGCGGCGGCGTACAGATTTTTAATAAATTGATTTTTTTTCGGGGTAAAAGTGGTCAACTTTTTTGCATATCGTTTGGGGTCTCATAATTGACATTTTCTTAAAAATTCAGCTTGTTCATATGATTTTTAGACGTCAAACCTTTGACGACTGTACTAATTTCATATTTTGGAATTCTATTAATAATTTTGATTAAAACGTTTTTTTATTGTACGGGCGGACTGTAAAATGCTTTTTAGTCCACACAGCCCTAAACTAGACTATTATATAATTGGTTATAGAATTAGCAATAAAAGTGCAATAATAAATTGGAATAATATAAATAATTTAATTATTCAAATATAATTGTAAGGACTCGTATATAAAGATTTGTCATTAAAAATAGAACCATTTAAAAATGTTAAAAATTATTATACTATAAATACTTAACAAAATCAATATTCCTACATATTGTATAGGAATATTACTATTCCTAAATATCATTGGAAATTAAAAGCAAGCGCCTGTCATTTCTTAATTTACAATATTTTAAAAGTCATATTTTATAAGTTGATTATGCGTAAAACTACAGAAAAGTCAATATTTTCAAAACCTTTTTTATTAGATATAAGAATTTGAAATACATAAACCTACAAGTCCATAATCCATTTATCAAGCAAATCCCGACATATCCGATAATTATAGGCTCCCAAAAATGTACCTTAGATGCAAATACCGACAGGTCCATTCTCGTTTTAAATGCAAAAGCCGACACTTCCAATCCGCCAATAGATGCGTAGTATTTTACTCGCCACCTGATTTCGGTTGACAACGTGTTAGCCAAGCAGATCAGTTTAGTTTATGCTTTTAAGTAAGTTGTTTGCAGTGTGTGTAATAAATTGCTAAAATAATGGATTCATTGGCAACTTCAAATACTGTTGGACAGTTTATTAATGTAAAACAGTGTGATGTGACAAAGGCTCGAAAAAGAGCGAAGGTCGAAACAAGAAGAGAAAAGGCAAAACGTGCAAGGTATAACCTATAATATTAGAATAAATTAGTACATTATTTGTGATCAAATAATTATTTTTAGGTATGCTGCCAAAACATTACCTGTGTACCACACTTGCGGCCATAAAAGCCATATCAACCATTTCAATGTACATCTCATCTGTCCATGAACGATGTAAGAGACTTTCATTCAACTTTTTATCAAAATAAGGATAAAAGGGGACAAGACATGTTCATTTTCCGCCACATTAACTCACATATCCCGGTAAGACAAAGGAAACGAACAGCCAACAAAAATAAACCAAACCAAAACATCTTGTATTTTATCCTACAAATTGAAGAGAAGTGACAGCCTAATTGTTCCTGTATGTCGAACAGAGTAAGTCAAAGAGAGTAATCATTACAAGAGGACAAACAGTACCACTTATAAGGGGTGAGGCATTTTACAAAACTGACTTATGCGCACCCAAAAGCTTATGCAAAAGAGGGAAAAAAGTCCCACAAATTAGTTCAAGAACACTGAAGGCTAAGATAGCGATTAAAGAAGATAAGAAAAAAAGTATTACTAAGCTATTGGAGAAACACTACTGAAAGGGATGGCAAGATAGAGATAAACTAGTATTTTTCAAAGAAGTATTTCACGAAGCTATAGAGGAGAGACAAGGCAGTGAGGCAAACGAAGAGGAAGATCATTGCGAAGCAGAAACAGTTAGCTTTGCAATATAAAATAGTGGATAAGTGTTATCTTGCGTTGTTGAGTAATTAAACTTATGTTTCTAATAGATTTCGATTTTCTTTTCTTTCAAAATATTAAATTCATCTGCAAACCCCGACATGTCCAAAATATATCATACAATTACCTGTTTCTGGGGGCCCCTAGATTTTTTCAAAGTGTTTTTTTATGTATTATTAACAAAAACCTCAATTTTCTCAAAAAATCGCTGTTTAATTTAATAGGATATAGATTTTACAAGTTTTTCTTCATTATCTCAAATCTCATTTACCTGGACTTGTCGGGTTTTGAATCTAGGCGACTGATATATCCTATTCGCAAGTTAAAATAATATATTGTTTTTTACATATTTAACTCCTTAATTTTTATATTAGGTATAGCTGACAGTAAATTCAAGTTACTAACAGTAGCGGATCCAAGGGGGGTCATGGGGGTCATGACCCCCCAAACAAAATTAAATATCAATCAAATAATCCTAAAAAAAAAATTAAAACCCATTAACCCTATAAGCTGGAAGTCAAGAGTTGAAATGATTCAAACTCATTTATTCTAGGGTGTAGAATTATGCGGAAGCCTTTTTACATTGTTCTTTAAAAAATCAACAATTCTGAATACAGTAATACCTCGACTAACGCTACCCCGACTTCCGCGAATTTAGAGTTACGCGATGTTCAAATTTTATCAATTCGTCATTTGAATGCCAGAAAATTATCGATGAGATAGAATTACCGCCCACAAATTAATGCTCATTCAATGGACATGACATGACTTTTCGCACGAAATCAGCACATTTTTATTTTGTATTAGGTATTTCTTAACTTCAGTTTTGTCTACGAATTGGTTGTTTGTAATTTGAATATGTACATAGTATAATTGTTGAGAGTATGTGCTACATTTTATAATTTATCTATAATAAATAAAATCAAAGTAAATATTGTTGTTGCATTAGCTCTGTCTGATACGTTAGTAAATACAAATTAAGGAACTGGGGGCTGCTGTACAAGGTATGTGTTAAACTCGTTGGGTTGAAAGGCATGAAGGTCATCTTCAGTTCCAGGGCGAATCAATCATCAAAATATATAACGCTCTGACACAATTTCTACGTGGAAGGACAGTAAAATATCAGCTAATGCATTTTCATTAATGCAAACTATTAGAAGCCCAAAATTTCTCATTTCAGTAGTTTGTCTTAGTGATGTTTTAGGTACAACTGTATCACTGAATCGTCTTCTTCAGTCACTACAATAAAAGATCAAATGCTGAATCTGTTTTACGCAAACTTTACTATGAAGTAAAGGAAATAGCTGAACAACTAGGCATTGAATTGAAGATGCCTCGTATAGTTTCTCGTAACACCTGTCGTCAAAACCAACCTGCTATCTCTTGCGAAGAATATTTCCGAAGATCTATTTATTTACCCCTTTTAGTCAATATCTTAACTGACTTAAAAGAACGACTTTGACCGAAAGTTATAAATCCATTTAATCTTCGAGTTGTTTTACCTAAAACTAATAACACACCAAAAGATAACGTTGCATTAAAAAAAATTGATGACACCTTCCAGGATATTATTGGACCATCTACTGCATATTCCACAGTAGAACAAGAGTTTTCACTGTAGATTCAAAAGTGGAAAAGAGTCGTGCAAAATAATGGAAAACTTCCTGATTCTACTTTAGAAGTATTAGAAAACTGCGATATTCATATGTATCTAAATATCAGAATATTTCTGCAAATATTAATTCAGCAGAGCGTAGTTTTTCTACGCTTAAGCGTCTAAAGAATTGGCTTAGAAATAGAACTTCGGAGAAAAGGTTAACTGGTTTAGCACTCATCAATGTGCACCCTGAAATTTCTCTAGATGTTGATGCAATCATAGAGCACTTTGCTAAATCGGATAGGCGTAAAGAATACATTTTATAAAATTATATAATATTTACTAATCTTAATCTTATAGTATTTTTAATCACTGAATTTGTTGCCGGCTGTTGCTGACAATTCGTGAGAAAAATTTCAATACCGAGTAAAAAAATATTTCACTCACTTGTAGCCTAATATGCCTAATTATAGAAATGATTATTCTTAAATTATATTATTATTTTGTTAAATAAATTTATTTAAATAAAATGCTGTTTTAACTTTTTCTTAAGGCTCCTTCTTAATTACGGAAAGCTGGCTATAACTATAGCAAATTTTCTTTCTATCTTAAGCTTTCTCTTAGTATCGAATATGTGTTCATGCCTGTCCAGTCCCTTACATTCTTCCTGAACCTCTTTTTCCTTCTACTTTCCCTTCCATTATGAGTCGTAGAAAGTTATATTTTCCTTCTCTATAAATATGTCCTATATAACTTGTTTAAGGAATGTTTAATACATTCATTAATGTTTACATTTACATTGAGTTATTGCATTTAAATGACTTATCTTTGATTTATACTTATTTATCCTTGACTTGTTCTTGATTTTATAGCTATAGGATAGGTGGGTTTAAATTAATTGTCTTTAAAATACCTAGTTTAAATTGACAGTTGATTTTTCAGTATTTATATTTTAATAACTTTTATTTGGTTTAATAGTCTTGTACACTGGATGTTACTGTCATAGAGTATGTGAGTTTAAATTATTTTTTTTTTGGTTTAAGTTTAAGACCTCTTAATGTTGTACCCTTCTTTGCACATGTAGGTTATTTGGGTTTTAATAACTTCTCATTGGTTTAATATATCGCTTAAAATAATTATTAAGGAAATGGTTCACTTATATGAGGCACAAAATTATATCAACAAATAATCCTATATCAAAATCACCCTCACGACCCATGACCTACCCCCTACCCCCCCCCTCGACCCGTCCGCAACAAAAATTTCTGGGGATCAGCCACTGAAAGGTGCAAAAATCTAAATCCTATATCAAATTCACCCTCAAGACCCATGATCCTCCCCCTACAAAAATGATAATTTTACTATGCGTGAGTTGCAAAAGGTGGTCTTAACTTCTTATTAAACAAATTATAAAAAAATTCAAAAAATTAGATATTTTTCCTATTTTCGTATATATCTTAAGAACGATTAGATTTAGAATAATTTTGTATTGGACATTACAGTTAAAAAAAAAGGTTTTTTGTGAGTTTATTTTAAAGACTAAAATCAAACTTACGCCCTTTATATTTCAAAAAAGAAAACTCTTTAATATGTTTAATCATCACATAAAATTTTATTAAAATAAATTTTAAAAATTTTGCGAAATAAATTTGCAATCTAATTTTTTTTTAATGAATAATTTTTAAAATTATTCAGGTCAACAACTAAAACTTTTAGATACTTAAAAATTTGTTTACATATTTATAGAAGAATATTCAAAAATTCAAACCCATTTTGAAAAATAATTAAAATTCGTTGATTAGAAGAGCCTCGGGAATTTTTTTAAAAATTGTATAAATTTTAAGCTTATAAAGAATTCGAACAGCTTTATCAATTGTTGATCGGTTTTAATATTCGAAACGGATATTAGAAGTACATAGAAAGTCGATTCGAAAAAAAAAGAAAAAATAAGATAATCGGTTCATTGGTTCCGGAGTTATGATCGGTAAAAGTTGACTGCGATTTACAATAAAAGTGTAAGGTTTCTTAAGATAATATGCTGATATATCAAAAACTCTAAAGATAATAAGACAGGCGGATTAGAAGAAATACCTATGTAGAACTGGTAAACCTACTGAAAGAGGATTATTTGAAAACATTGGAAAATTTGTTCAACACGGTGTACAATACAGGAATAATACCGTAAGAGTGACTGAAGGCAGCGTTTGTAACCATCCCTAAAAACAGGCAGTAAAAGAGTAGTCTGACTATTAAACACTCAACCTCATGAGTCTTACTTTAAAAGTGCTGCTTTAGGTAATAGATAAGAGAATCTACGAAAAGTTAGAGGAGAAGATTAGTGAGACACAGTTCGGGTTCCGAAATGGAATGGGTACTGGAGAAGGACTATTTGCCATTAACATACTGGTTAAGCGATGTCGTTATGTAAACATTGACATACATTTGTGCTTTGTGGGTCACTAAAAAGCTTTCGTATTGGAACCAAAGTGTATAGGTTGTAAAATATATAGGGTATCCCATATAAAAAACGTAAGCTGGTGTTAACTTTTGTCATTAAGATGACTTTAAAAAAATGGTATGCCACTTAACCCTTCCATAATTAATTTTGAGTGCAGTATTGCTAACTTATTCAGTTTTCCAGGTATATCCCCCAATGCTCATAAAGATATTCGGGTAAATCGCTAAAGAGCTAAATTCAAAATCCAGTAGAGCAAAATTACGATACGCCACGTTTTATTAGGTCAACTAAATTCTGGCCACTGCCAACCTAGACTAAAAAGATAACGGAGCATTTTGGAGGAAATTTAAAGTGTCGACAAAACAAAAAGTACCAATTCCCCCACAACTTTTATTTAATAACCAGTTCCTAAAAGGTGATCAAATGACAATTCTAAACTGTCTTTGTTACTCCATAAATTTGTTTACGACCCTAGATTTAAGTTTGACTTTTCAACACTGGCAGATCAATCTAAAATACGATCTAAAACCACCATTACCGACATAAAATTTATGCTATCCCACTAATGCCACCTGTAGATCAAGAAGCTATAGAGAATACGTACTGTATGTATGTAGTCAGCTACATACAGGTTACAGCTGTTATAGACACAGCTACATTCAATACATCAGGTCCTGACAAATCCCCAAGAATTGCTTAAAACAAGCATCATCCACAACCTCCAATCAATAAAAGTTGTGGATGATGCTTGAAGATTATCAATGCATCCTTCAATATCTGCTACTTCCCAAATTATTAAAAAGTAGTCAACAACATAATGCTCCCGAAAAGCTAAACTCTGACGAATCTAGACTTGTACAAGCCGATTTATTGACTTAACATTTTAAGAGGTAAAGTATACAATACACATTCTCAATATCCAATTAATTCAGCTTTCCATAAGTTACACAAATGACGTAACAATATCACGAGATACAGCTATAATCGCCATCCATAAGATTTTTTCTTATCTGAACAGGAGTTACACCCTTAAAACTATTCCTAGCCAAGCCTCCAGGGAATAAAACATACTACAAACTATCTGTTCACATTTCATCCGACACCTTAACCTCCTGAGACCCAGAGTATTTTTTTAAATATTTTCAAAGTATTTTGGATTTTTGCCGTTTTATTTGACTTATACTTACAGCAAAAAATGACAAAAAAAATATGCCATGGAAAATATGGCTTTTCTCAATGCCATATACATATGACATTGGGTCTATCTATTAAGAAAATAAACTCGAACATAAGAAAGAAAGACTACAATAAATACTCATATCTTTTAACAATCTTTTATTAGTCATTATTTTTATACACAGTACAATGTATTAGACCTCAGTCTTTGGTATGAAACTTTAAAAAACAATTTCTTTTTCGTGTTCTACATAAAAATATCTTACATTTTGTACAAAATGCAGTTGTGGTATTTTTACAATTGATCTTTCTGCAACTATTTTGTTTATCAGCATAGTCCACTAAATGTTCAGCCTTATGAAGTCGTTTAACTTCGGCAGGTATGGGTTGAATTTCGACTCTTCGTTTTTTATGTTTTGGCTCCAGGTCTTCGTAGTCGCTACATGTTTCAGAATCGGAGGACTGTGTGTTGTCCAAAATCATCTGCTCTCCCATATCTAATTTGAATGATCTCAATTGAGGAATGGTTTTGGTTGGTACATGTTTTTCGTTTTGTACTGCTCTGTATTGATACCAAGAGTTGCAAACTGCTAAATCTAGCATGTGGCTGATGAAACGAATTGTCCACTGCCATCATTCTGTCAACAAGGTCAACTCCGCCCATGAACCGGTTATAGTTTTTGATCACCTCAGGTCTATTAACCATTTCGTATTCCTTTTTACATTTTGACCATCTTCTGCATTGATCTGGGTTGTTAGCAGCATGGTATGTTGACAGAATCGTAACAGGTGTGTTCTCTAACCAGCGAGTTATGGCAATACTTCCATCACCTCGAACCTTCGTTTCTGATGTGCCTCTTGGATTTTTCGTGAACTGTTTTTCTGGTGAAAAGATACAATTCCGAGGAACTCTCCTGTTTACAATCGTGCCTGTTGCGTGGAAACCTCTTTCTAGTAATATATCAGCAAGTTTTATTGTCGTAAAATAACGATCAAAGTAAAGGTGATGACCAGGAACAAGACTTTCACACAAACTCAGAATTGCTGATTCACCCAAGCCATATTTCTGTGTTGTAAGCTCTGGGAATGTTGAATCACCCTGATATACTATCATATCGCATACTAACCTATTGGGATTGGCAAGTACAAAAACCTTAATACCAACAGGGTTTGGTTTTCCTGGGCAGTATTGACGAATTCCGCAATGACCGCTGAAAGGTATTATCATTTCATCTATACTTATATTATCAGATCTTATTTGAGCATGACAACCATTTAATATACTGTTGAACAGAGGTAAAACTTTCCAAATTTTGTTTATTCTTTGTTGATCATTGATTTCATCATCATAAACAACCTTTAGAGATGTTCTGATTGTAAAAAATCGGATTCGCGTCATAGCATTTTTGACGATTGAAACACCATACTTTCTCGACCAATACATTCTAATCGTCGGGAGCTCTATAGCACTCATAACAAATAGGATGCCAATAAATGTTTTTAACTCTTTACTTGTCAACTTCAGCTCTGTTCCTTTTCTTTCTACATATGTTCTATTTGTTGCTACAGTCATGGTTTCCAATATGCGGTCATCAATATATTGCTTAAAAAAATCTTCGGGAGTCCATAACTGACAATCCATATCTTTAAACCTTGGCACCACGACTACAACCTGCTCTGATAGATCTACGAAACGTACGTGTTTTTTGTGTTAGTGACGATGAGAGTGATAATACTGACTCAGATGGAGCCTCTGAGGTTTCTTCTGAGGTGTCCGAGTTGTCTGAAAAATTTATGTAGTCAGAATCGTCATTATCTGATTTTGGCGACACAACTAAGGCATCTTCTTCATCATCGGAAAGGTTTAAATCCGATTCGTAAAGAAGCTGTTCAAGTTCTTATTGGGTTAGTGCTGCAACAAATGAAACATTTGTTACATTGTCGAAAGTCATACAACATTGTCAGTATACATTAAGACCCTATGTAATACCTATATGACATAAGCTAAAGGGGGTTGAGTCCCCATGTAATACCTATTACGTGCCACAATCAAAATATGTCCTCATGAATTTACAAAATAAAGATCGAATAGCAAAAACTGATTATCTAGATATACAATAAATATTAAAATATGTACAAAAAGTATATGATGACATTAATATTTTATGATTACTTACGTCGTGAACGAGGACGGTAGGACGGTCATACTAATTTGTCGACATATGTAAGTAACGGCATGACTGACAAATAAATTGATATTCGGGAAAAATGTTTTTTAAAACTTTTTTACCGTCACAAAATAAATTGCTGATTTCGAGCTTCGGACACAGACAGAGGTTTTATTTGGTTTCCCGCTTTTAAGAAATAATCATACTTGTCCATAAAGAGGTAATTCTTAACAAACCCATTATCGATATTTTGACGATTTTCTTCATTAAATTCGCATTTGCATTAAAATACATTACAGTAATGCATTGATTAGTGATCAGTGTAATAGTGTCTGGGGGCTTGGAAAACTGAGACCTCAAAAGCCCTGAAGAAGACATCAGAGAGGGTGTCGAAAGCTCGGCGCAGTGATAATCGACGCGGTTCAACCCGGAAGCCCGTTAAGTTTATTATTAATTCTTGTAATAATCTTGGCTTTAGGTTTACTATTAAATATATATATATATATATATATATATATATATATATATATATATATATATATATATATATATATATATATATATATATATATTCGAAAAGATTTCGGCGGTTAGTACAATTAAACCTAGAGCTAAGATTAATACTATTATAAAAATTAATATTAAACTCACCAGTCTTCCGGGTTGAACCGCGTCGATATCCATTGGCCGAGCTTTCGACATCATCTCTAATGTCTTCTTCAGGGTTTTCTAATTCTCAGTCTCCCGAGCCCCCAGACACTACTACACTCACTACTCAGTAGTGCAGTAACTAGTGAGTGTAGTAGTGGAGCTGGGGAGACTGAGACCTAGGAAGCCCTGAAGAAGACATCAGAGAGGATGTCGAAAGCTCGGCCCAGTGGATATCGACGCGGTTCGACCCGGAAGAATATTTAATATATATATATATATATATATATATATATATATATATATATATATATATATATATATATACAATTTAAAAAAATAATTGTTTTCATTTTAAGCGCAACACAAACCTACAACATTCTCAACAAACTTAAAAATACGAAAAATGGTTCTATTTTTGACATTTTAGATATTACTATACATTGTTAAGATACGTGGTTACAAAAAAGGGGTGGCTATTACTAAAAAATGTGATTGGTGACCGGTTTATCAGTTATCATGATTACAAATGCTTATAGCTAATGCTTGTTTATTTTAGTTTTATTACGAAGATGTAACATTGCAAATTTGGTGTTTGTCATAGACGTGTTTTTTGTGATTTGAGCAAATAGTTTATGCCATGACATTTACTTATTGGCAAATCAGTCTTATTTTCGTGTAATTTTACCTGGGGAGATATTGCGGCGACCACCTAGAACAAAATAAAACTATTAATAGATATTTGTGAAAAAATACTGTTTACGTATATATAAATGTTTAATAATAATAACATTCAATAATCAATATTCGAAAAAAGATATAAGATACTTCATGAAAATTATATATTTTTATTCATCTGAATAATGCATATGTTCTAAATTTGAATTATAACTTATACCGACGTAAGCAATCTTAAAAGTCAATCTGAACATACTATATTACAATATAACCATTATACAGGGTGGGTATGATTTAAGCCAACTTGCTATAGTAAATTGTTGATATTAAGCAAGATACAGAGAAAGATGAAATTTACAATTTTATTTTCTTTACAATTTTTACATTTGTGGACATTTATATATTAAAATTTATAATTGGGGGCGTTTTAGTATGTGGAATTATAATTTGATTCATACTTTAATGTAGCTTATTCGCAATGTGCAAGTTCCGAAGAGCGACACCTAGTAGCAAAAATCAGCGAAGGTGTTTTTATAAATGTGTGTTATAAAATACCTTTTCAACCAACTATCATATCCACTGTAAAATACAATTAATAATTGCATAATGACAACCTAAAGTACACTTTTACTAAAGTTCATTTTAGACTAAATTGCAAAACTGTACCTTTTGTCAATCCAAACCTTTCAAAGAAACATATATCTCATTGGTTTAAATAATTAATTCTTTTCCTGTCAACTTTTGGGTGGCGTAATCCGAACTTAAAGAAATATTTAGCATTTTTTTAAATAAAAAAAATAAAACTGTAAAAAAACTTAAACCGACATGATTATTATTGAAATTTACACTTAAATTAAATTTTAATTTAATGTTCATGTCAAACTTATTACGAAATCGGGGGTAAGAATGCAGAATTTGGGTTATGTAACTTACTTCTGCTATATTATAATATAAATACACTTTTCTAGTTGCATTAATTTGTGATTAGAAATTGGAAACTGATAGAACTTGAATTTAGTATGTTTTGTTGTAATTCTACAATTTATAACACAGCATTTGGGAAATCCCATTTTCTTTAATAACTACTTATGAAATATGCTAACAAAGTTGCAAGATTTCACCGCAGCACTCACACGTTTGTTTCTCGTATCCCTTCTAAATACTTGCACACAGCGAATAGAGGACGCCACAAATGCCACGTAATATGTGGCATACATTTGTGCTTAACTTTTTTATCTTCAAGTTGGCGCTATTTGTGTCAAAAAATATCAAAGATAGATTATTTCAACAAAAAACGGTATTAATTTTAATAACTCTGATTTAACGGTTTAATTACTACAGGCAACGAAGGAAAAACAGACAAAAAGATTAATTCTTTTGAATTTTAGTATGAAATACCTTTAACTATAGTTTCCGAAATATTAAAGAATAAAGGATTTAACATCAAATAGTTTACGTTTTACGAAGCTGCTGCAGTAGTTATTTCTTCCCAAACTTGGTTACAATTTTTTAGGAAGTTCTTCTAGACACGTTGTTTCATTGTTCACCATATACCAAAATTAAGTAGATTAAATTCTGGACTACGTGGTGGGCAAGGAAGATGACTACCACGCCCAATCCAGCGTTCGTATGGTATTTAAGTATCTTCTCAATGTCCTTGTGTCATGTGGGGGTGCACCATTTTGCATTAACCACATATTTTGCCTTAAGGGTAATGGCATTTCTTCCAAAAAATCAATGAAATCACTTTATAACAAATGAAATTACTTCTCACCATTCAAATTACGAGTTAACTGGCATAGCCCTAAAAGATGATTACCAATGATTACATACCTTTTCCAATGCCTTTTTCTATTATCATGAGTAAAGTGTCCAGAAATAATTATCCCTTAAATTAAAAACACGTGTAAATGTAGCTTATAAAGTTAAATCCTAAAATTTACAATTTTGAATATTACAATTTTTTAACTTCTCGTGAAAGCAATATATTTAAAAAAAATGTTTGTCTTTACTTTAAATTTAAACACAAAAAAGTTACCTGGACTGCACTGGGGTTTTACACTAAAATTCTGAAACTATAACTGGAACTAAACAAACTGCTTCAGGAATAAAACAGAAAAGGCGAGATTGAAGAAGCACTTATGCAACTTTAGACTGGACTTCTTAAAAAAAACAGGAAACTGGAACATCAGAATTGTCGCAGGGACACAAATCTATTAAATACTTTTTTAATCTCCTCTGTAACTACACATACTTCACACTTTACTTTAACCGCTACAATTTCCATGAAAAGGGGCAAAAACAGAAAACTTTACAAATTCGACGACTAAATTTGGATCTAGACCTAAGCCGACTGTCTTTTACAGCGACTCAAGTAAGAATGAGCAATTATCTTCTAAAATTCATCGCGTAAGTTAAAATAAACAAAACGCTGGGTATAAAAGAACGTGACGTGAAAAGAACGAAATATTATTTGGGTTTTAACTTAAAATTATTCGTTATTATAATACATATATGAGAGGATTTCAATTTAATACATATACGAGGGGATTCCAATACATATATCAAGGAATTTATATATCAAAGAATTTGTAAATGCTACAATCGTTCTTGTTTTTGTTATTCTAAATATTGTTTTAAGTCTTTAAGGAATTCCTCCACGTCACCAGATGGTGAAATAATAATAATAATAACTTGAATAAGTAATTCAATTGTTTGAGAATGCCCAATCATTACCTTTTTATGCAAAAAAGTAATGGTTTTTTTATATATACTGCTACCCCGTCATTTCTATTGAAATTTTAATGACTATAGAAGAATATGTATTCATGGTTATTGTAATATTGTACATCACATAGTTTCAGTTAGTACTATCATATCAAAATCTGAATTTAGTTGACTTAATACTGCACTAAACTCATCAATGTTTTTTGTTAAGCTTCTAATATTTTGGTGAATTATTTTTAAGTTAATTTGATTATTTTTCGGTTTAATAAACTCATTTAGTTGCACCATTTCATTTATCTCGTAAGTATTATAAGGTTCACAATCTATATCTCTTATAAAATTGATCCATTCTAATGGATTACACAAAATTTAATAAAACAACTATAATATCTATATATATATATATATATATATATATATATATATATATATATATATATATATATATCTAAAGTATTCAACTAGTGAATTCAGAGGTTTAATCGGTCATTCAGGATGGCAAATAAAAAAAGAAGTCAACTACTTCATAAGTTTATTGAAGACGTTTCGCTCTATATTTCTAAAGCTTCATCAGTTCTAACTCAATATGTAGTATGTTATCGATGTTATCATATCTACTGTACACTTTACTCCTTATTTAAAACTAACTTAACTAACTTATTTAAAATTAACTTAAATAAGGAGTAAAGTGTACAGTAGATATGATAACATCGATAACATACTACATATTGAGTTAGAACTGATGAAGCTTTAGAAATATAGAGCGAAACGTCTTCAATAAACTTATGAAGTAGTTGACTTCTTTTTTTATTTGCCAACCTGAATGACCGATTAAACCTCTGAATTCACTAGTTGAATACTTTAGAAATATAAATTGACGGTCGTAGTCTTTACAATATATATATATATATATATATATATATATATATATATATATATATATATATATATATATATATATATATATATATATATATATATATATATATATATCCACAAATCACAATGTATAGAACAAATGTCGAATATCGAATGTTACTTAAATTTTTTTCTAAGATCTGTAAACTAATTTTCGAAACCGAATTCAGATTTTTGCTTTAATCTGTGCCTTCTAAGAATTGCAAGGCAAAACATAGGTTGATAAAGATGTTAATAGGGACATGGGGAATCTAAAAATTGCATTCCACAGAAAAGATTTATATTCACTTTCAGATCGACTGTGAATAGGCGTCTCTGATGATCCCTATTATGGTAAAATACGTATAAGCGGATACACAGACGCACTGTACGTGAAATCAAATCTTAACTGTCTTTTTCCTTTTATTCCGATATACTCTGTACGACTACTAGAAACCAAATTCGCTAAGGATTTTTGTTTAGTTGAGGAAACATGTCGTGGAATGCAATTTTTAGACTTCCCATGTCTATATTAACATCTTTATCAACGTCTGTTTTGCCTTGCAATTCTTAGAAGGTACAGATTAAAGCAAAAATCTGAATTTGGTTTCAAAAATTAGTTTACGGATTTTAATATAAGATGTCGCTATTTGCGTCAACACGAAGCCATGTTAGAGTTGCTTTCTAAGACAGAAAAGATTTATTTTCACTTTCAGAGCGACTGTGAATATCTGTCTCTGATGATCCCTATTAGGGTTAAATACGTATAAGCGAATACACAGACGCACTGTACGTGAAATGAAATCTTAACTGTCTTTTTCCTTTTTTTTTGAGAGTTTATAACCACGTGATTTTTGAGTCTTATATTACCGTACTCTTCTTAGCAAACTAATCAATTTGGTGCTTGTGTTTTGTAAATATTGCGGAAACGTAAATTTTTATATGCATGTATGCATTTAGACGGACAACACACGACATCACGATGACCACTACACTCCTTCTATAGGGTCAGGATTGAAGGGAGAGATGCATTTCAGTGTATGTGTAATAAAATTAAATTCAGTTAAATCCATTTGGAACTTTTTTTTTATTATATTTTTTTATCTATTTTTTTATTTTATTTTTGTTTGTTTTTTTTTATTTTTATTTGTTTTTTTATTAAACTAATACTAATATGTATCATTTGTTCCTCTTTAATCCATTTTATTTGTAATCACTTAAGCATTTAATTGTCAGTTGCAAAATCGATTAGCGCAGTATTATATAAATTGATTGCAATTGATAATTGATGAATTGCATGGTATAAAATGTATGGCCATTAATTAAAAAACATTGTTTTGCACGTTTGTGTATCCTATAAAATACGACAGATGTAAAGTTTGTTTAGCAGAAAATGGTTGACGTCAATTAGTACGGTCGTAAATATTATTAAATTTATCTGACTTGGCCCATTGTTAAGACCAGTCCGGAGCGATAAGCAAACGAGGTAGACAATTTTGGTCTTTTGACAATTAACACTGACTAGGTAGTACTCCTATAATAAAGCAAAGGATCTACAAAATTTACAATAATTACGACGACAAAAACAAAAAACGGATGTAAAATATATTGCTTTGCCTTATATACCCGAAATTAACGTTTTCAAATGAGTTTTAAAATAAATTAAATCTATTTTAATTGTTAAGATTATAGAAAAACAAACATTAATAATCATTTGTGGTTTTGAAAAGAACTGTTTTTTTTTTTTAAACGTAACATTTGTAGATTTGATGACAGTATCACTCCACACATAGTTTTGTTTCATGATTTTTTTATAGAAAATGACTTTAAAACTTCTAAAAGCTCTTGTTTGGTGTAACATTCTTCAAAATACATATCATTCGCCTCCATGTAATTTTGAATTTCCAATTTAGTATTATACGAGTTTGGAGCCTTACTTAGTTGGCGACTGTGATAGCTTGCATTGTCCATTACTGTCACGCTATTCTGAGGAAAGTTTGGCATAAGATTATTTTTGAACAATTCTTCAAAAAGTTCTGGCATTGTATCTTCATGGTAGTCGACGCAAGAGTCTTTAATATTCTTTGGAGAAAGCCACAGGGAATTTGGAACCCAACCATTTTCAAATTGGCAAATCCTTTAGGTCGTGTTGAATGTGTGTCAAACTATGTCGAGGTAAATTATCAGACGATTTTCAGAACGGAATTTTCGTATCGAAGTTATATACTCATAACGCCATTTTTGTAATCTGTGACATTCCATAATTACTTGTCTTTTGTCAATTATACGATATCGAAAGATCATACTTTTCACAATTTTCCATAAGCTGGTGAAGCTACAGCTTATTTGGGTTTCGTCAACATTGAGGCATTGATTCAGAGCTCTTAATGTAGGCATGCATTGCTCTTTGTACTTGGTATAGACTTTTCGACGTATAAAGTCCTTATCTTGTGAGGACATCTCGACATCTCGACAGGAAAGTCAACTTCAGGAAGAACACGCAACAAATCAAGGTAAAAGCAAATATTGCTAAAAAACTAATACTTCATTATATTTTTAGGTCCAATCCACTATCGAAGGCCAAGAAAATCCAGTTATACCAGACCTATGTTAGATCTGTAATACTATAAGCTGTTCCAGTGTGGATCTCCACCTCAGAAAACAACTGAAAGAAGCTAGAAGCTACAGAAACGTCATGCTACAGGATCATCGATGGATCAACATGAGAAGAAAGAATAACAAATGCAACCATCAGAGAAAGGCTCTAGTATACATCACTGAGGAAGGTGGCTGAGAATAGGGTAAGATACTTCTTCCACCAAGCCACAAGAAGACTCCTAAAGACCACGGACATTCTCGCCAAGAATCGAATCCAGAGAATGTACAGATCAAAACACAGACTGATCGTCTATATAATGAGGGTCTAGCCGGGTGGTTGCCGAAGACAGCCAATCAGGAAAGTAGGTACGATGCCGAAAACAAGTACCTACAGAAAAAGAAGCCAAGGAGTCCATGACAGAAAAATCCAAGATCCGAAAGGAAGCAGTTCAGCCAGTAGGTGGTCCAGAAGCGACAAGTTAAGAAAGAAGGCTAATATATCTTAGTAAATGTAAATTATATTAAGGCAATAAACGTTTCTATTTTTTTTTATTTTTATTTTAATTTTTTATTATATAAAGAGATCACTTGAGAAAGGCACTCTGCCGAAACAGCTGCAGTGATAATACAGTATAATAAACTTTGTAGTTTTTTAGTAGAAGTTTTAAAAACAAAACTTTTCAGTGTCTCATTTTTATTATTAAGTTTTTACTGTACAAATGTATTTTATATTTTTACACCTTTATAATGTAAGTATATATTACATCACAAGAACTGTAATTCTATAATCTTGATAAAAGTCTCTAATTTCGAGCTTTTGAATATATTTTTAATCTTTTTGACAGATATTAGGAAAGGTAATTTCTTAAAACGAAAGCGCTGTTTTTTTACTGAAACAAACCCCTAGAGCTCAACTCAACACAATCAACGGTTGTTCCAGAATCGTTAGGTACATATCCCCAAGGAAAAAAGAAAAAAAAGAGGTCACTCGTTTTTGTTTGCTCTCTTTTTTATCGTCTGAAATTGCACGTGACCTCAGTCACCCTAAAGATTAAGGAGAATTTGTGACGAAAATAATGGTGAAAAGTGATATAAACACCACAAGATATACGAGAAGGTTTCTAAATTATTAGGCGTTACGTTGGCTGCAAATCGTAGAGTTTTACAGTTCATTTGAGATAAAAATAAAAGTGAAAAGTGACATATAAATACCGCAGTAAATACGAGCACATTTCTAAATTATTAGTCATCGACTATAAATCGTACAGTTCTAAAATGAAGGTTCTGAAACTGTTTTTTTTTTGTGACATGTCTAAGATAAAATATTATGTTTATATGGGATTAAGTCACAATAATTGTCGGCTTAGTGACACAAAACTGTATCTCAAAAATGACTACTTTTCAGGAGAGCTTATTTAAGGTTTTTAAAAAAATGATTTGAATTTTGTAATGACCTGTAGTTTGTTCTCAACTTTTTTTTTCCGAATTATTAATCTTAGAAATGTATTCTTTACGGTAATACAATCATACGCAACAATGGATAAATTGTGTTTTTAAAATATCAAGAATTAGATAAAGTAGCGGAGATACCGCACCCTCAGTGCAAGACTGCAGTAACTCAATATCTTATGAAAATGAAGTAATCATGGAATTCGATTGTAAACATGCATATCTATCCCCTGTAAAACTTTAGTAACTTTTAAATGCTTAACAGGCTAAATATTACAGCAACAACAGTTTAACTATTTTGCTTTTTTGTTCATAAGTTCCATGCAAAACTGTTGTAATTCTAATGTAACAGAGTTACAACAGTTTTGCACGGAACATTGCAATGGTTTCGATACCAAGCAATGAAAGGCACGAAAAAAGTAAGATATATAAATCGTAGTATTCTAATATCTATATCTGTGTTGTTTAATTTTAGTATACAGGTAGCTATCTGATTTCTTAGAATTTATTAAATGTAAAGTTTAGTACCATACTAAACCCCGATTGCTGTTGGGCATTATTTTTTCTTTACTAACCCTACGATTTATTTGAATTTATTAAACGTATATGACAAACCCGGGGAATTACCAAATGCCAAAAAGAAAGATTTATTATACTTATGCCATTCGGATATGATACCAGAAGCCCACCATAGTTTTTATAAAATCATTTTGGCCCAAGACGATATACGAGAAGAGGACAAAAACTAACAGAAAGTGTGTCTACACTTTTTACAATTTTCTCGGTGCAAAAGTGTTGTAACTTTAAAATTTTAATACTAAATGTGTAGTGATTAACAATTTTCTCCGTGCAAAAGTGCAAAATTTCTAATTTTTTAGCATTAATATTATTTTATTTAATTTTTATTTTTGGTTACTGTAATATAGGCTGAAAAGCATGCAAAATCATAATTAAATTTTAATTTTTTCTAAAACTTGTGTCTTATTTCACCGATATTAGCACAAAAATAAACAAAAACGGTTTTATTTTGAAACTTACTTATTCTGACTTACTGCAGTCTTGCACTGAGGGTGCGATACATGTTTGTGCTCTTAATTGAAAAGTCTTTTATTATAGAGACTTACGTAGGTACCATTTTATTTTAGAAAAGCTTAATCTTAATCATATTACAAAGTCATTTGTATTTGAGTGATATCGATAAATTTCGAGAGATGAACATACTGAGTGGCAAATATAAAAATTAAAAGTACAATAGATTAAAATTTATTAATCTCTACCTGGTCCGAAAACTTAACCACGCGGTTTAAATGCAAATGACTTTGTAGTAGGATTAAGACTAAGCTTTTCTAAAATGAAATGGTATCTACTTGTAATTCTTTGTTGCTGTAGCATTATAATCTAATTTCACAACTGAGGGTTTGTAACGTTATAAACGTCACATCTCTATTAATTTATATTTTAATAATTATTTCATTTTAATTTCTTTATTAATTTATTAATTTCTTTATCTTCAGTTTAATTTTTACTATTTTTTTGTTTATAAAAATAGTTGGCGCCCCTGTTTTTCTCTTCTTCCTCTGTCTTTATTTTCTCTCTTTCTGTCCCATAGAATAAATATTTGCCCTCTCACTTTTGTTCGGCAGACTATTCTGTTCCGTGTTGACTGACAAGCTAGTTTCATGATATCTATAGCAATATCCTATGACATCTGTGCTAACTTCATTCAGTCTCCCACTTTCTGTCAAAACAACTTTTCTGTAGTGGGATTATTTTTTGCCTCTTTTTGAAATTTATAAAAGAAGGCAAAAATTATTATAAGACTCATTTGTATAGTCTACAAATTCTCTTGGGGTAAGTACTTTCATTGTGATATTTATTCTATAATCCTGACCGCATTTCCAATGTAACCTTACTTTCTTTCGAAAGCACATTTTTTTTTCTGATATATGCATTAGGACTCTTTAACAGAATTTAACTAAGTAGTAACATTCATATTTCATTTTATCCTTGCCATACGCTATTTGTTTAAGTGTAATTTTGTAAGATGGCAAGGAAGTTAAACCTTTCTTTTTGATGTGTTTCTAATGCATGTTGTTTCTTATCCTTTTAGTTTATTGGAGATATAAAACTTATTGGTTTACTGGACAATTTAATTGGTTTATTGGTTTTATTGGCATATTTGGAGTTCAATAATTGGTCCGGACATACAGCCACGTGTGACTGCAGCTCTCCAGAAGCCACAACTTCTAATTGGAGGATCCAACAGCTAGAACACACAAGCCGCCCATCGAAGCAATAAGTAACACTTATAACTGTTAAGCTTTGGCAGGGTTAATTATTGTTTTTTTTTATTGATTTAAATAAATATGATTGGTTAAAATTTGTCTTATTTGCTATCAACTGAGAACTCAGGTTCAATCCCTAGTTTAAGACAAGACGAACTCACCCTTGAGATACTGAGCTAGGCAAGGTATAGACGATAAGCTCCCATGGTTGATTGAGGTAATATTTTTACAATAGTATTTCAATTCTCTTTGGTAGTCTTATCGTTACAGGTTACCCAATTTACTAATAATAGTAATAAAAATGATAATCATAATTTATGTTATTACTTTATATTGTTCTGGAGCTATTTTCTTGTCGCATTAAATAGTATTTAAACATCTCGATGGGAATAACCACAATATATTTATTAAAAAAAGAAACTTTTTAAAATGTTTAAATAATGATTTCTGAATTAGAAGTCGAAACGTCAATAAAGTTTCTTTTTTAATAGATATATTGTGGTTATTCCCATCGAGACGATTATAACTTGATTTAAAATCATAAAAATTTTTTTTTATTAAACATAATCTTTCAAAACATTTTCAAAACAATAAATTTAATTCTGTCAACAACTTTGCACATCTTATCGATTGTCCTTATTGTTGGTAAGCAACGACTTATAGAAGAGATAATACTGGGAAGGAATAATGCCTTTATTGCACAGCTCTTCTAAATCCTTATATTTTTCCTCTTTCATTGGCCCTTGTCCTGCATATGCCGTTGTTAAGTTTGGCATGGAAAATTTCCTAGTTTCTTTTCAGATAACCTGAAATTTTCATTTTCCTTGTTTTATTTAAAAAATGTATGTTTATTATCGTCTTTCCTGTACTTCAGTCATGTTAATTTTAGCCCATTTATACTACTACTATGGATGTCTACTTTTTTGTTTTTTAATAAAATTGTTACAAAATCTTTGAAGTCATAAATTTCTTCCTGTCCAATCTCGTGTACAGTGTATTTTGATTTCTTTGACGCCATTCTTACAATGGAGTACCACCCAGTGGAGTCAAATATGTCCACATTTTTTTATGCTTTCTCAATATGACCATAGACCGAGTCACAACTCCATCATCGAATGGCCAGATTCAAAAAAACAATGGTCAATTTTTTGAATCTTTATGTCTGAACAGCATAAAGCAACATATCAGATACATTTACGGTGCGATTTTGGCCACCACACGTGTCACTTACTCTTGTCATAACAGAACTTCAAATACAACGGACCACCCTGCTAAACATAATAAACAAGTTATCAAATCCACAGTTGCTACCTGCAATCACCATTCAGTGCAATAAAATTAATGCCACAAAAATGTAACTCAATATCAGCTTATTTATAGTACGAAAACATAGTATCACAGAAATGTAACAACACTTACATTTCTGTGACACTAAATGATTGCTAAGAAATGTAGTTACGAAAACTCCTTACTGGGGTTTTAGTTGTTCGAAGAGATACAGTTTTGTATCACTCAATAGAACTCACTAAAGTAAGTTCAATGGTGTAGATATCTCAAAACGGGAAAAAATGTAGTTACATTTTGGTGTCACTAAGCCGATTTTGTGTCACTATATTATTATAATTGATTGTAATGAAAATTACACTTTATAATTGTTATTTGACATTTCGATTTTCGTTGATCCTGGTCAATTTTACATTAAATTTAATGCAGTTTAGCTATAAACAAATTTGAAAACACAAGAAGCTTACCAGACCCACTGACCAATTTTTATCAAATATTCCATAGCCACTAAAACTTGCGTATACAAAAAAAAATTGATCCAACATGTTTGACACAATTGTAATTAGATGTGGAGCCACTTTTAACCTACAAGTGAGTTAAATATCAAATGAATTAGATTTTTGATGGGTCTCATAACCCTTTAACAGTAAGTGGCAATAATAGAAGCCAGAACAGTATGGTCAAGTAAGCCACGTAAATGCAACTAATACAAAGCAACTAAGCCCTCACAGGCTTTTATAGTTGCCACATACCCTACCCCCTCCAAAATTAGATACAAGTGGCTTCGCTGTGTGGCACTAACTATTTCGAGCTGCTTTCTGATTTCGAAAGCGTTTTATTATGCTGTGCCCAAGTTTATATTACAACGAATTGTAAGTATAATTTTCATTATATGAACGGTCTCGGGAGAAAACCATGAATGTAACAAATTAACTAAAATTGAGTTAAGTAAGCCATCTAGTAAGTTTTGTTAATATCTATGTTTGGACATTTCAAATAAGGAAGAAAACAGTGCGTGTCACGAGGTATTACAGTTTTTAAATAAAACGCGTAAACTGCTGAAATACCGAATGTCCACTCAGCAGCTCCAGAAAATGTAATTGGCATCCATGTCTTGCAAACGGTTATGTCAGTGTAGTAAATACATCGTTATAACCCCGTGCTTTTGCAGTTCTGTTTGGTTAGTTAATTTATTTAAAACAATTATGGTAGATAGTGGAAACATATCCACTAAAAAGAGAGTAAAAATGGGCAGGTTATACGAAGTCATGAAAAAAATGGAGCTTCAGATCATTTTAATTCATTGATATCTCATAATAAACAAAATGTGTATTTGTGTTCTCTTATATCATTAGTAAACGAACAGAGGCGGCGATCTAGAGCCAAAAATGTACATGATGCAATATATCATGATGCAGCCTATATGTACAGGGTCACAGTTCAGCCAAAATCAACTGCTAATGCTGAGGATGAGAAAAAAAAATTACGAAGAAGTACAAGTTTGTGCCAAGTTTTTTCGTGCAGTTCATGGTATTACAGGGGCAAAACTTCAACATCTACAGAAAGAGTTAAAGCAGCCTGGCACGGCTCCTAAAGATAAAAGGGGCGGAATAAATTATAACAAACTGAAGCGGAGTAGTTTTAATAGTGTTCACGAGCATATTATCCAGTCATTTAAATCAAGAAGTAGCCACTATAGCTTACATGATAATAAAGGTAAAACCTACTTGCCTGAAACTTTAAATATAATGAAAATGTTTTCTCTGTTTAAAGAAAAATATCCGAAAGTTACAATTTTTTATTAAAGTTACAGAGAAATGTTTAGACAAAAATATAACATTAGTTTCGGTTATCCGCGATCGAATGCCTGCAGTCAATGTGACGAAATTACTGCAAAAATGAAAGCAGCTAAAACAGACCAGAAAAGTGGACGTACTGAAATAACCAAATTAAAAGCACTTAGAGAGCTCCATCTTCGTATGGCTCTAGCGTTTTATGACAGGAAAAAGGAAAAGACAGTAGTGAGCTCAATGAGAAAAGTTATTTTTGCAGTCAGACAATGAATAACCAGAAATCACACAGTCTGTAAATATATTTTTTAAATGAATACCAAAAAGTTCACAAAAAGTTATACGTGTTAATTTGAGCTTTTTTATGCATGTAACATCAAATTAGATGTAGCCAAAGTTAGATGAACAAACATTTATTCCACAAAATAATGGAAAGCGAAATGTGAAAAGTTAACTGAAACTTTTGAATTAGTCTGCTCTTGTCCTTTTTTGTGACATCTGTATGAAAATGAAATTTGCGTTACATGCATCATATACCAACTTTTGAATTTTAAATTTGTATTTCTCACGGAAACAACATACGTAATTGAAGTGTTTAACTGAATACTTAAATCATTTGATGTCTCTAATATGTTCTGTTAGATTGGAAACATTTCTACGTTTGGTGTATAATATGGTGTGCTCCTTAGTTGATTTTGTTTAAAAATTATTTGATTGAGAGAATCAACTTTCCGATGAGCGATTAGAAGAATGTTGGGAAAGTCTGATATATAACGGTTAAAAAAAATGTCAAACAAAATTTTCATTTTCATAATTCATAAATAAGTTACGTGCAGAATTATCATTCGCACTTATCATAGTTACAAGATATTTAAATTTATATACACGTCCGATATTTTGACCGTCCATAATAAATTTTTTTTAGATAAGTATGTTTATTTACAACCTCACCATTACAGGGTATTAAGTAAATGTGTTACTGATTTTTGGCGTGAAGCAGAGACATCTTATGATGTCTCATCTTACTCTAATTTGGTTTAGTTTAAAAGTAGGTCTTGCCATGTTCTATCTAGTCTTCTTGTGGCGGGACAATTGTTGAATAATTCCCTTACTAGCTAATTTTTGGTGGTGAAAATTACGTTAATTTTGTGATATCGTGGCTCGATGGATTTCTTCTCTAATGAAAGGAATCTTTAAGGTCGTAGTGAAGTGTTTGATTACTTACGTACTATGGTGCATCCACTATCGATCTTAGCACTTTAGACTGAAATCTTTTTTTTTTTTTTAATATTGCCAGATAGGTTTGAGTATGACTTTGTGTACAAGAATTTTGTTTTGGATGTTGAGTTTTGATTTACCTCCAAGAAGTCAATATATTTGCCGCAATTTAAGTCGAGCTGTCTTCTTTTGGTCTGGATATGTTTCTTCCAAGTGAGACTTTGGTAAAGATGGAGGTCAAAGTATCTAACGTCTGTCACTGTTGGTATTCTTACATTGTCCATTATTACAGATGGGCATGTATTGTGGTGGTAGGTAAATGTTATTTGAGTTGATTTTGTTTTGTTTACTTTTGTTTACCATTTTGTATACCAATCACTGAGATGTCCAGATGATGTTGCGGGTCTTGTGAGGCTTGTATGGGATCTTCGTTTACATCTAGTATTGATATATCGTCAGCAAAGGAAACTTAGTCTATGGTATATCGGCTGTGTAGAGTGAGTAAAGCAGCGGTCCGAGAACACTCCCCTGCGGAACTCCGGAGTTTATAGGACAGAGATTGGATTATTGGTCATTGAATTTTTGAGAGAAATGTCTATTTGATATGTACGATTTGAGCAGGAGCAAATAGTTTTTCATTTTTACCTGAATCACGTTTACTACTCATTTTTACTTTGTAAAGCAGACCTCTGTGCCATACTTAGTTAAACTCTTGTAAGATGTCTAGAAATATAGTTTAGCAGTCTTTTCTTCAAGACCTTTTGATATTTTATTTTTCATTCGACTTATCGGGTAGTGTAATGATTTTCCCGAAAACCAAACTGATGTTTCGGTAGTAATGTAGCCCATGATCTGAATGTATACTTTGTAGCAGTAATCTTTCCAAACCTACTGGATTGGGGTAGGCTGATGGTCAAAAAGATGTTACCTCATTGTGCTTTTTTCCTGGCCTAAGCATCATAATGATTTCATCGAATGTCCATATTTTTGGAAAGTATGATAAGCTTAGCATGCGGTTAATATAACTGTTAGGTAATGGTCTTGCGAAGAAATTGTTTTAGTATTTGTGTCGAGATTGAATCATAACCTGGGGCCTATTGGGTACTGGGATATTTGACATGCTACGCTAATTAGTTCTTCCGCTTCTTCATCCTGGCTCGGTTTAAAATACCTTTGAAAGATGTTCAGCAAATACGTTCGCTTTTTCTTTATTGAAAATGACCCATTCGACCTTTGCCTTCTTAGTCGCCTCTCATAACATTTGATCATTTTCTATAATGTTTATAATGTAATATTCAAAAGTTTTGTTGTTTGTTTTGGTCTAATGGCTACTCCAAGTTGCCTACGATGTCTGTTGTATATATGTTGAACTAGGCTATGTCTGGCTCTTTGCTAGATTCTCCTAGCACGACGTTTTTCAGCAATGAGTTGTCGAATGTGCAGGGGAACTTTTGTGTTCCCCTGCACATTCACATGTGTTAGTCTGCTTTCTGTTCGTGGTGTAGATTGCCATGCCGCAAAAGCGTGGTGAAGCAGCTGTTGTATCTATGTTATGTGGAGATTTGATCCGAAAATTAAGATAAGATTAGTGTTTCCTTTTAGGTAGGATTGAAAATCTGCTCATGGTGGGTTGTTTATAGTGGTGCTCTTCCTCATAATGACTGGTGCATGATCCAATGAGAGATAGTAGCTGTATTTTATTAGACAGTTGTTTTTGTCCCTTTGCTTATTTAGTAGTTTAGTAGATCTAGAAGTTTTTTGGGGTTACTCGGCCAGTACGTAGGGATTCCATTGGTGTGGCAATCATAGTTGTTGTCGGTCATTGCTTTTAGAAGATTACGACCTTTTATTGTGAGTCTTGAGCCCCAGTGTGTGTGCTTCGCATTCCAGTCTCCCCCAGTTACGAATTTACTGCCAGTTAATTGGAAGAAGGTTTTGTATTCATCTGTGGAGATTCCTTGACAAGATGGGCTGTAGATTGCAGATATGTTAAAGTGCCATGGCGTTTCATTCACTTAAACGATTGCTGATTGAATTTTTTATGTTGCATATTTCGGCAATTCATGCCGCTGCAGCGATATGTAGCTGCGGATGATTTTCGCTGAGCCACCATGAGCTCTACTAACGGGGGGACGTGTGCAGTATGTGGTAAAGAGCGAAAAATCGAACGTAGTTATATAGGTAAAGTATATTTCTCAAATAAGCAATAAATATATTTTATTCAGGTTTTAAAAAGTAACTACTTCCTGCTTATGGATTAGCAGGCCGTTAGAATTTTATGTTGCAATTCTAAGTGTTTAAAAATTTTTTAGTTAAAGACTTGTGTTAGTCCTCAAATAGTATATGGACAAAAACAAAAGCCATATTGCATAATGCTGCGAAAAACATTACAAGTGATAGAGAAGAAAGAAGGAAACAATGGATAACAGACTCCACATGGACTAAAATACAGGAGAGGAAGTGCTTAAAAGCCACAGGACTGAACAGTGAAAGTGATAAAGAGGCATATAAAGCGCTGAACGGTCAAATAAAACGACTCTGCAAAAAAGGACAAAAACACACACTTGAACAAAATCGGCATGGAAATAGAAGGGCATAAAACCAAAACTGAGACCAGAGACATGTTTAAAAAAATGAAGCAGATAACACGTTCCTTTACACCAAACTACCTTGCTATCAAAGATGATAACGGAACTCTACTCACTTTTAAAAAAGATATTTTACACAGATGGAAAGAATGCTGCCCCATCACAACAAGAAGATGCCAGTTTTGTGACGAAACCTGACGTACTTAAAAGTCAAGTTAAAGCAGCAATTATGAGGCAAAAAAGTCAGAAAGCTGCCGGTCCAGATAACATACCTATTGAAATGATTTGAGCCCTAGATGACGTTGGAGTGGATATAATACATCAAATTTGTCAAAGAGTGTGGGAGACAGGTAAATGACCTGAGGACTGGACACAATCACTATATATTCCCATACATCTTGGGATCTGTATAATAAGGGAACGAAAGATTTATGTAGCAACTATCGCACAATTGCTCTAATTGCGCATTGCAGTAAGATACTCTTACACATAATTCTTGAGAGGATAAAGCCCTTTTTACTACCTAACATTGCGGAGGAACAAGCAGGTTTCGTCCCCGGACGTGGTACTAGAGAACAAATTTAAAACGTACGGCAGATTGTAGAAAAATCCAGAGAATTCAACATCACAACATATTTGTGCTTCATAGATTATAGTAAAGCTTTCGATTTGGTCAACTGGAGTAAAATGTGGCAGGTTTTGTCTGAAATGGGAGTCCCCAATCATCTGATACTGCTAATTAAAAGCCTGTACAAAAACAATTATGCCAGAGTTAGAATAAATGGGGAACTAACCGAATAGTTTCAGGGTCACAAAGGGCGTGAGACAAGGCTGCATACTAAGCCCAATTCTATTTAACATCTATGATGAATGGATAATGCGGAAAGCTACTGAGGACTGGAACGGTGGCATCACCATTGGCGGGAAGAAGATTTGCAACTTGAGATATGCAGATGACACTACTATCCTCGCTAGTTCTGAAGCTGAATTGATTCACCTGCTACAACGGATAGAAGACGTAAGCTTAACGATGGGCCTTAAAATAAACAGAGATAAAACGAGAATCATGATAATTGACAGAGCTAACAACAATCAAAATCATCTGGTCATGATAAACAATATCGCTGTTGTAGATAAATTTGTGTATCTGGGCTCATTAATAACCAACAAAGGAGGCTGTACTGAAGAAATAAAGCAGCGGTCAGCAATCGCAAAAAGCGCTATGGCAAAATACACAAAAATTTAAAAAAGCCATGAAATACCTACCGATACAAAAATGAGACTAGTAAGAAGTCTAGTTTTTCCAGTTTTTACTTATGCATCGGGATGCATACCTAGCCCTTACCGAGAAAGACAAAAAGAACATAGATGTATTTGAGATGTACTGCTGGAGACGAATGCTGAGAATACCATGGGTGGCCCGAAGAACAAATGAATCCATACTGGACCATCTAAACATTAAGAAAAGACTAAGAACACAAATATCAGAACACATAATAAGCTATTTTGGATATGTGCTTCGAAGAAATGGTCTTGAAAAACTTACCATCCAGGGAAAAGTAGAAGGCAAAAGAAATAGAGGTAGATCTCCCACACGATACACAAACCATATTGTTGCTACCATTGGCGCTCCATTGTCAGAATGTGCTAGAATGGCAGAAGATAGAAAAACGTGGAGGAACATTGGGAAATTTAGCTAATAGCTTCATGATATCACGATACCTGCATCATGTTAATCGACTAAGAAGAAGAAGAAGAAGTTAGTAAGTTTAACATCATAATGTTTTGACTCATGAGTTGCGAGAACATGTTTTTGAACTCGTTAAGTAATGTTATTAGTTGTTGATCTGTATTAGTTTTAGTTTCTTCTTCGTGGTTAGTTTGATGTGCTCTTACGTTTGCATATGTTCTTTGATGGTTTTGTAGAGTGGTGTTTAGATGATTTATTTCATTACGTATATGTGGACTGTTGAATGTTGTTCTTTGGGGCTGTTGGTTTCCACTGTTTGGCATATTTCTGTTTTCTACTAGTTCCATGTAGACTACACAGCCCTTATAGTTAGCAGGATGATCTTGTGTGCTTAGTGCATACTTAGCCGGAGTGTTTCTGGGTTTTTTACAAGATTTTGTATCACGTTATCCTCCACATTTGACGCAGTAGTGTGGTTTAGTGCAATATGTTTTACTAAGGCAGTATGCTTGATATCTCATGCATTAGATGATCAAGTTTCTCTTATTTGGTGCCACGACTGCTATTTTAGTGTGACATAAGAATTCGGTGTCGGGTGATATATTGCGAACTTTATGGCTGGCTTTTTCTAGTTCCTTTGTTATATCTGTTGTGGGTATATAGTGATAGATATGTATTATTACCCCTCTGTAGTCATGTTCTTTCTTTATTTGGTAAGTATGGTGAATTTTTTCTTCTCGTAAATGAGTTTACGATATGTATCTATTGTATATGTTGTAATCTTGACAGCATCATTTGGCAAGGTTCTAATATAGTAAGTTCTTCCCTCCACTATGTGTGCAAAGTTATCGACCATATCATTAAAGTTTTTGACGCTATATATGAATGAGGTGATTTGGATATTTTCTGTTGTTTTTCTGTTTTAGTTTGTTCAGGGCTCTCGGCGTTTGATAATACACTCTAATGATTTTTTATTTTTCTGGATGGTGAGCTTGGAGAATTGAGATCATTATTTTGATTTGTAAATTTACGTTTTTTGATTACTTGCCATGAGGTTTTATTTTGAGTTTCTATATCGTCATCTTCACTAAACTATATATCGGAATTTTCTGAATGTGTAATTGCAAGTTTAACACTTCTTTTTATGGTTTAACAGTTGAGACTCATAATTCATGGAAAAGTAGAGAGTAGGAGAAACGTAGGAAGAAGACGCGTTTCCTGGTTAAAAAACCTGGGAGAGTGGTTTGGTTGCAGCTCAGGGCAATTGCAGAGAGCAGCTGCCTCCAAGGTCAGAATAGCCATGATGATTGCCAACCTTCGTCGCGGAGATGGCACTTAAAGAAGAAGATTTGTGGTCTGCCCTACAGTAGATGGGTTTCTTGGGTTTTAGTAAATTGGTTAGTATGGTGGTGGGAATTGTTGTACTTGTGGTGGAAAAGCGAATTGATTTTGTGGAATGTTGGGTATAGCAGTATTTGTCTGTTGTAAGTATATGTGATTTGGTGCATTTTTGGATGTGTATACTGCGGGCGGATATTGGTTGGCAAGGTTGGTATTTAACTTTCCTACAGTTCGGATGTAGAAGGCTCTTTCGAGTAGAGACATGTTCCCTGTAGTAGGCAATCTAAGTCCATCGGCACAGAGCCAGATAATTTAACAATTTTAAGTATGGTTTAATCCAAAAGACTGCGATTACTTTCACTGTATCTTCGATTCTGCGTGCCGTAGGAGCACAAAATTATTGCTCTTTACTTACATTTTTCACGTTTTCTTGTTTTTGTCTCTGACATATATGGCAATGCAATATTTTTAAATAAAAACCAACCTCTTCAAAATGTTATACACTATTTTATATGTCAGGAAATTAACTGGCTCTGGCGAAAACATATTTGAATCTACATGACTCTGAATTATATCGCAGCTCGGAGAATTCCTAAATTAAATTTGTATGGTCCCTATATAAAGAATCGGGAAAATCTAAAGTCAGTAAAACACTTTTTATTAAATAAGAAAGTTTCTTTTCGAATCTCAAACAGTTTTTATAGTTAAAGAAAGAAATATATCAAGAAAAAAAATTAAATACTTTAAAAACGAATATTTTTACTGATATTAAAAAAGGTCATTACCAAAATTTAGCCATCAAATTTCTTTTCCAATTCAATTCAAAAGGAGATATACTGCCTTATAAATCATTCTCCACGTCAGTGATATGACAAATTAGATTTTGATATCGGTTAGACAGATTAAGGCAAAAAAATTCGACGTGCTGTCGGAAAGCCCTTTCTTTATAGATTTAATGGCGAAAAAATGATTTATTTCGAAATAATCCCGCAAGAGAGGCTTTGGAATCGAAGGGTATTTATTAAGGTCTCGAGAGCTTTCATATGTGCGTGTAAAAATGTGTCGCTGTAAATTCGTTGATTTTTTATTTGGCAGAAACGCCCTTAACATCAAACTGGATTATTTTTTTGAGATTAAGGCTTTATTTAGTGTGGTTTGTACCACATTAAAAGCTTTTGAGATTAATTAGTATAAAACAGTCGTGTAGAATTTATCTTTGCATTTTTGAATTTTGATCCGTTCTATACATAGAGCACAGGGCGTTAGTGTTAGCATAATAACAAGTATGCATAAATGAGTTAAAAAGAGCTATGGGAATTATTTAAATCTATTAAAAATAAGTTTACGTTTTATTTATTTTTACGCAACGTTATAGAGTACATTTTCCATAATATGTTATACTAGAGTTTCTAAAATATAGGCAGTAAATTCTCAGAACTGTGAATGCGATAAAGCGACAACATCGTTGCCAGTTTGTGATGATAGATGTTCTAGCAATTTATAATTTAATCATTGACATGCAGCAAAATTATCATATTAATGATCGTTGTGTATTTGTTAAGGTATCTAATATTTATGTATAATTTAATAACATCAATATTTATGTATAATACACTCGCGATCATAAAATCCGGGTCACCTTGAAAATCGCCGTTATTTCATTTTTAACGAGCTTTATCGTAAATAATAATAACACAAATACAAACTTATGCATGTTTCTGAGAATTGTTGTCGGCTTAGCGGTTTCCTTTGTAATAAAGAATTCCAATAATGCCAATTTCGCGGAAAACTATACACTTCCCAAAATGAACGGTACCTTCGACTTTCTGTTCAAACGCAACAAACAAACGTTTATTATTGCCACCATTAGTGTTTATTAGTGACATTATTAGTGTTGATTATTGTTTATTTTTTGCCAAAAATGCCTTGACTGTTGAAACCGCACGCATTGTTGCGTTTGTGGAAGACGGTCACACTCAACGGCAAGTCGCAAGAACTGTTGGCGTAAGCCTTTCTACGGTTCAACGAGTGCTTCAACGCTTTCAGAAGACGAGTTTGCTAACCAAACGACCTGGCTCTGGACGAAGAAGAACGACCACGGCACGAGATGACCGTTTCCTTGTGTTTTAGGCTTTACGAAACCGGACTTCAACTGCGGTTATGCATCGAAATTGCCTACAGGAAGTACGAAATTGCAATGTTAGCGTTTCAACAGTCAGGAAAAGACTTCGTTCTTCTGGACTATCTTCTCGGGTAATGGCTACAGGACCGCCGCTTGGCCGTGCGCATCGAGTTGCACGACTAGCTTTTGCTCGACAATACGCGCATTAGGGAATTAATGATTGGGGCAAAGTTTTATTTTCATATGAATCCCGTTTCAGCCTAACTTTATCCAATGGACGTGTAAGAGTTTGGAGGAGAACCGGTGAACGATTTTCACAAGCTTGCATTGCTCCAGGAATGCCATTTGGTAGAGGCTCGGTCATGGCTTGGGGAGGTGTATCTTCTGACTTCCGCACAGAATTACCCTTCATCGAAAATGGGTCCTTAACTGCACGAAGGTACATTACGATTCTGGAAGAACATGTTATACCCACCATGACAGGGCTTGGAGAAGACGCAGTCTTTATGCAGGACAACGTGCGACCGCAGGTTGCCAGGATCAGTATGCAATACTTGGACAAGGTTGGAATTACGAGGTTACCCTGGCTAGCTAGATCTCCGGATCTGAATCCCATCAAACATCTCTGGGACGGTTTGAAAAAACGTATTCAAACCCATACACCTCCTCCTAACAACGCACAGGAGCTTAAGGATCTGGTAGTGAGAGAGTGGAATAACATACCACAACATGTAAACCGGAGAAAAATTGAGAATATGCCCAGTCGTCTGCAAGAGGTTATTATAGCAAGGGGAGGCAATACACGATATTAGTCATTGAAATTCCATCGATGTTTTACCACGTTCTGTATTTTTCATTTTTTCTTTCGTATGTATGTTTCAACAATTTGGTTTGTTTTCTGCTTTTTCAATAAAAACAATACAAAAACCGTTTTTTCTTTCTTTCAAAACAAACATTGATGACAAATAAAAAATACATTAGCCTAAAAAAAAGGTTTATTACTGCACCAGATGCAAAAATATTCAAGAAACTTGAAATTTTCAAGGTGACCCGGATTTTATGATCGCGAGTGTATTATATTTATATACAATACTTAGGTATATATACAAAACGTCTAAAGTACGATAATATTCTTTGTAAAAGTCATACATGACAACACCGTATTATAGGACCGGTAGAAAGGAATAGTAGATCAACGTTTTCATAATATAGAGAGAGATAAATTGCTCATTGATTTCCTAGCTTAGCATTCAGTAGCGTATCGTTCACACTGTTGTAATGAATTTTAAAAATTAATCTTAATATAACATGATATGAGACTTATATTTAACTTTTGAACTGAATACTTCTTATCTCAAAAAACTACTTTCAAATTCCATAATTTTGTACAAAACATACGAGACAAAGAAACTTTCTATGACATTTAATGACAAACTATAACTTTTTTTAATGACATTTTTTGTTTGTTGCAAAAATTAATTATCGAAAAGGCAGGTAGAGAGATTTACCCTGCTGTTATTTCAATGAAAGGTTTTTTATTATTGGAATTACTTATATTTTAAATATACTAATTTACATATTTAGGAAAATCCAATTCTGAACTTGCAAATAACATGCAGTGAACTTTTACTTTTAGTGAACATATAAACACACACACACACACACACACACACACACACACACATATATATATATATATATATATATATATATATATATATATATATATATATATATATATATATATATATATATATTATAATTAAATAAAATAAATCGAATCGAATATACCTAATATATATAAGAAGTATTCATTTTTTTAAGAGCAAAGTATATTGGTGCAAAACGTATTTTAGTTTGAAAACTAGATTAACAAAATAAACTTACTTACATACGAAAGTAATGTTGATACAATGGTTAGACCTCCACAGGAAGTCAAAATATTAATCATCGTATGAAGACGACTCGTCGGCTGATGAATAGCTATCGCGATCACTATTATTTACATTGATAATTAATGGTTCAACCGAAATGTCCACTCTTGTGTCTAAGTTCCACATTCTATCTTCCTCTTTTGTAGTGTGTCTTATACAATTTTGCGAAATCTCATTCTAATGTTTTTCAACACTACTTGTGATTAAATCTAACGGTAAATTGGTAAAAAGAGATGTTACATCAAAACAAACTAAAACGTAATTTTGTGGTAATTAGAAATTATTGTTGAAACAACTAAAATCAAATAAATCTTTAATGTAAAAATTGTTGTTTAAATTCTAAGCATTAGTTAAGATGTCAATGAGGAGCTGTGCTATTGGTCCATTAGGAGGGCATAAAGATGAAACTATTGGTCTCATAGATAAAGTTGGTTTAAGTATTTTAGTTAGAGCATAAAACCGTGGAGCAATAGAATTATATATTTTGAGCTCTCTTGCTTTTTTATTATCAATAAATTTCTTTCAGTGATTTATTAAAATAATTGTAGTTTCGCATTTAATTAATAAATATTCTAACGTTTGCCACTGGTTAAAGAAAGTTGACGTTGACGTAAAAATAATTAGAGAATTAAAAAACGTCAACTTTTTGACAAGTAACCAGAGGCGGAGGTTTTAATATTTATTTATTAAATGCGAAACTACAATTTTAGTATTTATTTAATTTATTCATCAAAATGAGCTTAAACTCAAATAAAATTAATATGGTTGAATAGGTATTTTCAATACCTTTCAAACGAGGTATCACTTGCCATAAGGTCCTATTTAAAATTATCTATTACAGTGGCATTGTAACGTCATCTGTCACTATTACGCCACTTGTTATGACTAATTAAGAAGTCTAATTCTGTTTGTAACCTCCCTCCAAATTTCACTATTATAAGTATAACCGTTTAAAAGATACGAGGGGGGGAATTTTGACTTGCACTGGGCAGCACAGGTAGGATTAAATGCATGGAATACGACTAAATACAACCTTCTGAGAAGGACCCGATTGCAGAAAATCAGTTGGTCACCCAAAAACAAGATGGAAGGATGCAGTAAAATGGGAGATTATTGCTCAAGGCCGGCAAAACTGAAAAAAAAAATAATAAACGCGGCCAAGACTCACTTAGAGTTGTAAAGCCAAGAAAGAAGAAGGAAGCAGCTATAGTTATAGCAGTTACAGTGAAAAATTATATAAATGTAAGCCTATAAATAGGTAAGCCTAGGGAATGGCCTCTTGAAAGGGATTATTACACTCTCTTAATATCAAATAATGTTCAGAAGTGATAATGATCAATTGCTATATATAAACCAAATATTTGTTTTACTCAATGATTCATTTTAAATAAATCAATTCAGTGGTTTCTGTGCTAATTAACTACAAACGAATTAGGCGCTGTAAAATAATAACGGAATCGTCAAAAACCAAACATAATAATGGTCTTTCGCTCTGTGAATCGTAAAATTAACAAATGAAAATTTTCATTACTTTCACTTTATAGGACCATCAAAGCGAAATATTTTCTTTGAAATGTATATTGGTATGTTTCATCAGCGATATTACCTTTCAGTCCACGTCTGAAATGTCGTATAAATTCTAGAGGAGGCTGTATTAGAGTTTTAATACTTTTGAGAGGTAATTCTATTCTGAAGTGTTTTATTCATTCAATAAAAATGGTTAAGTTGTAAATTTATAGTTTGATATATTCAATAGTTATACGTCACAAGGAACGGTTCTTTCGAAAAGTGCTTATGGAATTCATTTTAACGTGCAAAATGAACACCTTGACACAATGATAAGTTTAATATCTTCAATAAAAGCTCTTGGTAAAAATACCTCGCAAATTTTTCAAAAAAGAATGGTGTTATCTAAGAAATCTTTACAAATGTTATTTGTTAATATGAAACAATCATTTGATATTTTAAGTATACATGCACACAGACTCAATCAAGATTCTTTAGAATGTTTATTTTCTCAAGTTAGGCCTCGAAGTGGTCCTGGTGAACATTCTAGTCTATTATCAGCACTCCACATAATTAAAATGAAAGTTCTAGGGAACTCAAAAATACTAGAAAAAACCCTAGTTATTTTGATGCTAGTGTAAACACAGTTAAACAAAGTGTGGATCAATATATAAGTCCAAAAGTATTTCAAAAAGCTAATCTTAAAATTCCTCAAGAAAAATGGAAAAACCTGATGAATCTAACAGTGGTAGTTCTTTCTAGACGATTATGTAGTTCAGTTTCTGACTTGATTGGATTGGTATATTATTTGTTACAGAATTTTAGGAATATGAAAGGCAAAACATGCTTTTATAATATGCACAATAATTCTTTAAAGATTTGTGAGAAAGATGAGACTGTTTTTGAAACGTCCACTTTGCGAGTTTGCCCTTAGTCTTCCAAGCTCCTGAAATATCCGAATAGTCCGTTCCGTTTACTTTTTTAACTGAAAACAAACTATTACTCTCGGTAGACGTTACATTTTATTGACTGGTTAAATTACAAAATTTATAAGGTAGCCTATAATTTAGAATTTTAAATTTATAATTGAACTTTTTTTTTTTTTTTTAATGGCATAGGCAAGTGCCATACAGCCAGTCGCAACATGAAAATTTTCTACCCAGAAAGAATAAAAAGATAATATAAATTTCAAACTTAAGTAGCATTACAAATTTTAAGCATTAAAATTATTATTAAGGATAGGATAGGGATAAAACATGGACACTCGTTTCTCGTCTAGGGACCCATCAAGACATTGCTTTTAAGACAAACTAGATTGGGTCACGGATAAAAGGTAATAACAAATGGGGTAAAACAGAGGTTAGGATTCTAATTACAGTTAAATATTAAGCTTACTTTTGCAAATAAATTCCATCAAACACTCATTTACAGCTCTTATATTTAGAGATAGCAGATAGCACATATTGTACGGAGGAAAAATTTTGATGTTGACTAAATTTTTTATTAGATCTTCAGTTTGTTTTGTATATTTTTTACATTCGAAGAAAATGTGATCTAGATCACCTTCTTTTTGACAGTCTGGACATAAATTTGAATTTACAATTTTTAGTTTGGACCGATGACTAGGGTAGCAGGCGTGTCCAAATTTTATTCTAATTATGGATGTTATATACCTTCGTGGAACAGAATAATTTTTAAACCAATAATCACTTGGGATTAAAGGCTGTATAAAAGCATATTGCGAGGAAGACTGCGTACTATATATATGCCAAGATTGTTTCCATTTACTATTGATATTATTTTTAATTATTGTTAATACGTCTTGTCTACAGATTTGGTGATCAGCTTGCGTTCCGGTGTCAATGGCCTTTTTAGCTAATAGGTCAACATGTTCGTTGTATTTAAGACCTATATGTGCTTTAACCCACAAAAAATGAACAACTCTTCGGTTTTTATGAAGGTCATAAACAAGTTTTTTAATTTGAAAGACATATATATTTGAGTTGTTACTAGGAAAACTTGTAAGGAAAAAAGTTTCAATTGCTAACATAACCGACAATGAGTCAGATACTATTGTAACAGATGTATTCTGAGTGTTTTCAAAGTATCTTAATGCTTCATATATTGCTACAGCTTCAGCACTAAAGATTGAAAAACTAGGATTTAGTCGACAAAGTTTTTCTGTATTAGTTGATGGAATGTAGAAAGCACACCCAGTACCAAACATAGACTTTGAGGCATCCGTATAAATAACTAAAGAGTCTGACAGACTAGATAAACAGGACCTCAAAATATTCGAGCTAACAGAAGAATTTACATGGTAATTCGGTTGTATCACAGTAATGGGCTGCAAGCACGAATAAAAATGTTCGATGTGAAGATTATCCTCTGATTTGAAGTCATAATCAAAATTTGTCAGGCTTCTAAAAGCCTCACAAAGTGGAGGTGAGTTCTTAAGTCTCCAATATCGATTAGTTAAATCTTCTTCGTTCAGTTTTCTGATATTTGAGTAGAGAGTAGTGTTACGATTTTGTATATTAATAACAAACTTTTGACTGAGGTATTCTCTTCTATAGCCCAAAGGATTTTCTAGAGCTTCCACATGTAGAGCATTAATAGGCGTCGATTTCATGGCACCCAAACAAATACGCAATGCTGAGTTTTGAAACACATCTATTGTTTTCAGAATATGTTTACTTGCTGAACCATATAATATGCATCCATAATCGATAATTGATCTAATATAAGATCGAAAGAAAAGCAAAGAAGTTTCCACATCTGCACCCCACCATGTTTTTGTAATTGATTTGAGGAAATTTACACCCTTCTTACATCTATCCAACATAAATTCAACGTGAAGTTTCCAAGTTAACTTGCGATCGAGAATCAATCCCAAATATTTAATTGAAGAATTGAAATTAAAATCATACCCATTCAATTTTATCTGATTTAGTTTTGGGATATTGTGTCGAGTGAAAATAGTAATACTTGATTTACTTGATGCAATTTCAAACCCATTGTGTTTGAACCAATTTTTGGATCTATCATGTATTTTTTCTAAAGTTTGAATGCAGTTATCGTATTTTTTGGTAGAAGAATACATAAGAAAGTCATCAGCATACTGTATTATTTTAAAGCTGAGATTTTTAATGGAAATCTTACGCAAATCTGCAGTATAGATATTAAACAATAGAGGGCTTAAAACTGATCCCTGCGGTAGTCCCTGTTTATTATAACGAGGACCTATAAGTTTATTATTGTTTGTTCTCAGGTAAATTTTTCTGCACGAATAAAAGTTAAGAATAGTGTTTACCAATTGTGGTGGTATATGAAAATTTTTTATTAATTTTTCCATTAAAATATCGAGACAAACACTATCATATGCTCCTTCTATATCTAATACTATTGTCGGTAAATAAATATTACTTGAGAAGGAGTTCTGAATGTCCGTTACCAATGTGGCAAGTGCATCTATGGTACCACAGCCCTTTCTGTACCCAAACTGCAAATCTGGAAGTAACTTCTTTTTATCCAACCACCATTCCAACCTATGTTTAATCATCCGTTCCAAAGTTTTCAGTACACAAGACATAAGTGAGATAGGTCTATATGAGTGAACGGAATTAGGATCTTTCCCTTGTTTGAGTATGGGGATAATGATTACATCTTGAAATTGAGCTATTACTGAATTATTCATGATTATATCATTAAATATTTCCAATAGTAAAATTTTGGCACTTTTGGGAAGATATAGTAACATTGGATATTTAATATTATCTAAACCTGGACTAGTACTATTTCGATTTTTTAAGGCAAATTCCAATTCTAATGTATTAAAAGATTCCAACAAAAAATGATATTGCTTATTGGAAGAATAGTCAAAAGTTTTGCAATTTTTTACAGACGGTGGAGCAATTTGATCGAAAAATTGTTCTTCTAAGGAATCGTCAAAACATTTTATAGAAGAAATTGGTTTTCTGTTTAATTTTCTAGCTTGATTCCATAAGCTTGCTGACGGTATATTTTTATTCAACTTTGAGCACCAATCAATCCAGCTCTTTTTGGCTTTATTTTTTAGAAATATTTTGGCTTCTGATACAAGTTTTTGGCATTGTATGTAATTGGCCATTGTGGGAGATTTCTTATATAATTTAATCGCTTGTCTTCTGTTATTCACAACATTACTACATTCATTATCCCACCATGGAGGCGGAAGATGATTTTTGCTAGTGAAAGGTTTAAAAGCAGGTATTGCCTTTTCTGCAGCCTCATTTATGCTATTAATAAGAAAGCAATACTTTTCGCCAGTGTTTTCAAATTCCATATTATTCTCAAAGAGAGAGTCTACAACATCTGTATACAGTTTCCAGTTTGCTTTTTTAATATTCCATTTACTTTTAGGTAAAATTTTTTCATTTAAATGGGAGGCGTTGGCAACTGTTATTAAAATAGGGTAATGGTTCGAACCAAGTGTATCTAAGAAAACAGACCATGTAATTTTTTTTGCAATATCTGAAGAACTGAAAGTAACATCTAACATAGAATCATTAACACCAGGTCGATTTAAACATGTAGGTCCACCAGTATTTAATATTACTAACTCTAGATCATCTGCAACCATCTCTAGTTGCTTTCCAATATTATCACTTTTTTTAGATCCCCATAATACATTATGTGCATTCATGTCTCCACCTATTATAAGGGGAGCTTTTACTTGAGAAAAAACTTTAACCCAATCATCTGTTTTAGTTTTAGTTTTTGGTGCTCGATAAATTGATAAAAAATTAATCGAATTTTTTCCACAATTTACCGCGCATCCACAAACTAGAATTTCATCATTAAAATTGCTAAGGATATTTATTTCTTTAAAATTGAGAGTATTTTTAACCAGAATGGCTACTCCACTATAGCCATCATCACGATCTTTCCGGATGAGATTATAACCTTTAAAGTTGTACGCTACATTTTTTTTAAACCAAGTTTCGCTCAATAAAACAATATCTACATTTTCTTCTGATAAAAATTGGATAAAAGAATTTTTATTAGATATTACAGAACGTGCATTCCATTGCATAATCTTCAAGAAAATTATTTATTTGTAAAAGTATCCTCCAATACTAGACTAATATCATGCTTAAGAGTTTCGTAATTTATATTTTTTATATCATCGATAGTTTGTATTTTATTAAAAAAATTATCAAAATATGTAAATAAAGATTTAAACAAGTTATTTTTAATAAATTCGATATCATTAGTATTTGTTTTATGTGGATTGGATGATAGTGATTTAGATGGACCAAATTGAAAAGGAAATAAAGGAGGTTGAGTGGGAGATAACGTGATAGGAGATCCTGCTTTACGTTTCTTTCTAGTGCTTTCAAAATTATCTATATTCCTAGATGTACTAGGTTGACTTAGAGGCATATTATTTTGTAAAAGATGTTTTCTTGGCCAAATAGGTTCGGATGAACGAGATTGTTGATTTGCAGTTAAAGAAGGAAAATTTTCATCAAGGTTAGTCAGAAGTGAGAATTTGTTATTCCCTGTAAAGCCGGCAAAAGAAGACTCACTAAAAGATTTTGCTTCAGTGTATGAAACTTTATAATTAAACATAATGTTTTTAATTTTCTTTTGGTTGTCATAATAAGGGCATTTTTTATCTATAGATACATGTCCACTGGTTTTACAATGTATGCAGAATTTATCTTTTTGTTCACATTTGTGATTTTGATTTTTTTCTGAACCACAGTTAATGCATGAGGAAGAAGTGCTTTTACATTGTTTGGATACATGCCCAAGCTTCAAACAATTGTAACATTGTGTTACACGACCAACAAACTGTTCAACTGGAAAAAAGACTCTGTTAATAGATATTTGTCCAGGTAAAATATTTCCTTCGAATGTGACAATAATCATTTGTTTAGGTTTATATTTTATCTCATTATTTTCTTCTACTCTGCGGTGTATTCTCCTAATTTGTAGTACTTTTGCTGTCGATTCAATGTTTTCACACAAGTAATCCATATCAAACTGTGTATCTACACCTCGTACAACACCCTTTACTTCCAAAAGATGATTCGGTATATAAGCTCTTAGATTATCATTTTTTAAATTACAATTTTGTACTAAGTCGTTTGCATCCTTTAAATTTTTTAATATAACTTTAATCCTATTTCTACCAATACTCTTTATTTCAATTATATTTGGCACTTTTAATTTTTTATGTAGGATATGGCCAATTGATAAGGGATGTAAACGTCCTAGATTGTCATTGTTGATACTTTCTATATAAACATGAACAATATTAAAATTATACTTATCTGACAAAACATTGAACAGACGAGTTTCGTTTGTGTGTGATTTATCAGAAGTTTTTTCTCCCATGTTTTGATTGCCTTTTAATGAGTTTATATCCGTGTCCATTTCTACGTTACTAATATGAATTTGGTTTTCAACTGCACTGATCTCTTTGTTTATCAAAAACACACCCGCACAAGTCCTAGGGTCACTAGACTCCCCCATTAGGGGAGTCTTTTAAAACAAACTGTATAACTTTAAATGTATATGTTTATTTACAAACACCTAAACTAAAAACCCAAATAAATCGAAAACCGGTTGGTTCTGTGTACAAACGGAGCAAATTATTAACGTCCTAATTGTACGAAGTTCGAATCGGTACTGATAATTGAACTTTAAATCAAATGTATATAATATTTAAATATTCATTTTGTTGGTGACCCAGTTTAACTTTATTTACAATGATCAAAGAAACGAGGAAAATAATATTACTAAAACACATTAACAGACAGGAGCAAACAGCTTTCTCTAATGTTTAGCATGTTGATTTATGAATATTCTAGAGTCGTTTATGCCTGGAGAAATAAGTGACACGCCATGAATTATTAATTACTAGATGACACGGCGTTTTATCAAAAACTGGGGCTTTAAGATTTTCGACAAGGGAGGCAGTTTGCTGTCGCTGTAAGTTAAGAAGTATAGAGGCTAATGAGATCTGATGTAATTATGAAGAAGTCAGCCATTTGCATCTTTATTTATATATTATTATTATATAATAGGGTAAATCCACCAGTTGGCCATGAGTGAGTTATTTGCCTGTAATATGTTTTGATTAAAATTAGGAAAATGTTGGTATTTTGTTAAATCTGACTACTTTTTTTAGGTTTGGCATAATGACATCTAGTTTCAAGGTAACCACGATTTTTTTGTCACTATTTGACGCGACGTTGATTGAGATAGTATTATGTGCCGTTAGTTTTCAAGCGAATTTTTGTTATTTATCTAGAGAAACTTGTATTAGCCGGTAAGTACTATATACTGAAATTCTCTTTTTACTTTATGTTTTATGTTATTGTGAGAATATAGTGTATGTCCAGTTCTGAAATTACATAACGAATCTATTGCTATTTATTCAAATAACGTAAACAACTGAGACATTAGTTGTTTGTAAGAATCTAGTGATTGACATATGTTAATGACTAGTATTTTATGTGTGGCCAATAACTAATTATTATATTTTTTAGCAACTACAGTAAAACCTCCTTTAACCGAAACTTTTTTAACCGAAACATCGTTTAACCGAAACGGCTGCCAGTTTCAATAATTTCGTCAATAAAGAGTAAATTTTTATCGCAAAACGTAACAATTCCATTAATTTTACTCACCGATTGCTGCCTGTGTGTGTTGGGAAATCAAAAAAAGCAAGGGCTCTAAAAGGTATTTCCGAAAAAGCACTTCCAGTAATTTATAGAAGCCAAAAAAGCTCATGGATGTCGACCACTTTATTTTCAGTCTGGTTCGAAAATGAATTCGTCCCTTTTTTTAAATAAAATATACAAAATAGTGACAATTGTCAGATTTTTGCCACCGAATGTCACGAGCTTAATTCAGCCGTTAGACCAGGAAGTAATAGAGACATTCAAAAGACATTATAGAGGAGCATTCTTAAGACATCTGTTATTACAGGAGACGAATGAATCCAAACGTGTTCCTGAAATTCTCAATCTTTAACAATGAAACATGTTCTTTATTGGTGTGCTGAGTCGTGGACCAAGATCAAATCTTCAACTTTGGAAAAATGCTGAAACAAACTTTTTGATGGGATTTTTATTGACGATCCTGAAGAAGAAAATGGTAAGAAACGAAAGAAGAAATTAAACCTTTAATAAAAAATTTGCCGGGATGTGACAAAACTAACCAAGAAGAGATACGTGAGTGGTTAGCAGCCGATGACTCAGTAAGTGAATTCATCGATCAGGACATCATTGACATATGGTTCTTTTTTTAAGAATTTTATACAGCAGGCCTAATTAGTTAGAGGCACGACTAGGTTCTTAATTTTTGTTGCCATTGCATAAAGTTTTGTCCATTTCAGATTGTTTTACGTTTCGTCGAACAATCGTATCAGGCAAACTCATGACGTTCTGCAAATTAACGATGGAGAGATATAGCTGCAAAACATCGTTGTCAAACGAAAACGAAAAATAAAATAGAAGATTTCTTTAAAGGAGCATGTTAAATTTGTTCATTTTCCTTAATTTTATGACCTTATTGTGTATTTACTAATTAGAAACCATTACAAAATCACCTCAAAGCATTTTTTAATACCAATACTTTGACCAGGAATACTATAAAAGACAATGTTATTTTTAACCGAAATTCTTGTTATCCGAAACGCCCCCCCCCCCCTCCAATTCAATTATTTAGGTTAACGGAGGTTTTACTGTATGCCAAAACGATCTAAAACTGAAAACATTTATAAAAAAGTATTCCTAAAACGATGTTTAAAAAGCATTGGAGTTAATTCAAAATGGTATAAGTGAGTGAGAAGCTTCAAGAATTTTCAATATTCCCAGAGCCACCATGAGTTACCGTAAAAGTGAAAATTTTCACAAGATAACGCATGTACCAGATCCATTTTCTTTTTTTCGAGGAATGAAGAAGAACAACTTAAGCTCTGGATTTTTCATTGCCAAATAGGGGATTTCCTGTTCGTGTTGACGACATTAAGGACTCCGTTAAAACATTTTTAGAGAGTAACCCTAGAGTGAATCCATTTGTTGAAAATAGACCAGGTACAACATGGCTATCTTCATTTTTAAAGCGCAATCCTAACATTTCCCTAAGGACTTCAGAGGGGATGACATCAGCAAGTTCAAACATTAACCAAAGAGATATTACCAAATGGTTTTGACAACATAAAATCTTATCTAGATGAAAAAGGAATTGAATATATTCTTCAAGGCCCAACAAAGATCTTCAATGGTGAAGAGACATGCTTTTATTTATGTCCCAAAAATAAACAGGTTTTGGCTATGAAGGGTTCCAGAAATTTGTATGAAATTAAACATAACCCAAAGGTTAATTTAACAGTTATGTTTACATTTTCTGCAATAGGAAAGTGAAGATATATTAAGTGTTGCGCCGAATTCGTGGAGTATTGGTTTAACAGAAAATGGTTGAATGGATAACAAAAACTTTTACGAATACATTGCGAACTACGAATATATTTAACCCTTATTTAGATCAAACTAATATTACACGTCCGGTAATACTTTTTGTTACTTACTTACTTACTTAGTCCTAAGCCTTTCTACCGTTAGGTGTAAGGCTGGTGGGGTTAAGTTTTGCACTGTTGTCTCCATGCTATCCGTCAACTGATGGTCAACCACTAATACATATCGTGTCAATAATTGGAACAGTGTGGCCAATATCTGGTTCATTTGCACATTTACAAAAGAACATATGTAAAATACTTTCAGACGTGAAAGATTAACATAATAAAATTGTGCAACATGCAGAAATAATAATAAAATTCCATGATGTCAAAAATAGTCAAAATAGCCCACAGTGTCAAAACATTTCAAAGATATATCCACGTGCTCTCCTTAAGAGACTGCCAATAACTGGTGCTTTTGCCCTATATATTATATATTTATATATTATTCATCTTTATATATATATATATATATATATATATATATATATATATATATATATATATATATATATATATATATATATATATATATGTATATATATATATATATATATATATATATATGTATATATAATAATTGAAATTAGGAAAGTTAATAAAAAAAATAGTACCAATTTTTGTTTATACAGAAGATTTGTCGGCAATTATACAGGGTGAGTCACGCTCAACGGGACGGAGCCTACCGGGGAAATGGCTAAAGATATTAAAAATTTCTTTTGTAGGAATACGTAGGTCAGTACCGGCTACAAATTAAAATTTGTGAGATATATACAGGGTGTCCCAATTTGGCGTAATGATATAAACTTATACTTTTTTAAATGGAATAACCTATATTTCACTTTAATTTTGAATTCTACTGAACAAAATAATGTTACTTTATTCAACATTCCCTATACCTATTTTTGACCGGTTTCGATTTATTTGGGTTTTTCTGAAAATGTACTATTCGCGAAATTAATTAATTACACAATATCGCATCAATTATAATTAACGCCTTTTTGTCAATTAATTTTCAAGTGTCCATGCTTTACATCAGAGTAATTACCAATTGAAATTAATCTACAGAGTGTTCGCAATACGAAGTGTCAATGCTGTATAATAGTTTGTGTAATTACTTTCTTAACTTAAATGGGACACCCTGTATTTTACTTTAATTTTGAATTCTAATCAAAAAAATAATATTACTTTATTAAACAATCCCTATACCTATCCTTTATAATTTTCGATTAATTTGGGTTTTTTTGAAAATGCACTATTCTTGAAATTAATTAATTACACTTTATTACATAAAGTTAAACAAAACACACTAGAAAAAAAATAATTTACATTAAATGTTCAAAATGGTGTCCATTTTCTTCAATACATAACCTCACTCTGTGTTCAAAATTTTGTTTTACTCTTCTTAGCATTTCTGGAGAAACTGTTGCAAACGCATTACGAATACGCGTTTTCATGTCTTCAGCGGTTGTAGGTGGAGTTTGATAAACTAAACTTTTAATATATTTAAGGCCTTCTATTGGTAACCAATTTATAAAACAAAGGAATATATGTTTGGTGCTTCTAGCTAAATTGTACATGAATCGCCCGAAAAAAAAACAGAAAATGCTTCAAAAACCTACTATACTAATGAATTTGTTTCTTGCTTGAAGTACACTTTTCAGAAATATAGGTAAGATAGCTCTCATCAAAGTATTGATAAAAGCATCAAGACGTTTAAGGGCCGAAGCACATTGAAAAAATATATTCCGAACAAACCTATTAAAAGAGGAATAAAGACATGGGTTGGATTCGACTCTGATACAGGTTACACATATGGTATAAATATTTACAGTGGGAAAGAAATCCAAAAATTTGAAGGTACCTTAGGGGAAAGAGTTGTGCACACACTCTCAAGTACGATAAAAGATGATTTTCACTACCGTAAAACTACTTCACGAAATCAAGCTTCCAGCTATTGGGACTGCCATACGGACCAAAAAAGACATGCCTCTTCTCAATAATAACTTAGTCAGAAGAGAGTCACAGTTCGTTTGCACCGATGCAGGAATAATTAGAAGGAAACGGCAAGACACTAAAGAAGTATTTTTATTGAGTAATTACCACGCAGATACTAAAACGTAAAGGATTTATTGGTACAAAAGCAGACGTCTCCTGATCAGAAGCTAAAGCTTTTTAAAAAAAAGTCATTTTAGGTCACAATGGTAGTAGCTCTTAAATATTTGGATTATTTACAACCAACTGAATCGCAAGACAATTCCATTCAAGGATTTTTTACTGACAGTAAGTGAAGATTTATTAACCAAAGGAAGAAGCTCTACCAAAGTTCATGTTCGAAAAATATCTGTACGAAGAAATTCAAAGAGAACGAAAAATATGATAAATGTGGGGGTTCATTTACCAATCATAGAAAAATCTCATCGTCGTTGTACGGTGTGTTCTACCAAGAAAAAAAAACACGAACACAGATAATATATCAAATGTGTCAGGTACCCTTATGTAAAGAATGCTTTACTCTTTTTCATTTATAAAAATGTTTTGTTACTTATCCTGTGAATTATTATTGATTAAATTCAAAAGAAAATTGTTTTTAAGGTTTTTATTTCATAAAATAAAAGGTTGAAACCGATTGAAAAATTTTGATACCATTGGGATATATCGTCCCACTAAAAGAACCATTGGAAAAATATATCCCAAGATAAAAGGAATCAAAACTTAACTAAAAAAAATATTAATATGATCAATCACATCCGTATAACCGCATTATAAATATGACCAAATGATAAATATTTGTTTTTGGCGAGAAGAAAAAAAAGTGGGGTCGAAAGGGTTAATATGAAACAATGCCACTTGCCACGAGTCGTCTACTTGATATTGAAAATATATAACTCGTTTTGAACATCGATATGAATTATTTATAGATTTATATTTCTACTACCAAGCGATTTTTGTTATTTTTTCCTAATTTATGCAATTAAATAAACGTAATTGAACGTTAATTAACGCACCAGTTGTTAAAACTGGTGTCTTAATTAACTTTTCCTCCTGGAATGTTTATTTTGACAAATTATTGGATGTAAATTACCTTGTAATTTAATGTAATCAGTGTTTCCCACGCACCGGAAACATTATGAGAAGGGTAAAGGATAGCAAATGTTGTTTTAGGAGACATAATACTAAGATATTTGAAGACGTATATATTTTGTGTAGGATTATTTGAACACGGAAATCTTCCCCTTAAAGTAAATACATTGTCTGTATTGTCTGAAACGTGCTCAAACATAAATAATAACTACCGTCTTAGAGGATATGTTTATAGGTTTAGTTATAAAGCCGGAATTACAGTCGCAGCTTAGAGAGTTCAGTATAGGCCTGTATTCCCAGTATTCTGATACAATGCAGCTATATTGAATAAATATATTGATATAATAAACAAATTTTATAATAAATATAAGAATATCATTTGAATAGGCAATTTGAATATAGACTTTGATGCCAACATTCTTTCTTTCTTTCTTTCTCCCCTTCCTTTTACCCTAACAGGGTGTCGGATTTGGGCTAGCTATTTTAATTTCCATTTACCCACCTCTTCCATTCTTTTCTGTTTCCTGCCATTATTTTCAGTTCCTCGAGTGATTTTTGTTTAAGTTTTCCCGCCTCTACTACTTGCTGTATCCATTTTTTTCTTGGTCTGCCTCTTTTTCTTTTTCCGATGTTTTTCGCTTCATAAATTTTTCTTGTTATTCTATTGGATTGCATCCTCATCAGATGCCCATACCAGTTCATTTGTCTCTTTGCTATTTTGTTCATTATCGGTTCCTGGTTGGCCATTCTCCTAATAGTCTCGTTGCTTAATCTATCCCATTTTGTCTTTCCAACTATCCTTCTTAGATGTCTCATCTCCATTGCGTTTATCCTGCTCTTATGTTTTTCCAGAATTGTCCAGTTTTTACTTGCATAGAGCACAGTCGGTATCACTATTGTGTTATATATTTTTATTCTTGTTTCTCGTGCAAGTTCTCTTTTTCCCATTATTGGGGCTAACGCATAATATGACTTGTTTGATTTCTTTGCTCTATTTGTTATTTCCCAGTCTAGTTTTCCGTCATTAGTTATTATACTTCCCAGGTATTCGTAAGTGTTACTATTTCCAATTCTGAGTTTTTACATTTTATCTTTATTTGATTATCTTCCTTATCTCCTTTGCCGCTGATTATCATTATCTTACTTTTTTCCTCGTTTATCTCCATTTTAAGTTCTTCTATTTGTTCTACCCATATATCCATTAGTTTCTGCATTTTATTCTCGGAATCTGCTATTAGTACTATGTCGTCTGCATACATTAAGGACTCTATTGTTACCGGTTGTAATCTGCGGTAACCTATTATTGTCTGTAGTTGATTAGTTCTGACTCTAGTGTTTCTTATCAATTCGTTCATTACTATTATGAATAGCAAAGGGCTGAGACTATCTCCTTGTTTAATACCTCTCTTCCAATTAAATGTTTCCGATCTTTCCCCTGTTATTTGTACCCTTCCTTTTACCTCTTTGTAAGTACTTTCTATAATTTTTATCAATGCATTAGGTACGTTAATTTTCCTCAACCATTTCCCTATAATATGTCTTTCTATCGTGTCAAATGCTGCTCTTAGGTCTATGAATGCTAATACTAGTTTTTTTTCCCGTATCTATGCTTCTTTCTATTAGGTTTCTAATGATATATATGTTGTCATTTGTCTGTCTTCCCGGTCTAAATGCCATTTGTTCTTCTCCCAATACCATTTCTACTTCTTGTCTCAGTCTCTTCTCTATTATTTTCGTATATATTTTAAAGCACACCGATGACAGACATATTGCCCTATAGTTGTCGCAGTTTACATGTTCTCCTTTTTTGTATATTGGCACGATGATATTGTTCTGCCAGTCTTTAGGGATTGTTTGTTTTTCCCACGCCTCTTTATATATTTTCCATAGCCAGTTTATTCCTTCTTCTCCCATGTATTTTACCATTTCCGGTTCAATTTCATCATCTCCACCTGCCTTGCCTATTTTTATATTTGATAATCCTTCTATTACTTATTTGCTCTGGCTCTGTGTTTTCTTCGCCTTCATTGATTATATTGTCTTCCTTTATCACTTCGGCATCAAATTTTTTCTCATAATATTCTTTCCATACCCTAGCTATTTGTTCTGGGCTTATTTGTATTTGGTTTGAAGTATCTCTTACTGCGTTTATTTCCTTTCGTTTTCCCTGCCTTATGTGTCGTATTGTCGTCCAAAAGTTTCTATTATTTGTTATATATTCTTCCTAAAGTTCTTCTCCAAATTCTTTCCATGTTTTTGTTTTTGCTTGTGTGACTGTCTTTTTTGCCAATCGTCTCTGCCTATAGTATTTTTCTTTATCTTCTTCTAATCCCGTTTCGAGGTATTTTTTCCATGCTATTTTCTTCTTTTTTATTTCTGTCTTCACTTCTTTATTCCACCACCTTGTCCTTTTTAACTGTTTATTATATTTTTTGATTCCACACACTTCAGTTGCTGTTGTCTTTAATACTTCACTGTATGTATTCCATCTTTCTTCCATTGTCCATGTTTCTTTTTGGCGCTCTATTTGTCTCAGTCTTTTGTTAGTTTCCTCCGTGTAAAATTCTCGCACACTTTTTATCTTTAGTTTGTTTACATTTACTTTCTTGTACTCTTTTCTTTCCACTTCCCCCATTTTTTCATCCTCCAGTTTTGCAGTGACCATCCTGTGTTGTGTAGACAGTTCGGGTTCTTTTTCCGTTAAGATGTTTTTTATATTTTGTTCTAGGTTTCTCGTATAGACTATATAGTCGATTAAGCTTTTCGCATTTCTCTCTTCAGCCACAAATGTATATTTGTCGTTTGTCGTTGTCGATGCCAACATTAAGGATGTAAAAGATCTGAGAAATTTATGTACAATTAATGGTCTGAAATATGGGAATCATCTTTCAAGAAGATTTAGTTTAAATACTGAAGAAATATGTAAAATGCATATTAAGTGCATATTTGCATATTTTGGATAAATTGTATAAGTGCCTATGCATTTATTAAAAGTGCATATTTTCAGGTATACCACAATATAGACAAATATCTGAGAAGTCAAATAATGCAATTTAGCGAGGTAGGTAAAAATATCTCTCGGAAATACCACTTGTTGGTATTAGCATAATATGACAATATGAACAGTAAAACGCGATAAGCCGTTTGCCGGCTTTAAATAAAATCATAAATCATAAATCAATATGGTTTTTCCCGAAAGCTTAAAAAATAACAAATTACCAGAATTTGCATTAGCAAAAGACAAAATGCAATTGACGTTCTATTTGTAGTTACAGTTATAGTCGGTTCACAATTTGTTGATAGCTCACTACAAGTTTAACCCTAATTAGAAAACTGAAATACAGAGAGGATAGGTAATACGATATAATAGTAAAAACCAACCTAAAACTGACGGTTTAAGATGTTTTCGACTAACCCACCTTATATCTGAAGGAATACAATACCTTATAATCCTATTACGGGGGTATTTTGAATGGTTAGAGATGGCCGACCAGTGTCGTAGAGTATATGATTGAAACATTTATTTGAACTAAATAAATATATTTTTTAAATTGTACTTGTGTAAATTGTATTTTTTAATAAAACTTATTTATTTCATTCAAAAATAAAAAGTTTCTTGCCATTTGTAAAAGATACATTTATTTAATTAAGGAAAAAGGCGCCAAATGTTCGCCTGGCAAAATTTCCAATGTGTTTTAAATGTATCCATTATTTTCGAATCGGGAGAAAACTAATAAATATTTTTGAAAAATTAAACGCAGAATGAAAGATTACATTATTACTCAGGGCAGAAAGTTCCTGAAAACTTCTACAATGTTTATTTTAATATGTTATGTAACAGGGACGAAAATAAAAGAGAATATAGTATAATTTTTAATTGAAAATATTGCATGCAAAAGAAACTTTTTCTAATTATTCTAATAAATTCTAACTATTCTAATAAGTATTTCATTCTGCCTTTAAATTTTTCAAAAATGCTTTTTAGTTTTCTCAGGATTTGAAAAAAAAATAGATACATTTAAAACGCATTGAACATTTTGACAGGCGACATTTTGCGCCTTTCCCCTTTAATACCTTACGATTACAACTACTATTACTTATCCTATATAATTACGATTAGAAAACTATTCAAATTCAAAATAAATAGAATAAACTTCGGAATCCGAGTCGTCTTGAGGGTTAATAATTAGCGGTTGTATCTCTACGGTCGCATCAATTATGTTATCAAGATCCCACATTTTTTGTTCTTCTTCTATTACATGTCTTACTGCATCTTTCCAGTTTTGTTTTGTAATATGTTGTAAAGACTCGTAAAACAATTCACGTACAGCTTGTATTTTATATGACGTATTTTTTCTAGCCACATAACTTTTCATTTGTGCCCAAATGAGTTCAATTGGATTTATTTCGCAGTGGTAGGGTGGAAGTCTAAAGACTGTGATGTTTCGCCTTTCCGCCATTTTGTCAACTACGTATTTCTTGAACTTAGATTTGTGTTGCCGGGCAATTTTTAAAAGTTCTGCTTTTACCATTCCATCTTCGTAAGGCAGATACTTATTCCGCAGCCAGTCAAGAATATCCTGTTTCTTCCACGCAGTCATTGGAAGTCTTTCTACTAGTCGTGAATGATAAGGTTCATTATCTAATACTATAATTGAATTTGGTGTTATGTGTTTACTCATCTGCTCAAAATACTCTTCGAAAACATCAGCTGTCATCTCCTCGTGATAGTCTTTTGTGTTTTTAAACTGAAATTCCAACAAACCATGCTTAAAAAATTCCTTTTCACTGTGAGAAAATTAATCTACTGCCTTTACCAGAAGGTGGGGAGATACCAGTAGACCAACCTTCCATAAAGGCTTGCCTGGAGCTTAATATATTTTTATCTGACCAAATTTTTTTTAGAGTATGACCTGAGTTTACCCACATTTCATCCTGGTAGAAGATTGGCCTTCCTTCAGCCCGGAATTTTCGTATGGATCTTAGATAATTTCTTCTCAAACATATTATCTCCTCCCGGTCAATCAAAAGTGATTTTTGGTCTGATTTCTCCCACCGGAAATTTAGTTCTTTTAAAACTTGCCACAATTTAGTTCGTCCGATATGAGGCAAATCCGGGTCGTCTCTAACTTCTTGTAAAATTTTGTTTAGGTTTGGTATTTCTTTTTTGAAAAAAAAATCCATGAATTTTCCTTCGAATACCATTTTTGGCAAATTCATCAATTTCAATAGGCTTTTTCACTCTCTTTAAGTGTTCGTTTGTGTTTGGGTTAGATATACCGTGTTTTTTTCTTTCTGATAGGAACCTATATATATAGTTGACTCTCCTACGCTAGTCATGTTGGCACAACTTTCGACTATGTTGCGAACAGTGATTGTGGGATTCTGAGAAACCAGAGCATCGTGAACATTCAGGACAATAGTCTTCTCTCTTGGTGAATAGACAGACTTACTGACTGTACGCAACAGTACTGGTGTAAAACTTGATGATGAAGCCATCACAAACAATCCAACAAAACGAGCACGAGCGAAAGGTACGTATATGTTCGTAGGTATATGGAATAAAAAATTACTCACACACTTTAATTATTGTTTTAATTTTTAAATATTTTTCTAAAAATATATGCTAAATATAATTTTACGTTAAAATGTAAGTTTTAGAATAGGACTGTCATTCATTATGAAAAACTTATTTATTCTAATGCACTGATTTTATAGTTATTTATTGTACAAGACGATAAAATTGTACTTTATCTTCGAGATCGTTTTTTAGCGTCGAGACGTCAGTTGAGACGCTAATTATGCTCGAGAAGATAATGCGATTTTATCGTCGTGTGCAATACAACATTTTTTTCTATAGCAAGACTTCAAGTTCAGGTGAGAAATAGAATTTCAAAGAAAATTGTAATTTTTAGCACAAAAATCGCAATTGTGTTGCTCCGTTGCTAGGGATATGAATTACTCTGTCAACAAATGTTACGTTTTGGTTTTTGCGGAGAAAATCCAGTACCTCGAATCAAGTGTTTAAGCAAACAAGTACAAGTTGTGATGCTCCAAAAATAGATATTTCTAATAATTTTAATTGTAAAATTTCAATTGTTTTTAATCCTTAATGTGTTTGAATTTGTAAATTTTATTGAATAAAAAAAAGTTAAAACATTTTATCTACTCTTGCTGTTAAAGTGTCACTTTATCTACCCTTGCGGTTAAAGTGATACTTTATCTACTCAAAACAGTTGTTATAGCAACACTTTAACATTAGCTATGGAAAAAAAATTATTTTTAGCAAAGGTGTGAACATGGTTTTGATACTTTTTTTGTCATAAATTAAAACGTTATTTTTTTACGATAAAAGTGTGAGATTTTACCAAAGCCTCTGATATTTTTGAAGAAAAATTCTACGATAAAAACTAAATAGTTTATATAGGAGATACTTCGGGAAACAAGTTTTATAAAATTGTAACATGTAGTGTGCTTGATTAATGTTTTTTGTCCGTTTAAAATTGACTAAGGAAATCGCCCTTTGTCTTAATATCTTGTATATAAAATTTTAGTAGAGGTAAAAACAATTAAAGTAGGATATTATATTATATTAATTTTAAAGTGGCGAAGTACTAAAGTTTATTGGTTACCTTTTTTATTTCCAATTTTCAGACTGTATCTATGTGAAAAAAAGTTTCAAGTTGATCAACACTTGGGCATTGCAACGCATTAATCTCGTGCACAAAAGCCTCAATAATCGGATCAGCAGCTCATAACTACAAATAAAACGAAAGTTTCTTACCAACAAAAGTTTAATAAGGATCTCTCCAGTTTGCTAATTGGTTGCAATATTCCAATTACAAAATTGGATAATCCATTTTTCTAACAGATCTTCTTCCTTGAATCTTTCCCTGTATTATGAGTCTAAAAATTTTGGTCCCCTCATCACGTGGTATTCCACTTTTCTGGTTTGTATAGTGGTTCTGTTTCTTTACCAACCCTCTCCAGTACTTCTTTATTTGTAATTCTATCAGTCCATGATATTTTTAATACTCTGCGGTATAACCAGAGTTCGAAATTCGAAAGCCTCGATTCTTTTTAAATTGCATTTTTTTAATGTTCAAGTCTCAGCTCCATATATTAATATTGAAAATATATAACAGCAAATGGTACGTAGTCTGATCTCCAAATGTAGATTTTTGCACGTTAGGAGTTGCTTCATTCGTATAAATGCTGATCTGGCAATCTCTATTCGCCTGTTTATTTCTGCAGTATGATCATTGGTTTCATTGATCAAAGTTCTGAAGTACTGATATTTTTCTACTTGTTCTATCACGTTACCATTGATTGTCAATAGGTGATGTATATTTTGTGGTCTTTTTGTAATTAGCATGTACTTCATTTTTTTAGCGTTTATAGTAATTCCCATCTCAGCACTATTCATACTTAAGCTTTCTATAAGATGTTGTAGATCTTCTATACTCGTTGCTATGATCACAGTGTCGTCTGCATATCGTAAATTGTTAATTAATTTTCCGTTAACTCCCGCTTTGATATTATTGAGCGTGTTTTGGAAAATTTCTTCAGAATATAAGTAATTCCAAAGTGGCGATAAAACACATCCCTGTCTAACTCCTCTACAGATCTTCATTTCTTCTGAGTGTTGCCCATCAATTTGATCTATGGCACTTTGGTTCGAACCCAATGTTTGCACTATATTTATAATTTTACTGCCAATGCGCTTGTTCATAAGTATTGATATTAGTTTTTCATGTCTCACTTTATCGAAAGCTTTTTCGTAGTCAACAAAGCACAAGTGTAGATCAACATTTACATCCCGACACCGCTGAATCAATATAATGATGGCAAATAGTCCTTCTTGGGTACCCATTCCATTTCGGAACCCGAACTGCGTCTCGCTAATATCCTCCTCTAGCCTTTCGTATATTCTCTTATGTATTACTTTCAGCAGTACTTTTAAAGTATGACTCATGAGGCTCAGTGTTCGATAATCAGAGCACTCTTTTGCTGCTTCTGTATCGTACACCGTGTATAAATCTGCCAATACTTCCAAGTTATCCTCTTCCACTAGTTTTAACAGTTCTACTGGTATTTCATCTAATCCAGCTGCCTTATTGTCTTTAGAGTTTTTGATAGCATATTTGATTTCATCTATCGTGATCTTCTGTCTCTCTAAAGGATTTAATTCTTGTATTTTCTGCATTTCACCTCTTTCATCTTGGAAGAGTTCTCTAACGTACTCCTCCCATCGTCTTAATTTCTCTAGAAAATCTATTAGTAGTACTTCTTTTTTGACTTTTATGTGTCCTTGCTGTCTATTTCGACCCATTCCAATCACTTCGCTTATTTTTTTGTGCATGTTTATACAGTGTGTCCGTAAAGTATGGAATAAATTTGATATTTCCTAAATGAAAAGCCTTTTTAAAAAAATCTTAAACACGTAGATTTTTAAGTTAAATATGTTTAATTTAATTAATTATTTTCGCATTTTTCACCATTTGTAAAAACATCGTTGTTTCTATAACATCGATGTTTTCTTTTCGATATATCGTTACTATCGATGTTCAGATTCGATGTTACCATCGATGCTCAACATCGATGTTTTTTATCGATGTCGCATCCCTACTCTGATGGGCGTGAACCATCAGAAGATGGAAAAAAACTTTCGAAGTCAACTCAATCTGTTTTACGACTTTCTCGTCCATGGTTTAAAACAAACTGAAATATCACCGCAGATAATTGGTTTTCATCGATTGAGTTGGTGCAAGGAACAATGGTTCGACTTACGTGGGAACCATGAAAATAATTAAAAGGAAATTCCTCCGTATTTTCTACAAAATAGAGAGAGGGAGATAAAAAGCACCCTATCTTGTTTTACTGAACAGATGACATGACTGTCATATGCAGAAAAAAAGGAAAAGTTACAATTCTTATATCCTCAATGCACCAATATAAAGACACTAATTCGCAAACGAATAAGCCAGAAATTGTATCGTTCTACAATACGACCAAAGGAGGAATCGACTCACTAGATGAGAAATGTTCCAAAAGTACTTGCAGATGTCGTACCCAAAGATGGCCAATGGGAATATTTTTCAGAATTGTAGGTATATCTTGCAGCAATGCATACATAGTTCATCAGACATACAAAGAAAATCCTACAATATCGGAAAACTCTAATTTTCTAAAACAATTGGCAAAACAGTTAGTAGAACCACATATGTATGTGAAGACGGGAAACCATGAATCATATTCCAAGAGAAATTAAAATTTGTATACAGTCTGTCCCAAACCCTTCTTTCAGTGCGTCACTAATTTTAATTGCGTCATATAGGATTTTAAGAATGTCGAGAATTATTGCATGACATTTTAGTTAAATCTGACAGTTGCAGGATTGTAATCGGCTAAATGTGAAAAGATTATTTTTTTAAAATGTGAAGTAAAAACTTTAAGAATTCAATTTTTTTTTACTTTACATATTAGAGGTCCCGTCCTGTATAAAAATTTTTATTGCGCATTATATTGGAACGGCATTTTGTCATAATTGCTATTCTATACATTCCAAAGAAAGTGCTTAATTAGCTAAGATTTATTTATGGATTTATTATTATTATTATAAACACTATGGAATTGGAATGTTTGTTTATTTAAAATATTGCTTCCTCCTATAGAATCTTTTAAGAGTTGACTGCGAGATAAAAAAAATTTACTGGCAATTGCAAGGCATCAAAGTAAACATTCCTGTGATAAAATAGCATCGATTGAAATCAGTCATATTCGGATAAGTAATTTTCGGAAAGTTTCTGTGGCAGCCATTAGTTTAATTTTGTGAAGATTTATCATAAAATCGTGAAAATAGTTTATATAGTGAGTTATTCTACTAGATTGGGTGTGCAAATGAAAGAGTGTTATGAAGTTTAGGTAAAAAAAACAATGGACAGTTTAAATAGTAAAGCAGTTGATTTTTGAGTTAATCTACCAGTTTCGGTATGCAGATGAAATAGTGTTAATGGAGTTTAGTTAAAAAACAAGATACCGAATGTAAGTTTATGTAAATAGTTTAAATAGTGAAGCAGTCGATTTTTGAATTAATCTACCAGTTTCGGTATGCAGATGAAATAGTGTTAATGGAGTTTAGTTAAAAAACAAGATACCGAATGTAAGTTTACCTTCTTTTTTTATGAATAACAAAAATTAATATTATATTCTAAACAATCCACAATCCCATTCAGAACCTAATTCATTAAAATCAATGATTACAGGGGATATGTGGCTGGCATCAATTATATCTTATATTTTAATAAAATGTGGTTCTAAAAAGAACCGTTTTAATACATATGAATATCTTCTAATTGAAAATAATTTAATAATTTTAATATTAGGCTTTGTTCTTTCTTGGTATATCTCGGCATATTTAAAATATTTTTATAACAATAAATACAAAATTAAATTTTCACTGTAAAATGTCTGAAAATACTAACCTGGAATGACAATTATCATTTTATCAGTTGACATTATCTTAGTACTGTCACTATTGAGACCATCTGCGTCAAATTATATTTATGCGCATCATTGATTGGATATCTATTTAGCGCATTCTAAACTCCAACCAATTATATATCGGTAAATAGAATTCGCTTTAATATGCAAATACCCGTGAACGATACATAATTTTCTAAGTTCTAGGTATAGATATATAATCACAGACTTACGTTTTTTTCTGTCACTTCTAGCTTAATGCATTAGAGAGAATTCGATAAACTATGACGCACTGAAAGAAGGGATGAACGGTACGTCGGATATTAGATATTCAAGAAACAACTGCGTCAGATCTTGTAGATGACGACATCAAAAAAGAATTTTACACTTGGTTTATATTTTTCGGTTTCCAAAGTAATAATTGTTTTTTCAATTACTTTGTGTTGGTTTTTGATATTTATTAAAAATATGTTATTGCAAATCAATGTATAATTAAGACGTTTAAAATATATTAAACTGAATTTCACAAAAATATTGTTTTTATTTAGTATTGTTTGTATTTTTAATCTCACAGACGACATGTCAGTAATTGTGTTCCAATATTCATATGTCAGTACTTAAGGGTTAATGGCTGTTCAATTACACGCTGTATATATTCAACTAGTTTTTTTTTGCTAAACTTGTGTGTAAAAATTCACTAAGACATTGAATGTTTGATGGCTTAGACTAATGGGAGTTTATAACATCATGCGCCTGGATACGAATGCGGCAATTTTATTGTTTTTGGTCTCTGTTTTTTAGCCATATATCTTCCAAATGGTCCATGTGATGGCCGTAAATAACAAACTACTTTTTGTCTTTGCGTAATTTACTCTAGCGTAAAGTTTAAACGGCTTTTATTCTACTCCAGCTAAATGGTCTAATGTAGTTGAACGTTGTTTTAAGATCACGTCTTCCTTATTTCCCTGAAAATTTAGAAAGGCTAAGAAAATACGATAACAGTCATGAAAGTCGTCGATTTAAGGCAAAGGGAACCTTTGCCTGCTGTAAAAAATATGAAATGATAGTGTGATAATTTAAAGAAATGCTAACAACCATGTTTCAGCAAAACTTATATTATAATGCAAATATTGCAGGAAAATGTATAATTGTTTGTTTATTTTAATGAGGAGCAATTATTTTATGTAGCAAACAGAAAAAATATATTTATTAACGTATTTTCCACCCATTTGTATCAACCAATTACTAATAAAATCATATTCAGTTAACTCTTTCAGTCATGAATTATGAAAACTTTAGGAAACTTTTTTATGAGTTTTCGATTTTTGAAACTTTTTTATGACACGATTCAGTTAGCACGTACGTACGTAATCGTTTAAATGCGAATCCTAGAACTTTACATGTGTGTAATCAAGGTTTCTCCAGTGCTGTATGTTATGGTTGCAATACTCCTGGTTATGTTTACATGAATTGTCCTCACTGTAAAATTTCTGTAAATCCTATTACCACAGAAGCAGCCTTTTCTGTAGAGCTTCTTTTAGCAAATACTGACAATTTGAATAATTGTCCCCTCTTAGCAATAAGTGGTTTAGGTTTGAGTGATTGCGCATAGGTTGATACTGAAGTTAAATGTACCATAGATGTAACATAGCAAAAAAACCATTTTTTGAACAAAGGTCTACACTATGTTGAGTGCTCTCTGACGGCGTAAACCGCACGATAACAGATCATATTTTTGAGTGTTCGGTTCTATTATTAAAAAGACCCAGATCTACAATTGTTGTTGTATTTCCTGAGCACACATCGGCTAAAACTCTTCTTGACATAGACTTCTTAAAAAATGCTATTATTTTTAACATCCCTCAAATGAAATTTTCGGTCGCCGGTTCTCCTGATATTCAGCATAAACTATGAGAGAAATGTAACTCCTGTGATACTTCAATTAATTTTTTTGAACTTACATATGATGTGATGTACATTGGCCAAACATCACAATGGCTAAAACAACGCATCACACAACATAAAAGTGATTACCGCTTGGGAAAAAATACTTGTGCAGTAGTTGAGCACTATGAAAACACCTATGCTAGACTATAACAAAGATCACATTTTGGCACAGACTGCAAAAGTAAATTATTTCTTGAGATGTATCACAATAACAAAATTAAAAACACTTTAAATTATAAAACGGACACTGGACAGTTAAGTAACATTTATTGTAATATATTGAACAAAATTTATAGATATTCAAAATAGCCAACATTCACCTTAATAACAACTAACCTTAATAATTCATAAAAGAAATATCATTCTTCTAACGTTTCTTTTATTGTTATTTTATTTTTACATTTGAAGTAATTTTAATTTTTTTATCGTATTGCTGTAACGAACGTGCTTAAGAAAATTTAATCTTGACATTCAATATTTTACATACTTCAATGTCAGTTTTTATTTGTGAAATCTTTTAATTTCTATGAGTGTTTTTAAATGTATTTGTACGAAATTTTTTGTAACGTTCAAATTGTTTTACAATGTACTCCTGATGAAGCTATCAAATAAATAGCGAACTATTGAGTTTCTTAGAAAAGACACAGATTTTTATTAATATATAACATGTATATATATATATATATATATATATATATATATATATATATATATATATATATATATATATATATATATATATATATATATATATATATATGTCTACCATAGTTACGTTAGATCACTTTTATGTTGATTCCCTTCTGTCCCCTTATAGTTAGACTCAATTACCGCAATTTTTCTCTTTGTTCATTATCTACACTATATTGCCCGGGGCGGTGTAACGAATAGATGTACTCCAAAGGATGAAACTATCAGCCACTTATAATTTTATTATATTCTTTGACATCCAGTCAAGCTTTGATAAAAAGAAATTTCGATTATCATCATATGCAGCTGAAAGAAGTTTTTTCCCAAACTTTTTAAAACTTTTTTTTTATATAGTTATATTGCATGTTTACAATCTACTCTATACACAGAGTAATCAGTAAATAGTCTGTAAGTATAAATTACCGTGAGTTAGGTACCGCCCAGTGACGGTTCTCTAAGTATTATTGCGGTAGGTCTTCTGGTCATACCCCCTTCAATGTTCTTTCGTCAAGTGGTCGAGTGAATAAGTTAAAACGTTTTTGAATATTATTAAGTAGGATATTATCAGGACAGAAAATCAGGACCATTTTTCATCGAAGGAAATTTAACGTCAGATAGTTACGAAATGTTACTTAGAAATGAAATTGTACTTACACTGAGAAACTTGTTTGGGGCAAATTTTAATCAGATATGGTTTCAGTAAGATGGAGCTCCAGCTCATTTTGGTGTAAATGTTCGGCGTTATTTAAATGAGATATTTCCCGGACGGTGGATTGGTAGACGAGGTAGAATTTAATAGCCTCCACGTTCACCTGATTTTAATCCTAAAGATTGTTTTTATTGGGATACTTTAAAAAATTCAGTTTACAAAACTAAACCAGCAAGTCTTGCAGAGCTACTGTCAACTCACAAATGGAGCACATTTTTAACAATCGATAAAGTAACAATTACGTTAAAAAATGTTGTAATCTATCATTTATTACGTTTTAATGTAGTTGAAACTTCTTCTTCTTTCAGTGCCTATTCGTTCCGAATATTGGCAATCATTCTGGCTATAATTATTTTATTGACTGAAGCTTTAAATAGATTCGTTGTTGTTGTGGAGAACCATTTCCTCAGGTTCTTCAACCATGATATTCTCCTTCTCCCAATTCCTCGTTTTCCGAATACTTTACCCTGTAGGATTACCTTCAGTAATGTGTATTTAGTGCTGTTTCTTATTATATGTCCGAGATATTCCAACTTTCTCCTTTTAATGATATACATCACCTCTTTTTCTTTGTCCACTCTTCGTAATACGGTCTCGTTGGTTATCTTGTCTGTCCATGATATCCTTAGAATTCGCCTGTATAGCCACATCTCGAAGGCTTCAAGTTTTTTCTCCATTGCTTCAGTTAGTGTCCAGGATTCAACTCCGTAATACAATATTGAGAAGATATAACATCGTAGGAGCCTTACTTTTATCTCCAGATTAAGATTGTGGCTTTTAAAGAGTTTGGCCATGTTATTGAATGCACTCCTAGCCTTCTCTATTCTACATTTTATTTCCTGTGAGTGATCCCATTGTTCATTTACTGTTGTTCCAAGATAGTTATACTGTTTTACTCGGTCCACTGGTGTATTATTGATAAGTAGGTGAGCGTCTCTAACTTTATTTTTGCTGATGATCATAAATTTAGTTTTTGTTATATTTACTTGAAGTCCAAATCTTTCACTAACTTCATTTACTTTGTTTATCAGTTGCTGTAAACTGTTCAAACTGTCTGCAAAAATAACGGTGTCGTCTGCATAACGGATGTTGTTTAGGCGTTCTCCATTTAGAAGTATTCCATGTTCGCATTTTTCCAAGGCTTCACTAAATATTTCCTCTGATTATAGATTAAATAATATAGGTGAAAGTATACAACCTTGTCTAACGCCTCGTAGAATCTGGATCATTTTCGTTGGTTCACCTCCAAAATTCGTTCTTATTGTGGCTGATTGGTTCCAGTATAAATTTTGTATTATACGCCGATCTTTATCATCCATTTGGGCTTTTGTTAGAATATCCATCATTTTTTGGTGTTGAACTGTATCAAATGCTTTTTGGTAGTCCACAAAGCAGGTGTAAATATCGCAAGTCATATCTCTGCATCTTTGAAATAATACTTGTAGACTAAACAGTGCATCTCTTGTGCCTACGCCCTTCATGAATCCAAACTGTGTGTCTTGTATTCTCTCTTCGCATAGCTTGTATATTCTACGATGTATAATTTAAAAAAAAAGGTTTAATGTATGGCTCATTAGACTTATTAGCCTATATTCTCCGCACTTTTTTGCTCCCTGTTTCTTTGGTAAGGTAATAAATTCTGAAAGTAGCCAATCTTTTGGGATATTGCCTGTGTCATAGATATTATTGAAGATTTTACATAGTACTCTTAAAGATTCATCATCAAGAAGTTTAAGAAATTCAGATTGTACTCCGTCTGGTCCTGGAGCTCTACCTTCTTTTAGTGATATTATGGCTGCTCTTATTTCTGCCACTAGTATAGGTGGTCCTGTTTCCGTAGGTATTGGGGGCTGGTTTTCTCTCTAATCAAAAAATAAATTTTTTATGTAATTTTTCCAGGTATCATTGATACTCTCTTTGTCCACGATTATCTCTCCATTGTCATTAACAAGTTTACTTATTCTTCTGTTTTTACATTTACCTGTAATTTCTCTTACCTTCTTATGCACGTTGAAGTCGTCGTATTTACTTTGGAGAATTTCGATTTCTTGGCATTTTTTCTCCAGTTCTTTCTGTTTGGCTTCTCTGATCTTTCTCTGTATCTCTCGCTGTAATGTTTTATACATGGAGTTATCGTTCTTGTTTTTCCTTCTTTCTTCCATTAGTTGCAGAATCTCTGTCGTCATCCATGTCTTATTCTTACCTTCTTCGTTCTTCATAAAATTGTCTTTAATGTCGTCTATTGTTTTCTTAAGGGATTCTATCTTATCTTCTGTGCTTTCCGTTGTATTATCGATTTCTTTAAATTTTCTATTTAATGTTTTGTTGACTATTTCTTTTACTTCGCTACATTTCAGTTTTCTCATGTCATGTTTTTTTACAGTTTTTCCGCGTATTTTCTTTAACTTAGTTCTATACACGCCCACTAAAGGATTGTGGTCAGATTGAATATCAGCGCCTGGGTAGGTTTTAATACTGTTTGTGTGAAACTATTTCGATATCTTTTGTTAACAAGCATATAGTCTATTTGATTTCTAATAATAACGTCTTCTCCGTTGTCTCTAGGTGATTTCCACGTATACAGGCGTCTAGGCGGTAGTTTGTAAAATGTGTTTAGCACGATTAAGTCATGCTCAGCTGCAAAGATACTCATTGTTTCTCCGCGTTTATTTCTCTCTCCTAATCCATGTGGACCAATATGTTGCCCTTTTTTTCCGTTACCTATTTTCCGTTACTATCCGTTACTAGTTGAAACTAGTATTAAAAAATTTATTGAGACAATTAGGCGTTGCCAGACTTCTGTTTTATGTATTTAAGACCTTCCAGACTACATACAACCATTTCTCTTCAGCTTTTATTCTAGATATATCCAATGTCAAATGGATAAAGCAGTACATTTTAAACTTATAAATAACACTACTTACGTTTAAATTATATTTGCTTCTTTTTTTAAGTGTGAAAATTTACTATATAATTATTGTCCAAAAGATAATAACGAAGCATTGAGAACTTGATATATCTAACACCAATAAAATTCATAGGTATGCATTTTTACTCCAAATTAAAAATGGTTATTTATTTGAACGTTTCGAGAGAAAAATGCTAAGGAAAATATATGGAGGAGTCCAAGAACAGGGTTTGTGGCGTAGGCGCTACAACTTTGAGTTATACAAAAGCTTTGGGGAACCTGGCATTGTAAAATGTATTAAATTAGCACGCCTTCGATGGATAGGACATGTAATTAGGCGAGATGAAGATGCAACGATCAGAAAAATTTTCGACCGAAGAGGACCAGTGGGAAGACGAGCCAGAGGAAGACCAAAACTTAGGTATCAAGATAACATAGAGGATGATGTCAAATCCATCGGAGTTAAAGCATGGAGAAGAGTTTCCAGAGAAGGCTTTGGCTCATAACGAGCTGTAATGCGACTGATGATTTATTTGAACAGGATAATATGGTATTAACCCTGTTACATTCAGAATACAGCGAAATATTCTTGGATAATTCCAACTCTATCCGGGTAATTCTAGTATTATTCGATATTCGCGTGTTAAACGAAACAACTGAAATTCGAAGGTAAATAAATAAAACAAACAATGAATTTTAATTATTTGGGATAGAGATATTTTCCCCAGGCAGTGAGGAAAATAAAGCAGGATGCTAAGTTACAAAAGCTAATAAAGCAGCCAGCAGATTGCTTAAGGGGGGTAAGGTTTTAGTTTGCATTTTTATTTTTTATTCGATAGTTTCACTCTTTAAGAGTATCCAGGTAAAGTTTCAGATTGATCAGAGAAAAAATGATTAAATTGATAGGCAGTTATGAGTGAATGAGTTAAATGGGTGTAGTGAGTGAGGTTAATGAGTGAAGTGAGTAAGTGAGGTGAGTGATTGAGGTGAGTGAGTGAGGTAGTTAAGTGAATGAGGTGAGTAAGTAAGATAAGTGAGCTTTGTGAGTTAATGAGATGAGTGATTGAGGTGAGTGAGCGCTTACATTGAAATTGGAATAACTACAGTGTCAAGTTCTTATAATTATATACTCGCGGCAGATACCAATCGAATTACTAGAGCCTATAAAATGGCTGCAGATGCAACAACAAAAACACGCAAAGTTCTTCGAAAGCAAGAGCAAAATGATGCTCTAGATATTTTAGCACGAAGCACGTCACTATATGGGCCTGTAATAGACGGTACTGTGTGAGTATCAAAAACAAATAATTTTTTTTTACTTTTTAGAGATTTATTTAGTAGTCGTATCATCATCATGCAACCTCTTCTGTCCACTGCTGGACATAGGTCTCTCCCATTTTTAGCCACTCTTCACGGTTGTGTGCTGTAGTCGTATATAAAGTATCAAGTCTTTTCATATAAGATAGATTATTTTGAACAAGATAAATGGCGGGACGTTTTTTCTATTAATGCTCTAAAAGAGATGTTTAAAATTTAATAGTTGACATTTTAAAAATTCCTCACTTACTTACTATTCTGATGTTTTGGCAACGGTGTCGGGTTCTGACGTCGTAAATCTTGAATGACGTGCAATCATTTTTATATGAAAAATTCTATATAAGTTTAATATACGGTGAGTACCTTGAAACTATTGTAATGTTATTTTTAAAGATGTAGGAATGTTCAATTGTGATATAGTTACTGTAAGGCCAATATTTTGTAGATAATTTGAGATGTTTACGACATACCAAACCTTGGCCGCTACGTAATAGACACGGCTGCCAGAAAAGTGCGCACTTCTGGGCAAAATGATCCCCCATAGTGCCGGGTTAAATGATCCCTGGATCATTTTGCCCTCCCTAGTAAAAAATTTATAATAAAAATATAGGTCACTTAATTTTTTTTTCAGGACGACAAAATGGTTGAAAAATATAAACGGAAGACAGGCAGGCAAAAATGGATCAAAAATAACATGCGGCAATATATACAAAGTGTTCATAATGGCCTTGCATACAAAACAGCAGCAGGAAATTTTGAGGTGTTTCCCCTTGACGGTGTCAGGGGAGAAACAAGCTAGTCATGGACCATTTGAAGAGACTAGGAAACAAAACTAGCATATTCACCGACGAACAAGAACAACAGGTTGTAACCTATATTCTCGATATGGCAAACCGATTGTCTGGCCTTACCATCAAAGACGTAAGGTCTATGGCTTACCAACTCGAAGTTAGGAATGCCATTGTGCATAGATTTTCGTACTGAACAAAACTTGCTGGTAAAAACTGGTTAAAGGGTTTTCATCCCTTCATCCCCCAAACATCGATCCACCGCAGTCTTGTTTTTAACACACTGTTGTAACAATTTTTTTCTTCTTCTACTTCTGAGTACAGTACCAAGAAAATACTGTAAGATTCTAAGACCAAAAAACTGGTCAGAAACAATTTGGTAAAATAGTCTCTGTCGAACGAGGTGTATCTACTACCGCAGTCATTTGTATGTCTGCGGGAGGTTCACATGTTCCAGCGATCTTAGTTTTTTTCCGAAAGCGGATGAAGGAGGAGTTAAAAGATGGGGCACCACCAGGAGCAGCATTCATATGCAATGATTCTAGGTGGATGAATCTCGATGTGTTTGCAGATTGGTTTGATCATTTTATATCTTACGTTAAACCATCAGCAGAAGACCCAGCGCTCCTAATTCTTGACCATCATTGACCAGCGAGGAGTAATTTTGTTATCATGTTAGGCTTGCCTCCGCATACTACATATAGGCCACAGTCATTAGACCTTATCTTTATATATCCCTCAATCACTACCATGATCAAGCACTAAAAAATTGCTGACTATTCACCCCGGAAGAGCTGTTAGAGTATTTGAAATTTCGAGAATTTGTATTAAATCCTACATAAAAGCCTACAACCCCAAGAATGATATTAATGGTTTCAAGAAAGCCGGAATCATACCTTACAATCCAGACGTTATTTCAAAAGTCGATTTCGCAGCTGCTGAAGTTACAGAGCAAGACGAATCGGAAAACATGCAAAAAACTGGAAATGTCATCATAACAGCTCCATCATTGGGCTTTCTTTATCCGTTATTTGTCAGCATACTGACACTGGTTCCGCATCTGTACATTCGAGGTCTTTTAGTATTTTTCCGAAAGATATTTGCCTATTTCCCAAATCGCCACAACCACGATGCACTACTAAACGAAAATCTGTTGGTACGATTATTCTTACAAGCTGTCCTTACAAAGACCAGCTCTTAGATATACGACAAAAAAAAGAAGAATTCAACGAAAAGAGAGCTCTCAAATTAAAAACTAAAGCTGCAGTTGACAGAGAGCAAAAAGAGAAAAACAAGAAACCACGTTCAATCAAAGTTATAAAAAACTAAAAAGAGGACCTAGATGATGAAAAGTCGGATGTTAAATAAGATACAGAGTGCTTTATTTGTTATGATACTTTTCCAATATCTCCCGCAGGAGAGGGCTGGGTGCAGTGTAATATTTACAAATGTTGGACTTATGAATGTACTTGAATAAAGGACAATGACTGCGACCTTTACATCTGCGATTTTTGTAATAAAAATACCAAGATAGTTTATAGTTTAGTTTATTTCACGAAAAATGGTTGAGTGCTTAATGATTGCAATAAAACCCGACCGCAAGTACCCCAGTTTAGTCAACATTAGTTGAGCAGGTAAGTATTCAGGTAAAATTGAAGCTACTGTGGAGTGTAATAAATTCCTGGTAATATAAAAACGATTATAAAATCGTATAAAATTATAAAAACGATTAGAATACATTTTATTTCATAAAGTTGTAAACATTTTAACAAGTGAGTTTCACTATCAATGTTTGATCTTTTAATGGCCACAATAAATTTGTTGATCGTTAAGTATTTCCTGGAATAATTATACAGGTTCCCTCTATTCTGTATAATTTGTAAAAGTATATAAAACCGATGAGAAATTTTTAAATATACATTTTGTTTCATTTAGTTGAAATTGTTACAAGTGTTACCAGTGTTATACCTATTTATACCTATAAAACAGCATTATGTGGCGTCCGTGGAAAAACATTGATGGTGCTTCTTCCAGTGTTCCAGCAAAGAAAAAGCATTTATCTGCTGACGCTAGAGAACTCGTAAAAACAATATATAGTTCTTTACTTACAAGAGGACTTACTGCTAATACTGCTGCCAGTGAAATATCTGATTTAACGAAAATACCTCTAACCACAGTGAAAAGAATTACATCAAATCCCATTAAGTCAAGAAGGAAGCGTAAGGATGCCGGTTCTACCAAATGTAGTGACAAAAGTGATAAGGACTTAATAAGACGAAAAATTTACACAATGTACGAAGAGCAACGGATACCTACATTAGATGCTTTAAAACAACGGCTTACTAATGATGATACACAAATAAACTGTAGCCGCATTAGTCTTTGGAGGATTTTGTCTAAAATGGGCTTCAGATATCGTACAATTGACAAAAGGCAAGTGCTTATGGAGTCCCATCGTTTACAAAAGTGGCGTACTGAATATATAACTTCCATAAGAAAGTACCGTACAGAAGATCGACCAATAATTTATCTGGGCGAGACATGGTTTGACACTCATGAAACACCATCCAAAGGATGGTCCGATTCTTCCAACAGGTGTCAAACAAAAGCTCCATCAAACAAAGGGAAAAGAATAACAATTTTACATGCAGGATCAGAAAATGGTTGGGTCCCAAATGCCTTATGGCTTTCTGCAAAGAACATTAAAGACTCCTGCGTGGACTACCATGAGGATACAACGGCAGAACTTATATATATTTTGAAGAAAGTTATTTAAAAAATGAACTGTTAGAAGTGTGAAAATCATTTTCTATTAAAAAAGTATATGTTTGTGACGCATTGGCCGAGGACATGGGACATACAGTGTTACGGCTTCCGCCCTACTATTGTTTATTTAATCCCATAGAGCATATGTGGCACCAACTAAAGTCAAATGTTAGGTCACAAAATGTTTCTCGGACTTTAAGTGGTGTGTAGTCGAATTAATAAGGAAATGTGTTGATGTTATCTCCCCAGAAAGTTGGAAAAATTCAGTACGCCGTGTAATGAACGTAGAAAATTCATATGTTACTTTGAATCACATAATTACGAGGATAGCGACAGCGAAACAGAATTAGGTATTTAGGAATTCATAAATATATTTTGGTTATTTTGGGTATTTTTTTTGTAAATATTAACTTGTATATATTTTTCTATATTTTTTTTTCAATTCATCTATTTTTTGTACATTATGTATTCGTTTGTATGTATATACTGTAAATAGAACTATTATTACTGTACATTTTTAACGATATCCGATTAGGAAGAGCAAAAACTTTTAAACATGCCAGTTTTTTGCTGACAGTCCTAAGCCTGTAAAAAGTGTGAAGGAAAGTACCTTTCTGAATTTAGATCCATATACTACAATTATTCACGTAGAACAAAAGAACTACTTTCTTCATGTTAAAAATTGTTCAATTATCAAGTATATTCACTTGAACAACCTGAAAATACCACATGAAATAATTTAATAAATTTTTATAATCGTGTATTACACAGCTACTAATGAAATATATTAAATTACAAACTTTCTGAAGTGCGACCCTGTGTACTTCGGTAGTTTATTAAGAGACTCTTGTATACACAATAGGATCAACTCAGGTAACCATTCAGCACTCAACCATTTTTCGTGAAACAAACTATACTACATAATCCATGTTTAGTTACGCACCATATTATAATGAGTCTACTTTTTTTGTATTAGAGTTTAATCAGTTTTATTTTCTAACTAAATATATAATATTTTTTTTTCTCTGAAATAATAACAAATACCTGTTTTTAGAAAAAAAAAGTAGGGATCTTCTTACCCTACCCTAAGGAATACCCCGATTGAGTAAAATGATCATTTTGCAAACATTTGAAATATTGTAAAATAGATTTATCGTACATTCTTAAATTTTAATTACATATACCATACTGAGAGCAGAATAATTGATGAGTCTAAAAATAATTTTCCGAAGTGTTTGGTCTGCAATGGTCAGTTTGAATATTAGTGTGCAGGATGTTTTTTGAGACATGTGATTGTTTATAAACGGATTTGCAGGTGTTTTGTATAGAGGGCTATTTATCGCTTCTCATTTGTTTCGGCCACTTGTCATATTATGTCGTATAATATTAATATATTATAGTGAGGTTAAAGTATCGGTGTTGTTAGTCTGATAAGATTTATTCTATTATATTATTATTATATCAAGTTTTATTCTGATACGTAATGAAGAATATAGTGATTACGAAGATGTTCAAGAAGTTAATAGTTCTAATGGGAAGAGGAAAAGTAAAGTGATCCATAAACAGAAAAATAAGAAACAAGAAACCAATAAATTAAGGCGTGTTCAAGGTAAAGAATATGTATCTCTGTCAGCAAAGAAGGTTAGTTCCAAGTCATTCAATTTAGTTACTGACTGCTGCCAGAACAAATGCCACAAAAATCTGCCTCTTGATTTTCAAGTACAACTTTTTGATTAGGTACTTCTACAACTGCCAGAACAAAAGACTACAAGATAGCCAGTTTTCCAGCTGTATGGACCTGGCTAAAGATCCAGAAACTAGAAGAAAGTCTTTTATCCGAAAAAAACCAAGAGATCATACCTGGACCTATCGTCTGTAAAATGAAACACTGTTTCAGTGTGTCGCAAGTTTATTTTGGACTTGTTTCAAATTTCAATAAAACGTATTATGTATTATTCAAAAAAAGATCTTGTTGGGTGATTCATTTGACGAAAAAAGAGGAAAACATTCTAGTGGGCCCAGAAACATTTCAGATGACGTTGTTGTGTTAATGGGGGAGCACTTGGCTCGTATACCCCATGATGAAAGTATAATCGTAGCGGTGGCATTTTATGTTCCCGAAGTTATGCAGAAAAACTTTGAACTGTTTAGATTTTGGAAACAAGGAGTACAACAGTTTTAGACTGTTACTACAACTAAATGTCCCAGACCAGAGGTCAACCAAAAGAAAGTTGAAGATGTTACAAGCCTTTTCAGATTCGTAAATGAAGATGACGTAACTTCATTAACTATGAAATGTTGAATAAATGTTTTAATAATGTATTATGTAATGTGTTAAAACAGTATTTAATTTTATAATACTTCTTTTTTTTTCACATGCAAAATTAATTTCAATCAAAAATCTCCTGTTATATGTAAAAAGGGCACATAACAGCTTTTTGTATTTCCTTATTTTTAAACATAAGCTTTATTTGTATTGATGTCATACTTAGGAAATTGCATTCTAGATAAATATTTTTAATGTGTAGTAAGCATTCTGAATTTTTAAACAACAAATTAGTATCTATAGCAACAAGTTAAAATTTCTAAGTGGTTTTTCTCAAAACTCACTTTTGTCGTGTGTGCCCTTCTCACGTAGACCGCCTCAATTAAGCATTATTTAGATTTTTTTTGTCTTACAGGAATCATTTTGGGCCACTCTCCCCCATTTGTGGGATATATGATCATTGGTATTGTTTTATTGACTTTCTGTCGAATTATATGATAACCCTTTGCGCTGACCTATCAAGTCAACGTGTCAAGACACGCAGAAGCACCCAATACTTTACAAAGATTTATGGTTGTAGAAAGCTATACCTTATATATCATAGTTATATACAAGGATATTTTGAAAAATGTATAAAAAGGGAATAAAATAGTTTTCTATTGATAGGTTAGTGTTTTATACGGTGTAATCCATTTTCTATTCATAAATTTAAAGTATAGGGTATTGCTTTCTGAGAAAACTTTGAAATATGAAACTACGCAAATATTCGAGTTTTCGAGATATATGTGTATTTACTGTCAACGTTATATTCCCTAAAGATTCTAGTCTAAAAATGTGCATTATGTTTGCAAAATACATTACGAATCTGTACATTCCACAAATTGTACCATTTTCAACATAAAAGTAATAGGAACGAGGAAAATTAAATACTGAGTTGGATTTATTTAATGAAATAAATATTTATAGTGCAAAACAACTTTTTAACCACTATGAAAAATAAGATTAACACTTATAATAAAATAGTACAATAAAACCGACCACAACTCTCTAATCCTCCTATCCGGGCCAGTGACGAACAATGGGCTAAAAGAAATAAAGAAAAAGCTACAGTCTTTGCCAAATACCTGGAGTAAGTTTTCCAATCGCATGTTCAAAACAACAACCCGATGCAGAAAATAGTACTCAATTGTATTTAGTATATCTATACCAACTAGAAGCACCATTGGAGAAATTTACTGCCAGAAAAGTTTTCAACAAAACCCAAACAGATCTGAATCCGAAAAAGTCCCCAGGATTCGGCTTAACCACTGCAAGAATTCTAAAAGAACTTCCCAAAAAAGGAGTGAAATCTTTAACACAGATTTTTAACACAATCTTAAGAACTGGTTACTATCCCCTTTTGTGGAAAGTAGTACAAATCATCTTAATACTCAAACCAGACAGGCCTGTAGAAGATGCTAAGTCCTATAGACCTATCAGTTTACTTTCAGTGTGATGTCAACGGTTTTTGAAAAACTGCTGCTAGACAAATTACAGGCAATCCTCGTGGAATAGCAGCTAATACCCAACCACCAGTTTGGATTTAGACAATAATATGCTACCATTCAGCAAATTCACCGAATCTGCAATTCCACAAACAAAGCCTTAAAAGAGAAGAAATACTGTTCTGCAGCCTTTTTTGATGTCTCGCAGGCTTTTGATAAAGTCTGGCACACTGGCCTGCTATACAAAATAAGACAAGTCCTTCCTCTCAACTACTTTCGAATCCTTAAGTCCTATCTTTACGACCGCTATTTCCTTGTAAAAGTAAAGGATCAGTGCACTAACTTATATCCAATTGAAGCTAGAGTACCTCGGGGTAGTGTCCTTGGACCTGTTCTCTACCTACTCTACACAGCAGATCTTCCTACAAATCAAAACATCATCACAGCCACATATGCAGACGACGAGCAATCTTTGCGGCTCCATCAAACCCGGACATCGCCTCGCAACTGTTTCAGATAAATCTCGATAAAATAAAGACTTAGTTGCAAACATGGCGAATTAAATTAAATGAAATCAAGTCAGTACATATAACATTCACTAATAAAAAAGATACAGATACAGATAAGTATACACTTGGACCGCAGATTAACGTAGAAGAAACACATTCACGAAAAGAAAACAGTTGGGTCTGAAACTCAGTAAAATGTACTGGCTAATAGGAAAAAGGTTACAACTGAATTTGTACAATAAAATTCTAGTATATAAGTCAGTGATAAAACCAATATGGAGCTATGGAATCCAACTGTGGGGATCTGCGTCGAGATCCAATATCGACATCCTGGAGAGATTCCAGTCGAAGACCTTCCGCATGATCACAAATGCACCGTAGTGCATACCCAATTAATACAATAATCGTGATCATCAAATTAAGACTGTCAAAGAATAAATTGTCAGTTACTCCAAAAAATACGACAGACGACTGCAAAACCACCCCAACAGGCTAGCGAAGAGCTTATGAGGCCCCAGGCAAATAGAAGGCTAAAGCGCCACACTCCAAGCGATCTACCAATAAGATTTTTATTTTAAATTTTCAAAAAAAATTTAATATACTATAGACATTAGTAGAGAGTCACAAATAATTTTGTTACTAAAATTATGTTTTAATATGTTATGGTCACTGGACAATGTTTTGCATAGACATAATATAATACAAATATACTGATTGCTGCAATACATTCACCTTCCAGATGTACACCCAATGCAACAGAGAAAACTGACGCAAAACAGTCCCTGTATCTCTTTCTAATTTGCCAGGTTTATCGACCATGTGACCTAAGTGATTAATGAGAAGGTCACGTGGTCTATAAACCTGAGCCATTAAAAAGAGATGTAATGACTGTTTTGCGTCAATTTTCTCTGTCGTACTGGGGAAACGGACTGATATTGCAACTATCAACGTGGCTGCTTCAAAAATTGCTGAAAGCCGGTTTAAAGACGCCATTAAACTTAAATTTACTATTAAGTGAAGATAATACAAAAATTTTAAATTGATTATGGTATTTCTGCAAAAAATTAAAGGTGTGAATGAAAAATTTGATCATTTGAATGGATATTTCCTATGTATGTGCATCTATTTGTTGTCCACCTATCTAACCGTGGTTTATGTCTTGAGTGTTACAATCCTGAATTAATGAATACTAATATTTGTATATAATTACGTGGCTAAAGGTTCTAAACCAAGGCTAAAATACAAAAAAAAAAATTTTAATTTCAATTTAAAAAAAAATATCATTTCATTTTTAAAAAACTTGGGAAAATCAGGGAGTTCTGTTTTGACTTGCCCAATACTAAATTGTTGTAACATTAAAAAATATGTACCTTATCGTAAATCTGGACCAATATAGAAAATTCATTTTTAGTAGGTTAATTCCTTGTAAGTTTATATCCTTTTACTAGTCTAATATTTTTTTAAAATATTATTTTATTTTATTTTCTTCTAAAATTATAAGTAATCTAAGCAGCTATATGTAAGATTACAATGTAGATATTATATTCCTACAATACGATTATATTTACCCAAACTAGTCTATAAAGTGAGCCCTAAAATTAAACCTGCTCAACAATTGCAATTTCAACCATGTGACAGTCATCCACTATAAATGCGATCGGGAGAAGGGTAATATAAACTCAATTTCAAGAATGTAGTGAACCTCTATATTGAAATTCTAGCGCTGAGATGTAGAGACAGCCGGTACGGAAACCGCAAGAGCCAAGCTTGCACAAATGTTTAGAATGTAAGTACATCGATTGCCAAAACCTAATCGTCGTTGTAAATGCAATATTATTACAATCAATGAAGACAACGCTTAAAATAGAATAAAAAAAATATCAATTAAGTAGAATGAGACAAATTTTTCTCTAGATCTAACTTGGAATCTGTATAAATAGATTGTTAAGTAGCAAATCTGTATAAATAGCTTGTTAGTAGCAAAATAAATCAAATTCAAACAAAGTGATAGTCTTTTTCAATAAAAAAAGTTTGTGATGGATAAAATTCTGCATGAATTATAGAGAAACTGTGTACTGTATTACAAACTGAATAATTTAGATACTCGTAATACATATGCAAGGCCGTCCCGATCCGGGGGCGCAAGGGGTGTGAGACAAGCCAAGGAGGCGACGTGAGTCGCCCTAAAAATATAGAAAAAATAATTTAAAAAATTATAAAAACATTAATAATATTATACTTGTACTAGTAACAAAAAGGTTGAATCTAAGAAAAGAAATTGTAATTATATATTTAAATTTCAGTTAATAAACAGTTTTATAAAATAAGTTTATAATTCATTTTTTTTTCGGATTTTTCAGAAAAATACTCGTCTGTAGTCACAAAATATAAATGCATGCTGCGGTATAATTTGTGTCATTTAATCTTGGACGTGACGTAATGTACTTTCTAAAGCTCTGAAGAGATTAGGAAATGCCGAAAGGTCTTAATTTTGATGAAGGAAAAATACGAATCTGCACCTCCACGTGGTAGAAGGTGGGCAACATCAATGTTGAAGGCTAACGCAGATAGGGACCGAGTGATTAGAGAGTTTTTGTGAAAGCAAATACGTATACGTAACGTATCTTTTTGACATATAAGCATGCGCATTAATGGTTGAACTAACGTATCTAGATACGTATTACCTAACGTATATTTGTTTTGATTTTTATAAATAATGGAAATCAGTAGAAAACGACTTCTCTTCAGCAATGAAGATGATTTGTTCTTGTTGAAAGAAGTCGAAGGCAAGAACCCTTACGACCATCCAGAAAGGTGGAATGTAATCCAAAAGCGAAAAATATCTTCACATTTTATATCAGACATGGTATCAAAATTAAAGCGGCCGTATAGTCGTGCAAGATGTGGAGAAGAAGGTCATCTCAAAAATTAAAAATTGTTCAAAAAAATATTTGTTATTTATTTTGAATTTCAAAAATAGGGTTAAATGACAAGGACAAGACTGGCACTGACAATTTATTAGTTAATCACTAATTCGATGAGGGCAACACCATCGTTACGTAGCGTGCAGAACTTTAACTCTCAATTTAACGTTCATGTTCTTCGATACGTTAGTTCTTTACGTATGGAGAGATACGTTACGTTAGGTAGTTACAAAAACTCCCTATTGTCGGTATAGCAATCCCCTGCTTACCGACCAACGGCTTCGGGCGCATGAGTCGGTAGGTAGTAGGACAATCTTTTGTCCTGGAGGTGAGTAGTCGACTCCATAGGCGGAAGAACCAATAAATTGCTCAACGGCAGAGGAATGCAGAAGGCAAGGGGAAACCACTGCATTAAGGGTTCAACAGAACATCCTTAGTCATTCATCATGGCAAATACACAAAAAAGTCAAACCGTTACTGATCATGGAATACGGAACCCAAGATCCGGCAGGGAAGGAAAAGATCATGTAAAAGACGAGCCTACAAGGTCGATAGCAAGCAAAATCTTCGTTTAGATAATAAAATTCCACGTGTAAGAATACACAAATGTAGATCAATAAGACTTGCAACATGGAAAGTAAGAAGCTTGTACCAGCCAGGAAAATTAGACAATTAAATACAAGAAATGACCAGAATGGAAATAAATATATTGGGCATAAGTGACCTACAATGGCCAGACACCGGCAAACTTATAAAAAAAAACGACATGATGTATTATGTTGGAAACAACGATCCGGCTCATCGCTATTGAGTCGCAATCTTGTTAGACACAGAAACTAATAAATCAGTTATAAGCTTCACTACTTACTCACAGAGAGTGATAATGGTTCAGCTGAAGACAAACATACAACAAGTTAACTTAATTCAGGTATACGCACCAACAGCAGATAAGGATGAAGAGGAGATAAAACATTTTTACATGGAGTTAGACAAAATTTTAAGATCTATTAAAAGAAGACATTACAATAGTAATGTGGGACTTTAATGCTAAAGTCGGGAGAGGAAAAGTTGACGAATATGTTGGGGAATTTGGACTAGGTGACAGAAACGAAAGAGGGGATAGAGTTGGGGATTTTTGTCAAAATGAACATTTTGCAATAATGAACACATTGTTCCAACTACCCGACAGAAGATTATAAACTTGGAGATCTCTTGCAGACAACAAAGACCGCATAGTCAGAAATCAAATAGACTTAGTCTAGTGACTTAGTCAAAAATATATACAAAAACTCAATTAAAGCAGTAAAAGCATACCCGGGAGCAGATGTCAACTCAGACCATAACCCGCTGATAGCTAGAATGCACGTAAAACTCAAAAAGATTGTAATACCTAAAAATAAACCAACGTTTGATTATACAAAATTAAGAAAAAGAGAAGTACATCAAAAAGTGATCCAACAAGTTAACTCAAATCTAACAGAAGTAGGAGAAGAAATCTTAACATTCTTCTAATATCTTAACATTAACAGAAATCTTAATGAAAAGTGGAGCAATATTCAGAAGGCATTACTAAAGACTGCAGAAAAAAATTTAAAGCCTGAAAACACAAATAAAAAACAGAAGTGGATGACTTCAGAAATTCCAGAGCATTAATGGAAGAGAGGAGAAAAGCCAAAGGGAGAAATGAGCCAAAATATCAAGAACTACAAAGTAGAATTAAAGTAGAGATAAAAAAAGGCCAAGGAAAAGTGGTTAACAGATCAATGCATAGAAATAGAAGAGTATGACAGAAAATACGACAGCTTTAATATGCATAAAAAAATAAAAGAACTAACAAATACCAAAAAGCGAGCACAGTGTACTGTGCTCAGTACTGTAGTGTGCTCGCTGATAATGGTAGACTCATTGCAGACGTCAAAGATAAACGAAGCTTCTGCAAGAATACATAATGAAACTATTCGACGATGATAGAATGATACAAGAAGAACCACAAGAACAAACAGGACCGAAAATAATAATGTGCGAATTAGAACAGGCAATTAGAAATGCAAAGACCGCAAAATCAGTAGGCCCAGATCATATACCCAGTGAGCTAATTAAATGCATTGACGAAGAAACACTGCATACACTTTTAAATCTGTTCAACAAACTATATACAACACGAGTAATACCCGAAGATTGGTTGCTGTCTACGTTTGTAACACTAGCAAAGTCAGTATATGCGACAGAATGCTCCCAGTACAGAACAATTTCCTTAATAAGCCACACACTTTGGATATTTCTCAAAATAATACATGGAAGACTATACAAAAAATAGAAGAAGATATAGATGACATACAGTTTGAATTCAGAGGGGGACTAGGAACGAGACAGGCTCTGTCCGCTTTTAATGTTCTCGCGAAAAGACGACTAGATATGAACCAGGATCTCTATGTCTGCTTTATATATTATCAAATGGCTTTTGATAGAGTACGACATCAGAAACTCGTAAAACTGTTAAAAGAAGAGAATGTGGATAGTCGAGATATACGGGTTATTGTCAATCTGTACTGGAATCAAAAAGCGAAGGTTAGAATCGAAAATGTCAATACAGAAACTATAGAGATCAAAAGAGGTGTTAGACAGGGTTGTATAGACTTGTTAGACAAGTCAGTATAAAATATGGACTATATAAATGAACGTTAAGAAAACTAAGTGCATGATTATTTCTAAGCAACATACAGTAAAAAGGCTAGATATTGAGTGAAAACAAGTAGAAAGAGTGAATAACTACAAATATCAGGTATGTCTACAAAGGTAGAGAAATAAGGACACGCATTGAAATTGCAAAACAAGCATTTATAAAAATGAAAACAATGTTTGTTAATCTAGCCCTTCCTCTGGAGCTAAGGCTAAAAGCCTTAAGATGCTACTTGTTCTCGACTTTGTTGTATGGAATGGAAAGCTGGACACTAAAAGTGGATAATATAAAGAAGTTGGAATCATTTGAGAGGTGGTGCTATAGAAGGATTTTGAAAATACCACGGACCCAACGAGTTACAAATGCAGAAGTGTTAAAAAGGCTACAAAAGGATTACGAGGTCATAAAGCACATCAAAACAAGAAAGCTGGAATATTTAGGCCACATTACCAGAGGTGCGAAATATGAGATATTAAGGCTCATAATGCAAAGTAAAATTAAAGGTAAAAGATCCATAGGAAGGCAAAGAATTTCCTGGCCAAGAAACCTAAGAGAGTGGTATAGTTCCAGCTCAGTAGATCTTTTCAGAGGAGTCGCCAATAAGGTACGGATAGCTGTGATGATAGCCAACCTCCGATAGGAGAAGGAACTACAAGAAGAAGAAGTGATGTAATGTATAACAGTGTAATCATAGAAAACTTGAAAAAAATATGTTACATATTGTGTTGTGGTTACAGGGACAGAAGAAATTAAAGGTAAGTACATTAATTTAATTATATTTTAATTTTGAGAGAATAAATAAAATTTATATAATATATTCCAACTTTCCACAACTTTTGTGGCGAATTCATAATTTTACGAACATCTTTATATTTTTTTTTATTTAGTGATTTAGTATTTAGTTTATATGCTTTAATTGAAGTTTAGCATTTTAATATCTTTCATTTTCAAAAGTTTTTATTAAAATTTTTTAAGTATTTAGACAAATGAATAGTAAAATAGTCAACACATTTCTGAAAACTTCTCTTTGGCGACAAAAAAGCCTGTTTTATACTTCTTTAAATTTTCAAAAACATTTCTTAAGATTTTTTTTTATTTGATAGATGTCTGATAATCGAAAAGAACTGTTTGAATCCGAGTATAGAAAAAGGAAGCAGCAAAAAGAAGAACTAGCTAAAAAGTTTAGTGGTTCACTAGAAACGTTTTCAGTCCCAAGAAGATCGCATGAAGCAGCATCAACTTCCCGATACCAAGATGCAAATGTGACAGAGATTGGATTGACAGTGATCAATAGAGATGACCAAAAGCAGAAGAATAAAGTCCTGAAGAAGTAAGTTTTGAAAACATTCTCTTTCATAAGGATCCTAGCTATTGGTGTTGTATTTTATTGGACAAAATTAAATGAACTCTGATAGAATTACTGACATGAATTTTCTTTTAAATACATACAACAGAGGTTTCTTATTTATTTATTAAAAAAAATATTGTGTAATGGGTAATAATTCCAAGAGTTTGGCTGGTGTATTATAAATCGAAAGATTGTGTATATTGTTTTTCTTGCAAAATGTTTACTATACTACAAGAATTTTCAAGTGAAGGTGACTTATCTAAAAAATAAACAGATAGCTAACCGCAATAATGTTAAATGTCAGAAGTAAATTTTTACTGGCACTTACCGGAATCATTTTTATTGTGCATGCTTCGTCAATGTGGATAAGTGAAAAGTAAGATGGTTTCATAAAATTTGCCACCGTAACAATATACCTTCTGCATACCGAGTGAATAGTTGAATAAGTTCGTTGAATACTTTAAAACATCGGTAAACCTATCAAAACTTCGCTGGTCCTTGAAAAGAGTGGAAATGGGAGAAATAGTTTATTCGTTCGGTTTCTTCATCATCAAGCGTCCATATCTGCATACGCGTGGTGGGTTCTGTTTCTTGTGAATGTGATCTTGTTTTATATTTATTAAATATAGACTTTATAATATTTTTTAACTCTAAAATAGTTTTGAGGTAAATAAACAACAGACAAATAGCAGAATACTGTGATTGATGTTCCAGCATGAACCACATATAAAAGAATACTACAATATTTAATAACAACTTAGGAAACTATGCCGTCAATTTTTATCGGTACACGTGAGTCACAGGTAAGATAAACTCACCACTTAAGCGGGCAAGTTTTTTTTTGACAAAACATTTTTTGTCAAAACCTAATACCGTACAAAAATATTGAGACCAGGAACAGGGAAAATTTTTTATTTTCGGAAAACTTTTTCCCCATTTTCGGCAATTTTATACAGTACGGCATTCATACACAAAGTTTCGAATCGGTATATAGATTAATTTTTTTGCAAAACCGTACATTTTAGCTGGGACAGGGGTGAGAAATCTACGGCGCAACCCTTAATTTGAACCCCATCAGTGGCGCACCCAGGGGGGTTTTTGAGGTTAAACCCCACCTGCCGGGGCAAATAAAGTGAAAAATATATAAAGAATAGTAGGAAAATGTAACTTGTTTTTCACACACAATACAAAAAATCCAAAACACTAATTTAATAATTAAATTACCACTTTAAATATATAGAATACAATAAATTGTTGTATAAATACACAATAATTAATAATTATTATCGTGTGCTTTTATATTTTTAGACAGAACGCTTAAATTATAAGATTTGGTAACATTTCCAGCCGAATAATTACACAGCAATAAAGAAATAGTGCATTTATGTATCGGATGAAAAACTTATGGACTACCACGGGTTGTGTTCCTTTGCATCTGTTAGCGGTAGAAAGGAGACATCTCCTATGAGGGAAAAGAGTATTTGACAACAGCCATAAAAAAGAAGAAAGGGAAAGATCAATAGAAAGATGGCATAGAAGAGTGGAACGATAAGCAAGATGTTGCCCAGTGGACCAAGATGCTGATCCCGAGCCTAAGGGATTGGGTAGATTCAGAAAGACAGATACAGATAAATGCCTATATTCCAAAACTATTACTCACACAATGCTGGAGTGTAATAGATGTACAGTAGAAAGAACAGAAATGTATAGAGAAATAGGTATGAACCCTGTAACTGTGAGATGATCGTGAAAATGACGAGAAGTAATCCGAACAGTAATTAAAAAGAAAGAAAAAGAAGAGAAACACCAACCTGACCAACGACAGAGATAAGATCTAGATAAGAGACGGGAGTGTTCCAAAAATGTCGTCATCCTTATAGCGGCCACTCCACTTTCGGAGTACGGTATGTGCGAAAGTCAACTGCGCACAAGAAGGAGAGGGTGGCTTTAGTTGGTAGATAGGATAACAGATACTTGAATCTTTGGCACTGGAGGTAGTATAAAAAAATTTCGGTGCCCAACCAAACCCCCTCCCCTCCCAGCAAAATTCTAGGTGCGCCATTGACCCCCATGCTTTGTTTACCGATAATTGACGGCATAGTTTCTAAAGTTCTTATTACATATTGTAGTATTGATTTATATGTGATTCTTACTGGGTCAAATGACCCATTAAAAATGTCCCATGGGCTTGTAGTCTATAATGACAACCAATTTTTTAATTTCTTGTAGGATTTGTAAAAATTAAAAATGCCAAAAATTTTAGGTTTTTTTGTATAACACCAGTGCGATGTTTGTATACTGCTGTCTGGTCACAAATGACCAATTATCAGTTATTTTCTGACCTAGCTTAATAAACAGTAAATACTTAAATCTAAGGGCTTACCCTATGGCTTACTCTTATTTTATCTATCAACTAATGCACAACTAACATGCAATAACCTCACGTAATAATGTAAAAATTTTAGGTGGCTTTTTTAAATGACGCGCAGTGTAGTTTATGAGTCCACCAAGAGACATTCCTTTCTTTTATATAGTACTGTGCGAAATATGTATTGGAAGAATCATAGGCTCTTTTAATGAAAAAAGTTTATTTAGAAAAAAATTTTATTTTGACAAAACTATAAAGGTAAAGTACTAAATATGTCCCTCTTTGGCTGTAATTACTACTTTTACCCGTTTTTATAGATTCTACGAGCTTCTGATAGTTCCCAGATATCCTTTCATCTCAAAACCAAACCTGAATGACCTCTTCTATCATTTTTATTTTTGTAGTACAGTCGATTTTGCGCAGTCTAGTTGTGCAAATGGCACATACATTTTCAAAGGGGTTGAGGTCTGGAAAATTATGGGACCAATCTAAAACATCAATATTCTTTGTTGTTGTTGACGTTGTTACGTCTGTAAATAGTTATTTCGATAATTATTGGCCTACGACGGATAGATTTTGTTTCCATTCAAAGCAGTGGCATATACCACTCTGATCAGGCCTAAAGGCGCGTTTTCACGGGTCGATCTAGGTTGAACGATTTGGATCGTTAGAGCATAATTCGATCTGTGTGGAAAGCAAAAAGGTTTACACGACAGGATATGAATGTTGAATTAATTGTGGTACAAAATGGCGTCACCTGAAATGATTAATGTAGGTGTGCAATTAATTTGTTGTGCAATTTGGGAAGAAATCGCTAAATCAAACAAAAAGAAAAAAAAACGAACGTGGTGGACCTGACCGATTGTGAGATGAAATACCCATGGTGCATCACAAATCCTGCTTTAAGAAATGGTTGTGGAAGATCCAGAGGCTTATAGAATGCATCTAAGATTGGATAATGCTCATTTTAGAGAACTTTTAGAAAAAACTGCTGAGACAAGTCAAAAAAAAAACGATATAAATATGCGTGAAGCATTACCAGCAGGGCTAAAATTGCAAATAGCTCTTCGATTTCTAGCCACTGGAGACAGCTATGTGTAAATGATTTATTAAGGACTACTGCAACACAATGAATGTTTTTAAAAATAAAAAAAAATATTATCTACCTACCATGTTTGATTGGCTTTTTCTGCCTCACATCGTTACTGTTCACAGAAAACTATCATATGTTTAAGCCAAATTAGAACCGGTACATATAAGTCGTCAGGTCCAGAGCCACTCTTTAGTGATTTCAATACTTTGATCAATTCGCGATTGTATGTTGTTCTATTATATTGGGTTTATTTATATGTTGTAGAATTGCTTGCAATGCCTCTCGCCTCGCTTGTAGATTACGATAAAGCTCGGTTTGTGGATTTCATAATACATTATAGTTTTGGTAAGCATCCAAAAATCTTGCCATGTCTGCATCTGACCATTTTCAGTCATTTTTTCCCAAAATTACAGCTTGTCGTACTAAAAACAACCACTTTATACACGCTAGAAGTACTTTACTCGGCTTTCGGTACGTAGTGTTTCCGTTCGACCAGGTGTTTACACATTCGATTCCAGTCGTTCGACATCGATTCGGCGACAATCGTCCGTCAAAAGTAGACAGTCTTTCTACTTCCATCGAATCGACTCACTCCGCCGAACGGCCAAGTCGATTTATGGTTTAAGGCGCGTTTTCACGGGTCGATCTGGATTGAACGATTTAGGTCGATTATGAAATCGAAAGCAAATTGAATATGTAAACCATAAATCGACTTGGCCGTTCGGTGGAGTGAGTCGATTCGACGGAAGTAGAAAGACTGTCTACTTTTGATGGGCGATTGTAGCCGAATCGATGACGAACGACTGGAATCGAATGTGTAAACATCTCGTCGAACGAAAACACAACGTGCAGAAAGCCGAGTAGAGTACTTCTAGCGTGTATACAGTTGTTGTTTTTAGTGCGACAAGCTGTAATTTTGGGAAAAAATGAGTGAAAATGGTCAGATGCAGACATGGCAAGATTTTTGGATGCTTAATAAAACTATGATGTATTATGGAATCCACAAACTGAGCTTTATAGCAATCTACAAGCGAGGCGAGCAGCATTGCAAGCAATTCTACAACATATGAATAAACCGAATATGTCTGAAAATTACTTGAAAAATAAAATAAAAAATATTACAACAACATACAAATTGCGCAACAAATTAATTGCACACCTACATTAATCATTTCAAGTGATGCCGTTTTGTACCACAATTAATTCAACATTTATCGCCTATCGTGTAAACCTTTTTGCTTTCCACACAGATCGAATTATGGTCGAACGATCCAAATCGTTCAACCTAGATCGACCCGTGAAAACGCGCCTTAAAGAGGACTAAATACGTATAAGCGGCTTGCCGCTGCCCTGTATCGAAACAAAAATCTAATACCGTCATTATGTAATACCGTCATTATGATTAATCTTCTTATTTTTAAAAAATTCCAACATTTGCTGTAACTTGTGACAGATATCAGAGTCCTGTTGAAGAATCGTTCCTCCTTGGGGCTGACATTTTTGGAGTTCTGTGTCCAAACACTGTTTCAACATGGATTTGTATTTTTGGTTGTTCATCATGCTTTCGATTGGTACCAAAGATCCAACCTCCATGTATGAAAAACTTCCCCAAAACATTTTTTTGACTGGATGTTTTATGGGTTGATCAGTATGGGATGCTGTAAGGTTTTTATTTTCAGACTTCCCGACGAATTTCGACCCCTTCTGCCCCTATAAACTATAAAATGAGTTTCATCTGTAAATAAGACTTTTCTCCAGTCGTCTACAGTCCAATTAGAGTATTTTTGGACCCGCAATAGGATTTGTTTCTTCATTCGTTCAGTTAGAAGCTGTTTTCTCTGTGGACGCATTTGCCCTTCTACCATTCTCCAAAAGTATTTTCCGAACAGTTGAGTGATGAATTACTACACCTGATGCTGCTAGATCTTGTTGAAGCTTTTGGCTTGTTTTTCTTGGGTCCAATTTGTCCTTTCGAAGTAAAAATCTTTCATCTGCTGGTGTTGTTCTCTTTCTTTCGCATTTTCCTAACCTTTTCACATCCATTGATCCCGTTTCTCGTTTACGCTTCAAAATTTTGTTTATTACCCCCTGAGTCACTCAACACATTCTTGCGATTTTTCTTTGTTACATAGAAGTTTGTTCACTTAACGTGATAATCTTTTTACGCTTCCTAGGTGTAATATCCATGATAGAATTAAACGAAACAAAGTCACGAATTACCGAAAACAACACAAAATAGTACAAAACAACACAAACTTAGTGGTAAAGCACCCTCAAATAAAAGGCAGAGAAACAGTAAGGTTATGTTTTCAATGCTTGGTCAATTGTAAATGTGTGGACAGTGTTGCCAACTATAACTATTAAAAAATGTCACAATGATTCCATTAATTCGCACAATACTGCAGTTAATTTTTTATACAAGGTTTTATGCTTTTATGTTTTCATGTTTTATGTATTATACAAGGTTTTATGTCGTGTCTGTTCTACTCTACGGATGTGAAACCTGGAAAGTGACAAACAGCCTCACAGACAAACTGCAGGTCTTTGTGAACAAATATCTACGAAGAATTGTTCGTATATTCTGGCCTAACACCATCAGAAACGAAGATCTGCTACACCTGACCGAACAAAAGAGGGTACAAAATGAAATTAAGTCCAGAAAGTGGGGTTGGATCGGTCACACACTCCGAACAAATAGTTCCAGTATCGCACTGCCCTAGAGTGGAATCCCCAAGGGAAAAGAAAAAGAGGTCGCCTAGTACAAACTTGGAGAAGATCTATCATGGACCAGATAAGAGGCCAAGGAAAGTCTTGGAATGAGGTGAAGGCCTTAGCGCAAAATAGAACCCGATGGCGCGTTTTCACTGAAGCTCTATGCTCCACTTAGGAGTTCAAGAACCTTGTTTTCTGCTGACTCATCTTTTATCTGCGTACGTTTGGCCACCAGTCGTATTTGATAAATTTATTGGAATCATCCTGTGTAGACCATCTAAGTTTTACTGAACTAGATGATTAGTATTAAGTTTCTTCGCATTTTGGTCTTTCGGTGTTTGGTAGATAGGGGAAATATATGTTTGCTGTAAGAAGATGGTAATCTGTACCACACGCAAATTCCCTCTTGGTCTTCACATCCATAATGTTAAGTTTCGTTTTTGTGTAACTATTACGAAGTGAATGATCGACTTCAACTCACATGTATATCTGGGAAAGCAACGATTTAAATTAAATACGAAAAATTAAATTAAATACAACTCGTACTTGATTTCAGAGATTTATTCTTTATATACAAATTATTGATATTATTAATGTTACAAAAATATAAAAGTATATTCGTATTATGACTAGTTTCGCTAAAAATATGTATAAAATGATATTTCCTTGTGCATGATGGCATATGGAATATGATACAATATTTTAATAATACTTCCCATGGATTTCCAAATGGTAACTTCCAAATGATAACAAAAGGAAAATAAAAATCAAGTATCTAAAAAAAAAAGAAAAAAATTAAGGATAACAGTAGGAACATAAATATAAATAATATATTGTTACATAAAAAATAATTCGAAAACAAAATAAAAAGTGTCTTTATTGCCGTCTATCAATCTATTCAATCGATCTTCCATACATCAAACTGTTTATTTACCGGAGTTTGCGTAGTGATTCCCCCTCCCCCGTATCTTATTGGATTCTTGAGCGAGAGCTATAATATAATATGACGTCCCCAATCCAAGCAAGTAATTTAAATATAACAATATCTGCGGACCTTTTTTGTATCATGTCATTATCAGTCATCTTATAAAAAAACTAGGCTCGTGTTCAAAATGATCGCACCACTTTCATTTTCCAATTTATTTTGGAATGCTTTCACAGTTCCCCATTTTGTGCACTTTGTGTTGTTTGTCTTCACTTCTGGGGTTATTAGAGGTATAATAGGTAATTAGGATCATTAATTACTACATGCCTTGTTACTAAATAAAGTGAATTTCATTGTTTTTAAAAAGTTTCGCGTATTATCTACTATCGCAGTACTTTTGACTACTATCGATTCGACAAAGATGATATTTACATATTTTTATAATGATAATGACTTTTATATTGGCTTTGAAGTTTAGATTTCCAATTCAGAAATCGTTTTCAAAAAATTCTGAAATAAAAATGATCTTAATCTGTCAATGTTTATAATTGGCAGTGGGTGGCGACATCAATTTGACAATTGACTTACTTGGCCTCAATCTTACAGGCATCAGTCATGTTTTGAAGTGGAAATTCTTAGAGTTGCTGTTGTACCCTCAGATCGATATCCAATTCTATTGTTTCTGTGCTTGTCATAGTTATAATAACTAATAAAGTAAATGTTATAACAAGCACAGAAAGATCAGAATTTGATATCAATCCACGGGTACAACACTTCTCAGAATTTTCACTTCAAAACATGGCTGATGTCTGTAAGATCGAGGCCGAGTAAGTCCACTGTCAAATTGGCACCACCAGGGCCGTTCCTGGCGGGTATGCAATGAATGCCCCGCATGCAGGCGCTAAATTTTAGAGGCGCCAAATATTTGGTTACCATTACAAAAATATTCTCACTTCTAAAACAAAAAATGTCAGTGTTCAGTATTTCTCCGGTAAGCGCTAAAGCAATCACTTCATCCGATTGCTATTCCATATTATAATACCAAAATTACTAATTAAATTACCACCCTACAATTTTATTAGTGTCAGCACACGACGCGCCGTCTAATGCCGCTCGCTGCGTTTGAGTACAGAATGTACTATTGATAAAGAGCAACAAAAATATTATCAAATTGAAAAACAGCGATGGCGTGAAATGATTAAAAGAATGATTTGTATTGTGCAGTATTTACCTGGCCAAAATTTAGCTTTTAGGGGTGACAGTACGAATCTTTATGAGACTAATAATGGCAGTTTTTTTAAATTAGTTGAAATGATTGCTAAATTCGATCCAATTATGATGGAACACCTGAGCAATATTCGAAGGTCTAAAGGGTTGTGTCGAAATATGCCTCATTACCTGAGCAATCACTTCCAAAATGAATTAATTCATTTATTGTCAAGAAATATTCAGAAAGAAATTCTGAGTTGCCTCAGAACAGCAAAATATTACTCAATTATTTTGGATGAATCTCCAGATACTAGCCATGTTGAGCAGCTGACGATCATAATTCGCTTCGTTTATTGTTCTCCATATGAAGTCGAAATTAAAGAACACTTTCTGGGTTTTTTCAAAGTTTTAAATACTACAAGAGAAGGGCTCTTCAATTTTTTAAAAGAAGGAATATTATCAAAATTTGAAATAAACCTTGATGACATGAGAGGTCAGGGTTTCGACAATGGGGCAAATATGTCTTTCAAGCATGTGGGCCTTCAAGATCAAATTCTAAAAATTAATCCCAGAGCAATCTTTTGCCTTGTTCAGCTCACACTTTTAATTTAAGTGTCAATGATGCAGCTAAAATGTCATATGAGACTGTAGGTTTTTTTTTCAATTTTTTTTTCTGCTTCACCCTACAGATGGGACATTTTAAAAAGGAATGTACCAAACTTAACTTTAAAATCAGTAAGTGAAACATGATGGTAAAGCAAAGTCAAAGCCATTCGCCCTCTTAGGTTTCAATTCCTCGAAATTTGTAAAAGTTTACATGATTTGGCAGAAGATAATTCAAGAGATATAAACATGAAACATTCAGCAAGGTCACTATTAGACAAAATTAAAACGTTCAAATTCATTTTTTTCTATTATAATTTGGCATGATGTGTTAACAATTTTCTTAACAAAAGTTAATATAGTAAGTAAAATGGTCCGGAATCCAAATACAACTTTAAATGAATGCCATACAGAAATAAAAAATCTTATTATGTATTTCACTGAAAAAAGGTCAGACAAAAATTTCGAGATTTTCATGAATGAGGCTGTAGCAGAAGCAGAAAAAAGTGATGTAGAGCAAACATTTCCATTATTAAGACAAAGAAAGACGAAGCTTCAATTTTCGTATGAAGGTACAGATGAAACAGTATTCGATCCAAAACAAAAATTTAAGATCAGTTTTTATTTTCAAATTTTGGACACAACAATTCAATCCCTACAAAGACGCTTTGGGGGAATAGATAAGTGCCACGATTTATTTGGATTTTTGGGTAATTTTCAAAATCTAGATTCTGATGTGATGAAAAGATCATGTATGGATTTGGATTTAGCTTTACAAATTCAACATGAATTAAACGTACGCAAAGCTATTGATGGTCATGATTTGCATAATGAAATTCTGTCATACAAAGTTCTTAACCCACTCACAGACTCTAGCAAAATTTCGGATTCGTCCATAGATATTTTAAATTATATAACAAAGAAAAATTTACAATCCTTGTTTCCAAATCTATTTATAGCCTTGAGAATATTCCTGACCCTTCCAATTTCGGTGGCATCTGGCGAAAGGAGTTTTTCAAAGCTAAAGTTCATAAAAAATTATTTAAGAACGTCAATGTGCCAAGAAAGGCTATCAGATTTGGCAGTCATTTCAATTGAAAATAAAATTTGTGAAGCCATTGATCACAATGAAATGATTAATGAGCTTGTATCTGTGAAAGCACGACGTGTCATGTTGTAATTCCAATATTTGTTATTTAATTATTCTTCACTTGGTATATATGTATTACTTAATAAAGTTTTTTTGCATTGAGAGTATCTCCTTTCCGTTATTGTTTCATGTTATATTGCAGAATGCCTTATTAATTTGCGAATTGAGTGTTTTCTTTCTTACTGTTAACTTACATAATAATATTGTTTTAAAATGACCTTTTTTCTTCATTTAATTTTGAAAATAAAACCTTTTTTCAAACATGGTTCGTTTTATTTTTCTTTTTACATTCATATCGTATTTCCAATCATATCACAAGAACATGTTATGATATAGGTATCTTAAAAACATAATATGGGGGCGCACAAAAAATCCTGCACGAAGGCGCTCACTACCCTAGAAACGGGCCTGGGCACCACTGTCAATTATAAATATTTACAGGTCAAGATCATTCACAAATTTTTATTTAAGAGTTTTTTGAAGACGATTTTAGGATTGGAAATCGAAAGTCAACGCAAATATAAAATGTAATTCTCATTACAATAAATGGAGCCTAAGCCCATTAAAAAATATATATGTTAAAGATGCCACAACAGTTTCAGAACCATTCTCTCTGAAGACTTCATAATGCTTCTGCGTCCTCAGTTTCCTGAGCTCCCAGATCACTCATTTATACACTGTTCGCTCTTCACTGCTGTACTACTGCTTCACACTGATGCTGCGTTTGGGTGAGAGTTGAAACGAAGTTCACGTCTGTGAACCACATCACCATCGACGGTTTAAATGAACCGTCCTTCATCCCAAGCAGCAGTAGTACAGTGAAGAGTGAGCAGTGTATAAGTGTAACTAATTTTTATCTAATTAACTTTGTTCTTAACATCTGAGAGCGTGGCCCGACCCATAATAAGATATACTGTTGCAATGCGGAAGGCACACAACTCCAATCAACTCGTCAAATCTTTTTTTACTTTTTTGTACATTCCCGGATGTTCTGCGTACGCCGGCAATGTCGCAGAATATTTGACCGTACTCCTGTCTGCCAATTTGTCTATCGCTTATAGTAATTAAACAGTGATTAAAGCTTAATTATATAAGTTTTTGTTATATTCAATATGTTTGCTGTAATGCTGTATATCTTGTGTACAATATTTTAATAATAATCTTGAAAATATCATGTTTTACGTTCAATAAATGAATAAAAAGATCACTTAAAATAGCAGTTTGTAACTTAATACACACTTTGTGAAAATTTCACCAAATCCGAACTGTTTTACACCAGAGAGCAAAACAACTTGTGTATACACCAACTTTAACGTCCGCATATGCCATTTGTAGCGATTTTGAAATATTATGTAGCGATTTTATGTAGTTTTCTACATCACATAAATGTGATACATTTTTAAACTTCATTGTATTTCTTTCTTGTAAGACAAGCCAATCCTGTTAAAAGGAAGCTAAGTTTTTATTTTGAATAAATTTTCTCACAGTCATAAAAAGAGAAAAGAAAATTGTAAACAAGGACGAACTAGCTGAACGCTCTCCCAAAGGATATACAATTTTAAGAATAATTAAAGAAACTTTAAATCCGTTTTTTTATACAAATCCTATCTTTTAAGGAAATTCATATTACCGTGTTAAGCTTGTTATTAATTCTTTAGTTAAAACGTTGTTTCGGGATTTTATAATTCTAAATAAAACTTAACTTAATTGAGCTAAATAAAAAATTGAACTTGAAAAAATTCGCTGGAAAACACATGTTACAAACAGGAAGTTGTCCAGACGTCAGAGGGTTGGCCCCTAAAAATCATACGAACAAGCTGAATATTGCCGAGAATATTAATTTTGAAACCCCAGAAAAGATGCAAAAAAGTTTATCACTTTTACCCCTGGGCTTTCCCCTAAAACTTCCTTCGTAGGGAGGTAAAAACGCAAAAAAATCGATTTACCAAGAATCTGTACGTTATGGAAAAAAATGGTTCAAATAAAAAATGTAGCTAATGTATAATTTTAAACAAAAATGGTTATCAGCATTTTTTGTCCCAAATGAACCGTTCTTTCAGAAACAACGCTTGAGGCGACCGTCGATTTTGAGTGTCAGTCACGCGCGCGAAATCAATGTTCAATAAAATTTGTATCAGCTGGACGGTAAAAAATCGATATATTTTGATCCAAGTGTCCTATCGACAAAAATCAAGATGCGTTTTAAAGGTAAAGAGTGAAGCTTTTGCATGCAGTTTTTGTATTTTGCCGCAAATAAACTCAGTTTTTAGAAAATTGGTAAATAAATAAACGTGGCGCACATTTGGCCATTTTTTAAGAAATATCGTGGGATCAATAAAATTGATCACTTTCTATTCACTGATGAATAAAAAACCCAGAATTTAATGTTTTACATTACAAACGATCGCAAGTCAAGAGAAATGCCTCCAAGAAGACGGTTTTTGGGTGTAGTTTATAACGGAAGTTTGGTTCTTTTGAAAAAAAAAATGTTAAACGTTTTAGATCGTTTGTTATGTGAAAGTTTAAATCCAGCGTTTTTTAACATATTTCAAATGCCTCACATTTGTTCTCAAAACTCAAAACTAAAATTTCATGCTACAGGTTTATAAGGTTAATGAAAGGTATAGATCGTATTGATCTCATGAAAATCGTAAAAAATGGCAAAATCACGCCACGTTTATTTATTTAACATCTTTATAAAACCTGAGTTTATTTGCGGCAAAATACAAAAATTGCATATGCAAGCTGAACTCTAACTTTAAAACGCATCTTGATTTTTATCGATAGGAAGCTTGGATCAAAAGATATTGAATTTTTATTGTCGAGCTGATACAAATTTTATTGAAGATTGATTTCGCACGTGTAAATAAAATTCAAAATCGACGGTTGCTTCAAGCATTGTTTCTGAGAGAACGGTTCATTTTGTACAAAAAGTGCTAATAACCATTTTCGTGTAAAATTATCACAGCTACATTTGTTATTTGAAAGATTTTTTTCCACAACGTACAGATTCTTGATAAATTGATTTTTTTGCGTTTTTACCCGCCTACGAGGGGGTTTTAAGGGGAAACCCGGGGGTAAAAGTGGTAAACTATTTTGCATCTTTTTTCGGGAATCAAAATTGATATTCTCGGCAAAATTCAGCTTGTTCGTATGATTTTTAGAGGTTCAGTAGAATTTTCGTCTCTGGCGACTAGAGTAAGATCGCATTGCATGAATAACAAGAAGACATTACGTATAGTATGGTTTGGATATGCGGACTATGACTGAGGAAGATGCATATCTGGTGCTATACTGAACAATGTGTTTAAGTTATTTTTTAAGTTCTTTCTGTACAAAGTACTGAAGAACATCTTACAATGCTTCTCCTGGTACACTTAATACAGTACACTGCTTTTTACTATGATAGCAGGCGTAACGTAGGGGAAATGGATGCATTCCATCCGAAATAACACAAGTCCAGGATTGGATCTATCTATCTATCCATACAGCCCTTGCTGTCCAATTTTGGACATAGGCCTCCTCTTCCTTCTTCCACGTCTCTCTATTGTAGGCAGTTTGTATCCACTTAGGGCCTGTGTGTTTCTTCAAGTCATCTGACCATCGCATTTGTGGCCTTCCTCTTTTTCGTTTGTAACTATATGGTCTCCAGTGTATAATCATCTTATTCCATTTGTCGTCTTTCTGTCTTATGGTATGTCCAGCGAACGTCCATTTAAGTTTTGTTATACATCGGTCACCGCAACAAAACAAAAGTGACTTGGATAATATTAAATATTTCATGATACAATACCTTCCAAAAATAGTTTAACTCTTACCATTGGAAATATTTAATGATGTAGTCAGTCAAAAGTGGAATTCCTCAATTTCAAGATATAGACTTAAGCCAGGTAAAAATCGTAACTGGGGACAATCATATAAGCCTACATCTTCTATGTCGGACCTGCTTAAAACATTAAACGGAGATTGGATATGTGGTTAGAAAAAAAAGTTACTACTCGCCCACTATCAGTTTGGGTACAAAAAGGAAGAAGTGCTTTAGACACCCTTTAAACTTTTATTGATAGATGTAATACAGCTATTGCCACCGCCCCGCCAATGCTCCGTTCACACTGAATTCAAATAAGACGCACGAGAACTTCACTGGCCCTAGGGTGTTGGCCGAAGGCCAACCGCTTCTGCTAGAGTGTTGATCTAGTGGCAGCTTCTTACCGATCTTAGAGTGTTGATCTGAGGAAGAACTGTTCCGTGACTAAGTATTGACTAGTCACTTCCCGCTCCTTGTCTGATCGAGTGTTGATCGATCCGTCCACCTCTAACCCATCATTCCTTCTCTTCAGTTCAGCGCGTGTGTATAACACGCCGTATTTTCGATTCGATTTTTATGGCATTCAATATATTTTATTTTTGCAATTATTACTGTCCAATTCCCTATTCACACTCACACATTATTATTATTATTATTATTATTATTATAAAAATAAGGGAAGCGAAACGAGCTCCTATTGTGTCCAAAAATAAAGAAAATATCATTATAAAACTAATAACAATTATAGAATTACAATAAGTAGATCATACAAAATTGTAAAACAATAAATAAATAAACAATGCGGTTCTAAAATAACGCAGTCTTGTAAATGAAATGAACTATAAGTCTATTTTTAAACATGTTAACACTAGTTGCCGATATGGTGTCGTTGATCAAAATTGTTCCAGATATTAAATGTTCTGTCTGGCAAGAAATTCACCCTGGACCTTACAGTAGTTTGTTCCCTCTTTAATTTTTAACGGTGGCCTCTTTATCTTTCGTCTTGATTTAAATTAAATATGGTGTTTAGGTTTTAAAATACGAAAAGACATAATTAGGTCACCCCGAAGACGTCGCTGCTCGAATGTCATAAGATGAGCCATGGAGAGTATGATAATTAGGTCTTACATTGCTGAATGCCAGTCTTGTGGCTTTACGCTGAACATTTTCAAGTAAAATTTTATCGCGACTGAGATCTGAACTCGACACTGTCCCAGCAATTTCAAGAATAGGTCCGACATATATTGAAAAAAGTTTACTAATGCAGGCTAAAGATATTCGTGTAAAACATTTACGGATCAAAAACAGTTTCGAGTTTGCACGTTTACTCACCGACACTATGTGATCAGACCAATTTTAGTCACTAGTAATTATTATTATAACTCCGAGATCGCTACGGGAGGTTACCGAGTTTCAAACATGTAAGTTATTAAAGTACGGTAGTGATGGGTTATTTTTGCCGATATGTAGAACAACGCATTTTTTAATGTTAAGCGGAAGCAACCATTCTGAGGACCACTTGAATATTGCCTCAAGATCGTGTTGAAGAATATGTTGGTTAATAATTGAATTCACATAAAATTTGGTTGCAATAATAAATTTCCTACAGATCTTCATCCCAAAAAGGCAAATGCGACCAGATGCTGTGATTACAGAATTATAAGCTTAATGAGCCATGCACTCAAAATCCTTCTTTCTATTATTTACTCTCGCATATATAGAAAACGTGAAGAAACATTAGCAGCAATAGCATACAAGTATTGATACAAAGAGCTCGAGACGTAAATTGCAAAGTCTACGCATGCTTTATAGACTTTGAAAAAGCATTTGACAAGGTGCAACATCAAAAATTATTTCAGATACTGAAAGAATCTAGTATTGATGACGAAGATTTACGCCTAATTAAAATTTTATACTTACAGCAAAGGGCAACTGTACGAGTAGACAACGAAACCTCACAAGAATTCACGATAAAACGGGGAGTACGTCAGGGCTTCATTTTATCACCGACGTTGTTTAATACTTACTCGGAAATGCTGTTTAAGAAAGCTATTGACAGGACAGACACGGCCTGAAATTAAACTGTAACAAGACCAAAATTCTTGTAGTAAGTAAAAACGACGTAATACAGCACCAATTCACAGCTAATAATGAACCCTTGAAAATAATCGACAAAATTACATACCTTGGATGCAGCCTAAATAAGGAATGGGACCACTCACAGGAAATAAGATGTCGTATAGAAAAGGCGAGAGCTGTCTTCAATCGCCTCAAGAAGATTTTATGTAATATGCATCTGAACATTGATATAAGAACACGAGTCTTGAGATGCTATGTATTTTCTACCCTTCTATATGAAGTTGAAGCCTCGACCTTGACGGAGGCAACATCCAAATGATTAGAAGCCTTCGAAATGTGGTGCTACCGCCACATGCTCAGAATTTCCTATATCCATCATGTTACAAACAACACCGTGATCCAACGTATGAATAAAGATCTAGAAATTATGCGTATCGAGAAAATCAGAAAGATGACATGCTTAGGGCATGTGATGCGCAATGAGAAGTATCAAGTAATTCAACTAAGTTTACAAGGCAAGATATGTAGAAGGCAAAAGATCTCAAGGGCGCAGAAGGACGTCGTGGTTGAAGAACATCAGAAAGTGGGCAGGAATGACCACCATACCATACCATACATCTATTTAGAGCAGCTGTCAACAAAGTTGTATGGACCAACGTGACTGCCAACATCCACAGAGGATAGGAACCAAAAGAAGAAGAATCATTTGGTATCATAGCGTAAATAGAAACCTTAAAAAAGTAAAAGTAGCAATCATCAGTGTGGTTTCTAGGCTCCCTCCATATCATGTTCCTATGGCAAACTTAAAGGCTTTTTTTCTCCTTTTTTGACCATATTCTAAAATCTTCAACACAAACATAACATACCTTATATAATATAAAAATGTTTCGTCTTGTAATACATAATGGTTGGACAGGATCACCATATAATAAAGGTTACTTCTCTCAGCACTTCCATCTTTATTTATTACACAAATGGTAAACACTTTTACATACTAATTGTTAACATTTAAAATAGTACTTAATTAAAGTAGAAGAGAACTAAATCTCGACCTCGAAGTTATCGGCTCTATTTATTAGCCCAATTTAACAACCCAACTCTACAACTCAACTCTCAATTCTATTCCCAATTGTTACGGCGTGCCCGATTCTTGATTAAAACAATTCTAATTACACAATGAGAAATGTAAAAATATGACTAACATTATTTAAGAATTTTAATATATTAATATCACACTTATATGGGACCAAAGATTTACCCTAATCACCAAGTTTAGTTCTAAAATATGAGAAATAATCCTTTTTTACAAAGTCTGTAACGTTTATTTGATGGTTCACACACGGTTTAAAAATATAAGCGAAGAAAATTTAAAAATTTGAAATTAATGCCAGCAAAAAAGGTCGAAATAATTAAAAGAATATAAAAAAAAATAAACTGCGTCACTCAGTGTTTTTATAAGACCAAACTCTCAGCAAAAGAATTTTAATCAATGTATAGTGTTTGCTGGTTACGTCAATATTTTATCACTAAAAGATATTAACAATGGAAATTAATTATTTACCGTTTACGCCAACGTGCTCTTTATCAAAAAATCCTATTTTCGGAAAAATTAATTGTTATATATCCTCAGGCTTAATAAGGGTCGAAAATCGAACAAACACGGCAATCTGAAATAAAATAAATTAGATAAAAGTTTCGCATCTTCATCCAACTTGACGGTATTTGATATCAAGAAAAAAATCAGTAAAAGTAATCACGTTCTCTAAACAACAAAAGAAGGGAACCACGCCACATCACAAGCATTCTGAGAAAAAACACGTTCCCGAATTCGTTAACCAAAAATTACCAAAATTTCTATTGCCATTATATGGTATATAAAATACTGTCACAATTTCGATTATGTTCATGAAACAACACGAAATTAATTATTAAGGGGCGGAAATCTTCATCCATTATACCGGTCCTTCAAGAATTAAGTAAAGCAATTTGGGGGGAAGGGGTCTTGTAAAACGTTACGCTACGTTACAGGGTCGAGAGGGGGTTAGAACAACGCGTTACATAACATTGTTTTTACTAAAAAAAAAAAAAAAACTATGGAATTAAAATCTCTTAGGTGAGCTATCCTCTTCATTTATGGTTTACGAGGAGGCCCTCGATTATATTGTACTTTTTATACACATTCGTGAACTTTTCGCCTTATCTAATAAACGCTTCATTATAGTGTATTTTTATGTATGAGAGAGTAATAAAACAATAAATTATGTATGCAAATCCCTAAACTGTTGATACGGGTGACTCAATGAAAAACAGATATTTGTCAACAAGTTTACAGAAGTATATAGAAAAACAATTTTAAATTGAGTATGACCACCAGGTATAAAGGTTGGAGCAGAATAGAATACAATAGTTGTGAGGGTTACTAATCCCTAAATAAGGTTGCCAGTGTCGGAGTGATGGAGGTTAACAGGTACTAATGAATTTGCAAGAAATGTAAGATGTTTATTTTATTGGTTATATATAACCAATAAAAGTTTAATAAGTACCTACCTATTTGCAAAATAAAGTTTAATTCTTTAGATAAAATAAAACGTTTTATTTTATCTATTTGCAAAATAAAGTTTAATTCTTTGCCTATTTGCAAAATAAAGTTTAATTCTTTAGATAAAATAAAACGTTTTATTTTATCTGAAATGAGTGCATTCCACGAAGTAAGGGTTTCAACAATCAAACATTTAATTCTTTAATTCCAGGAATCTACGACAGTAATTGACTAGATAATTACCTTCTAAACTTATTCCACAGAAAATGTGATAGTGGGTTTTTCCATTTTGTATATAGGAAGGTCCAAGTGGCGTATTCAAAATTCTTAACAGTTCACTAAAAGTAGGTACTTCAGTTGCAAGGTGCAGTTTATTGTGTATACTAGTGTTATGGAAAATTTGGAAGTGCCGTGTAAACGCCGAAAAATTGGTCCTCTAACAGTTAATGAAAAAACATTAATATTTAATTGTTTTAAATCATTTACAGACAAGCGTTTATGTGAAAGTGTTGATGAGACCGTTGAGTTAGTTAGCAGTACACTTGGTGTTGGGAAATCTACGATTTACAGAGTTATTAAAGAAGAGAAATGTGGTAGTTTTCAAATGCCACGTAATGCTCCAGGGAAACCAAAATTTCAAATAGAATATCATTTTAAAGAAGGACTTCGACGGAAAGTGCATGAATTCTTCTTTAGACAAGAATTTCCAACATTGGATAAAGTTCTTGTCTCAGTTCGAGATGATAAGGATTGCCCAGAAATGAGTCGAAGTACGTTATGGAAACTTTTAAAAGAAATAGGCTTCCGCTGGAAAAAGAATCCCAGAAAGTCTATTTTATTAGAAAGAAGCGATATTGTCATATGGAGAAGACATTTTCTAAGAACCATAAAGGAAATGAGAAACCAAAAAAGAAAAATATTTTATCTTGATGAAACATGGATCAACGAGGGTCATACACCAAATAAATTTTGGCAGGATGAAACTGTTACAAGTCAAAGGCACGCTTTTGTAAATAACTTATCTACTGGTTTAAACCCACCATCAGGAAAGGGACGCAGGCTGATAATAGTACACATTGGCAGTTCAGACGGTTTTGTTGAAGGTGGTTTATTAACTTTTGAATCAACTCGTACCGGTGACTACCATGAAGACATGAACGCTGATGTCTTTCAATAATGGTTCGAACAAATGATAGATCTTCTTCCTAAGAACTGTGTAATAGTAATGGATAATGCAAGTTATCACTCCAGACTTATAGAAGGACTGCCCACAACCAAGTGGTTAAAAAAAGACTTGCAGAATTGGCTGAGTTCAAAAAATATTACGTACCATCCCGGATCTATAAGAAAGGAACTTTATTCGTTGTGTGCCCTTCATAAAGAAAAATTTAAAAAATACGAAATTGATGAAATTGCCAAAAATCGTGGAATGACAGTACTTAGATCCCCACCATATCATTGTGAATTAAACCCGATTGAACTGGTATGGGCACAGATAAAGAGTGAAGTTTCAAGAAAAAATACCACTTTTAAAATTCATGATGTTAAACAGTTGTTTTTGGAGGCCGTAAATAATGTAAAACCTGAAAACTGGGAAAAGGCAGTAAATCACACTATTAAAGAAGAGGAAAAAATGTGGAAGCTGGACAATATTACTGATAAATTGATCGAGCCAGTTATTATAAATCTTGGTTCTGAAAGTTCATCTTCTGAATCTGATTTGGATTTGTAACAAGTAGCTGTAAGTTTTATATTAATATTTTTATTCATCTATTTAACATACCTTAGACGGTTTTAAAAACTCTTTTTCTCTTTTGTAATTTTTAAAAATTAAAAAAAATGTGAATTTTTTAAAACTCTTTTTAATGTAGGCCAGTCAGTTCTAATATAGTGTGTGATAAAAGAGGTCACTTTTGTTTACATACACATAACACTTTATAACACTGAAATAATTCATTTATTTTTTACAATTATTCAAAGTAATTTTTCAATTAATCTTGAGCACGCCCATGGAGTGGTCGGAGCTACCAGTTAAAATTATGCTAATTACTCTCTCGTTCATAAAAATAAACTATAACAATTAAAAAACAATATTTTCAAACAAAATAATCTAAAAATATTAAGGGGGAGCTGATAGAAGAAGTTATAAAATCATATTTTTACTTATGTGTTTAAGCCTTGAAAATCGTCATTTTTCGTGTGTTTTTTCAGTTTTAAATTGTTTATAGCTCGAAAACAATCAAATTTAGAAAAAAAAAATTACACCTTTTAGATTAGACCTTTTTAGTAAGAAAGATCCAAAAATATATAAAAAAAATATCCGAGCCGAAACGTTAATATTTTTATAATTTGTTTAAAAAGATTGTTTAAATAAAATTGAGACCACTTTACGCATGGGCCACTTCTTGAACCTGGGCGAAAATAATTATGCAAAAATATTTCATAGGAATCTTCTTCAAACGAACCCGAGCTTTTAACATCTAAAGGGTACGTTCATAACGGAGACCATCGTATAGTATCCTCCCCTAGATCATAGCACTGACAGTGAATGCTCGCATTTAAAATAACATGCATTTATTTTACTGGCGATCGATACGATGGTCGGAGCGATGGTTGGTGGTCGGCGCCTCGTAGTGTCGATCGTAGGGTACAAGGGTCGAGGGTCGAAAAAATACTACGCTCGAATACTATGGTCCAAGTCTATGGTCCGAACACACTAAATTTTCACCTAAATTTACCATAAAAAATACAATAGAACTAGTTAATAAAATACAACATTTTCAATTACCTAACAACTCCAGATTAATTTCATTTAACGTAAAAAATCTTTTTCCTAGTATTCCTCCTACAGAAACTTTTATTCTAGTAAAAAACCTTTTAGACCAAAATATTACAAATCCAATCATTACATCTGAAATTTTACATTTTCTTGAAATTTACATAAACCAGGACTACTTTAAATTTAATAATCAAATATACACAAATAACAGTGCAGGACTTACAATGGGCAAACCTCTAAGCCCATTACTATCAGATATTTTTATGGATCATCTAGAGACAAAGATTTCAAAACATCCCATATTCAAATTCAGTATTATATTAACATAGACTCAGCAGTCTGCCAAGTTACGTGACGACACCATCTTTTTTTTATTGTTCGTTGTGTCTCTGTCTTACATCAAGTAAGTCTAGCAGCGTTTCTTTTGGTTAGGAAGAAAGATAGTGAAGAGTTGCATTGTGCTAGGAAGGAACAGATCGAACAACCGCAAGAGATCTTGTCGTTAGTACGCGCGGACGGTATGCTCGGTCTATGTTATTATTTTATTATTGTATGTTACGGTCTATGTTATTGTTTTCGCATTATTCAACATTTGTAAAAACATCGATGTTTCTATAACATCGATGTTTTCTTTTCGATTTATCGTTACTATCGATGTTCAGGTTCGATGTTACCATCGATGCTTAACATCGATGTTTTTTACCGATGTCGCATCCCTAAATCCCGGATCGTTCTAGCGGGATTCGGTCGTTCCATACTTTGAAGTGATTGAATCAAAACGAACGAATCTATCGCGATTGATATAACACGAATAGTTACATATGAGATGCCATAGGGCACCATGGATAAAATAGTTTAACCAAAAGACAAATTTTGATTTATTGACTTGAAGAAGGCCTCTGGCCTCTGTGCTGAGGTATACATTATTTGTGAGATTATAAATTGGGGATTTGAGCTCATTTGAGCGCAGTCTATTGTAGAAAGTTACCTAACCATCATCTATAGTGTAATTATTAGTAGCTGTCAATAAAACCATAATTTTTACTCCACCACTTCAACGTTTTATTGTATTTATCATCGTCGATCGAGAAGAAGCGGACAAAGGGACATTACAAAACGATTCGATCCTTATAACTACGTTAGAATCTGTCCATAGGGGTTTGCAATTTAAACTTTTTTGGTTGTGGTGGGAGGGCCTAGGAGGTTGATGTGGGTGAGTTATCTTTCATGTAATTTTAATTCCTCCTTACTATCCTAGAAACGGTTTCGAGCATTTTTCGATATCAGTTTTTGTTCGTGAGATATAGCCCATTGTAAGTTTAAAAATTAACACAATGTATATTGATATGTTCCTATTTGAAATCAAAAATAAAATAAAAATTGCATCCTCATAGACCACGATCATGTAAATTTTCAGTGCCCTGTATATGACAAAATTCGTAAAAATAATTATAGCTAGTTTTAAGAAAGTGTTTTCGCCGAAATAGGAATGTTTGGTAAGGCGTCACAACAATAAAAGATTATTCGGATAGCCATTTATAGGGTGGAAAATCCAGTAACCCGTATATATTTCAAAGAGCGATTATTGTATAAAGTAGACAGCTTTTAAAATATTCTTTTGTATTAGTTTCTTAAAAATAGATAACACAATTTTTGGAAAGTGTAGAATTAAGTTGTGGTTATAAAGGTATAAGGAATTTTATTTATTCTTGGAACTCCAGAAAGAACAAACAAATACGAAAGTTTGAGAAATTCTTTAGAATTACTAGAGAGGTTGAATTTGGTCAATTATATGGTATGGTTGAAAGTTTTTTTTTTTTTGATTGGATGAAAAATAATGATGAAAGGGGAGAACGAGCCGATGTCTAGAATGAATGAGTAGATTTTGGCAGTTGTGTTTGTTCGATCGAATGGAAAAGTCCAGTTTTGAAGACCGTGTGTTGGAAAAGTACCGCAGGTTGTGTTAAAAGTTACAAGTGTTATTAGCAGAATAGTGGAAGGGTAATAGACCAAGTAGAGTGGTTCTTTTGAAAACTCCTTGGAGTCTGATGTGTCCAGTTGTGTAAGTAACGAGGAAAAGTTTGTTTGAATTTGTGGCACCGAGTCGATAAAAGAGATCCTTGGGTCATAAAAAGTAGAAGTGATTAAAAAAAAAAGGTGAAGAATTGCTTCAGGAGAAGATAGGAACGAGCACTGTGGGAAGCAGTCAACAAGGAAAGCAGAATTTGCAGAGTAGAAGAAACACATTGTTGGGGAACGTGGACGAGTTCTTTTGGTTACAACACAATCCGGGAAGGAAATTTTTTACGTGTGCAGACATTGTCGATTTATCAGCAAAAGTCAGTCGTTTTCTTCTGTGACATGAATGTATGAGTTTTTCGTATTAAATACCATATTGCATATTAAATTTCATAAAATTTCATTATCATAAAATTATCCAAATTCAATCAGATTTGTTTCTTATAAATTGTGTATGACTACACTATATATATATATATATATATATATATATATATATATATATATATATATATATATACGAGGCGTGTTTTTTAAGTAAGTACCGTTTTGGAATTAAAAAAAGACGTGCAAAGATATGGCAATAATTTTATTTTTACATGAAAGCCTGTACCTTAATCTACTTTTCTACATAATTTCCGTGAATATTGAGGCACTTATCATAACGTGGCACCAGTTTTTGAATACCCTCCTGACTTGTTAACCACTGCATCACAAATGTTTTGACTTCGTTATCGTCTTGAAGACGCTGCCCGCCCAGGTGTTTCTTCAAGTGCTGGAACAAATGGTAGTCGCTGGGCGCCAGATCAGGGCTGTATGGAGGATGATCTACAGTTTCTCATTTAAATGATTTGATGAGATCTTTGGTCTGATTAGCCACATGTGGACGGGCATTGTCATGCAGCAAAAAGAATACCCTTACTCAACTTGCCACGTCTTTTGTTCTGGATTGCACGACGCAGATTTTTGAATGTCTCACAATAAGACGCTGCATTGATTGTCTCATTACGAGGCAGAAACTCCACTAGCAATACTCCTTTTCTGTCCCAAAAAACTGCACATGATTTTCCGGGCAGAAATTGTTTGCTTAAACTTCACTCTTTTGGGTGATGATGAATGTCGCCATTCCATAGATTGTTGTTTCGATTCTGGTGTGACGTAGGCCACCCACGTTTCGTCACCAGTAACAATTTGGTCTAAAAAATCTTCACCTTCACTGTGGTACCGTGTAACGTTATAAACGTCACATCTCTATTTATATTTAAATAATTATTTCATTATTTTCTCTCTCTTTCTGCCCCGTAGAATAAATATTCGCCCTCTCACTTTTGTTCGGCAGACTATTCTGTTCCGTGTTGACTGACAAGCTAGTTTCATGATATCTATAGCAACATTCTATGACATCTGTGCTAACTTCATTCAGTCTCCCACTTTCTGTCAAAACAACTTTTCTGTAGTGGGATTATTTTTTGCCTCTTTTTGAAATTGATAAAAGAAGGCAAAAATTATTATAAGACTCATTTTTATGGTCTACAAATTCTCTTGGGTTTATTGGTCATATCAAAACTTTATTGGTTTACTGGACAGTTTACTGGACATTTTATTGGTTTATTGGACGTATCAAAACTTTATTGGTTTACTGGACAGTTTACTGGACATTTTATTGGTTTATTGGACATATCAAAATTTTATTGGTTTTATTGGCAAATTTGGATTTCAACAATTGGTCAGGACATACAGCCACGTGTGACTGCAGCTCTCCAGAAGCCACAAATTTTAATTGGAGGACCCAACAGCTAGAACACACAAGCAGCCCATCGAAGCAATAAGTAACACTTATTAACTGTTAAGCTTTGGCAGGGTTAATTATTGTTTTTTTATTCATTTAAATAAATATGTTTGGTTAAAATTTGTCTTATTTGCTATCAACTGAGAACTCAGGTTCAATCCCTAGTTTAAGACAAGACGAACTCACCCTTGAGATACTGAGCTAGGCAAGGTATAGACGATAAGCTCCCATGGTTGATTGAGGTATTATTTTTACAATAGTACTTCAATTCTCTTTGGTAGTCTCATCGTTACACATTGGCGCCCAACCGTACTTGTTTTATTCGGGGAATTGTGCTCTGGGTTTTTGATTTGGTGACAAATAACAAACTTTAATAAATACTTTATTATTTATTTTTTTTGTGTGTTCATATTATCATTATTTGCAGTTAATTTTAATATTTCCATATTTTTGACTGTTTTTATATATTTTCACATGTTGGGTTAAAAAGTATTAGTTATTATATTATTTTTATATATTTCAGCATATATATTTTATAGTCAGATATTTTTATGTTTTTTTTTTGATGGTAGATACTTTTATACTGTTGTAAGTGGTTTGTTTTTTTTTAACTAAACCAGTTTTTGTGGATAGTGTATTTTAATTACTTTCTTAATTTTTTTAAATTATTTCTTCAAGATGCTACCTAAACATTTAAAGACAGATGAATTATCATATGAAATTCTTATTAGGATTGTCTCTGTCCCAAATACAGTAGAGGAAAAACGAAAGATCCTTGCTGGACTTCTTTCTCAGGAAGCCAGTAACCGTAGTTTTTTTGATGTTTGTGTTAATTTATCTTTTGATGTTGATTACCAACAAGCTTTAGCTTCCTATTCTGACCTATTAAGTCTTATATCTGATTATTCAGGTACAAAATCTGATAGTAGATTCAAAGCTTTCAGTTCTCGTTTAACTCATTTATCTGGTAGAATCTCCCGTCTACAGCCAACTTCTGTAGATGAAGAAAAATTGAAAAAAGCTATCCGCTACGATTTGTTAAAATTAGAGGGTACTTTGTCTGACATTGTAGATCAACCTGATATGGTAGACCAACCTGTTGCTTCTACTCGTGATAGAGTAAACCTCAATTATTCTCAATCTTCAGCCTCACCTGTTAAGTCTGTTCCTGTTTATAAATGGGGTATTAAAAAATTTTCTGGTAAAGAACCTCTAATTCCATTTCTCGAACAGATTGAAACTTTAAAGTTTTCTAGGAACTGCACTGATGAAGATTTATTCATCTCTGCAGGAGATCTATTTGAAGGTGCTACTTTTACTTGGTGGCATAATCACTTTACAAAAAAATCTTTTGATTCTTGGTCTGAATTAGTTGCTTCCTTAAAGGAAACTTATTTACCTTACAATTATGAAAGAAATTTGTGGGAACAAATACGTTCTACAAAACAGTCTTTCAAACAACCTGTCTCTGCATATATTTCTTATATGGAGTCTTTGATGCTCCGGTCTTCAAAATCTATTCCTGAGTGTGAAAAAGTAGATGAAATCATTAATGGTCTTCTTCCTGATTATGTCAAGGCTCTTGCTTTCCAGGATGTGGAATCAGTTGCAGACCTTACAAAGTATTGTAAGAGATTTGAAGCTGCTCTTACTATTTGGTCTCGCAGTAAATTTTCTGTTGAGTCTCTTTCTTCTTCTGCTACATGTTGGAACTGCAACATGACAGGTCATACTTTTCAAGTATGTAATAAACCCAAGAGAAAGTTTTGTCATGGTTGTGGGTTTAAGAATATCACTACAAATGAATGTAGCAGATGTTCAAAAAACGGTTTGAAAGAACATTCCAGGGAAAACTTTTCGAAGACATTTAAACAACCCAAGTCAGTGAATGTGTCTAAGAAAATTATACCTAAAACTGCTTCTTTTATATCTAATGATAATTTAAGCACTTTTTCTTCAGTACAATCTGAAACTATACCTTCTTCGACTTCTTCTGTTCTTTCTAGTGGTCCTTTAAATTCTAAGGTACATTTAAATTCTACTTCATTATTAGATGTTCATAATAATGATAATAGACCATATATTTCTATTTCTGTAGGTGATGAGACAATATCTGCACTTCTTGATACTGGCAGTAATGTTAGTATTATTGGTTCTCCTTCTTTATTTTTACTTAAAAAACTCAAATTAGCACTTAATTATGATGTTTCAAGTCAACTCACTACTGCTGATGGAAACATTCAGAGTATTTTAGGATATGTTTGGTTACCTGTTACTTTATTGAGTAAAACTCAATCACTTAAAGTGTTAATAGTTCCTTCTATTTCACATAAGATGATATTAGGTATGGATTTTATTCATTTGTTTCAACTTTGTTTGGATTTCTCAAATTTTTCATTTAAGGCTACAGATTTATCTACTTGTGTAGTAAATACTGTTAGCAGTGCTGAAAATCTTTCTTACATTCAGCAGTCACAACTTAACTCTGCTCATCGTAGTGATTCTGTAAATGTAGTAGCTGACTCTCTTTCAAGAATTCCTGAAGCATCTCAAGTTTCTCTCTTGAATTTATTTAATTTAAAAACAGATGCTTGGTATAGGAATATGATAGGGAAAGTTACAGTAAACCCTAACTTATATCCTGCTTTTAAGGTTCAGGATGATGTTCTTTATAAATATGTTTTTTCTAGATCAAAGTTTTCTGATTCTTCTCCAGAATGGAAAATTTTTGTTCCTTCTCCACATAGGAAGGAAATTTTGCAAATTTATCATGATGATCTTACAGCTGCTCATTTAGGTGTCTTTAAAACCCTTTCTAGGATTTCAGAATTGTATTACTGGCCTAAAATGAGATCTTTTGTTGTGAACCATGTTCATAAATGTAAAGTTTGTGCTTCTTGCAAGCCTTTAGAGAATATTTCTCCTATCTTTAATGAAGTTCAGAAGAGAATAGGTCACTCTTACAATACCAACACTAAACGCTACAATTTATGTAGACATGATGTAAAATTTCATGTAAGTGCTAAAGTCCGGAAGAAAAATAACATCCTTTCAAAAGCTGTGGATGATTTTTCTGCTAAATTAGCTCCCAAATTTATTCCCTGTATTATATATAAAGTTTTATCTCCTTTAGTATATAATCTTAAGGATCTAGATGGTAAAGACCTTGGTAATTTTCATGTGCAAGATATTAAGTTAGATGTTACTGATTCTAGTGATGATGAGTCTCAATAATGTTGTTGATACTTCAATTCTCTTTGGTAGTCTCATCGTTACAACCGTTCAAGGAAAGTCAATGCACTGCCTAAACGTTGGGTTTTGTGCAAATCCGTCAACATTTTTGGAACCCAACGTGAACACAATTTCCGGTAATTCAAGTTCTCGGTAACAATGCGATACAAAACACTACGAGAATACTGAGGAAAGCAGTCGGACAATGATGAAATTGTAAAGCGTCTGTTTTCTCTCACCTTTTCGTCCACTTTCTGCACCAAATTTTCATTAATGACCGAAGGACGCCCACTCCGTTCTTCATCATGCACATTTGTGCGGCCATCTTTAAATGCTCTTACCCATTTCCTTACCATTCCATCACTCATAATGTTTTGTCCGTAAACTTCAACGATCTCACGATGAATATCGATCGGTTTTACGCCTTTAGCTCTAAGAAATCGTATAATAGCCCGTACTTCACAATCAGCGTGACTCACGATTGTTGGAGGCATCTTAAACACTGGAGTAAACAAGTATACAATGAAGAATCAGACTGTAATGGCGTCAGTGCGTAGACAAGAAATGTAGGTAACCAGCGCTCATGCGCGGAACACCGACCGTAGCGTTGCGGCGGCGGAATCGCAAAACGGTACTTACTTAAAAAACATGCCTCGTATATATATATATATATATATATATATATATATATATATATATATATATATATATATATACATATATATATATATATATATATATATATATATATATATATATATATATATATATATATATATATATATATATATAAGATATTAGAAGTGATTATTTCGACCAAAAAATAATTGATAAATACGTTCAAATTATCGGGTATAGTGGTCTATAATAAAAATCTTTCTTTTTTCTAAATTACCCAATATTTCGCTATTTATTTAAAAGCTTCCTCAGGAGTAAACTAAAAACAATTTGAACATTACAAAAAATGGCGTACAAATACATTTTAAAACACTTACAGAATTTAAAAGATTTCGCAAATAAAAACTGACATTGAAGTATTTGAAATATTGAATGTCAAGATTAAATTGTCTTAAGCACGTTCGTTACAGCTATACGATAAAAATATATATATATATATATATATATATATATATATATATATATATATATATATATATATAAATATATACGATATCGTATAGCTGTAACGAACGTGCTTAAGACAATTTAATCTTGACATTCAATATTTCAAATACTTCAATGTCAGTTTTTATTTGCGAAATCTTTTAAATTCTGTAAGTGTTTTAAAATGTATTTGTACGCCATTTTTTGTAATGTTCAAATTGTTTTTAGTTTACTCCTGAGGAAGCTTTTAAATAAATAGCGAAATATTGAGTAATTTAGAAAAAAGAAAGATTTTTATTATAGACCACTATACCCGATAATTTGAACGTATTTATATATATATATATATATATATATATATATATATATATATATATATATATATATATATATATATATATTGATGTGTAATGATGATTAAAAATTAAAAAACCCTGAATTTATACCCGTTTTTTTTTTCAGGCAATCATTTTCAAATTATTCAATTCAATTATTCAAAAATATTTCAAAATTCAGTTATTGACATAATTCACTTTTACAGTGAACGACGCATTCGCTAACAGTTATTTCAAATTGTGTAGAAACCAAACATAAATAACGGACTTTTACATACTGTTAATGTAGTTATTTAATCTAATAATGTAGTTTATTTGAATTAACGTTTTCGACTATATTTATTTGTCCGAACATTTATTGTTACGGTTCGTAGGTAAAAGAGGTTAAACATTAATGTTTAATAGCAATAAAGTAGAAACATTGAATTTCTGAAATTAGTGCTCGGCCTTAAGAGCACTTAAAAAGTTCTCTACAAACACCAACCGCGTTAAAATTAATATTGATACCTAACAAGAATAGATGTAACATAAATCAGCAATTACCGAGCAGAAACTGCGCCTCGCTGAGAGCCAAATGGTACAAGACCGCAATATTCACAAAAGGCTTTCAATCGAGCTCTTTTGTTTGCTATTTGGGTCAATATTTAATTACGAAACGACTTTTAATTGGGTATTCTGGAGGTCGTAATTATTTATCGTTTCGATTTAGGTCTCATTTGTTATCTAACAAAAATACCATTTAGATCCGATAAATTATCTTCCTGGTTTGAACCGTATCGCTTTTTGAGTGATTCGTTAAATAATAGGATTCAGCGTTTCACAACACGTATACGTAGTTTCCTCCAGTGGCGGATCCAGAAATCATTTTTGTCGGGAGGGGTCTTGAGGGTGACTTTTATATAGGATTTACATTTTTGCACCTTTAGGATTGATATGATTTGTGCCTCATGTAAGGGAACAATTTTCTCAATAATTATTTTAAGCGATATATTAAACCAATGAGAAGTTATTAAAACCCAAATACTCTAAGGGTGCAAAGAAGGATACAACATTAAGGGGTCTTAAACTTAAATAAAAAATAATAATTTAAACCCATATACTCTGTGACAGTAAAATCAAGTGTACAAGACTAATAAATCAAAGGAAAGTTATTAAAATATAAATACTGAAAAATCAAGGACTGTCAATTTAAACTAGGTAAAGACAATTCATTTAAACATACCTATCTTATAGCTACAAAATCCACAACAAACCAAGGATAAATAAGTATAAACCTTCTTCTTCTTAACATGCCATACACCAAAGTGCGTAGGCGACTATCTCATTACTAGAATTCTGTTCTTGGCGGCGTGACACAGCTCGCCTGTATTGTGTATTCCTGTCCATTCTTTAATATTCCTTAACCAGGATAATTGTTTGCGGCCGGCTCCTCTCCTACCTTCGATCTTCCCTTGTAGGATTAACTGTGGTATTTCATATTTTGCTCCTCTCAATATGTGCCCAAGGTAACCAATCTTGCGTTTTTTAATTAATTCAAAGAGTTCTCTTTCCAGAGAGTTCTCTTTCCAAGTATAAACCAAAGTTAAGTAATTTAAATGCAATAACTCAATGTAAGTATAAACATTAATGAATGTATTAAACATTCCTAATAAACTCTATCTTATGCTGAACATTGCGTGGACAGAGCACATGACCAACAACGAGGTGCTGAGAAGAATGAGGACTTAGAGAGAACTCCTAAATATTGTAAACAACAGAAAAACGAGTTATTTAGGATATATTTACAGGATGGGAAATATTGGCAGATATTTAATGGAAGGGAAAGTAGAAGGAAGAAGAGGTCCAGGAAGAAGAAAATGCTCCTGGCTGAAGAATGTAAGGGACTGGATAGGCATGGATACACGTTCGATACTAAGAACAGCTTAAGATAGAGAGCGATTTGCTGTAGTTATAGCCACCCTTCCGTAATGAAGAAGGAACCTTAAGAAGTGTAAACTGCATTTTATTTAAAATAATTTATTCAACAAAAAACATAATATAATTTAAGAATAATTATTTCTATAATCAGGCATATTAGGCTACAAGTGAGTAAAATATTTTTTTACTCGATATTGAAATTTTTCTCACGAATTGTCAGCAACAGCCGGCAACTTGTGGTAAATAAAAGTTCAGTGATTAAAAATACTATAAGAATAAGATAAACATCACACAAACAAACCACAAGACAATGCATAAGTAAGAATGACGACCACAAGGAAAGATGTATTGAGTAGATGGGTGGAATACTTTAATCGGGCACTTAATATGGAGGAAGAAGAAGAAAACCTGGAAGACGAAATAGATGAGGTAAGGGGAGCAGACGAGAGCGAAGAGGAACCACTAACGATTCTTAAAGTTAAAGATGCAGTTAAAAAACTAGCCAGAAACAAATCACCCGGAATGGATAATCTCCCAGCTGAACTATATAAAGAAGGTGGCCATGATACCATTATGGCATTCCAGCAGCTTATAAAAGAAATATGGACACAGAAATCCCTCCCCAATGATTGGAATATTGGAATACTTTGCACCATACACAAAAAAAGGAGATATCTTTGAATGCTCTAACCACAGAGGAATTACGCTTCAAATGCAACTTATAAAATATTTTCTACAGTGCTATATCACCGTATGGCACCATATGCGGAACGGATAGTAGGAAAATACCGGGCTGGTTTCAGAGATGGTAAAACTACAATTCATAATTGTATGTTTGAAACATCTGAAACAAATTTTGTAAAAAACACTGGAATATGGCATTGATACTCATCACATATTTATAGACTACAAAGCAGCCTGCGACTCTGTGAATAGAAGAGAAATATTGAAAGCAATGAAAGAGCTAGGAATACCAAATCAGTTGGTAAATTTAGCAAAACTAAATCTTGAAAAAGTTGAATGTAGAGTACGAATTCGGGGGGAACTATCTGAACCTTTTAAAACAAATAATGGGTTGCGCCAGGGAGACCCTCTCCCCTGTATAGTGTTCAATCTGGCTCTGGAAAAAGTGCCATGCCAGTATGTCACAAATCACAACCACTGATTCAATATATAATAAATCAGTGCAAATCCTGGCCTATGCTGATGATATCAATATTGTTAGGAGAACAGAAAGCTCTGTACGAGAGGCGTATGTAGCATTAAAAGAATCAGCTACAAAAATGGGTTTAATAATAAACACCAACAAAACGAAGTATATGAAAATAAGCACCAACCACAAATTCGCAGAGATAAACCGCAGAATTTGCACGGCGAACAGATGCTATTTTAGGTTCAATCTCCTCCTTAAATCCGCAATTATATCGAGAAATACAAAAAAAACTATACAAAACAATAATACGCCCAGTCCTAACATATGGTTCAGAGACCTGGACTCTAACAAAAAATAATGAAAACATGTTAAAATGTTTCGAAAGAAAAGTACTAAGGCAAATCTATGGAGCACTGAATGACAATGGAGTGTGGAGAAGACGATACAACTTCGAACTTTATAGACTATATCAGGAACTTGATATCGTAAAACATATTAAGGTAGGACGTCTGAGGTGGATAAGACATGTAATGCGGATGGAACAAAATGACCCAGCTAGAAAAACGCTCCTTGATAGACCCATTGGTTAGTGAAGAAGAGGAAGTCCCAGAACAAGGTTCCTTGATAACATCGATGAAGACATTAGAGATATATGAATACGTGCTTGGCGGAGGAAGGCGATGGATAGGGACGACTGGAGAGAAATTCTTGAGGAGGACCCACGTAGGGTTGTACAGCCAGAATGATGATAAGAATAAGATAAGTAAATATTATATAATTTTATAAAATGTATTCTTTTCTATAATTGCATCAACATAGAGAAATTTCAGGATGCACATTGATGAGTGCTAAACCAGTTAACCTTTCCTCCGAAATTCTATTTCTAAGCCAAGTCTTTAGACGCTTAAGCGTAGAAAAACTACGCTCTGCTGTTGCTGCACTGACTGGCAGTGTAATTAATATTTGCAGAAATATTCTTGATATTTGGATGCATATGAATATCGCAGTTTTCTAATACTTGTAAAATAGAATCAGGAAGTTTTCCATTATTTTGCACGACTCTTTTCCACTTTTGAATCCACAGTGAAAACTCTTGTTCTACTGTGGAATATGCAGTAGATGGTCCAATAATATCCTGGAAGGTATCAACAATTTTTTTAATGCAACTTTATCTTTTGGTGTGTTATCAGTTTTAGGTAAAACAACTCGAAGATTAAATAGATTCATAACTTTCGATAAAAGTCGTTCTTCTAAATCAGTTAAGATATTGTCTAAAAGGGGTAAATAAATAGATCTTCGGAAATATTCTTCGCAAGAGTTAGCAGGTTGGTTTTGACGACAGGTTTGACGAGAAACTAAACGAGGCATCTTCAATTCAATGTCTAGTTGTTCAGCTATTTACTTTACTTCATAATAAAGTTTGCTAAAAACAGATTCAGATTTGATCTTTTATTTTGAAGAATGCATTTAGTGTCCTCTATGGCCCCAGTAACCTTCTTTAAATCTAATTTTGGTGATTGAAGAAGACGACTAAGTGATACAGTTGTACTTAAAACATCACTAAGACAAACTACTGAAATGGGAAATTCTGGGCTCCTAATAGTTTGCATTAATGAAAATGCATCAGCTGACATTTTACTGTTCTTCCACATAGAAATTGTTTCAAGAGCGTTGTATATTTTGATGATTGATTCGCCCTGGAACTGAAGATGACCTTCATGGTTTGGAAGAAGGTGATGAAATACAAGTAGTTTTCTGTAAAATAGAGGACAAAACTGAAAAATTATTTAAAGTCGAAGAAAACGATATATGATTCAATACCATGTTTAATTAAAGTTGATTTTAATAATTTTGTTAGTTTTACTGCCACAAGTTCTCTCCCCTGGCCAAATAAGTATCTACCCTGATCTGGATGTCTCTACCCTGGCCAATGTATTTACCCTGGCTTTGTAAAAAGTAATAAAATATGCATAAAGTGACTTGCGGGTGCACTTCCACTGTGAGAAAAAGATTGCTTAGTTTTGGACTTAGAGGATGTAAGGCACGGAAGAAACCACTGCTTTCAGAAAAGCAAAGATTGCACCGTTTGAAATGGGCCAAGGAACATCGAATCTGGACCGCAAAGCAGTGGCAGAGTGTACTCTTTAGTGATTAATCCACTTTCAATATTAATAATCATGCTGGAAATGCCTACGTCAGAAGATTTCCTGGTGAAGAATTTTCTCCAAAATGTGTTCTTCCCACAATTAAACATCCAACCTCCGTTATGATATGGGGTTGCATGTCCGCTCGAGAAGTTGGTCGCCTACACGTTCTCTCTGGGATGATGAATGCTACCAAATACATTGAGGTACTACAGAATAAGATGCTGCGTAGTGGAAAAGACCTGTTCGGCGAAGAAAAATTTATTTTTCAGGATGATAATGCTCCTTGTCAAAGAGCAAAATTGGTTAAAGCTTGGATGGGGAGTAATGAAATTGATGGGATGGACTGGCCAGCGCAATGCCCGGATCTCAATCCCATCGAGAATTAGTGGCAAAGGATATCAAACATCATTTCCAAAAGCAAACCCACAAATAAAACGAAATTAATCGAATCTCTAATCCACGCTTGACATCACTGTATTTCCATGGAGGAACTGCAAAAATTAATAAATTCCATGCCCAAAAGATGTGAACTAGTTATTAAAAACAAGGGCTGGCTAATTAAATATTAAAATTAGTTTAAATTACTTCAATGTGATGTACAATATCGTCTTGATGTAAATATAGCCTAATTTTTGTAATATTGAATAAAAAATGATTAATAAAAAAAAACTACATTTTTTTATTAATCAAAATTTTTGCTGTGTTTGCATTTTATAATATTGTGTTTAAGTGCTTGTTTAATGTAGATAGTTAATGGGTATTTAAGGTAAATGCCTTAAACTTCTATTTTCATATATTTGGTAAGGTGATGCAGGACTTAACACCACTGTAGGACAAAAATCGTAATATAAGTGTTTAATGACAAAACAGCAACTTTTCTCCGTGGCCGTATCTTCTATGGACTCAAAACCTTTTATAGTAGAATTACCCATATTCTATTTGTTTATAAGCCAAAAAATTGTTTATAATTTTTAAACATTCCTGAGGCCACCCAAATAATCCGATTTTAATTCCATAAAGTACATTAGATAGGTAAAGTACTTTTTTATGAGTAAAAAAATTTACAAACTTCTATAAATTCTATATGGTCTAGTTTTTGTGATAAGACTTTAAAAAATTTCAGTATTTTTAAAAAAATTAGATTGCAAAATTATTATATTATCTATTAAATTGATTTTAATGAAATTTGATGGACTGTTTTATTACATTATAAAGATTTTCTAGACGAATTATGAACCCTTACGAGGGGTTTGTTAACCCCTGTTTTTTTTTAATTTATTGCTATTGCGCAGCAAGGGTAATAAATTAAAACATTTTTAATCAGCCGTTTCTTATAGAAAATTTAATTTTCGCTATTTTATTTCAGTACGACTTTGCTCTAAAATGAATTGTTTTAAAGTTATAAGTATACAAAGTAGAAAAAAATCGATGTTTTTAGTAATTTTTAAATATTTTAATTTATTTATTAATGTTTCTGACGTATTTGACAGGGAGTATAAGTTAAGTATTATTACTGAAGTTATAACACAACTTTTTCTGCAAAAATCCGAATGCCACCTCTCATATTCACCTCAAAACAGATCCGCCCTGGTCTATTAGTATACTTAAGAAATTCTTAAGTTCTTACATGGTAATCGATAATATATCTTTCACTAGATATTCTTTTCTTAGAATGCCGTCTCCCTACGAAGGTTAGCAATCATAACGGCTATTTTTATTTTTGAACTTGCTGCTCTAAACAAATCAATCGATCTGCATTGATACAAATCACGTAGATTCTTCAACCATGAGTTCTACCTTCGGCCAACAGATCTTCTTCCTTGAATCTTTCCCCTGTATTATGAGTCTCAAAATTTCATATTTTGGTCCCCTCATCACGTGGCCTAGGTATTATAGTTTTCTGGTTTGTATAGTGGTGATTAGTTCTGTTTCTTTACCAACCCTCTTCAGTACTTCTTTATTTGTAATTCTATCCGTCCATAATATTTTTAATACTCTACGGAATAACCAGAGTTCGAAAGCTACAATTCTTTTTAAATTGCATTTTTTTAATGTCCAAGTCTCAGCTCCATATAATAATATTGAAAATATATAACAGGGAATGGTACGTAGTCTGATCTCCAAATTTAGATTTTTGCACGTTAGGAGTGGCTTCATTCGTATAAATGCTGATCTGGCAATCTCTATTCGCCTGTTTATTTCTGCAGTATGATCAGTGGTTTCATTGATCAAAGTTCCAAGCACTGATATGTTTCTACGTGTTCTATCACGTTACCATTAATTGTCAATAGGTAATGTATATTTTGTGGTCTTTTTGTAATTAGCATGTATCTACTTCGTTTTTTTAGCGTTTATAGTAATTCTCATCTCAGCACTATTCATACTTAAGCTTTCGATAAGATGTTGTAGATCTTCTATACTCGTTGCTATGATCACAGTGTCGTCTGCATATCGTAAGTTGTTAATTAGTTTTCCGTTAACGGTAACTCCCGCTTTGATATTATTGAGCGTGTTTTGGAAAATGTCTTCAAAATATAAGTTAAACAAAAGTGGCGATAAAACACATCCCTGTCTAACTCCTCTACAGATCTTCATTTCTTCTGAGTGTTGCCCATCAATTTGATCTATGGCACTTTGGTTCCAATATAATGTTTGCACTATATTTATAATTTTACTGTCAATGCGCTTGTTCATAAGTATTGATATTAGTTTTTCATGTCTTACTTTATCGAAAGCTTTTTCGTAGTCAACAAAGCACAAGTGTAGATCAACGTTTAGATCCCGACATCGCTGAATCAATATGTTGATGGCAAATAGTCCTTCTCGAGTACCCATTCCATTTCGGAACCCGAACTGCGTCTCGCTAATATCCTCCTCTAGCCTTCGTATATTCTCTTATGTATTACTTTCAACAGTTCTTTTAAAGTATGACTCATGAGGCTCAGTGTTCGATAATCAGAGCACTCTTTTGCTGCTTGTTTTTTAGGGATGGTTATAAATGCTGACTTCAGCCACTCTGGTGGTATTATTCCCGTATCGTATACCGTGTTGAATAAATCTGACAATACTTCCAAGTTATCCTCTTCCACTAGTTTTAACAGTTCTACTGGTATTTCATCTAATCCAACTGCCTTATTGTCTTTAGAGTTTTTGATAGCATATTTGATTTCATCTATCGTGATCTTCTGTCTCTCTAAAGGATTTAATTCTTGTATTTTCTGCATTTCACCTCTTTCATCTTGGAAAAGTTCTCTAACGTACTCCTCCCATCGTGTTAATTTCTCTGGTAAATCTATTAGTAGTACTCCTTTTTTGTCTTTTATGTGCCCATGCTGTCTATTTCGACCTATTCCAGTCACTTCTCTTATTTTTTTGTGCATATTTCTCATATCATATTTTGTTTCTAGTTCTTCTATCTCTTTACATTGTTTCATCAAATAGATTTCCTTAGCTGTTTTGATTTTTTCCTTAATTATTCGTTGTATTTCTTTATACTTCTGTAGATCTTCTCCTTTATATTTCCTTCTTTCTTCCATCTGTAATAGTATTTCTTCTGTCATCCACTGTTTTTTAGCCTCTGACCGATGTTGTATCAAACTTTCTGGAGCTGGTTTCAGTAATGTGTTTTTAATATTATACAACTTTTTATTTACGTCCATAATTTGTTTGTTGTCAGTTAGTGTTTTTTGCATATTAACATTCACATTATTTTTTAATTCGTTTTTTTATTTCTTCGTTTTTTAGCATTCTTACATTAATTTTTGGTTGTTGTTTTCTGAGTTCAATTCTTTTTAATTTTATTTTTACGTCAGCACTAACGGATTGTGGTCTGAGTTAACATCTGCTCCAGGATAAGTTTTAACTGAGGTTATAGAGTTTTTATATCTGATATTTACGAGTATAAAGTCTATCTGGTTTCTGACAATGTGGTTTTCTGTATGTGAAGGAGACGTCCATGTATATAGTCTTCTGTTAGGAAGCTGGAACCAAGTATTGGCAATTACCATATTCTTTTCTTGGCAGAATTCTATGAGCCTTTCTCCCCTCTCGTTTCTAGTTCCTAATCCGAACTGTCCATCTACATTTTCAACTGTACCTACTACAATTTTTGCATTAAAGTCTCCTAAAATGTAAGTAATATCTCTAGATTTTGTTAACTTGATTGTATTGAGCAATTCTGAATAAAACTTTTCGATCTCATCTTCGGTCTTATCAGCTGTGGGTGTATAGACTTGGATCATATCAATATTACAGTTCCGTGCTTGAATTTTTAACCTTAATATTCTTTCTGAGATTTGAATCACACCTAGCACTGATTTTCTAATAGTGTTGCTTATGATGAAAGCTACTAGATATAATTCTCTAAAATTATGTAGAATAGAATCTGTAGCAACCCGAGAATATACCTTACACAATTTTCAATTCCCCATACCCAAGTATCGTGTTAATAAAGATTGAAAATAGAAAAAAAAATCTACGACGAAATAAAATAAATTAGGAGTTTCGTGTATTCGTCGATCCGAAAGGTAATTTGATTCTATCAAAAAAAGAAAAGTATCTAGCAAAAACTGTCACGGTTTCTAATCGAGAAAGGGATCGACCTTAAATAAATTGCTAAACAGAGAGAACGTTCGACAAAACGAAAAAAGTTTTCCGAATGGTTTATGGAAACTATTTGTAAGAAGACATCCTTGCAACTAAGGTAGTATACCTTACGAAAAAGATACATTATGGAAATAAATATTCAGTTTTCCAGAGTAGTTCTTGGCTTCACCTATTTTCCTTTTTCAGGGCATAAATTATTTATTTTACTTCTTAGATATGTAAAAATATATAACTTCCTCTAGCATTCCAACAAGCGAGGTATACATATGTTTTATTCAAGTGCATTAATTTTTAACACAACCGTTTACCATTTATTTATTATTAATTTACCGTACTGTTATATTATATAACATAATCATAGCAAAATAACTATCGTTACATGTCTACATTCAATCACATCATTAAATTAACATGATGTCATTACAGTTCTGCGGGTAAAGTCCTACCAGAGATCTAAGAAAGTCATTAATATTTATTATTCGATATCGATTTGCATTAGGGTAGATCGGGGCTAGTTGTGACAGGGGCATGTTGTGACAAATAGTTTTATAGACTAACCATAGGTAGCAGCGTCGCCCGGTTACCCAGAATTCCACGTCCGCCTGTCCTCAGTCTGTTTGTGTAGTTTGGTTGTGATGCTATGCGTTTCTGCCGCTTTATAAAATTATATGTCATTTCGTTGTAACGAAGTAAAATTTTGCTGTTGTCTTTGAATTGTTATTTCACTTTCAAAGCACAAGGTAAGAAACTTATTCTAGTTGTAGTAGATAGTTTGTTTATTTCTCTCTAGTAAGACACAGTTTGGTTTCTATACGACGTGTCAAGGTCTGTGCAAGTGGCTTTATGTAAAATGGCGTACGGTGGGGCTAGTTGTGACGAAAGGCTTGGGGCAGATTGTGACAGTGTCACAACATGTCCCTACTAATTTTAATGCATGTTTATGGGTTTGTTACAGATAATGGTGAGAAATTATAAAAGGAAAACGGAACGTGGTCGGAGTAATATAAACAGTTACGAGTCGGCTTCGTTAGATGTTAAGTCTGGATCGTGTAGTTTAAGGCAAGCAGCTGAAAAATATGGCGTTAACCGGATGTCCTTACTTAGATATATAAAAAAACAACAAACCAATCCAGATGGAGTGGTAGAAATGGGTTACAAAAGACCTCGAATGATATTTTCACAACAACAAGAAGAAGAGCTCTGTGAATATGCTGTTCAGGCAGCGAAAATATTTTATGGTATTAGCCCAAAAGAAATGAAAAGTTTAGCTTTTGAATTTGCTATAGCGAACAAAGTTCTTGTGCCTGAGAATTGGGTAGCAACAAAACACGCCAGTAATGATTGGTTTACAAAGTTCATGCAACGTAACAATAATGTGTCTATTCGTGTTCCTGAGGCTACCAGCTTAAGTCGGAGTACAAGTTTCAACAAGCACAATGTCGGACTCTTTTTTGATAACCTCGAATTAGTATTAAGTCAAAACCATTTTACAGCTAATGATATTTGGAATATAGACGAGACAGGGACTGGGACTGTCCAAAAACCGGTAAAAATCATAGCGAAGAAAGGCGAGAAAAGAGTTGGTGGTGTCACTTCAGCTGAGAGGGGGACCAATGTTACTATGGTTCTTGCTATTAACGCAGAGGGTAACTCAGTTCCTCCTATGTTCGTTTTTCCACGTAAGTTTTACAAGGAGCATTTTGTACGTGATGGGCCAGTAGGTTGTTGTGGTACTGCTAACCCAAGTGGCTGGATAACAGGCCCGGACTTTTTGTTTTTTATGAAGCATTTTGTAAAAAAAGTAAGGTGCTCAAAGAAATCACCGGTTTTAGTTCTGTTAGACAACCACAGTGCTCACCTATATATCGAAGTCCTTGACTATTGTACAGAGCACGGTATTACTCTCTTATCGTTCCCTCCCCATACAACAAATAGACTTCAACCACTGGATGTTTCCGTTTTTGGTCCATTTAAGAAGTTTTTAAACGACGCCATGTGTGGATGGATGAAATCTCATCCTGGAAACACAGTCTCAATTTATGACATCCCAAGTATAGTGAAAACAGCATTACCTAAAGCTGTAACACCAACAAATGTTCAGGCAGGATTTCGTTCTACAGGAATATGGGAATTCAATAGAAACATTTTTAATGAAGAAGACTTTCTGTGTTCTTCGGTGACCGACCGACCTTTGAATAGGCCTATTGACATCGTAGATGGTAATGAGGAAGCCAGTGCTGGGCAGCTTAAAGAGTTTCAGCATCTCGATGAACCTGAACCGTCGTCATATTATGCTAACCAGCCAGGACCCTCCCATACCTATCAACCAGGACCATATCAACAAGGATCATCGCAGGCCAACCTACCAGGATCATTCCATGCCGAAGTTCTGCCTGTCAGCCCTATGGATATAAGACCTCTGCCAAAAGCTGGTCCTCGAAAAAATAAAAAACGCAAGAGCTTAACATCTGCAATTTTGACTAGCACACCTGTCAAGGAGACAATTCGCAGTGAAGAGTTAAAGAGGAAGGAAACAATAAAGTGCAAAGAGGATAAAATAAAGAAAAAATTATTTGACTCAAAACAACTGTTGCCTAAGAAAAAAGCAGCGCCAAAGAAAGAGACCGCAACAAGAAAAAGAGAAGACAGCTCAGAAGAAGAGGAAGAAGATTACTTTTGCTTAGTTTGTATGGGACCATATAAAAAGTCTAGGTTAGGAGAAGACTGGGTGCAATGTATGGAATGCAAGAGGTGGGCTCATGTAAAGTGCACAAAAGATGATCTTTATTATGTTTGTATAAACTGCCACTCTTCAGAACTACAAGTAGAATCAGCACAAATTGACGATAGCGATTAAGTTTTTTATTTTACTTTAAATTCACTAGATGTTTTTCTACACATTTGTTTCTTACATAAACATTTATCAAACATTTATGTATCTATACTTAACTATAAAATAAATTTATTATGGAAACTTTGTTATTATTCTCCAACTAAAGTTTATTATATTTAAAAATATTTACTGTCACAACCTGCCCCAAGTTCGTCACAACTTACCCCATATTGGGGCAAATTGTGACAATATGTGCATTTTGTAAAACTATTTACATACTGTAAGGTATTGCTTAAAAATTGCTGATGTTCCCAAATAATGATTCCCAATTAAAAATAGTACCTCATTAAAGTAATCTAACAGCCCTAAAAATTACGAAAAAAATGTTAAAAATTATTTTGTCCAAAGTGGCACAACTAGCCCCAGTCTACCCTACTTATTGGATTGTTAGGTGTTTAAAAGGTTACAAAAATATTTACATACACTACATTCACATATTTACAAAACTTTATCATTTCTAAATAGAGCACAAAAAGAACATAGGCAAAAATATTTTAGAAATTTTTTTTTTTTTTATTTAAAACACTTATACCACATCAACCACGCAGGGTTATTAGTGGGATGACAAACACAATAGTTTTAATACGATTATGTACATTAAATAGTATTATACAATTTTATATCTTTTATGACTCTGCAGGTCATCATGCAGGGTAGAGTCGATGGCAAAAAGGGAATAGGTAGAAAGAGGAAGTCATGGCTGCGAAATATTCGAGACTGGACAAACATGACTGTAGACGAATTATTCCACGTTGCAAAAGATAGAGAAGCCTTTAAAAATGTGGTCGCCAACCTCCGTTAATGGGGACGGCATAGGAAGAAGAAGATATCTTTTAAATAACTTAATACATTTAAATTTTTATCTGTCAAGATGGATTTGAGGTCGTCTGGAATTCCATGCATTCTTCTTTGATTTTGGAAACATGGGCAGTCAAGTAGGAAGTGTTTCACTGTCAATGAAGTGGAGCAGTTATTGCAAATTGGCGGTGGATCTTTAGTGATTAAAAATTTGTGTGTGACAGCAGTATGACCAATTCTTAAACGGTTTATAATTACTTGATCTCGTCTACTTGTGGGGTTATTCAAAGAGCTGTTCACCTTTGGGCATATTGGGTTTAATTTGGTTACTGAATTTTCCCAGTAATTTTGCCAAATGTTACTGCAATGATCTTTAATCAGATGTTTCATGTCACAATAAGGATATTTTTGTAGTATCTTCTAAGTTGATACGGCTTGTAGTTGCTAGTTGATCTGCTTTTTCATTTCCCCAGATTCCAGTATGCGATGGTACCCAAATGAAAGCTATGTCCTTTCCCATGGAATGAAGTGTTTCTAATTCATTTTTTATTGCTTGTACAATGGGATTTGTTGTATAAATTTGCTTTAATTTCAATAACGCATTAAGTGAATCTGTAATGATGACGCACTTCATATTGTTACTCGTTTTGAAAAAAGTTAAGGCTTTTAATATAGCTGTGGTTTCACCTGTGAGTATACTACAATTTAAAGGTAAGTGTATGCTGTAGGAGTTTTCTTCATCAGAATAGTAAGCAGCAGCATGTCCATCTTGGGTTTTAGAGGCGTCGGTAAAGATTTGTAAGTAGTTGGGGTAATTTGATATGATTTCTGTAAAAAGATGTTTAATTATCGAGAAGTTTGTATATGATTTGGGATACTTTCTTAGTGTTAGGTCAATGGTAAGTAGGCGGGTTGTCCATGGAGGAGAGATTGCATTTGTATATAGCAATAGACTAAGTTGATCCATGTTAAAATTTGTGACTTTTATTCTTTCTATTAGAGGAATACAGTTTGTTGCCTTTTTAAAAGAGAGGATGCCAGGGTGGAAAATTTGAGAGAAAAGAGGATGTTGTTTTTTAATTGAAATTTTGGCAATATAGTTTAGTGATAATTGTTGCCGCCTTATGTTTAGAGGTGGCTCTTTAGCTAGAACTTGTAAACTACTAGTGGGACTAGTTCTAAATGCACCAAGTGCTAATCTCAAAGCTGCAGATTGAATACCGTTAAGCTTTTTTAAGGTAGTTTTGCTTGCAGAGTTATAACAAATGCAACCAAAATCTAGTTTACTCCTAATGAGTGATTTGTATAAGTTTATTAATATTTTAGTATCTGCGCCCCAAACTTTATTAGACATAATTTTGAGTATATTTAAGCTAGATTGGCAGGAATGTTGTAGATTATTAATATGCAAGTTCCAATTTAAGGTTCTGGTAAAAGTTATTTTAGAAAATTATTTTTAAATTTAAGGTGTCTAAAAGCTGATTTTATACCGTTATCAACTGAATTTAAAAATATTTACATAAAATACGTATACATAGAAAGTTTACCATTTATAAATACAATTCAAAAAGTACTTACATTTAAAAAAAATTACATGGGCGAGTCAGTTTCACTATCACTGTCGTTATCTAGATCTATAATAATTGTTTCTTTGAGCAATATATCTGTATTTTTCCAGCTGTTATTAGTTATTGTCTCCATTTCTAATTCAATTAGACGAAACACAGATGAATTTAGGGTAAGCGAAACGTTACTTCACCTTACCGATGCTTTTAGCTCATGCCATATGTGTTCAATAGCATTGAACATGCAAAAGTAAGGAGGAAGTCTTAATATTGTATGACCCATTTCTTCCGCCAAACTGTCGCAATAATATTGTTTTCTGATGGAAAATGATTTTAAAGTTTCAAGTAATTATTTTTAGAATAATTATCTTTATAATATATATCATTTTCCAGCATATATTCCTGGATTCTAAGTTTGGTGTCATTAGAACAAGGAACTTTATTCGGCCTGCGACTGTGTCCATGACAATTACACTGTTTGGTGCTATATTTGGCAATACCTTCGTTGAAAACCAGTTCTCAAATAATTCTGACGTGGCGTCATCATGATAGTCGACACGGGGTCCTTAATGTTTTTGCATGACAAGGCTAAAGCATTACGTATAAAACCATTTTTTTTTCCTGTATGGATTATTGTAATACGTTTTCCTTTATTTGATGAAGCTTTTGTTGTACAGCGATAAGAAGAATCTGCCCAACCACATTTTGGAACATCATGGGTGTCAAAGAACGTCCCACCCAGATAAACAATTTTTCTTCCATTTTCTCTGTATTTGTGAATTTGAATTAAAAATTCGGTCCTCCATATTTGTAGACAAGCACATTCCACAATCACTTGGCGTTTATCGATCGTTTTTATTTTAAAGCCGTTTTTTAGAAGACATTGCCTTACTGTCTCACTGCAGCACTTGATTCATGTATCAACTTTCTGCCACATATGCATGATGGTTTTTAACGTGGGGATCATCTATTATTCATACATGTTATAAATTTTTCTTCTAATGATGTCCACATCATGCCGGTCTAGTTTCCTAAACATACCAGCGTCTTTTCTTTTTCTTCTATTTACTATCGGTTGTTTTGTTATTGACCACACTGTCTTCATTGGCCTTTGGCCAAATTCAGATATATTTTTTCGATCCTGATAATAACCTAGCTTTTAAAAAGAGAATTATAAATAACCCGTCATTATAACCTCATTACGTCTTATCAGTGAAAGTCAATTGAAATAATTTCTTGGAATGGTTTCATTTTGAATATTACCTAAAGCACCAATCACGATATATTTAAAATCGTAATTATATTTTCTGACTTGGGGAACAGGTAGACTAATACAGTGATTCCCAACCTGGGGGCGATCGCCCCCCGGGGGGCGATTTGAGATATTCAGGGCAGCGATAGAGCGAAGGGGGCGATATGGGGGGCGACAGAGAAAAGGGGCGATAAGGGGGGCGTTTAGCATCCGGAAAACGAGAAATGGGTAATTGGGAAAAATAAGAAAAGAGAAAAAAATATAATACTTTCGATCGGATATCCATAGGATAATAAAAAGTAAATATATGTATACCAATGCAGGTAATAATAACACAAACATCTCGTCTAGTCACAGATCTTTTCGAACACGAGGCGTCACAATATTACAATCATTATTAGTCACAATGTTAGAATTCGGACAGAGACGTCGACGCGTGGCAATATAATTATTTATTGAGAATTGCAAGATAGTGTTTTTATTCTTTGCCTTCTCAATAAGTTGTAATTAATTACAACTATGTCAGAAAATGTCAGCACCTAAAAAAAAGTGCCGGCAGTACTCAACGGAGTATTTGAAATATGGATTCATTGAATTTCCAGGAAATAAGAATCTACCATTGTGTCTTATTTGTGCAAAATCTTTGTCAAGCGAATACATGAAGCCGCCTCGTCTTATGGATCACTTGAAGAGGATTCATCCAGAGAAGTCAGACAGACCCGTCCAATATTTTGCGGTGAGTAAAAGTCTTTTGTTTGTAGGATGTAATTTTTCCATGTACAGTTACAATCATTGAATAGTTTACAGACTTACGTATTTAGGAGCCTATTTTTTAAATTTTTACCCCGTTTAAACGCACCTTTTACGTCAAAAGTATTACAATGTAAAAATTAAAGTGTAAACTATTTAGTGATCGTAACTGTACCTAGGTATCAACATATTATAATTATTTTTACTTTCTATTACCAAAAGTCAGACTGAAAGAAAACCTTTTTTAAACTGTATTACCATTACTTATAATAATTAAAGTGAATGTGTATTTCTTTCGTTTACAGGAGTTCAAGGCAAAGTATGAAAGGCGAGTTACTGTTGGGTCATTGATTGCAAAAGCTACCAAGAAAAACGACAAGGGTTTACTTGCTTCCTACAAGGTATCATTCTTAATAACAAAAAGTGGCAAGCCGCACACAATTGGAGAAGAACTCATCCTCCCAGCTGTCAAAGAGATAGTTGATACTATGTTGGTACCCAGTTAGGCCAGGCAAGTAACAGATGCAGTTCCTCTCCGCAATAATACTGTCTCCAGAAGAATTGATGAAATGGGAGCGAATGTCGAAGATGTTCTCTGCAACAAATTGAAAAGCAGAGAGTTTACTGTGCAACTTGACGAGAGTACCCTGAGTGACAGCATAGCTTTGCTGCTGTCATATGTCCGATTCATTGACGACAATGGAGAAATGGCCGAGGAAATGCTATTTGTTAGAAGTCTGATTACTGATACAAAAGGATCTTCCATATTTGAAGTCATTAAGAGATTTTTTGAGGAAAAAGAGATTCCCTTATTAAATATGATCGCCTGTGCTACTGACGATGCAGCAGCAATGACAGGACGCCATTGGGGATTTATTGCACATCTGAAACAAGCAGTACCTGGAATTTTGTGTGTTCACTGCGTCATTCACAGAGAGCATTTGGCTGCCAAGAATTTGAGTGGGAGGTTGCACGATTCTCTTCGACTTGTCATAGATGCGGTAAATAAAATTAAAGCAAAACCAAAGAATGATCGAATATTTCGTACACTTTGTGAAGAAAATGATGAGATATTTAATACATTGCTACTACATACGGAAGTCCGCTGGTTTTCTAAAGGCAATTACTTAAAGCGGTTCTTCAGTCTCATGGATACTGTTATTGAATTTCTTAATACTACTGACCCCACACTGAGTACAGAACTACAAGAGAAGCGAAATGACATCGCTTACTTATCAGATATTTTTCAAAAATTAAAGGAAATAAACCTGCAACTACAGGGGAAGAACATAAATATGGCCAAAGCGAAGGGAGTAGTCGGAGCATTCATTGACAAACTATCTATTTTTGAAGAAAATATGCAGAGAAGAGAGAGAAGAAAATATGCACCAAATTCCCCAACTTGAAATCTTCTTGTGGTGATTCGGAGGATCTTCAAACATATTGCCTCCACCTTCAAACACTGAAAGAAGATCTGCATTCCGATTCCAAGATTTGGCTAGTCTGAAAGTGCCAACTTGGTTTATCAATCCTTTCAGCGTGGAAGTTTCAACGGTATGTTCTTCTCTTCAAGAAAACTTGATTGATTTGAGACATGATGTTGAAATTGAAAGTTTTTGTTTCGGGAGTGTGGGTACGAAAGATTTTGGCAGCGGATAAAAGAAGTGTATCCAATCTTGTGGAATGCAATCAAATTATTATTATTGGCATTCCCCACAACATATCTAGTGGAGAAAGGTTTTAGTTCTGTGTGTATATTGAAAAACAGACAAAGAAATAGGCTCGACATAATAGAAAGAGGGGATTTGAGGTTGTTATTAACCAACATTGAGCCAGACATAAAGAAATTATATGAGAGACACCAGGCCCAAGGAAGCCATTAACAATTCTTTTACACACATATAACCATTTTACAAAATGTAAAAATAAATAAATATGGATACTTACCTTTTGTATAGATTCATTATTTGTTTCAATTTAATTGGGTGGGGGGGGAGCGATTGTAGTATTTATAACTGGTGAAACCTGTCTAAGGGGGCGATCATGGGAAAAAGGTTGGGAACCACTGGACTAAGATAATATTATGACAATTTCGTTTTAGTTATTTATTTGATTTTGTTCATAAAGGAAGACAATTTGATTTGTGTATAAAACAATATTATTTAAAAATGTTTCGTCCGTGGGAAGAGCCTAGTACTTCTCGTGAAGATATTGATAATAATAATGCCGAAAGAATAGACGTCAGTGTTAACAAACCCGTAAAGCGATGTGTTTTGTCAGTTGACAAAAAAAAGTGATATTTGACGTTTACACTACTCTCCTTGAACAAGGACTTTGCAAATTTAATGCAGTGAAGGAAGCGGCAGCCTTAACACGAAGACCAATGAACACAGTGTTTTCCATAACAAAACAACCGATAGTAAGTAGAAGAAAAAGAAAAAACGCTGAACTAGACCGGAGTGATGTGGAGATCATTAGAAGAAAAATTTATGAAGAACAGATGGTCCCCACGTTAAAAACCATCATGCAAAAGTTGCAGAAAGATGACACATGAATAAGTGCTGCAGTGGGACATTAAGGCAATGTCAATTTTTAATTCAAATTCATTAATACTGAGAAAGTGGAAGAGAAGTTGTTTATCTGAATGAGACGTGGTTTGAATAAAGGAAAACGTATTACAATAATCCATGCAGGAACAAAAAATGGTTTTGTACCTAATGCTTTAGCCTTGTCATTCAAAAACATTAAGGACCCCGTGTCGACTATCATGATGACACCACGTCAGAATTATTTGAAAACTGGTTTTCAACGGTTATTGCCAAATATGCCACCAAACAGTGTAATTGTGATGGACAATGCCAGCTACCACAGTCGTAGACTGAATAAAGTTCCATGTTCTAATGACACCAAACTTAGAATCCAGGAATATATGCTGGAAAATAATATATATTATGAAGATAATTATTCTAAAAAACAATTACTTAAAACTTTAAAATCATTTTCCATCAGAAAACAATATTATTGCGACAGTTTGGCGGAAGAAATTGGTCATACAATAAGACTTCCTTCTTACTATAGCATGTTCAATCCGATTGAACACATATGGCATGAGCTAAAAGCATCGGTAAGGAGAAGTAATGTTTCGCCCACCTTAAATTCATCTGTGGTTCGTCTAATCGAATTAGAAATAGAGAAAACAGCCAATGACAGCTGGAAAAATAATGTTACCCATGTTCTAAAGATGGAAAGATCTTATATAAATACAGATAGGTTGCTCAAAGAAACAATTTTATAGATCTAGATAACGACAGTGATAGTGAAACTACTTTTTGAATTGTATTTATAAATGGTAAACTTTCTCTGTATACGTAATTTATGTAAATATTTTTAAATTCAGTTGATAACGATATAAAACCAGCTTTTAGACACACCTCAATTTTGAAAATAATTTTCTAAAATATTTTTGCCTCTGTTCTTTTTGTTCTCTATTTAGAAATGATAACGTTTTGTAAATATGTGAATGTAGTGTATGTAAATCTTTTGCAATTATTATAACTTTAGTAGACAATGAAAAAGACCGGCTTTTAAACACCTAACAATCGAATAAGTAATGCAAATCGAAAATAAAAATACGATCCTGTCCAGAGGCGATTCCCCGCTGCCTTGCGGTAGACACTTATCGATAATAAATATTAATGACTATCTTAGATCTCTGGTAGGACTATAACCACTGTAGCCAAACAAAAAATTTACAGTTTCACAACCTCCCAATTTTAAAAAGGGAATATATCATGTTTAGCACATCATTAGACAGGTCCTTCGATGGAGTGATCAAACATTCATGATTTTTATTTCCATAACAAATCCAAAAAGTATTATTTTATTAAAAGTATTACACCTTCTAAAAATTAAACACCACGGATATGTTTCGCTAATGTATCGATTTTTTTTCATCACATCAAAAGATGCATTTAACAAAAATTGCCACTAGTTTGAAAGTAGTTATTTGGAACGTTGCGTTGGTAGAATTTATCAATGGTGTTAATTTAATAGTTTTTTTTTTAATACGTTCTAAATCGTCTTTTCTATTGCAGAATTAGTTAAGAATAGTTCTATACATTTTTTTAATAGAATGTATTCATGGAAAAAAGGGTTTGCTTAATTACTTTTCGAGGATAAATATCTTCATCACTTAAACATATTAATATTAGTTAAAAGGTTTCATGAAACAGGATTCGTAGTAGCTAATAAAAAAAGGAGAAAGCGAAAGATATGTTAGAAGCAGTAGTCAGTTTAGGTTATATTAATTTGGAACCTGCTTTCTACAAGAAAACTGACTCAAGATTATATTTTTTGCACACTCTTATTCGTATGGTACTGACACAATTTCAACCCTAAAATATGCTCTTGTTACAGAAAATAAATGAAGATGATCCAGACAGACGACTATTATAGTTTTTTGAAAATATTAGTGAAAAAGTAAATAGTAGTCCAAACTTCTCATTTAATATTTTTGTTTTTCCGATGAAAGTTCCTTTTTCTAAATGGCACAACCACATATTTGTCATTCATCGTCCAACCTAAAAAGTCCACTGCTGAACGTAGGCCTCTTCCTTGTGTTTCCAACTCCGTCTATCTTACGCCACTCTCATAGTTTTTATTTTGTCTTCTTAAATCGTGCAAGTGGTCTACCGTCACTTCTCTTATCTTCCCTTGGTCTCCATTCCAATAAACTCTTTGTCCATCGACCCGTCATTCTAGCTATGTCTCCTGTCCATCTCAATTTTAGTCCGGCTATCCTTTCGATGGCGTCAGCCACCTTGGTTCTTCTTCTGACCTCTTCGTTTTTTATTTTGTCTCGCAGTGTTATTACTAACGTAGATCGCTCCATTCTTCTCTGTGTGACTCTCAGTTTGGTAGCCGAGGCTTTTGTTAAAGCAAGTGTTTCTGCTCCGTATGTCAATACTGGGAGGACGCACTAATCAATTACCTTCGGGTATTTGGGCAGCTCAATTTTTTGAAAGTTTCTTTCAGTTTTCCATATGCTGCCCATCCAAGACCGATTCTTCTTTTCAGTCCATGGATCTGATTATCCCTGCCAATCATAATTTCATGTCCTAGGTCTTTATAAGTATCTAAGAGTTTTACTTCTTGCTCACCAATACTCATATTCTGGTTGGGTAGCAAATTTGTCTTTGCCACCGAATTAGGTGGTTAGATGGAGTTGAGACCGACTTAGGGATATTAAAGATCAGAAGATGACAACACGTTGCCAGAAACCGACTAGAATGGCGACTAATCTTAAGAGCAGACCAGGATCCAGAGGATTATCGTGCCAATGATGATGATGATGTTGAAGATGACGAATAGTGTATGAATGCAGTATACTAATCCTTAAAAACATGTCTCGCAATGTCACTACTAAAAACAGCAACTTTATAATTGTATGGATGTTAATTGACATTTTAAACATATAATTAATTAATTATAACTAATAAGTTGTAGCATTTTTTTTGTTTCACTCTGTATGAGGTGTTAATTTGCGTCTTACACTTAAATAATCGAAAGAGAATTTTTTATGAATATTCGAGTTCATATTCGAATTAGTCGATCAGTCAAGATCTTCGAAAAAAAAACAATTGAGTGTCTCTTCGAGTAAAAATGCATAATACAATTGTTTGTTTACAATTTAATTTCTTCCCACAGCAAATTAAAAAAAAATAACTGAATTTTGAATCGATATAGGCCAGCTATTAGCAGATCCTTTTCCAAGCGTTAAAAAAATTAAACTTCCGAGATTCCTCCCTTCACATGCCTTTAGACATACCTTTAGAATGCCTAATTAGCATCGAGTTAGAAACTATGGAGAGGGCATCACGTGACTAAAAACGACCTCACTTCGGCCATATTGTTTTGCCACTTTTGACAGATCGTATATGTTTATTTAGGTTTGTTGTTTTTCGAATATTTTTAGTTTTATAATACTTTTATAGAAACTGTAATAATATATTGTGATAGTGCATAATAATGGTTTCTTTTTCTCAACGTAGTTGCAGTGGCAGAAGCAATGTTAATAAAAAATCTTCAGGAATAACGTTCTACAGGTTAGTATACAAATATGTAAACAAAGGAATGGCCCGTACTTCAGAGAATAAATTAATAGTATTTGACTGTATTAATTTATCTTTATGTATATGTATAATATATCGTGTTTTTAGTGTTTACCGCGGGATAAATAAATCATAGTTTATTAAAAATGTATTGCACTTTTTTAGATTATGATTAAATCTTCTGAATAACTAGTCATATTTTTATAGTAGTTTTAATATTATTGAGTCCGGCCATGATCCCACCGCCATATTGATATCACAGTTAGCCACGCCTACCTACGCCGTTTTTAGTACATACGTTAATATGCTCATAGCTTCTCCATAGATTCGAACTCGATGCTAATTAGTCAGCACTAAAATCAGCTCAATTTTATTGTACTACGATTTTTTTATGATATAACAATCAAAGAAAAGTTAAGAAGTGCACTATTTTAATGGAAATTTTAACATAAAAGTCAATATAAAACATACAAATCTAACATCAAATGTGTTTAATAATCTGTATTTTCTTCAGCAGCATTAATTACAGCTTGACACCTACTTGACACGCTTAAAATTAAATTATCAATTTCGTTTTGGGGCAATAGGATCCATTCCTGTTTAAGAAGATGTTGAAGACCTTGTCTAGTATATATCATACATGATCGATGGGATTAAGACCTGGCGATTGTCCTGGCCAGGGTAAAAGTGTAATATCTTCATTACGAAATTAATCCCTTACTATTGCTGCAGTATATGGCCTTGCATTATCCTGCACGTAACGCAAATGAGGACCTGCAGGAGTGTAAATCGAAGGATAACCGGTTATAAGATACAATCGATATATTGAAATTGATTCAAAGTGCCTTCCACAACAACGGGAACAGTTCGATGATGAATAATTATTCCAGCTCGGTTAGAGCTGGAGCTCGGTTCCAGCTTGGTTATATCTGCAAGTAACTTACATAATGATCCAGATAACAAAGAGACTGTTAAACTATTGGGAATAATCATAGATAATAGACTGAACTGGTCGGCTCATATCTCACAACTAAAGAACAAGCTATTAAGTTCATTATTTAGTATTCGCCAACTAGCAAGGGTTGCAAACTTTGAAACATTAAAAATTACATATTTTTCTTTATTTCATTCACATCTGTGCTATGGATTGATCATATGGAGCAATTCAACAAATACACTTCAAATTTTTAGAATGCAAAATGTTCGTGTGAAAGAAAAATCATATGATGCCTAATACTCCTTCAAGCACTTGTCAAATGATGTGCCACACATAGTATATTACCTATTTAAAATTAAGTGTACCACAGTAAAACATGTAGTGGATTTGAAGGGAAGGCCTTCAAAAGTGACATGTCTGATGTCATGTATGTATGTATGTCATTAGAAACAAGTCAATGTATTGTAGTATTTTCCGAAAACCTAAGGAATATTGGCAAGTATTAGGGGTTTTCTGTGTCCCACTATGAAGGCTTTCACAGCCAGTGCTTTGTAATAATACACTGTATCCCACGATTAATGACTGACCTATATAAATTTTATATATTAATGAATAAAAGGAAATTGGAGTACGCAACATATTGGTTAAAAAAAGATTTTATGCTTTCTACATAAATTTTTTTGTTGAGTCGACTGGTAAGTATATGTTCCATATTTTTATTCATCTTTATATCCATTAGTAAATTACAACAACGAAATATTTTTTTACCTAAAGGACAGTTTTTTCAAATTAAATGCTAAGTTATTATTCCAACTTAAAATTCAGATTTTGTCGTTTTGTCTTAAATATATAATTGAAAGAAATAAGTATATTAGAGAAAGTTGTAATCCGAAGATTTCTGGGTGTTCGAAACCAAAATTCAGATGTTTACCTAAATCTGTGCCCTCTACAATTTTCAAAGCTAGAAGACGATGAATGGAACGACATGGGAAATCTAAAATTGTATTCCACGACATATCAGTTCATCTAGGCAAGAACCTTTGGTGAACTGGTTTCTTATACTCAAAATATCAGTAAATAAAGATATAGACAAAGAAAAGATTTGATTTCACGTTCAGGGCTTCTACCCAGTCACTCTGATGAGTCTTGCTAGGACGAAATACGTGTAAGCGTGTTTTAGAGGCAATATACGTGAAATCAAATCTTAACTGTCATTTCTAAATTAGTATATCTTGTTTCACTTTACTTTTTTGAGTAAAAATACACATAAAGTATTAAAAAAATGTAGGTAACTTTTACATGGCTCTAAATGGAATAAATTCACTATGACAATATAGATAATATTAGTATAAAATATTATACTCACATTTAAAAACTTAACTTCTAAATGAAAACTTAAATGCTGAATGGTCACCAGCCCCTAATTCCCACCATCAGTTTCTTTCTCTTTGTACAACCTTAACAAATCCATGGCATCCTGAGCTTGTCTCTTCTCACATAAATAACGTCCAGATGCTTCCTTCAAACTTTCCAAAAAGTCCCTGTCTGGAAAGGTAATGTCAACCAAGGATTCTGGATCCATATCACTCAGCAATTCCAGTTCTGCACCACCAAGCAGAGAAACATGGCAAAGATTATTTCTGAGTTTGCCAACCTAAAAGCAATAATACACCTTGAAGCAATTTAAAACATCAATACACTATTTTTTAGAATATTTCCAAATGTACAGTGGAGTAAAATTTAGTTATTGTCCAGTAAAAATACTTCTTGTAATTTTTTTTCTGAGCAAGAATGTTTATTTCATGTTTCAAGTCAAAATTTGTCTCTTTTTTTTATTAATGAATTTAATCCAAATTGAAATGTTTTATTAGTAGGTTTAGACTAGTATTCATCAAGTTTATGTTTGTTTTCCAAGTAAAACAATGATTAAAGAGTATGAGTCTCAATGTTTTTCTTTTGAAATTTTTGTACAATATATGAAACTCTTTTGTACATAATATATATTCTATTAAATATTAGAACAATAAACACTTTATTAAATACTAGAACTTTACTTTATACATGTACCATTGTTGTCTACAACTAAAATTTTAGTTGAAAAATGTTCTAAGTAGTTTTTTTAGTAGATCTAGATCACTGTCAGCACCGAAAATGGCATTTCTTTTTGTCACTGGACTGGTCCCAGAAATTGCACCTGGAAACATTGTGGACATTCTGAAGTCTCTAGTTTGGGTGCTAACTGCAAGTGCAAGGGAATAAAAACTAGAAAAAGTAAATATTGCAGTTCATTCAAATTAGCAGACCCAACGGAAGAACAACCTAGGTAATTATGTTCAGAAATATGGCTTGACGGAGTGACTGTTAACCATTTTCTGAATTTGCAGAATCTTCTCCTTCTTCTTCTAATCTACAACCCTTTGTGAGTCTTGGCCTGCTTAACAATGTTCTTCCATTCTGCCCTGTCGGATACTTTCCTTCACCACTGCCTGATGTTCATGGTTTTAAAATCCCTCTCTACATTGTCTATCCATCTTTTACGGGCCTTCCTCTTGTTCTGTTTCCTTGGGGCTTCCATCTCTGAACTGCAGAATCTACAGGTGCCTTTAAAATCCCACATACCATCCATGAAACAAAGATCAACCTAAGGATTCTACCTGGCATTCCATGTCCACTTGCAGGCATTTAACTGGCAATTTTTCCTGCCAGATTGGATTGGATTACCGAGAGGTTGCAATTTAAATCAATCAATTCTGAGATGCAGTGCGAGATGGCCAGCATAGGTGAACTGGGTTTCTCTGACCACAAAGGACAACAGGTTGATTTTCCATTGCATCAAGTAAAAATTTGTTTCAGACCAATTATACAGAGAGGCCTCTTTCTGTTTCATAATAGAATATCTGAAATAAGTTGTGACTTTGTGAATGGGGGAGAGAAGGATGTGAATGAGTAAGTTTAACAAATTTATGATTGTTTTGGAAGAAGCTTATTGGGAATACTAGAGAAAAAGTATTAGGTAATAGCCAATCAAACTAATAAAATTAACTGGTTTGAGAATTACTTAAAAGCTATATGTGATCCATTGCACTTTTTAGAACAGCTTAGAAAACAGTACCAGTCACCAGACATTGAGAGGACATATAAATAATGCCATATAAAATTGCAATACACAATGCAAAAATCATGGCAAATAACAACATCATCAGGAATTGTAGTAATCCAATAAAGCCTATGTGGAAAATTATAAATGAACAGCATGGTGTTAAGGAAAATATTAGTCAACCTCCTAATATCAGTCCAAATATCTTCAATGATTACTTTTCACATATAGCATGTGTGAACTTGATGTGAAGTGTCAACTTGATAGAAGATATCCCATTTGTAAATCTGAATCAAGTAGATAGAACTCAAATCTTCAAAAAAAAGGGACTCAAACCTGCCAGAAAATTATCGGCCAGTCTCACTGCTGCCAATTATTTTGAAAATTGTGAAAAAGTTCATGGCACTACAAATAGTAGATTTTTTGAGGTCGATGATATATTTTCCCAGTCTCAATTTGGTTTTCACAAACATAAAAATACAGTTTTAAGTATTTTAAATCTTATATTGTATATTACTGAGACATTTTTCCATGGGCTTCAATTTAACTCAGTCCTTTATTGTGTAAATTGGGCAAGGCTTTTGACGTGGTCAGCAATGAAATCTTCCTACAGAAATTAGAAAAATATAACTTTTGTTCCGAGAGTATGGAGCTCATAAAATTGTATTTGAAAGATAGGGTGTACGTTGTGAGGGTTGGTGATGTGTATTCGGAAGAGAGTGTGTTAAATATTATAGTACCCCAAGGTTGAGTTCTGATCCCAATTTTATTTTTGATTTATATTACTTAACGATCTGAACAATAATAAAACTAAACAAGTGATTTCCACAATGAGAGATGTGGTTTTTGGGAGTTCTTTTGGGCCCAAAATTACAGTGGTGTCCACATATTAGTAACTTGTGCAAAAAACTAAAAATAAAAGTCCCTTTATTTTCAGAAATCTTTCAAAATGTGTCTCACTGGAGATTATACTACATATCTCTCCATATTCCACTCACATCTTTCATAATCTATCCTTGGCTGGGGTCATGCAGCTGGCATAGAGTATTTCTTCTGCAGAGAAAGGCAGTGAGGGTCCTTGCTGGTTTGGGATTTAGGGAGGCCTGTCGTCAGGCTTATGAAAGACTGGAAATTCTTGCTGGATAGGCCCAGTACATTCTAGAAAACCATTTGAGTCATGAAGAGAAATATCAATCTTAATAGAAGTCTTGCAGATCAGCACAGTTACAATACTAGGCACAAGCAGAATATGATACCAACATATTGGCATTTGGAAAGGTTTCAAAATGGACCAGGTTATTGGGTAATAAAATGTTATAATATTCTGCCTGAGAATATCAGAAATTTGCTGAAAATTAATTTAAAAATAAAATTAAAAAAATATTGATAAAATATTCCTTTATACAATTTATAAGTATCTACAACATAATTTTTATTTTTAATTGAGGTTTTGTACATATTTGACATATGTGATATTTTATATTTTTAACATGAATAAACAATATTGAGTAATATTATTTTGTACTAAGAAACATCAAACATTACAGCTAAAAGTGTCAAAAACGCTCCCAATTGTTTTGGTATTTATTTAAATGACTCATACAGATGTATACAATGTTTTTTCCAGTTTTCCACAAAAATGGTTTTCATGACTTATAACATTTTTGTTTACACAGATTCAGTTAATGTTCCTATAGTCCTTTCGCTTATCTTGTGAATATTTTGGGAGATTCATTGTTGGAAACAAACAACACAAATATTCCTACCTAATTAACTACTATTAATAGTTCAAATAAACTTAATCTTACAGGCTTCTTTCATTGAAAAAAATATAATAATCATGAATAATAGAAGTAGAGTAGAGAGAGTAGAGTAGAGTAAAGTTTTTATTTGCATAAATTTTTTAACATAATTGAGCAAGTAATGTCACATTATTAATCACAGATTAAAATATATTAACATTACAAATTAAATATGCTGATCAGGAAGAAGGATAGGCCAGGCACTCTGCCTGGCTAAGTATAAAAATCATTTGTATCATTAATTTGTAATACAAAATTTCCACTTGTAAATACTGATCTATAAATGACTATAAAATTTCAAAATAAAATTTGTTTAATTGATGTCACTTCATTTTGTTAATAACTGCATTTGAATATTTTGACAAAAAAACAATTACTAAATTTACAAGAAAATTGGAACTGGTATCAAAAAGCAATTACAACTTAGTGATACAATGGACCCGTCTTGGGAGGTCTAAGAGTTTGAAGGGCCCATATATAAAATGGCCCCTGCCTGATCTAACATGTCCATCTACAATGATAATGAAGAATGTGTTCAAATTTGTATGCTAACTTACCATAATTTTCTGTTTTTTTTTTTATTTTTATTTTCAAAACTTTTTCTTATCTCCACAAAGCATCATTTTTATCACAAAAAATTAAAATTATTATTATTCTTTGAGACCATTTTATATAAACAATATTCTACTTAAATGTAGTTCAGTTAATAGATGTTTAAGCACTTAGCTATCATTATTAGAATCTATGGATATTGATAAATTAAAAATACAGATGTAATTCTGAATGATCAACTCCCAGACAAATAGCTCTCCCCTCTTCAACTAATTCCGTTAAAGATTATAAAGTGTAGACACATAGTAAAAATACACCACTTCATAAAGGCACTCTACTGAAACAGCTCTAGTGATAATAAATTATAATAAATTTTGTATCATAATTTAATATAAAAACAAAAAATTTTCAGTGTTAGTTAGATAAAATGAATTTCCATCAAGTAAGGATCGAATCGATCACTTATTTAATTTTATTAATTTAGCTTACTTCATTGCATATTAATGTTAGTGATGAAAAATTATGCATCAAAGCTTTGGGCAAGTCATTTTTATCAATAATTTTATTTTTACAATGTAGTTTTTATAAACATATTTTGTTAGGTCTTATATTTTGATGTTTATTTTCAATTATACTGATGGTTAAGGTTAAAAAGAATAACAAATAATACATAGTTGGTAATTTGAAGAACACTAAGAAGTATATATCATGATTATGCATCAGTGTCTGAATGTCAACATGACAAATTAATTAATTTCAGCAGTAAGTAGCATATTTAATGTATGCATGAATAATTGGAGCATATTCTATATTCATTAGTTTCAATTATAAACTTGCCATTTGCATAATTTCAAAAATAAACATTTAACCCCTTGTTTTAATTGATTCAATTTTATTTGGTTAATAAACTAGGTACATGTTAATAATTTTTAACTTATGTGTCAATTAATATTGGCTATTAGCAGAGATTCTATGTTGTATAGTAATTTCTAGTGACTTTCAGTAAATTTAACCATGAAGTAAAATAATCATTACTAAATTTACTAGACAACCAATAAATTGAATATTATTATTGCAAATGCCTATCAGTAGTCATTGAATTAAGGGAGACTAGTATTAAACAAATTAAAAGGCAATATTACCATTCAGACTCTATTTTTTATAATATAAATATTTTGCAATATATGTATAAAATTGCTAACACTTGGTAAGAAGCAGTAAAATTCAGTATTGACTTAAAAGAATAAATAAAAATTAAAAATCTTTTAGTCATAAACAATCAACAACAACAAAATATTAAGTACATTGATCTAAAGAGTAATAAACAGGACCTGCAAAACTAGGCTAAAACTCACTTGTTATTGTTCTAGATAAGATTGAATAACACAGATATGAAAATAGATCGTGACCTATCTATTGTATCTATATACTCACCAATCCAACCAGCCCTGAGCATCCTTTACTATCATCCACTTGATCCATATTCAGAGGACAAGGGGCACTTGGCGGTCTCCAATTTTCTCCTTCAGTAAGTATCATTAAGCTGGTATTCGGATCTAAGGTACCAAAATATTCTTCGTCGTCAATTTCTGTTCCATCTGTCTCCAAAACTACCGTAATATTTTCGTTTTCTTCGATGTTTAGTTTATCCCGCACTTTTGAGGTTAAGTCTTCTAAAGATCCTGCCACTATTCCTTTTTTGATATCTCGAGATTGGTTTGTTATTTTAAAAGGTTTTCCGCCGTTATGCTCAACTTGTTCCATTTTTGTGTCAATATTTTTACGTTAACAAAAAAACAACCTACCAACCCGGCTGCTTTGTTTAGACTACAAGTTTAAAAGGTTGCCGCCCTCTCAGCACATGAGATTTGTGCCAACGTTGCCGAAACGCTGAAAATATCTCAGGACATGAATTTTAGGGGAAGTACTTGGGATCGTAATTTTAAAGTAGTTATACTCGTATATCTAAATATCTATCTAATAGGAACTATATATCTAAATTTTATGGGGCGCATTATATGCGCCTGTAAATATCTACATTGTGTATGTAAAATATACTATAGTCATATTTCAACCCGTCCTTAGAGGGAATAAGTGACATTACACTCATTTATACAGGGTGTTAAAGGTATGTCATAAATTAAATCATGCATTCCGGGGACAAAAATAAATTGATTGAATCCAACTTACCTTAGTACAAAAGTGTACACAAAAAAAGTTACAACTCTTTGAAGTTACAAAATAAAAATTGTTTTTTTGCATTATCTCCTAAACTACTTGACATTTTGTAATAAAAATGAACACGTTACTTTCTTGTTCTGAAATCATTTTTCATACAAAAGAAACAACAAAATCTAAGCGCACAGAAAAACTTTAAGGGGGTATGCAGCCCTAAATCCTCCCCCCCCCCCCACCCCCCAACTTTTGAGTACGTTCAAATCAAATGAATTTTGTGGCATCATTAGTTTAACACAGTATTTTTTAAACTTTTTTGCCTCTTATCACTTTTTCGAAAAACTAGTTTTTTCCTAGTTGGCCATAAAATTACGGATACAATAATTACAAACAGTTCCATCAATAATAGTTAATAATTTGAAGCATTTATTGTGTGAATAAGATTAATATTCAAAAATTTCATATTACAATGGCCTACACATTTCAGAAAATGGCAGATATGCATTTAACTTTGGGTAAGTTGGATCAGATTAGAGTATGATTTCAATAAACTATCGGGAATATCGTAGGTGAATGTCAAGTAAATAGTGCAGCAGCCGCAAGGCTTTATGCAGTAAAATACCTCAATCGAAATACACCCGATAGACGATTGTTTCTGACCATTGATCGTCGTTTACGGGAAACGGGTACATTCCACCCGCCAGTTGCTGGCAATAGTGGTCGTCCAATAATGGATGCAACTGATGAAGACATTTTAGAAATCATTAAAGAAGTCCCTGGAACAAGTACAAGGGTAATAGCTGCTCAACTAAATGTTCCTCGCGTAAGGGTCATAAAGAGCACATTTGGGCCGACGAAAATCCTCACGCCAAAAAAACGACTCATCACCAAAGGACTTTCAAAGTTAATGTTTGGGCAGGAATTGTGGGTTCTTGGCAAATGATTTACAAGAGTATTTGGTATATTGCAATAAGGAAAAATATGTGGTTTCTACAAGATGGCGCTCCACCGCATTACACTAATGAAGTCCGGGAATACCTTTGCAGGCAGTATCCTGGTCGGTGAATTGGAAGAGGTCGTGACGCACCTATTTCTTGGCCACCCAGGAGTCCAGGTCTTAACCCCATGGACTTTTGCTTTTGGGGGTTTATGAAAGAGAAAGTGTATTCTGTAACAATAGAGGACGAACAACAATTGAAAAATATGATTTTTCAGCGCATTCGGTTTTTCTTATTAAAACGATACCGAATGCGTATTGAAGAAAATGGGGGTCATTTTGAACATTTACTGTAATATCATATTTATAGATGCTATAGACATTTTTTTTACTTGTTAATTAATTTAAGTCATTTATTTAGTTGCACGTAATTTTTTAAAGGTTAATAAAAAAAGTCATAACTCAATAAAAACTGTTTTTTGAAAAAAGTGATAAGAGGCAAAAAAATTTTAAAAATAGTGTGTTAAACTAATGATGTCCAAAATCAAAATTCATTTGATTTGAACGTACTCATAAGTTTGGGGAGATTTGTTGTTTCTTTTTTATGAAAAATGCTTTTAGAACAACAAAGTAACGTGTCCATTTTTATTACAAAATGTCAAGTAGTTTAGGAGATAATGCAAAAAAACAATTTTTATTTTGTAACTTCAAAGGGTTGTAACTTTTTTTGTGTACACTTTTGTACTAAGGTAAGTTGGATTCAGTCAATTTATTTTTGTCCCCGGAATGCGTGATTTAATTTATGACATACCTTTTTGAAACACCCTGTATTTCAAAATTTAAAATAACGTTGGATGGAGTGTGTGTAAAAATGTAAACATACTTTCCCATATTATTGTTTTATTTGAGATTGAAACAGTAGGAATTTATCTAAAAAAATTTTAATTTTTTTATATTGTACTCACCTATACATATACAGGGTGTAATATAAGTCATTACATATTATAGGACAAAATAGTTTAATTGAGTCTTAGTTTGTCGCAAAAAAGCTGACAAAAGTTAATAATAAAAAGCTTTTCGTTCTCAATACTTAACGATGACCACGTTGCTCAAGTCAGCTTTATTGGAGGGGGGGGCGGTAAGGATAGAGATTAGTAGAAAAATGTAGATCAAACAGATAAATAAACGATAGATAATAAATACAGTATAGCCCGAAATAAACAGTACTGAACTTGTAATTATTTTATTGTTTTGAAAAATACGTATTATTGACACTTTATAACATATTCTAAATGAGCTCATCTTTTCTCAAGAGAGACTTTATACCGATATTCCAGATTTCTCGGAATGTTATGGAATAAAGATTGTTCCATGCCCCAAATGTATGCGTCTGGAGATGTTAAGTCTGGAGAATGTGCAGAATAGGAGAAGTCAGTTATTCGTGAAATGAATTTGTTTGAAAAATGTCTTAAAAGAAATTGACGAACTGCGACAGCAGTATAGCAAGTTGCCCCATCCTGCTGGAAAAATTGGTCTCGAAATGCCAAATTACATTGCACGACAAAATTGACGTAGATCAGGGATAAAGCGTGTTAAAATTTATATGTACCTCTGTTGATTAAGCGTGACTTGCCTACCATTTTCTTCGATTAAGTATGGACCAATGATTCCGTGTCCCAAAACTGCACACCAGACACTCACCTTTGCGCTATGTATGTAATAACTTCTTGAACTTCATCTGGTCTGGCAAAGCCCAGAAATCGATTTGTGCGACGATTTACATGGCCTGACAAATAAAAATGTGCTTCGTCTGAAAACCATACATTTTTCAAGAATCTGTCCTGGGACGCCCTCAGTTTCCTTTTCGTTGGCACAATACATTACCCGTATTTCTAAACTTTCAACAACCTTCAAACTTACAGCATTACTTGGAGAACGTTTTTAAACCGTTGTGTGAATTGAGCACACACGTATTGCAGACTTGTACTATTATGTCGGCCGATTCCGTATGAGCGAAAATAATACACAAAAAACACTTTCTCCTCTGTACTTAACACCATTTTTAACAATTAGGTCTTAATAACTAATTGTTTAAGGATTACTTGACAGGTCTATAGTAGTTAATTTGAATATAACAGCGCACACAAAGAGACATCTATGTTTAAGTTTCAGTACTGTTTATTTTGGGCAATACTGTATATAACATGGTATCACAGTTTGACAAAGAAAAACAAGAAACACGAAATACAGCTAAACTGTAAAACAAAATGAACGCCAATAAGTTTTAATTTGAAAATTATGAGAGAAATCAAAAAAAAAAATAAAACAAACATTTCTCCCAAAAACATCAAAAAACACACGTCAGAAAACATATCAGCAAATTATCAAGAAAAATCATGAAAATTGACATATTTAACCATAAGCTGTAAGAAAAGGTTATATTTAATAAAATACTTTAGAAGAATTAATATATTATCATCTACAACTAAATTCATATATGTAATTTATATTGTCTCTACTTAAAAATAAAATAATACGTCACAATAAAAAATAATGTTTAGTAAACTTTCAAACAAGCATGAATTGTAAAAAAAAATAAACAATAAAAATTGTTTATTAATACTCAAAATACTCAAATACTACAAATAGGTCTAAGTGGTGTATTCGTTTTTAAAACTTTTGGTACTTCATAAATATAATAATATAATAATAATAATACTGTAATGAGGTGTAGGGGAAACCGGGGGAATTCCGCGCACCTAAGGTAAAATAGTTACAAAAAGTTTCCTATGTGCAAACAAACTTCCATAATTTAACTACTGAAACTTGTATCTATTGGGACCGTTATTACCATAAAAAATAGGATTAAAGTTTAACGGATTTTGAAGAAAAAAATTTACTTAAAAAAACTGTCATTGCGCGGTATTCCCCCAGAATTAAATAAATCTTTATTCGAAAAAAAATTTATTGTAATAAGGCAAATATTGTAAACAAAACAAATTTCTTAAAGACAAAATTATAAAAAAAACATTAAAGAGATAATTTTACTTTCTGACTGTCTTTCGTTCAACCTTGGCACACATATCGCATGTAAAATTAACTGCTGAGTCCCAACCACTACATTTTAAATAAGCCCAATTCGAACACATTACACAACAATACCAAATTTCTTTGTCTCGTCCGAATTCACCGCACACCAAACAGTCCTCATTTTCTAATGTTAGATCTACATCATCATCATCACAAAGCTTACTCTCATCATAACTTTTAGCCTTAGAATCATCAAAATGTAAGTTTCTAACTCCAGCTTTCTTGCGTACAGGTCGTTTCTTTGGTTTAGTAGCCAGTTTTCCTACGGTTCCTGTCGTTTTTTTCTTGGTTTCATTTTTTTTTTATCTCTTCAGCTTTTTTCTTAATATTTCTCTTTTCTTGTTATATTTCTAATTGCGTTTTTAGTGGCGTGGAAGTGAAAATTTCTGAGTGTTATTTTGCACGTGATTTGGAACTTTTCTTTATAAATTTGAAAGGAAGAGGAGCTAGCTTTTCAATGGGTATACTAGACCTAGTTTTAATATTTCCTGACGTTCCAGGCTGGGGTGCAGCTTGCTGGTTTGATTTCAATTTGGCATTATAAGATGGAGTCTTGTGCATAGTTTCATCACATCTCGATGGTCCCGGTTGGGGTTCGGTATTTCTAGGTGGAGTTCTCTGTATAGTTTCATCACATCTCGATGGTCCCGGTTGGGGTTCGGTATTTCTCGGTGGAGTTCTCTGCAGTTTCGTCACATCTCGACTGATCAAGGGCCCTGTCATCATTGGTAACGTCGATTTCTAAGTCTATTAAAACGTGCATATCTGAAACTTCAGTGTGATCTATTAAGCTGAAATCATCTTCAGAGAATTTATTGGGATCTATGAGCCATATTCCAGCTGCACGGAACCCGGATATTCCTTTGTCCATCATGGCAACTATCAGGTATGCTCTGTTAAAAATGGAAGCAAGTTCAAATTGTGTGATCTTTTCATGATTATGAGTTTTCAGATACAAGTCGCACTCACGATTGAAAGCATTCTTTAGGGGCCCAAAAAAAGTTAGGTCAAGAGGTTGAAGCCTGTGTGAGGTATGAGGGGGAAGTAAAACCATAACAATCCCGTGTGATCTGCAGTAAGTATAAATCTCCAAATAAATGTGACTCCCATGGTTATCCAATACGAGAAGCACTGGATCTTCTTTCGATGCCTTTATATGCTGACAAAAATGTTTTATCTAGTCGAAAAATAACTCTTCATTTATCCAACCGTTTTTTGAACATCTGTAGATTGCTCCAATTGGGCTTCCTCTCATTAATTGTGGATTCATACGTATTCGAGGGAATATGAACATAGGAGGGACAAACTGTCCTGAAACATTTACAGCGCATACTATGGTAACATTTTTCCATCTTTCCCAAGATATTACGTATCCCACTTGCTTTTGACCTTTTGGTGCCAAAATGTTTGATGGTTCTGGACCGTAGAAATGCCTGTTTAATCTACATTAAAAATTCGACTCTCAGGAAATTTGAACTTTTCCATAACTGAGCAGATTGTTAAAAAATCGTTCAACCTCATCTTTATTGAATGCAGAAATGCGGTTTTGACTAGTACCTTCGGGTTTTCTAACACTAATGTCTGGATGACGCTTTAAAAAGAGTTCTAACCAATCTTCACCAGCGATCTTCTTTATCGAGTCGAAACAGTGTTTTATTTTATTCTCTTCAGCAAACTGGTATGCTAAACGCCTTAGTTCCGATAGTGTGACCCCAAAAAACATATTCGCCAACTTTTTAACATGGTTGGCTATGGTGGATTCCTGTTCATCATTAAAAATTGGTTTCCTGACAAGTTTTATTTTTTTATTGGACTTTAGTTTGTCACGTAGAGTGGATTCTGGAATATTTAATGATCGACCTACTTCTCGTATTTTTCGTCTAGATCGTATAGCAGTGATCGCAGCTTTTAGTTCATCTTCTGTCCATTTTGATGTTTCAGTTTTCCGAACGTAAGCACGGGGCATTTTGGAATCTCAAATGCAATAAAAACACTATATCAGCAAAAATTCTTACACGGGGTAATACCGCGCAGCACGAAATTACCCCGACATAATTGACCGGTATTCCCCCTAAGTGAGTAACCTAACTTAACTTATCACTGTTAGTTAATGACTAAATAAAATGCATTATTTTTGTACGTGAAATTATCTATACATATAAAGCAAAATAATCACTGAATAGTTTTAATGAAAATTAATAACAGAAGCACTTACCGCTTGTTAAAGATGTCGAAAATTACATCAAAGTCTTGAAAAACAAACAATCTGTGACCTTGTCTAAACCAATACTACGAATGCACATGCGGTCATATTACAAACATGTGGTCGGCTAGCAAATACGAGACGGCGCACTGTGTTGAATGTTGCAATACTTACGCCGTATTGACAAGATACTGATGCGCGATATTCCCCCGTGCGCGGTATTCCACCGGTTTCCCCTAATTAATCTTCTTTGATAATTTGTTAAATAATCTTTAAACTTAAATAAAGTTCTATTTATTCTGTTGTCCAAAGGTTCTAAACTAGTGCCAGACATAACGCTTAGTAAAATCAGATATGCAATAGATAAGATGAAAGGCAATAAATCACCAGGAGATTATGGACTAGTTATCGTATCCCTCAAGAACAGAGCTTGCTCAAAGAGCAAGCTGGATTTCGATCAATGTTTAGCAGTAACGACCACCTGCAAACGATAAAACAACTTATTAAAAAATCCATAGAATACTGTACCGAACTTGCTTATATAACGGTTGCATCTCGAGACGACCATGATCTGCCTTCGAGAACGTTCCGGATGTATCGATCGGGATGGAATCGAAGCGATAGTGCAAGTGAATAGAGGTGGACTATTCCAGAATATTCTAGTACATAATAACTTTTATATGTAAGTAGCGCTTTTATGAGTTAAAGTTAGTTATTAAGATACTACTGTACTGTAAACTTATAAATAAATATATTTACATAAATTAAAACCACTCGTTTTATTTAAATACGGTACAGTGGTGTCACGGTGTGAGATTTAAAAATAAATTCAGCAGTGACTTTTGAAAAAGACTTTTGAACTTTTGAAAAGTATTGTTTGTCGGAAATATCCGCATAGTTCCGTAGTGATCTTTCTAAAAAAAAAAGAACATTTAAAAAGTACGTGTGTGCCTGACCAAAGATGCTGCTCTAGCACAACTTGCAGTAAAACAGTTGCGTGAGCAAATAGAAGGATGCAGTTTCTCAAATCATCGAAGAAACTTTTAGAAAAAATGATAATAAATTCGAAAATATTTCTACAAGATTCGACGAGAAATTTGAAAATGTTTCGCAAATGATTGAAGAAACTTCACAAATTATTAAAGAAACAGCTAGACAAAATGACGAGAAATTCAAAGAAGTTTCTAGAACGTTCGATAAGATACAGAAAAATGTAAACGGCGTAGAAGACAAGAGAAGATCAAACAGCTAGAGAGCATGGTAACTAATACAAAACTGCTACCACCAGTTAATGCAGTAGTTTTAGACCTAGTAGTGAAAGAAGAATCATCTAAAGACGAGACGACACATCATATGAGATTCAAATTGCCACTATTTAATGGAAAGTCTGCTTGGTCCATATACCATAGACCATTTGAAGCTATTGCGACAGTCAATCATTGGACAGAACAAGAAAAAGCTGTTTCCTTGACTGCTGCTTTACGAGGTGATGCTGCGGATATCCTAAGATCAATTCCTAAGGGTAAAGAAAAATGTTACCACATCTTGTTCATTCGACTAGACAAATGTTACGGATATTCAACGATTAAGTGAGAATTTGCAAGAATTTGAAGCAGATGTTGCTCGAATAGCGCGGTTGGCTTATCCGGAGGTACCAGACAACATTTTGGAAGAAATTGCTGTAGATACCTTCGTCAATGGGTTGAGAGACAGTGAACTACAGAAAGCTTTACGACTAGGAAGACCGAAAATTCTAGTTGAAGCACTCGCTATTGCCTTGGAACATAAAATAGTTAGTCAAACTTTACAGAGCCATCGAGTAAGAACCATTGTTCTTACTCGAATTGTGGTGACGTAGGTCACATTCGCCGTAATTGCAAGAAAATGATACAAGTCAGAAAACTAGGACGGCTCGATACCAAGGGGCATCTGCGTACCACGATAAACACAGCCCCCATAGTAACTGTTAACATTACGTCCATTGGTGGAATTCATAGTTTGTACATCGAGGATCGTATCAATAATAAATGTATATCGTTTTTGGTAGATGCAGGTGCAACACGAACTATTGCACATCCAGAAGCAGTACGAGGCCATCTTAAATTATCGCCTGCAACAGCAAAGCTTAGAACAGCAACTGGTGAGATAATTAATTCATATGGCGAGGATAATATGTCAGTATCCATTGGCCAGACCACAGTGAGACACATAGTATTAATTGCAGAGATCTCCGACGAGTTCATATTAAGAATGGACTTATTAAGAAAGAAAAGTTGGGGCTGTATTGAATGTCAAAAATGGAGTTCTCCAGATCAGTGGTAAAGAGTTGCCGTTTCATGAAGACAAAGAATATGTTATCAGCTTACTAACTACTTGTGACGTAACAATACCCGGTAATAGTAAGAAAATTCTGATGACCAGACCTGATGGTTACTGTCGAGAGGGAAAATTAAGGATGGTCGAAGATGTGGACAATGCCGAGTTCCTAACGGCAAAAGCTTTGGTGAGAGTTGGCGAGATGTCGTTCCTGTAAGAGTTATGCATTTAAAAGGAACTGCTATTAAGTTAAGTAAAAGAACTTTGATCGGACAGGGTGTAAATGACTTCCATTTGCGAAAAGAGATGAAGCCGAAGACATCATCAAAGATATCAACAAACAAGGGGTAATTGAACCATCAAACAGTCCATGGACATCACCAGTAGTGCTAGTAAAGAAGAAAGATGGTTATACGCGTTTTTGTGTTTACTACCGACAGCTCAATGCGGTAACTAAAAAAGATAATTATTCTTTGCCCAGAATAGATGATACTTTTGATAAAACTGCATTCTCGATAGGATCAGGGCTTTGGAAGTTCACGGTTATGCCCTTTGGTTTATGTAATGCCCCTGCCACATTTAAAAGATTGATGGAGGCAGTTTTAAGAGGTCTAACATGGAAAACATGCCTGGTTTATTTAAATGATGTAATTGTGGTTGGAAGATCCTTCGATGAACATGCCAATAATCTGACAGAAGGCTTTCAACGATTGCGGGCAGCAAATTTGAAGTAAGGTCCGAAGAAATGTCACATGTTTTGACGAAAACTTGGGACATATTGTAGTAAGTAATGGTGTAACAGCTGATCCTGAAAAACTTGCAGCAATTAAGGATTGGCCCGTACCAAGAGATAAACACGAAATTAAAAGTTTCCTTGCTCTATGTACATATTACAGACGTTTTGTCAAAGGATTTTCCAACATCTCCAAGCCATTAACAAAGTTGACAGAAGAAGGCAAAGAATATACATGGAGCGAAGAGTGTCAAAGAGCTTTAGAACACTTACAAATGGCTCTGATTACTGCACCGATTGGCTCTGCAATTGTGATTTTGCTTGGCCCGTCGTTCGCCAGACGTAATTGGCGTAAGTGTGTGCAACCGGAGTTATCCAAACCTCCCGTAAGCGGCCTTCAGTTTTATTTGCGTTTGGGTGAACGTCGTGTTTCATCCTTACCACATAAAATCATCCTAGTACAGACCTCCTCGTTGGTAGAGCTGGGAATCCATATTCGTTGGATCAGAAATACTAGCACTTTTTAGAGCAAGCACCCTAATTCGGCGAATAGTGATTGCTAATTGTATAGGGTGTATCCGATTGGTAGTGTGCGCCATATTCGAGCTTTTGTCGGTCCCTTTAGGATCCTTAAGTCAGCGCACCAGGGCAGTTACTAACCAGTCGGATTTTTCGAACTCCTTTAAGACTGTACACCCTTCCAGTTTCCTGGAAGCCTTAGTTTTTAGAGTAATATTAGTATCTTAACGTAGATCCCAAATTATCTGTGGTGGTCATCTGCGTTGTGGTACTAACTTCGCCACGCAGGCAGGTATGGATACTCACATACGAAGGCTACGCTGCCGAGGACCCAGACGAGATGATGACAACATCTGCGGCATTTGTGAGCGCGCATTTAAGTCCTGAACTGGAGTGCGTCAACACATGAGCCGCGCTCATCCTGATGCGTACAACAGGGAGCTCGAGCGGAAGTACGAGAATCCCGGTAGGCTGGTAAGATTCACCGACGAGGATCTCACCCGGATGGGGCAAGAGGAATTCCGGTACGAGGGCCGGTTCATTCTGAAGTATTTGATGAAAATCTTTCCTGATAATACTAAAGAAAAGATCGGGCTCGGGCTAAGCCAGAATACAAGGAGTTCCTCGAAAGTCTTAAGGAGGAAGAGCGACGTAGGAATCGGTCTCCGAGTATATCACCGCAGAGTTTGTCACTGCGAGTGCCGGGAAGCGAAAACAGCAACCAAAACCACTCAAGAATTCGAATTACTTTCATCAAGATCGCCTACAGATGACGAACCAATTTCAGATCAGAAGGAACCGCCACTGATCAGCCATGCTGTAACAGAAGCGGAAATCCTCGGGGCCTTACAAACCATCAAATCTCAAGCAGCAGGTCCTGATTTCATTAAGATCCGAGAGCTGCGTAAGGTACCTGTTCAGAAATTGGTTCTAGTCTATAATACCATGCTCCAGTTTGGTGTTACTCCTGAGGTATTGAAGGATTGCAGGACCGCTTTAATACCGAAGGGTGGCGATCCACTGGAGGTAGGTAATTGGCATCCGATAACCACATCATCAGTAATGATCAGGGTGTTGCATCGTCTGCTAGGGAAGAGGCTTGCGGTGCTAGATTTCCACGAGCTTCAGAGAGGCTTTCGGCAGGTAGATGGCGTTCTATTGAACAACCTAACGCTTCAGACGGCAATCAAAGAACGAAGAAGAGGCCTTCGTCCATACAATATTATATCCATTGATCTACGCAAAGCTTTCGACACGGTCTCACAACGATCTATAGAACGGGCAATGAATCGTTCGGGTTAGATGCTACATTTAAGCGGTATGTGGTGGACTCGTACCTGAATTGTCGTACGAGGGTCGCTGCCGGGAACAAGTACACATCGAACATCAAGATGAGTAGAGGCGTCAAACGGGGAGATCCCTTGTCGTCCTACCTCTTCAACATGGTGGTCGATGAGCTGGTTGGATACCTTGGCCGAAGGTATAATGCTCTAGGACAGACCAGGGTAGCCTTCAACGAGCTGCAGACACAGCTCGATCGTATTAATCGAGCGGGGCTTAAACCAGCACAAAAGCTGCTGGTACTAAAACCGTACTTGCTACCGAAGTATATCGACATTAGCAGAGTCCAACCATCAGCATGAAGACGTTGAAGGGCTTTAACAGGTCTGTGCGTATAGCCGTTCGGAAGTTTCTGTCCCTCAATCGTACGTGCGCCGATGCTTACATCCACGCTCCCACAAAAGAGGGTGGCCTGGGCGTCATGGTTATGGCCATGCACGTCCCGGCTATCATGAGAAGGAGACTGACTAAACTTATCAGCTCAGCGACTGTACGACGTCGTTAGCCCTCAATCTACCATACATGTCACGTCTCTGGGAGAAAATACTTAAATGGACCAGAACATTTTCGGGCAATTCAGCATCGATCGCAAGTGGATTGAGCCAAAAACTTGAGGACAGCTATTACGGAAACGGACTTCGCCAGGGCTTTTCACATTCAGAAAGCTCAGCCTGGATAAGCAATCCACTGCCCTACTGGTCGGGGAGAGATTTTATCAAGGCAATCCATCTGCGAGGAAATCTTCTACCAAAGAGAGGCATCCCTTCAAATCCACCACATGAAAGGAGGTGCCAAAAGGGATCCAAACGTAACGAGAGCCTTAGTCAAATTTTGTAAAAGTGCCTCGCAGCAGATTGGCACTGAATCAAGAGACATGATCAGCTCGTTACGTACCTACGAAGAGCAGTGAAAAAGAAAGGGTGGATTTGCGAGGTTGAGCCGCGAATTAGATACGCCGATGGGACTCTGAAGATACATGACCTGGTCGCGCAACAGGATGGGCGGGTAATTGTCGTGGACGTTGCCATCAGCTGGAAGGGTCCTGAACCCCTAAGTACAGCCGCCGCCAATAAAACGGCGCTGTACACAGAGCCTCGGTTCCTTCAGACCATGCAGACCCGATATAAAGGGAAAACCATTTGCATGGCACCTTTAATCGTTGGAGCTCGAGGAACATGGTGTCAGTCGAATTCTCGTATCATGGGAATTTTAAACCTTTCTAGGTTTGACGTCCGCAATTTTATCACAAAGTCAATTCAAGGTAGTATCCATATTCATAGTCATTTTATGAGGTCCTAAAATAAATGACTTATGAGAATTTCACTTCGAGTATATATTCCGGCTTCTTTCCTATCGTGGGGTCTACGTTCGTCTAGTTAGGGTTTTATCTATTGACTAGCGTAGATGTTTGTGTCATCCTTTTATGTTATGTGAATGACCCATTTTACTACTTTTATCTTTACTATTTTTTAACTTTTTTATATTTTGGAACGGGGAGGAACAGACCAGCAGGTCGGGTCGGTTTTCAGATGGCAGGGGTTTGGTTGCTTGATGATCGTAGCCACTCAGCCGGCATCGCCCGGCCTGCAAACTAAAAGAGGTTATGGGTCCACTCTGATACCTAGACAGGCAGGAAAATTTGTGTTTGATACCGATGCCAGCAACATTGCAATAGGAGCTGTTCTCTCTCAAATCCAAAATAGACAGGAAAAAGTCATCGCTTACTTTAGCAAAGTCTTGTCGAAACCAGAAAGAAACTATTGCGTTACCAGGAAAGAATTGCTAGGCGTAGTGAAGCCAGCATTTCCATAAATAATGGTATGGCAGAAATTTTCTTCTTCGTACGCATCTCGCCGCTCTAAAATGGCTCCTACAGTTCCGTAATCCAGAGGACCAGATGGCAAGATGGATAGAACGATTACAAGAATATGATTACGAGATCTAATACAAGGCTGGAAGAGTTCACTTAAATTCTGATGCTCTTTCGAGACGGCCGTGTAGTGCTTCCAGTAGGCCAGTTGTAATCACTGTCTTAAATTAGAAGAACGACTTTGCCCTGTGAGACGAACCACCGTCATTAATGATCAATGGCAGCCTCAAGCTACAAGACGCTCAAGCAGATGATCCATGTATAAAAAGAGTATTGGATTGGATGCGTCGAAGTGAAAGACCTTCTTGGCAAAACATTAGTGCATGTAGTCCAGAAGTCAAGTGTTACTGGAGCTAATGGAATTGCCTAGTGCTAAAATATGATCTTCTGTATAGAACCTTTGAGAACAATAATGGTACAGAATCTAAGCTTCAGTTGATTGTACCTAAAAGTAAAGTGTCAGAAGTATTGCATCAGTTGCATGACGGTGCATCAGGTGGACACTTTGGTATTACGAAGACTCTGCAAAAGGTTCGAGAACGGTTCTATTGGGTGAACTGTAAAGATGATGTAAAAATATGGTGCCGGAAATGTGAACTGTGTGCAACCAGTAATGGCCCAGTTGGTAAAAAGAGGGCACCCATGAAACAGTACAATGTTGGTAGTCCTATGGAAAGAGTAGCAATCGACATTGCAGGTCCACTTCCTGAGATGAATGATGGAAATAAATATATCCTGGTAACCATGGATTATTTTACGAAATGGACTATGGCCTATGCAATGCCAAATCAAGAAATCAAGGGCGAAACTTCGAGTCAACCCTTTTCCAAAACCTAGGTAAATTGATTGGTGTCAATAAGACCAGAACAACACCCCTGCATTCTCAATCAGATATAATGGTCGAGAGGATGAACCGAACGATGGGTAAACACCTGTCCAAAGTTGTATCAGAACATCAAAGAGATTGGGACCAGCACATTCATTTATTCCTAATGGCCTACCGCTCAGCCATGAATGAAACTACAGGTCAGACTCCACCCTGTAGATTTGCTGATCGGCATGCTCAGATCTAAGAGGGGAGCAGTGTACCGAACTTGCTTATTTCGACGTAGCCCATATAACAGTTGCATCTCGAGACGACGATGATCTGCCTTCGAGAATGTTCCGGATGTATCGATCGGGGTGGAATCGAAGCGATAGTGCAAGTGAATAGAGGTGTACTATTCCAGAATATTCTAATACATAATAACCTTTATATATAAGTAGCGCTTTTATGAGTTAAAATTAGTTATTAGAATACTACCGTACTCTAAACTTATAAATAAATATATTTACATAAGTTAGAACCGCATTTAAAAACGGTACAATACAATACAACAGACTCCTGGTATTACTCTGGTTTGACTCGATAGAACTAGATAGTATAATTGAAGCATTAAATAAAAATCGCATTAATAGCCGTTATTACTAGCCTCCTCAAGAATTTCTCTCTAGTCGTACCTATCTATCGCCTTTCTCGGCCAAGCATGTATCCCCCTATTTCTCATGTCTTCATCGATGTTATCAAGGAACCTTATTCTGAGTCTTCTTGTTCTTCTCTGACCAATGGGTCTATCAAGGAGCGTCTTTCTAGTTGGATCATTTTGTTCCTTCCGCATTACATCCCATATCCACGCCAGACGTCCTGTCTTAATATGTTTTACGATATCAGGTTCCTGGTGTAATCTATAAAGTTCGAAGTTGTATCGTCTTCTCCACACTCCATTGTCATTAACTGCTCCATAGATTCGCCTTAGTACTTTTCTTTCAAAACACCATAACATGTTTTCATTATTTTTTGTTAGAGTCCAGGTCTCTGAACCATATGTTATGTACAGTTTTATTTTTGTATTTCTCGATATAATTGTGGATTTAAGGAGGAGATTGAGCCCAAGCATCTGTTGGCCGTGCAAATTCTTCGGTTTATCTCTGCGGTAGTATTATTTTCAGTGTTAAGGAGCGCTCCCAGGTATACAAATTCGTTCACTGCTTCGATGACGTTGTTTTCTATAACAAGTGGTCGTAGGATATGTGGTTGCGTGCTTATTTTCATATAAATCGTTTTGTTGGTGTTTATTATGAAACCCATTTCTGTAGCTGATTCTTTTAATGCTACATACGCCCCTCGTACAGCGTTTTCCGTTCTCCCAACAATATTGATATCATCAGCATAATCCAGGATTTGCACTGATTTATTATATATTGAACCAGTGGTTGTGATTTATGACACACGTATTACTTTTTCCAGAGCCAGATTGAACAGTATACAGAAGAGAGGGCGAGAAAGCGTCTCCCTGACAGCCCGTTATTTGTTTTAAAAGATTTAGACAGTTCCCCCTGAATTCGTACTCTACATTCAACTTACAAGCCTGGTATTTTTCTACTATCCGTTCTGCATATGGTGCCATACGGTGACATATTACTGTGGAAAATATTTTATACGCTGCATTTAAAAGCGTAAATCCTCTGTGCATATTTCTTTTATAAACTGCTGTAATGCCATTATGGTATCATGGCCACCTTCTTAATATAGTTCAGCTGGGAGATTATCTATTCCGGGTGATTTGTTTCTGGCTAGATTTTTAACTACATCTTTAACTTCAAGAATCGTTGGTGGTTCCTCTTCCCTCTCGTCTGTTCCCTTACCTCATTTCTTTCGTCTTCCAGGTTTTCTTCTTCTTCCTTTATATTAAGTGCCTGGTTAAAGTATTCCACCCATCTATTCAATACATCTTTACTTGTTGTTAATAGGTCGCCATTATGACTTCTGCATTGTCTTGTGGTTGCCTTGAATTCTTTTCTGTTGATGTTAACTTTCTTATAGAATGCTCTGAATTCTTTCTATCTATTCAAGTTTTCTATATATTTAAGTTCCTTATTTAGGTGGTTTCGTTTTGCCTACCTGCCGGCAGAAATTTCTAGTCCCCTACGCTTAAAGACCTGTTTGGCGGATAAAAGACGATCGGATAAGTTCTGAAAGGTCAACGCCGCTTCGAGAGTAACTGTATTTTATATTTAAGGAGGAAATTTTGTTGACAACAGTTAGTCTGAAAAATAACATCGCGCCGAATTTTTTAAATATAACGCACGTATTGTAATAAATGTAAATAAATTATATAATTATTAGTGTGAAATAAATTAGTTATATTGTACAAATAAAGACTTTAAACTTGTAAGTGTTATAAATGTAGAACTTCTGATAATAAATAAAGACAATAAATTAGATTAATAAACATACAACAGTATCCTCTTTTCTTCTCTTCTCTTTGTCTTATAATTCTCTACACTTGTTCTAGTTCGTCGAATAAGCATCTTTCTGTAGGCTTAATTTTTTTCTGTTGTGGCATTCTTGCATTCATCGTCAAACCAATGAATTTTACGGGCACAAATTTCTGTTCCTATTTCCTCTTTCGCTGCTGCTTGAATGTCTTCCTTTATTCTGGTTCAGTAGGAGTCTATATCTGTCTGGGCCTTCTTCATTTACATTTTGATTCCTTAGCCTGGTGGTGATGTTTTTCGAGTACCGTTCTGCAATTGTCGCATCTCTCAGTTTTTGAATCTGCTGCTAAAAAGAAAATCTATATTAAGACTGTAAGTCAAATATTCATCCAGTTGTTACATATGGAAGTTAAACATGGACTATACAACAGCGGGAAATAAATAAGTTACTAGTATTTAAAAGGAAGGCCCTTAGAATTATATTTGGACCCCAAAGAGATATATTGACAGGAGAGTGGAGAAGGCGCCGCAATGCTGAATTGGTGACTCTCTATGGTACTGAAGACATCGTCAAACATATAAAAGCTAACCCGATAAGATGGACAGGTCATGTGGTAATATCAAAGAACGACAGAGTGCTAAAGACAGTGTTTTTTGAGTGACCAGACGGTAGAAGATCAGTAGGCCGTCCCAGAAAAAGGTAGAAGGATGATGTTGAAGATCGTAGAAGATGGAGGGCTAGAGTGGATGCGGTGAAGACTCACCCCGAGTTGTAGAGCCAGTCAAGAAGAAGATTTATAGAAATGCGACAAACGTAATGAAGTTACACGAAAATAGTAACGAAATAAAAAATTTAAACAGGTGTCAAACAGGGTGACACACTATTACTAAAGCTTTTTATAACTGCCCTAAAACGTGATTTTAAAACCCTTGATTGGGATGATAATGGGATAAGTGTCCACGGGGAAAATCATATTAGTCAGTCGCAATATAACCTGAGCTCTGCTGATGACATAGTTTTGATATGAGATCACCTAGGGCGAAATCAACACCATGTTAAAAGAACCGGAAAGATCTTGCAAAGAAATTAATTTAAAAATAAATATCCCCAAAACAAAACACATGACAAACCTCGTGACTAGTATCAATTAAAATATTCAGAAAAACGAAGTAGAACTTGTTGCCTGCAGTGAACTTAAAACGGGCTGATCTTCGGGCTACTACTTCATAGATCAGAGATCTATCTATCTAGTCGCAAGCCCCCATCTCTTGCCGTACTGCTCATCCATGGGTCGATCAGATACCAACGTATTATGTGTAAGTAGTAGAGTCTTTTAGAATTTTAAAGTAACAAGTTAGACTTTTTGTTTTTCTGGCCAGAAGGGTCAATACCTGGACCATAGACCACTAGATAATTTCACATTGAAGTGAATTTAAGTTCGGTTGTCTGACCCGCTTGGATATCTGACCAACAATAAAATCGGACAGGCTTAAATAAAAAAAACTCTGAACTATGATATTCAAAAATTCGTAAACCTGATATTAATAAAATCAAAATAATGGAGAAAATTCTTTATTTATTTCATAATATCACCTTCCATTGTATGTATAAACACTTTAATTAATGTATCTAGAATATTTCGAAATTTTTTTCTTAAAAACTCTTTCCACTTTTAGGATTAAAAACACCCAGACAAGTTTTTGGAGTTAATGTAGGTGGCAACGTTGGGATAAAGTTGATCTTGGCGTTAGGCGCATGACGAACAAAGGGTTATTTGGGGTCATTGGGGAAATCGATAAATTTGGTCACATTTTTAGTTTTCCAGACGTTGCCGTAGGTTAGACCAAACTTTCTTTAAACAAACTATTTCAATGATTGTTAGAGAATGTTATATTAAAAATATACAAACGCTTTTTTTTCTATCACAAAAGTCTTCAGTTGCAGATTTTAGTTATTTTTACTTTTACTTATTTTATTTTTAAATGGATGTGATGAATTTATTATATTTTGTCCATAGAGGAGAATAAATCTAGGGTGCTCGGTAAAAGAAGTATAAGTCAATTTAGTTAACTTTTCAGGAGAAGCAAAAAACGATAAATAATTTTGTTCTGAAGCTAATTAATTGTCATATCTCCTAAATCGTAGTACACAGAATTGTTATACATATTTACCTATTTTACTTTGTAAATACTAATCTTGAACAAAGTAGGTATATATATATATATATATATATATATATATATATATATATATATATATATATATATATATATATATATATATATATATATATATATTAAATAAATGGAAATTACAAAAAAAATGTGACTTATATTATTTGGACCACACATACCAGATGACTTATACTATTTTGTTTAGTCCTAAAAAGCTGTTGTTTATTAAAAAATAAATAAATGAAACATATTTATGCAATATTTATTCAGATGAATCTTCATCATCTGGAATCCCATCAGCAGCATCAGTTGTCTTTAAATTTTTATAAAATTCGCGAAATACTGGACTTATTAGAGGAAGAAGATCCAAAATATCCTTTTTATTGTGCGTTGATATAGAAAGAGCGCTTTTATACAAATTGCTGGGTACCAACCTAGCATTAGTTTGTCCTCTACGTAAAGAACTTAGCGTCAGAAATGCCTCTTTTTCATCATGGGATGTTTTATAAAGAATCATTTCTTTTTTTCTTGTATAACGAAACCAGTTCACATCAAACCAATTGAAAGGATTTCCTCTTGTATCTTTTTATGCATTTTTTCGATCAATCCATCAACAATATCGCACTCCATATGACTGTGTCAACTCACCATGAATTTATAGTAAATAACTTCTAAATTAATGTTATTTTGCATTGCTACTAAAAACATCATAGCAGCATGTGAATTTTTGTTCTGACCACCGCATGTATCCAAGTATAAGACTACTTTGGAAACATGTGGTGGTAGTGATAATAATTCTTTATAAATACATGTAGCTGTATTGTTACTTCCCCTTTCCCCTTCGCCTTCGTGCCACATGTAACATGCTACTCTTCCTTCTCCATTCTAATGAATAGTTAGGTTATGTCCATAACTGTCTTTAGTAGAAGGTAACAGAAGAATTTACGTATGCAGTTGGGAGACAATGCTGCAAGTAAAAAGTGAGGCATCTAAAAGTACTATCACATTTTGCTTTTTCTGTATCGTTGCTCTTCATAACATATGCATTGTCTGCAGCAATGTGATGAATACTTATCTCGTCTTTTATTTTAGTTTTATCAACTTGAACTTCAGTAACTTTGAGTTTATTACTCAGCTTCAGTACATTTCATTTATGGCACGTATCTACTTTAGGTTTTTTAAATGAAATGTTCATTTTATGGAACTCTCTTTCATAGATAGGTCTAGGGCAGGTGAATAATTTTCTTCACAGCATAATTTGTACATTTTCTGAAGATTAGAATAGTTTCTTTATTATGCTTGTTAGCAGAAGGATCACGACCTCGCTGGTCATCAGTTATTCTTCCTGAAGTATTTGAATCCCTATTTGTAAGAGCCAGTGTAATAAACATATTTGTCTTATCAAATGTGTTCATAAAACATTGTTTACAAACTTGAATTCTAGCGCCATTCACCTTTAAATGAAAAACATGAGTCACTTTTCGAACTTTTTCTTTATATGGATCTAAAGTCCTTTTTCTTGTAGTTTTAGGCAGTTCAGAGTCTATAAGGCCAACAATATATGCAACACGTTTGTTGCGATCATCCATAGACCAATATTCATCGAATAGCTTTTTTTGTATATCTTCTGAAATTTTGCTATTGCATTTATTTCTACAGGCTTCAAGTTTTTTCATGCAGCGTGAAGTTTTACCTTATTTTTTGCTGTTACATAAGCTTTTCTAAAGTTTCGATTTCTTTTACGTTCCATTCTTTTTTTTTTTTTCGTGAATAAACTCCTTCAATCTTAAAATCAATACTGGTTTACCTGATTTTGATCTCCTCTCTGTATTTTCAGACCTAGAATTTGGAACAGATTTTATTTTTTCTTCAACAGCATTGCTAGAGTCACTACTATCCGGCATATAGTTTTTATCCTCGTCACTATAATCATCTACATGTCGACATATACTATTAGAGCCAAGAATAGTTCCACAAACTTGAAGTATAGAAACAGTATAAGTTGACATAAACTGTTTTTACCAAATTAAAAGTTCATTTAACTAGTTGTACTAAAAAGACCAAATCATTTTATTTAATTTATATTTGCATATTGACTTGTTCTATTGATACCAAGGTAAAGGTATAGTCCTTTATGGTCTTATTCGGCAAAAATAATATTTTGACCATTTTTGATTTATACTCTTTTTACCGAGCACCCTAGAAATGTAGAGGATGATATTAAAGGAAATTTTTTATTCTTATTATAGCAGCGTTAACAACTATGGACATCACATGACTTTAATTAATTTTATGTTTTTTTTTTGTATAAAAAAAAGTATGGCATTTGACATCATCAACAGGATGTATAGGGTATCCAGAAACTCTCTTGACAAACGAAGACCGAAGATTCCTCAAATAATTTTAAGACAATTTAACCCAATTCACCTAGTCCGAAAATGCTTCCTAAGGGAGCTAGAGCTCTTTGAAAATGGCGCCTTGTAATTAGTTTTTTTTAATAACTCCAGAACGCTTCTAGTTAGAAAAACGAAAACTGGTACGATTATTTATCATCTAGAGTTGAATCGATTCCATTAATTGAAAATTTCTAGTATTGGTCATAGGCGTTCGTTTTGGGTAGGTCAACGGCTATTTTAACGCATAACTTTTTTGTCTTTAACTTGTGATAGTTGATTATTAAATTTTCAGGTATTCTAGTACTAAAAGCTACTCTTACTTTGAGTCGGTAGGATACACCATTTTCTAGAAAAATCGATTTGAAAAATTTTCGATTTTCGTCACGAAAGATAAATTAATAGGTACCTTAATTAATTTTATAAAATTATCTTTTGTTTCAATGAATGCGGCATACAATTCGTAAAAAAAGTTTAAGAAAAGAAGCAAAAAATCAAACTGAAACACAATTTTATTTAAAGGGTTTTAAAAACAAACTATTTATTATGATGGAACGAAACTAACACAAAAGAACAAGTATCAAAAGTAGATAGTTACAAAAGATGCTCGATATTGATGACCATTACTCTTTATGCATAAATTTGCATTTTTGCTTAGAGAACACCAAATTCTTGCAAAAATTCCAAAGTTATTTCTAAATTCGTTGCAAGCATCTTGTATCCTTAGCTAGAGTTGTGCACGATTTTGTATCGGAATGGAATAAACAAATGCTTTTATAATATCCCCAAACACAATAATCGCAAGGATTAAAATCCGGCGACCTTGCAACTGGACCGCCTCGTCCAATCCAGTGGTTTTCGTAGTTATTATCAAGAAAGTCTCGTACATTCCTGCTAAAGTAGGCCGGACAGCAGTCATGTAAAAACCATAAGTTTTGTCCAATATTTAGAGGCAGATCATCTAACAACTCAGATAAAACATTTTGCAGGAAATGTAAGTAATAAGCACCATTTAAACGAGTAGACAATTCCACAAGCCCAACTATCCAGACGTTTATGCTAAACCTATTATGATGCTTAAATTCTTGAACAGCATGGGGATTGTCACCAACGTACGAATAATATTGTGCATTACGCATATTAAAAATTCCATTTTTTGTGAATGTAGCTTTGTCGCAAAACAAAATGTTTTGTAACAGTCTAGCGAATTCTACACGAGCAGGAAAATCTCTTTGTAGCAGTGCTTGTAGCTTTGTAAACGAAAAGGATATAAATTTTCGTTGTGCAAGATATTTCCTACGGAAGATTTTGAAATTATGGGATACATGGCAGATAGTCTTCGAACGCTAATTTCTGGATTTTTCTTAATTTAATATAATTAAAATAATATTAAATTTGGTTATGTTGCAGCTTGGATATTCACAGATAGGGGTGGGCGGGGTAATGGCGTCACCTTAAGACATCATCATTTTTTGTGACTTAATTTTGAGATGAAAGAAATAATGTGCTATACTACACAAATAATAAACTATGCTACCGATCTAAGAACTAAGTTTTTAACTTAAATTAGTTTTCAGAAATTTTTCATTCGCCTTGATTAAGCGACAATAAACGCAACACTTTTTTGTGTAACGTGACCGCATTGCCCCAGGCCTAGGGGGTAATGGCGCCACCTACTGAACTGAAATGATAAAAAATAAGACTTCTCTATAAAACATGTTCTAAGCAAATATCTTTATTGAAATTTTATTTGGAAACATAAAAAAATAACAGTATAATGAATGATAAATGAAAACATAACCTAAAAACAACCTACTATTCTATTCACAGAAGTCACAAACATAATTTTTGGAACTGTCTTTTCCACTGCATTTAGAATGAGCCCATTTCGAGCAAAGTGTACAGCGATGCCAAAGTTCAGTGTCTCCAAATTCTCCACAAATTAAACATTTCTCCTCATCGGCAAACACAGTGGGTAGGGAGATATCATCGTTTGAAACATCATCACAAAGTTTGTCATCATCACAATCTTCTGACGATGTTTCATCAAAATCGAATTTTGGTCTGATAGTTTTCTTCATTTTTTTTGTTTTTTTATTCTTAGAAAGCTCGTCTTCAGATATAAACGTCCTTCTGTTTTGTTTCAATTTTTTTGATTTTTTTCCAATTTCACTGCTTTCGCTTTTTGCTTCAACTCTCTTTTTTCTTTAGCATCTTGCAGGATATCTTTCATTGGTGTCGAAGTCAGGATAATAGAATGTTGCTTTCTATCCTGACCTTTTTGTTTGGGATCGGTCCTGTTAGTTGACATTGGTGAAATGTCGAGAATGCTTTTTGAAAAATCTACTTTTCCTGACGATGTCCCCGGTTGATTACGATTAATAATCTCGATAGCAGTAGCAATAGCAGGACTTTCAGGAGGATTTTCGTTAATAGGTGCCTCATTAATAGAGGTATCATTGAGTTTTTCAGAATTTTCCTCCTTGTCCTCAACAATTATTTGCTCTATGACTGAATGAGCAGGAGCAAAATCTTCTTCACTGAATGTATCTGGTTGAAACGGAAAAATTCCACATGCTTTGAATCCTGTCACTGCCTTTTCAAGGGTAGCAATCCTCAAGTAAGCTTTGCTGAATATCAGAGCAATATCGTATGGAGTGATTTTTTGATGAAAATTTGTTTTCATAAAATTATCACACTCCTTATTGAACGCATTCTTAAGAGGCCCGTAGAAAGATACATCTAAGGGCTAAAGTCTGTGCTAGGAATGGAGTGGAAGCGACACAACGTGAATGTGGTTTGAACGGCAAAAGTCATAACATGGCAAAGAAATATGGGTTCCATGATTATCCATTAACAGAAGGACAGGGTCCTCTTCACTTGACTTAGTGGTTCTTCAGCCAATTTAAAACTAAATCTTCGTTGGACCACCCATTGTGTGAACATTTATAAATGGCTACAGGAGCTCCTCCTCGCTGCAACAAAGGTGACATCCGTTTCCTTGGATAAATAAACATTGGGGGCGTATATATTCCTGAAGCGCTCGTAAACCAACTCCCAACTCGTAACTCTTCCTCTGTTATATAAGATAGGAAAAAAATATTTTGAAAAAATCGTTGGAATGCTGAAAATTAAAATTTGGTTTCATTATTTTACTAATTATATCTTCTGGTGTATCTATAAAATAATCATTTAATTTGTTTGATATTATGTCTGGATCTGTAATCCTAGTATCTTCTATTTTTAGACAGATATTTTTGTGATTTTTTTGTTTTCCATTAAGTTCATTTATAACAGAACATGTGGTTTTGTTTTTGTCAGAGGATTCAGAGATTTTGTTAAAATAAAACTGACCCTTTGTGGTCTCAACAAGAACTTTGTACCTACTGATATTTTCTTTGTCTATATAGAGTTTTTAGCTCATGATATGTCGTAATCAAAAATACAAGATTTTACTTCTTGTGTGACTCATGTTTTTTTTTGGTTTTGGTAATGTTTGGTTTTTCTAATAGGACAACTAATATTGAAAAGAGAACTGTAATTTATCATGAAAGGCATTATATTTACTCTCAACATCAGTTGCATGATAAACATCGTGCCATGTTTCTTTACTCAAGAGGTTGTTGAATGCATTTATAGCGCCTTCATGTGTTACTCTGAAAGTATTCCGAACTGATATCGATGTCATAGTTAGTTAGATTAATAAATTTTAACCTCAAAAGGAATATATTGTGATCCGATTCTGTATTTACATTTACAGTACCTATACAATCATCAGAATTTGTTCAATACTCAGGTCTTCGATTTTAGTGTTACACGTAGTCAGGGACGCCGCGAAGTGTACAATAGTAGAGTCATAGGCTCGGCAGGTGCATTCTGCAGTCAAATTTCACAAGACTACTTTGTATTTGTCGAAGAATCACCATCGGAAAACCGACCGGTGGACTGGCGCAGTTTCTGTGAGAAATACAGGAATAAATTGAACATCAAATACGAGTATCCATTTCCATTCCATCAGATAATCCATTTCTGTCGTCATAATGGATTATCTGAGACGAAGCTGCGGTAGATCGAAACTGGAGAGAGTTAGAAACGAACAAATAAGAAACGAAATGAAAATGGAGAGAAATATCAATGATGACATAGAAAGAAAACAATTAATCTGGTTCGGACATGTTAAAAGAATGCCAGAGTACAGATGGCCTAGGAGAGTACTGGAATGGATCCCTCCTGAAAGAAGAAAGAGAGGACGACCACGAAGAAGTTGGCGCAACGATATTGATGAAGCAATGGCGGCAAGAGACTTAGAAGAGGCAACTGCATATGACAGAAAAAGATGGAAATTGGGGGCGGAGAAGCGGCGACAGCCGTAATAAATCCGTTATTATATATATATATATATATATATATATATATATATATATATATATATATATATATATATATATATATATATATAATATATATAGTATATATATAATACGAGTATCCAACTCGTAAATTGTTTTGTGACAGTAGTGGCCAAGTAGCACTGCTGATTGGTTTCGGACTTAAGTTTTTTTCAAATCTTACTTATGAGTTTTGACACTAATTACTGGTACTTTTACTTAATTAACTCGTTAAATATTTGAAAATATTAATATATTTTCGAACTAGACACACGTCTGAACACTACGGTGTCACGACCACTACCAAAATTACTAAGAATGTAATTAATAAAAATAACACAAAAAGTCCCTCTTCAAAATGATATTGGTAGAAGTCTTTAGGATTCAAAATCACATTGGTAGAAGTCTTTATGATAGATAGTGGGTTTGTCAGACATCGTCTTTTTTCCACTTTGCTCCGCATTATTGGGTAAAGTGAAATAATCGGGGGGGGGGGGGAGTAATGTAAAATGTAGCTAGCATATATAACAAGTCTTTATAATGAAAATGTAATTAAGAAAAATAACACAAAAGGTTCCTCTTCATAATAACTAATAACATTGGTAGAAGTCTTTAGGATTTACTGTATCCGAGATACAATTTTTCAAAATTTGCCATTCACATCATTTTTGATTATTTTTTCAAAAATTGTTCTATAACCCTTTTCTACTCAATTTTAGATAGGTATATGCAATCGTAGGTACATTAAGTGAAAAGAAAAAATAATTACCTTAAAAATGGTCTACTGTAGAAGGCTCTAGGACTAATTTTAAGCAAGATACGCTTCTTCAAAGTGTTCTCCTTTTAGCGATTTTTGCCATTTACGGTAAAATCCAAAAATTGCGTACGAAATCTTTACTCTTCATCTTTAAAAGCCATTTTAATTTTCGTCGATAGCATACTCTGATCAAAAGCTATCGAATTTTTACCGTCGAGTTGATACAAATTTTATTTAAAAAAACTTATTTCGCATACTTATCACATTTAAAATCGCTGGTCGTTGTTTCTGAGAGAACGGTTCATTCTACAGAAAAAGTGATAGTAAACAGTTTTATTCAACATTATCTCAGCTACATTGTTTGTTTGAAATATTTTTTTTCTACGGCGTACAGATTCGTGGAAAATCGACGTTTCCCACTACGAGTGGCGGTTTTAGAAGGAAGCACGGGGGTAGGAATCGCAAACTTTGTTTCATCTTTTTTGGAGTTCAAAATTGACATTCTCTGCAAAATTCAGCTTGTTTGTATGGTTTTTAGATATTCAGTGGCATTTTCGTCTCTGAATAGTGCGACTGGATTATTCTTTCCTTCTACATTTAGGTATATACAAATCGTTGTAAGCGGCACAATTTAACGAACCATGTCTTGGTTACTGTTGGTCCTAGAATATAATACAATAGACTATTTTAAAGTACAGAAAATAAGCTTTCTTTTGTTATTTAGTAATGCATATACCTACATATAGAAGAAAAAAAGAAGAAATTGAAAATAAACTTAAAAGTTTTTCGTTAAAAGTAAAAAACTTTGAAGAACCGCATCTTGCTTAAAATTAGTTCCAGACTCTCCTACTGTAGACCGTTGTCAAGGTGATTGATTTTTATTTCAATTAAATTTACCACTACATATACTTAAAACTGAGTAGACAAAAGTTATAGAACAATGTTTGCGAAAAATAGAGAAAATTTAAAAATCGTTTCTGGGATACTGTAAATTCTAAATACTTTCACCAAACGTCATTTTAAATAGGAAGGATAAAAGTTTTTTTATGTAAACTATCTAAACTTATCTAAAATAATAACGCTATTTCTTTTTAATTTAGGTAGTACATAATTGCTGCTCAAACCACTTTTCAAACAAAATACTGTCCATATCTTGATGATAATGTAAGCGACAATCACTTACAATGACTTGTACACTCTTAGCAGAGAGTAATAAAGCACCTTCTACCCATCCTCCCAAACAGAACAGTACGTTTTGAGTACGTACAATTTTGGTACTGTACGTACATGATGTAAAATGTACATTTTAAGTACGTACACTGGGGTACATACCAGTACGTACAGAAGAGTACGTACTATGACGTCTTAAGTATGTACCATGAGAAAGAAGAGCTAAAGCATATTTATTATGTTAGGTTATGTTAACCTAACCTAATTTATTTGGTTAGGAATTTTCCACCTCGAGTACAGTTTTGATGTGATAATTCATAACAAGACAGTTTCATTTAGATTTGTTTTACTTATTTTTGGCGTTGGTGCTTATAGTGTGGTTTCCTGTTATCTTATTCAGTCGAGTGTTTTTTAACTTATATAGTCATACTGAAAAATGTATTTTGTGGGTGAGGAAGTGATAAATAAATTATTAAATCAAAAATAAGTAGATTTAAAACAAAACCATGTGGTAAACTTTAAGATTCATAAGTTTTGCTTATTTTTTGTACTTCAAATATGAATAATAAAGATATATTCACCTATATTTACTTTTATTTACATAAATCATCATAAGTGTGTATAGTATGTACATAATATGTATATATAGTATGGACTAGGTACATACCTTCAATATGTACTAGGTACGTACCTTCAGTACGTAGTACGTACTAGGTATGTACCATAAATTGGAAAATGTACGTCTTATGTACGTATTAAGTACGTACTTCGTACAGCAAAGTACGTACATTGTTCATACTTTATGTCCCATCGGTACGTACTTGGTTTGTCTTATGTACGGACTTGTGCTTACTGGGCTGATTCTTCCCCACAATGTAAAATACAAATTCTCTTTCCTCTAGAGGGACGAACATTGGTGACGCAATTTTTACTACCATCGGTCCAACATTTTTCAAATATATCATGGGTGTCGAACCAAGTGTCATCCAAATAATACAAGTTCTTTCCTTCACTCCTAAAAGACCTTAGACTCTCCAAATAATTGAACCTCCACTTTATTAAACGGCTGGATTCCATAATTGCCTGACGTTTATTTACTGTTTTGAACATAAAACCATTAGATTTTAAAAACCTTCAAAAGGTAGTTTTATGACACTCGGGGATTATTTCTTTGTTTCTTAATTCACTCAAAAGTTTATTTAAAGCTAGTAAGTTATTCACTGAATACATACGATATATTGTTTCCCGTATAGCTGATAAATGAAAATTCGGTGATACTCGATGGGCACCAGAATCCTTTCTTTTTTGCGCAACACTGGACCGTCTTTTATAAGTTCGTACACAGTGGATCATGGCACTTGTGTCAAAAAAACCGTCTTTTTGATCGCTTCTGATTTAACCATCGTCGAAAGAAGACCTAAGAAAAAATATGTAATGTAACTTTTTAAGGAATTCTGTTTTTTATTAATTAATTAATCGGTAAATATGATTAAACTTCCTAATACCGGATGGGACGAATTCTCTCCCCAGGTCTAACGTTTTTATTAATATCTGTAATTAAGTTTAATCAATCGCTTTGGCGGTTTAGGATATTAGTAGTTGATGTATTAAGAGCACAAAGAAGTAGTAAAACCCAAAATACCGCGAACAGAAAATTAAATATTCTCGTCGGATTTCACGAAAATGTATGCTGGGAGAGAATTCGCCCCACGTGGTATCGAGTATTTTCACGTTCTACAAAACTGATTTTATCAGTTTAGACGAAAGTTTTGGAATATGTTTATTAATAACTGTACTAATTACTTGCCATGATATGCAGTCGCATTCTTTACATATTAGCAGTTGATTTTAATGTGTTTTCTTTATCTTTGAAATTTCATTCTTGCTATTACACAGTGGGAACTTTTATATAATTCCCCTATTCGCATATTTTTGTCTAGATTTTTCGACGAATCACTTTCTAGTTGGGATTGTCTCTCTAAGAATTTGTAAAGTGCAAGTCCTAAGTGCAAGTAAAGCCCTAAGTACGTCTGATATCTGATAACTGCTAAAAGTACCTGTTTATTTGGTGAATTTCTGAATGTGACTCTCTTCTGTCTTTGATTTTAGTTTGTTGAATTGGTACTAAACAAAGTATACAGACAATAAAGAGTTAAAAAAGTGGTAAGAATAATGAGATACATAGAATCCTTGCGCTTAAAAGTAAACCAAACCACTGGCGCGAGAAGTCGCCTCACCTGGTACTGGTCGTTTTAAAATTCACCCGATATTAGGAAGGTTAACTAAAGAGTATTTTTAACGAGTACTTACCGTTGTAAACGTTAAGCACGATTTGCTTTGCATCTGGTGTGAGATGAATATAACCAGAACGTTTTTCAGGTTCAGACTCGTCTTCACTTCCTGAAATAGTGACTGGAATGTACAGGACATCGTCACTAATCATTTCTATATCACTCATATTTATAGCTATTACACTGACTTCTGTTCTAAATGATCGACAAAAGAAAAATAAAGTTCTTTTCAAATAAACTTTCTTTTCACAGAAGCCCATTTAGTAATCATTTGATATTAAGTAAACGTTATCCTTTTACCTGAATAAAATTCCAAGAAATTTTCTAATCACTTATAAACACTGGCTTTACGTACCTAGAACCCCCCCCCCTTCCCCAACAAAACTTTCATCTCTTGTCCGATATCAATCAAAGACAACATAACAAATGGACAACACGGAGTTTATGAAATTCCTTGTGCAGACTGTCCCCGATCTAAAATAGGATTTATGAACATTCCATTTCAGTTCGAAATTCCAATTCAACTTCAGCTCTAGGTCAACACCATCTTCATACAGGTCACAAAATTGATTTTGAAAGCTCTAGAACCATAGCCCCATCCGCTTCTATAAACCAAGAATTATCAGAGAAGCTATAAAAATTGAAAAAAATGCCAAATTGTCTCAATAAAAGAGATGACGGCATACGGTGACCTTCAACATGGAGACCTCTCATAAAGAAAATATCGTCTGCTCCACCCGAAAATCAAAATCCTACTGTCAGAAATGTTTGCGCCAACCTCCATCTAAACCACGTCACAATTGACGAACCGTCCTCTGTTCTCAGTAGCAGGAATGCATTGGTTAGTGATCAGTGTGGTAGTGTCTAGGGGCTCGGGAGACTGAGACCTCGGAAGCCTCAAAGGAGGCATCAAAGAGGATGTCGAATGCTCGGTGCAATGATAATCGACGCGGTTCAACCCGGAAGACTGTCGAGTTTAAAATCAATTCTTGTAATATTAATCTTAGCTCTGGGTTCAATTGTACTAACCGCGGAAATCTTTCGGAACATTAGGCATAATCTAAAAAAAATCAATAAAATATTTCCTTTTTCTCATTTCTTTCACTTTTGCGGAAACTTAAACAAAACCGTTACTTAACTGTATGAATGGGGTTAACTTTTTATGTTAATTAATAAACAAAATAAACTACACTTACCATAAAATTTCAAACTCCAATATAAAATTAGTTGTGAAAATGACTGTTTGTGTAATATAAATATCCTAAATGCAAGACAGGACAAAAAAAACAACAGACAGTCACAAGTAGTAAACAAACCACAGCGTCACAGATTGTACTTAAAATCTGAAAAACCCAAGCGTCTTTTGTGTACCTATTTCTTTTCGATGTACTGAGTCTAGAGCGTTCATAAAAATAAGATGTGTCTTTAATTAATAATAACAGAATCCCACAAGAAAATTTGTTCAAAAATGTTCAGTTATTTCTTTAGATCTCAGTTTAGATCAATGTATTACCTGCAATAAGCGAGAAAGAAAGGAAATGCAAGAGAAAGGAAAAAATTACTTGACTCGTGTCTTTACTTATTATATTTATTAATCCTTACAAAACTAATTTCACATTCTAAAAATTTATAATATACTTAACAAAATAGTGGAGAACATGTTCAAATTGGGACATTTCGCATTTACCACCAAATATATGAATACAAGTTCTATAACATCAATATGTATAGATCTATAACATTTATATTTATAGATATATATAGATACACCAATATAGCTCTATGTGCACTTAAAAGCCAATAGAAAAATACATCTCAACTGTAGTAGATAAAATATTAAGAGGGGGTTTACTTTCAGTCTGAGTAGTACAGGGCTGCCACATTTTGGCAATTCGTGTAAATTCTGAATCTAAATAATAAAATGCAGAAATAGTATGATATATATTGTCTGTCAAATAATATTAGGTAGTGGTAGGTGGAGATAGACTAAACTTTTTTATAAAAATAGCATGAATCAAATTAATTAATCAGTCTTTAATTTGTATTTACTAGTATAGTTTGCTGATATAATGTCCTGTGCTAAACTCAATAATAATAAGAAATTTATATATTTTTTTTATTTCTAATTTTTAACTTATACAAATATCTAAAAGCTTTCAATGATATGGTCATAACAATATATCGTCGTCAACCAAGCAACACCACGTAACTCATTTTCTGTAACTTTACAGGAGAGCATTAACAAAACAAATTACTTTTGTGGACATTGAGTCCAGCAAACCAGCTATCATTAGTTTTGGTATGGAAACTGAATGAGATATGTAGTGTTTGGTTAGAAATTTAATGTGGTGTTGCTTTATTGATTGCAGTAAAATCTTTTGAGATTTTTTCAAATCTAAAGTCTTTCATAAATTCTATGTGAGATTTCGCATCAAATGAAACAAAAAGCCAATTTATCAAAAAATTGAGTTATGTGGTGTTGCTTGGTGGACGACGATATGTCAAAATAAGAGAGACTGACTTAACAACAAACGAATATATCCTACAATATTTAAAGAAAACGGAATTTTGAAAACTATTTCCTAGGTGGATGCAGAAACATAAAATAAAATATTTTTTGCAAATCTTGCAAAAATTACATTACAAGATTTTCGGTTCAGAGGCTCCGACCTAAGACCTCAGAAGACCGTAAAATACTTGGGAATCATACTAGACGACAAAATGTCATTCAGACACCACATACAAGAAGCATGTCGGAAGGCGGAAGAGAGGACCTCTTTAGTTGGTAGGCGGTCAACTACAGTAAGGCGTAGTCGTCCAAATCCAACACACCTAGGACACCTTCCCAGAAGTCTTTTGAAGATTCTCACCTCAAAAAAAATACATTGCAAGAGAATAGTTTCAAAACCATATTAAAAAATTAATATAGAATATAACAAATGTCGAGTTATTAATTACTGCTAAGTGTTAGTTAGCGTTATCTGGTATTTAGACAGACTTGTGTCCACCAATGTTTGATTATCACGCTTTACCCAATGCCGTTAAAATGACACCTGGTGAAAATGGGAAAATCTGTGTGACAATGCTTTACCATAACTGTCCTTTTTGTAAATAATATAACAGTTTGATATTTTGTACCTGATAATTCAATCTTATGAATTAAAAAACTGGAACAGCCTGGTCCCATTCGAGAATTATTATACCCTATAAAAAAGAAGAGGTAGTAAGTAGTTGGTTATATAGTACTTAGCTGTTTAGACGGTAATATTATTTTGGAAAAATGACTAAAGCAAAATGTTTTGCTAAAATTATATCTAACTTTTCACTAATCCTATATAGTGTTGTTCAGATACTAGGTTTTGGTGTCTTGAACATAGTATATTTTTTTGCAGTGACTATGTCAGTCTTTGCTTATTAGTTAGAAACTTTCATGTTAACATAAAAACTAGTTAGGGATTTGTGATCTCTATTAAAAAAAATTATCTAAAAATAATCTATCCATCTAATTTGAAAATCATATAAACACTGAAGAGTGTATGCCCTCAAATGCTCCTGAACTGAGCAAATGATAGTCATGGATAACCAAAGTCTAACAAAAGGAAATCTGAATCAAAAATATGGCAACAAACTATTTGGCAGTTACTACTAAATCAAAATCTAGTTAAAGTTGTATCTAAAGTTGCAAAACGATTTAAACTATACAGAGAAATAAATTTCTCAATTTCTAACTAACATTGGAAATATAAGACTGGTATTTTTGGAATAAAACAACAAATATTGGTTTTGATTTTATGCATATTATTGTATGTTGGAACAAAATCCCAGTTTGCTGTTTCTTTAAATTAGATTCAGCTAATCTAAAGAGATATGTATTGAATGTTCAAATAGTTTCTCCACCTACCAAAGATTTTTTGATCTATTGAAGATTGAGGGAACCTTGTTAAACAACTTTAAAGGCCACTTATCATTTATACACATCATATACATATATCTAATTTAACATTTAAGATCTATATTTTTTATATAAATATCTACAACATGTAAATATCTGGACAATAAATTTCAGTGTTTAAGTTTCTTAAGGCAAATCACTACATAAGAAGTCACCATACTAACACAAACAGACAAATAAAACAATCAAATTTCCTTAAATATTTGTAAAATTTAAATATATTTTTAGTATCCCTGTCAGTCCCTTGGAACTTCTATGTGGACACCACTTTTATAATTTAATAAGCCCCATCAGTAAGATTACTTAATTTTTTAATTTATTTAATTTTTTAAAGAACATTTTACTGCAAAATTGTATTACTAATTGCTTGACAACCAATTTGAAGCTTTATAAAAGAGAATAACTCTGGCAACAGATCATAAGTCTAGAACCATTTGCAGACGAAATATTTTAATTGAATTTATATTTTGCTAAAGTAGGTTCTTTCTAAAGATTTCTACCAATTGTTTTACAATATCTTACACAATAAAAGTATATGTTGTTGCATTAAAGGTAATTAAGTATAGTCCACAAATTTTGCAAATTCTTTAAATGCTTTAAAAACTTCTTTAAGTTTCGATGGTTTGCAACAAAAATGCCACTATATAATTTGTTTAAAAACTGACATATAAGAATAGAATGAGGCGATCAACACAATACAGTATTTTATGCACAATTCAATTTGCAGGAACTTTGGAAATATCTATTACATTACTATAGAAGAATAAAAGGCCCATATTTTAAAAAAATAAAAACATATATAATATATATATATATATATATATATATATATATATATATATATATATATATATATATATATATATATATATATACTAAAAATGTATTGATAAGGTCTTGTAGGAGCTACAATTATTTAAAATTTGTATCTTCAGGTCTGACAAAGACAGGCTAAGATAACATATAAAGAATTATAAAATATATCTAGAAATTGGTTCCCATTCCAAATAGCCAATACAACAAATTCACATTAGATAATACAACACCCCCACATTGATATGTACATTAGAATTAAAAACTATTAGTTCACAAAGCACCACAAGATCTAATATAATGTATGTGGCAACCCAAATAAAGTATGTTAATCCTAAAAGGCATGCGCAGCTACAGCTACACATCATAGGGTGTAACATTAACTAAACAATGTTATTATATGTACTTACATTAACCAACAGTTTGTATGGAATGTTAAATGATCCAATTTGATTTATTCTATACATAATTTGTCTTAAGATGTCAAATTCTCTGGCCAAGGAGTAATTAGAATGAGAACAGTACCATAACCATTGCATTGCATTGCTTTCAATACTTCCATTAGTTCAAATTTATATATTCTCAATTACAGATTGTCTATGATTGAGACTGCATAATTTACAAAGGTTATGAAAAGACTCTAAAATAATTCAGATAGAGAAAAAGGTAAGAAAAAACTCTTAACACCCTGGCTATGCTGAAATATTCTATCTAATTAATTAGGAAAATTTCTATGGAGTCAGGATAAACACTGAAAATTATTGGAAATACCTGCCTCACAATACAAGTGACTCAGTGTTGATTGAAAAATTTTGTACATGGATAATTTACAATTTTAACCAGCCAAAGCAGTTGCAAAAAATATTAATAAACCACTTACTTTAAGTAGTTATCAAGCACTGTTTAGTTAATATAAGCACAGGTTTACTAACAGTAACAGTAATTTACCCTACAACACCAAAATTCCACTTTCCTGAGGATGATCATTTCTAAGCTTGACAGTGATAAAATAGCTAAAATGCCCCTTTCAGTAAAATTACAGCAGCGTACAAGGCGTCTTCTCCCTAAATGGATTAACCCGTTGACTGGAAAATCCTACTAAAAGGCAGTCATCTTGCTCATGTTCGGTTATATATTTTATAATGTCCTTTACGGCCATAGAGACGGGCATTCTCTTTACAGCAGCTTCTCTGCGAAGTTGTTCGGTAACAGAACGTTGTTGTTGAAGATTTGAGACAACCATGTCCATTAACGCTGTATCTGACAGGCCTATGGTGAATGATTTACTGAAAACAGTAAATAGGAAATAGGGTGCGGCTCAACCGCTACCTAATTTTTAACTTTTTGGTTTGTTTGGCACTTTGTTGCGTTGGCGAAAAGTTGCTTGTCTAAATGTAGAACAAAATACCAATAAATAAAACGAAATTACTTTGAATATAGGGTACAAACTTACCTTTTACAGCTTGTTGCTCAATTTTTAATATGACAAATGACAAAACATCCGTCAAATTTAAAACTTTTGTCAAAGCCGAAGACTGTGGAGAAGTCAGTAACATTTATTATGTGATTCTGTGATTTTTAATAAATTTCACATAAACGGAGAACACTGGATATCCTTAATGTACTGAAATGATTTTTAAATATTTAAAGGTAAAAAGCAAATGAGTGCCTATTTTAAATTAGATATGTAAGCATTCCTCATAACAAAAATAAATCTTTATTTTATATTGAACGTTGTAACTATAAATGATAGTGCTATAGTGTTCACGAATTTCACGATATAAAATAAGAATATCTTTAGTAACAATATGAGTGGTGAGATATAATGTGTTCTACTATATGTATTACTTCAGAAAAAAATGTTTTTATTATTTCATAACGAAATTATTCAATTATTCTATTATTCAAGTAATGCTCTCAATTATAAAACCCTTAAAAATATTAATCTGTGCCGTCAATAATGTGTCGTGTAAGTTCGGAAATAAACCTTGTTGAAAACATAACAAACTTCACACCCGTAACTCAACAGGATAATTTTATTATTATGGTGAAAAATGTTCTTTAACAGAGTCGGTTTAAGAAATTTAACAACATAAAGATTTAATAGGACTTCATCAAAAAATAGTGTCAGCCATTTTTTTCGAACAGACATTTTGTAAACAAACAGGATAGGTTAGTAATATAAATAATATAGATAAAAAATACAAAAAATACCAAAGAAAGTCTAGTTATTGAAAAAAATAAAGTGCCACAATTAGCAAATCATTTTTTTAATCGATTATGATACCTGTACCACAGAATAAATAACCATCAGAATGCCCACTCTCAGATGCCGCCTTTGAAGTGTGTCAGCACGCGATCGCCATATTTTAAACGGAAACATAGACTCGGATTGAGAAATTTGTGACAAGCTACGACAGAACTGTAATTTAAATTTTTAGAGATTAATAATTTAGTAAATTTGAAATAATTTAATCTATTCTTTAACTAAAAGTACGAATAAAATATTGCATATTATGTCTATGGTTGCCGTAAATAAATTAAACCGAGTTAATTTTTCTATCCGCAGTATCTGGGAAGATACTTCGAGAAAAGATATAGCAAGCGATAAAAGGCAAAATCGGGGAGGATCAGGCAGGATTCACGGCAGGAAGATCATGCGCAGAACACATATACACACTGGAACAACTGTTGGAAAAGAAAAAAGCAAAAAATAGAGACGTTTGGCATTTGTGGACCTGAGAAAGGCGTATGACTCTGTACCAAGGTCAGAACTATGGGAGGTAATGTACAAATTAGAAATACAGACGGAACTCATAGAAGCTACAAAAGCTCTGTATAAAGAAATTAAAGTGTCCATTAAAATGGGAACATGAATCATAGGAGACTTCACCACAACAAAAAGGGCTCCTGCAGGGTTGTTCCACATCTCCAACTCTATTCAAAATATACTTAGAGAAAGCCTTGACTACATGGAAAAGAAAATGTGAAGGCATGGGAGTACCGGTACGGAACGAATACCTATATACGTTAAGCTTTGCAGACGATCAAGTAGTGATTGCACAAGACCAAGACGACCTCAGCTACATGATGAAGAAACTACAAGAAGAATATACCAAAGCTGGCCTAGATATTAACCTCGCGAAAACAGAGTACCTATCTACAAGTGAAGAAGACATAGAAGTCTACAGATTGATGACAACGTAACAATCAAATGAAAGGATAAATTCAAATACTTGCGGTTTATAATCACGAAAAAGGTAACAAAAGAGGAAGAAATTACACAAAGATTAGGACAAACAAGAACAGCAATCCGACAACTTAACTCAGTATGGTGGGATAGACACCTAAATATGAAGACAAAAACACAGATTTATAAAACATTAGTGCGAAGTATTATGACATATGGGGCTGAAAATTGGATCATAAACAAGAGAAACAGCAGTAAGATAGTAGCAACAGAGATGGAATGCCTGCGAAGATGCTGCAGAGTAACAAGAATGGATAGGAGAAGTAATGACGAAATAAAGCAAAGAACATCAATAGAAATAGAACGAAGTAGACGACGCCATGAGTAAGAGAGGCCTAAACGATGGAGAATGGAACAACAGAGAGAGATGGAAACGGTTGAGCGAGGGAAGGCAGTGAATATTGTAGAATCCCTGAATGTATATATATATATATATATATATATATATATATATATATATATATATATATATATATATATATATATATATACATATAATTTTTCTATGCACACCAGATAAAATGTCACTGAACAGCGCTGGTTCCGTTAAAAACATGGCTGATTTCGTCTGCGCGAACGAGATGCGCGTACTTATTTTGACAAGCAGAGTAGACATTCTGATTGTTTATTATTCTGTGCCTGTACGAAAGCTGTTTTGTTATGGAATATGTAAGGGTAATACACGCTCTAAATCATTTACAAACAATAAATATACATATAATATTTTATAAATTTTCTCAAGCCTGTATTTCTTTATGAGCAATGTTATTTATTTATTATATAAAAATATTTATTTAATAAATATTTCTTTCTGTACGAAAAACAAGTGGCTGATGAAAAGTGCTATTCATGAGATAATCCAATTCGAAAACAAACCAGGTAGTGGGCTGTAAGTGGGTGTGATATAATGCTGAATTCTGCTGGATAACAAGCGAATATACTATAGTTTATTTTTATGAACGAGAGAGTAATTAGTATAATTTTAACTGGTAGCTCCGACCACTCCATGGGCGTGCTCAAGATTAATTGAAAAATTACTTTGAATAATTGTAAAAAATAAATGAATTATTTCAGTGTTATAAAGTGTTATGTGTATGTAAACAAAAGTGACCTCTTTTATCACACACTATATTAGAACTGACTGGCCTACATTAAAAAGGGTTTTAAAAAATTCACATTTTTTTTTAATTTTTAAAAATTACAAAAGAGAAAAAGAGTTTTTAAAACCGTCTAAGGTATGTTAAATAGATGAATAAAAATATTAATATAAAACTTACAGCTACTTGTTACAAATCCAAATCAGATTCAGAAGATGAACTTTCAGAACCAAGATTTATAATAACTGGCTCGATCATTTTATCAGTAATATTGTCCAGCTTCCACATTTTTTCCTCTTCTTTAATAGTGTGATTTACTGCCTTTTCCCAGTTTTCAGGTTTTACATTATTTACGGCCTCCAAAAACAACTGTTTAACATCATGAATTTTAAAAGTGGTATTTTTTCTTGAAACTTCACTCTTTATCTGTGCCCATACCAGTTCAATCGGGTTTAATTCACAATGATATGGTGGGGATCTAAGTACTGTCATTCCACGATTTTTGGCAATTTCATCAATTTCGTATTTTTTAAATTTTTCTTTATGAAGGGCACACAACGAATAAAGTTCCTTTCTTATAGATCCGGGATGGTACGTAATATTTTTTGAACTCAGCCAATTCTGCAAGTCTTTTTTTAACCACTTGGTTGTGGGCAGTCCTTCTATAAGTCTGGAGTGATAACTTGCATTATCCATTACTATTACACAGTTCTTAGGAAGAAGATCTATCATTTGTTATCTATCATGTGTAACAAAACCGTCTGAACTGCCAATGTGTACTATTATCAGCCTGCGTCCCTTTCCTGATGGTGGGTTTAAACCAGTAGATAAGTTATTTACAAAAGCGTGCCTTTGACTTGTAACAGTTTCATCCTGCCAAAATTTATTTGGTGTATGACCCTCGTTGATCCATGTTTCATCAAGATAAAATATTTTTCTTTTTTGGTTTCTCATTTCCTTTATGGTTCTTAGAAAATGTCTTCTCCATATGACAATATCGCTTCTTTCTAATTAAATAGACTTTCTGGGATTCTTTTTCTCCGCTGGGAAATAGCGGAAGCCTATTTCTTTTAAAAGTTTCCATAACGTACTTCGACTCATTTCTGAGTAATCCTTATCATCTCGAACTGAGACAAGAACTTTATCCAATGTTGGAAATTCTTGTCTAAAGAAGAATTCATGCACTTTCCGTCGAAGTCCTTCTTTAAAATGATATTCTATTTGAAATTTTGGTTTCCCTGGAGCATTACGTGGCATTTGAAAACTACCACATTTCTCTTCTTTAATAACTCTGTAAATCGTAGATTTCCCAACACCAAGTGTACTGCTAACTAACTCAACGGTCTCATCAACACTTTCACATAAACGTTTGTCTGTAAATGATTTAAAACAATTAAATATTAATGTTTTTTCATTAACTGTTAGAGGACCAATTTTTCGGCGTTTACACGGCACTTCCAAATTTTCCATAACACTAGTATACACAATAAACTGCACCTTGCAACTGAAGTACCTACTTTTAGTGAACTGTTAAGAATTTTGAATACGCCACTTGGACCTTCCTATATACAAAATGGAAAAACCCACTATCACATTTTCTGTGGAATAAGTTTAGAAGGTAATTATCTAGTCAATTAGTGTCGTAGATTCCTGGAATTAAAGAATTAAATGTTTGATTGTTGAAACCCTTACTTCGTGGAATGCACTCATTTCAGATAAAATAAAACGTTTTATTTTATCTAAAGAATTAAACTTTATTTTGCAAATAGGTAGGTACTTATTAAACTTTTATTGGTTATATATAACCAATAAAATAAACATCTTACATTTCTTGCAAATTCATTAGTACCTGTTAACCTCCATCACTCCGACACTGGCAACCTTATTTAGGGATTAGTAAGCCTCACAACTATTGTATTCTATTCTGCTCCAACCTTTATACCTGGTGGTCATACTCAATTTAAAATTGTTTTCCTACATACTTCTGTAAACTTGTTGACAAATATCTGTTTTTCATTGAGTCACCCGTATCAACAGTTTAGGGATTTGCATACATAATTTATTGTTTTATTACTCTCTCATACATAAAAATACACTATATTTGTTTTCAGCGGCTGCGGCTCATTGAGTTAATAATTACATCGAGGGACCTACGACTGATGTCTGAATAAAAGATAAAATAGCTAAAATTTAAACTAATTTGTATTTAGTTGCAAGATTAAGGCCAATATATGCTATTACCTTTAAAAAACCTAACGCTTATATTAAAAAGTCTGTACAAGTGAGTCTGTACGGAGTGTATTTCAATAACTGATTTGATTCAATAATTGATTCAATTCGATAATTGATTCGATTCGACATATGATTCGATCCAATATTCGATTTGATAAGTCGGTACAGTTGTTACAGTTTTAAGTGTCGATTTTATTTTTTTCTCACCTCAGCACAACGAATCCAACAGTGACACCAATCTATGAATCTAGTATGCAAAACAATCAAGGAGACTTCTTCAGACGCGATAGATAAACTGGAGCAAAAAGGACAATAATGAACAGAGTAGAGTCAGAACGAATTCTTAGCGGTGAAGCACAAAACGAAATAGGGCGAAGTAAGAAAAAATTTCTTAGCGGCGAAGTACAAAATGGAACTGAGAGAAAGTTTTAGTTTGTATTGGGTTTTATGCTCAGTTTTATGCTTTTTACAGTATCACCCTTTTTGCAATGTTCTGCGCGAACCAACCGTCATCCCTTTCGTATCCCCTCCAACTACTTGCGCATAGCGAATAATCACCAAAATCAATTCAGAAATATAGTAAACAAAAAGTAAGACAATTAATACCCTAGGTAAACACTAACACACATTGTCTTGTAATTGAAGGATATGACCATCTTAGACTGCAGATTTCAAAGGAGTCGTATGCATATACCCTGGTGTACCTTTCCATTGCGACCTGAAAAATATTATGTATATACACTACATACATGTTTTAGTTCAAAGATCTACTCTCTAAGAAAGTAGATTTGTTAATCAGGCTCTAAAAAGACCTGTTCTATAGGTATTTATAGCGTTAGTGCAGAATTATATGCAGTTGCAGATAATGTATCGTATCATCTGCATTTTATTAGAAGGCGCATGTTGCTCTGTTCACTGGGTGACCAGTCTCCAATCAGAACACCTGTCATTACTTCAAGTTTAAATGTTTTAAGTTCTAAGAGTATGTTTTAGTAGCGAGTAGAATCAAATCAAACTGTTGAGACGTGTTATAGTACTGTTACGATAAATATGATGCATGACCTGAGCTGTAAACATATTGTTTCTAACATTTGTTTTTCTAGTGGGTTCCCTTACGATAAAAACCTGTCTGGGTCGATGGCAATCGATAACATGCAGGAAGGTCAAAATCCGTTCGAGAAAGGTCAACACAGGTCGCCGAGGGGATTCCAGAACAACGGATATTTTATATAAATAGAGGACCTTTTTCATTTTAAAGTTAGTCTGAATAATAATATCGAGTTTGGAAATGTAACGCGCGTATTGTCGGGGATATAAATTGTAATAAATGTTGTAAATAAATTATATAATTATAGTGTGAAATAAATTAGTGTATTAGTGTAATAAATTTGTATAAATAAAGACTTTAATAAACTAAGTGTTATAACATTTTTTATAATAAATAAAGTTAATAAATTAGACTAATAAACTCAGTTCAGTACATTATAATGTATTTAGCGTGCCATCAACATATATATATATATATATATATATATATATATATATATATATATACACCAGATCATACTTTATATTTACTTGCTTTATATACACAAAAGTTTATTATTTTAAAAATTTAATGACTGAGTCAAGATGGCAATTGATTGGATTGGATTTGATCGCATGCGACGGACTAAGTCACCAGTTTTGTATTAACATTTTTCTTATCGTTTGCTGGAATATTTTTCCAGTAGGCTGCACTAAGTTTTCTTTCCCATTTTGGACATCTTCTACTATGCGGCAATATATTATATCGGCGAATTATTGTGAAGCGATAAAAGAATAACCAGCTACTTCTTCAGTCACAGCAGCAGTAATTTCTTTGCTAGCAAATATTTTATGCTACGGAAAGCATAACTATATATATATATATATATATATATATATATATATATATATATATATATATATATATATATATATATATATATATATATAGTAATAATATGTTATTTCATTTTATCTGTAAGCAGATAATATAGTCTTTGAACCGAGTAATATGACCATTTGAAGTTCCGGTCGGATCACCTTCAGATACTTACATAAATTTTATAATCGTTTGAGATATTATATAAAGTACATTATGTATTAATATTTTGTTCATCATCTTCTATGACGCTACAACTCTTCATGAGTCTTTGTCGCGTTTGCTACTCCTGCATATTATTATTTCTCAGTTGTACATAATTTTCTTTGAACATAGTTATAATTAATTTGCTTTTTTTATTATTTCTTACATGATGAATATTTCTTAAAATTACGTTCACTAAAATAAATCCGACAACCTTGCACGAACGCAACAAGTTGATAGTATTATCTCTTATTAGTTGTTATTATCTGCATGAATCCATCATTGTCTTACACTTGTGTCATCATGATTAACAGGACCGGCTTTACATGTATTTTCGGCTATATACCGGTCGCCACCTTTATACCCAGATACCTATATCACAGAATACTCCATCCCAACGAGTATTCTGTGCCTAGATGTATATTCAAACAAAAACGAATACGAAATTGCTAAAATGTGGCAAGGTCAAGTTGGAGAATTTATAGAAAGTTATGGGCTCGTGATTAGAAACAAAAGAGGCGATCGATTAGTTCAATTTTGCCAGTGCGAAGATTTAGTAATTACCAACATCTTTTACAAGCTACCTCTGCGCAGACTATATATGTGATCTCCTCAGCATACAAATTGTGAGAAACCAGATAAAAGACATACTAATGAAAAGAAGACACCATAACGCCATTAAATGTACGAAAACGTACCCTGTGGCGAGATGTTTTTTAGGCGATAAGCCTGTAGGCGTTATTATTGACACTAGACTTAAAAAGATAAAAAATACGTATTTTAAAAGTATTCGACTTAAGTAGACTTAACAAATATGGAAAAAAATATCTTAACCACAATCTCAGTAATATAAAGATCAAATAAGCAACAAAAACGAAACGTTTAACGGTATGAATACAAGCATAATAGCAGTAAGTAACAAATACCTATCTGAAAATAATAAAAAAACAAAGTTTTGACGACATAAGAGTACAAGAGATATTAAATTAAAAATAAAAAACGCCTAAGAAACGTGGATTAAAGAACAATGTGAAGAAATTGAAAATTATGACAGAAATTATGACATCTTCAATACGCACAAAAAAGAGGTAAGTAAGGGGAAAGGGGACCCAAAAAAGATAGATTGGTGTATGTAAGGACAGAGATGGAAAAATATTCAAAGATCTAAAACACAAATTAAAAATGTGGGCCGAATATGAGCATACATATACACGAATTATTAACGCAATTAAAAATACTAAAAATAGAAAAATCAGTGAACCTGACGAAATCATGAATGATAAATTCATAACTACTGTTTTACACTTGTTTAGCAATATATACCACACTAAAGACTATGATTCTCAAGAATGGACAGAATGGAAAGAAGAAAGAAAAAACTAACACAAGAGAATGTTCCGATCTCTAAATAATATCGTTAATGAACCACTTGCTGAAGATATTTCTTAAAGTCATAACCGAATTTTGTCGGAAGTTAAAATATGATATCAGCGATACACATATGGGATTCGGAAAAAGATTAGGCATTAAGGAAGCTCTGTTTGCTCTAAATGTACTGACACAACGATGTCTGAATGTTAATCAAGAGGTACACGCTTGTTTCTAAGACAGTTTCTAAGACAAGACAAGAATTTCAACCAAATAGCAAATATAAGAATATAAGGTGAAATATCAGATAAAAATACGTGTGGAACGGGGAGTGAGATAGGGATGTATATTGTCTCCATTAGGTACTGTTTAAAGTCTATGGTGAACATATTTGTCAGGAAGTTCTATCAAATTCAAGTGAATAATCGTCAACGGGTAAGTTATAAATAATATTCGCAATGAAGACGACACTGTGCTGTTCACAAGAACACCACAAGATCTTCAACTTTTACTAGAATGAATATGAATAAGATATTTAATATTTACGGTATACACATCAATGTTAAGAAAACTACAATAGTAAGAATCACTATCACCTTACAAACGGTATAATAAGTAATACTTCAATCGAAAAAGTCAAAAATTGCGAATACCTTGGAGCAATGGTAAATAAAACAAATAACCAAACATTTAAATTTGAAGAGGTATCAAAATTGCGAGGTGCATTTTTATAAAAATTAAGAAATTGTTTAATAACCATGATATAAATCTCCCTCCCCGAATAAGACTGTTAAGGTGTTAATTCCTTACTGTATGGTGTATAAATTTGGACTACCAAATATAACGATATAAAAAAATTACGAGTTTCAAGATGTGGTGCTATGGGTTAATATTGACAATAAGCTGGAGATTTGACAAAATTACCTAAGAAACTATACACTTCCATACCCTTAGAAATTTAAGGGAGTGGTTTGGCTGCAAAACAAACAAGTTGTTTAGATCAGCTGAAAACAAAATTAAAATATACTTGATGGTAGGGGACGGCGGGGTAATGACGTCACTTTAAGAGATCATCATTTTTTGTGACTTAATTTTGATATGAAATAAATATGTAACTATGTTAGCGATCTAAGAACTAAGTTTTTAACTTAAATTAGTTTTCAGAAATTTTTCATTCGCCTTGATTAAGCGACAATAAACGCAACACTTTTTGTGTAACGTGACGGCATTGCCCCAGGCCTAGGGGATAATGGCGCCATCTACTGAATTGAAATGATGGATAAGGCGTCTCTATAAAACATGTTCTAAGCAAATATCTTTATTGAAATTTTATTTGGAAACATAAAAAAATAACAGTATAATGAATGATAAATGAAAGCATAACCTAAAAAAACCTACTATTCTATTCACAAAAGTCACAAACATAATTTTTGGCACTGTCTTTTCCACTGCATTGAGAATGATCCTATTTCGAGCAAAGTGTACAGCGATACCACAGTTCAGTGTTTTCCAACCAACATTTCTCCTCATCGGCAAACACAGTGGGTAGGGAGATATCATCGTTTGAAACATCATCACAAAGTTTGTCGTCATCACAATCTTCTGACGATGTTTCATCAAAATCGAATTTTGGTCTGATAGTTTTCTTCATTTTCTTTGTTTTTTTATTCTTATAAAGCTCGTCTTCAGATATAAACGTCCTTCTGTTTTGTTTAAATTTTTTTCCAATATTTTTGTTATTTTCGCAATCTGTAAAATTTCTTTTCTCTGCTTTCGCTTTTTGCTTCAACTCCCTTTTTTCTTTAGCATCTTGCAGGATATCTTTTATTGGTGTCGAAGTCAGGATAATAGAATGTTGCTTTCTATCCTGATCTTTTTGTTTAGGATCGGTCCTGTTAGTTGGCATTGGTGAAATGTCGAGAATGCTTTTTGAAAAATCTATTTTTCCTGACGATGTCCCCGGTTGACTACGATTAATAATCTCGATAGCAGTAGCAGGACTTTCAGGAGGATTTTCATTAATAGATGCCTCATTAGTAGAGGTATCATTGAGTTTTTTAGAATTTTCCTCCTTGTCCTCAACAATTATTTGCTCTCTATCGGAGCAATATCGTATGGAGTGATTTTTTGATAAACATTTGTTTTCATAAAATTATCACGCCCCTTATTGAAAGCATTCTTAAGAGGTCCGTAGAAAGATACATCTAAGGGCTGAAGTCTGTGTGAGGAATGGGGTGGAAGCGACACAACGTGAATGTGGTTTGAACGGCAAAAGTCGTAATATGGCAAAGAAATATGGATTCCATGATTATCCATTAACAGAAGGAGAGGGTCCTCTTCACTTGACTTAGTGGTTCTCTGGAAATGTTTCAGGCAATCTAAAAATAAATCTTCGTTGGACCACCCATTGTGTGAACATCTATAAATGGCTCCAGGAGGTCCTCCTCGCTGCAACAAAGGTGACATCCGTTTCCTTGGATAAATAAACATTGGGGGCGTATACATTTCTGAAACGCTCATGGCACACACTACAGTGATATTCTTGCCACGCTCCCAACTCGTAACTCTTCCCACTTGGTTCTGTCCTCTTGGTGCAAGAATTTTTCCCGGTTTTTGTACTGTGGAAATTCCAGTTTCGTCCATATTATGGATACGGTTCGGTGGAAAGTTATACTTAGTCATTACAGTGTCAAAATTTTTGTAAATCAAACCAACTTCGTCTTTATTAAATGCTTTGATCCTGTTCAAGCTAGTGGCTTCCGGTTTTCTTAAACTAATTTTATGCCTGCTGATAAACCCATTTAACCAATCTATCCCGGCCAACTTGATCTCTTTGCTAAAGTTGTGTTTGATTTGATGTTTTTCAGCCAATTCGAAAGCCAGTCGCCTCAGTTTATTTGTAGTGATGCCATAAAATAGTTTTGATATGCTAACCACATGCTCTGATAAGTTTTGTTCTTGCTCTACAGAAAAAACGCATTTCGGACCCAATCTCGGCTTACTACCATCGTTTGCCTTTAGCCTATCCCTTAATGTTGTTCGGGGTATGCCAAACATTGTAGCTGCTTTTTTTTTGCGAGACACCATTTTGGCGAACTGCTTCAATAGCATTTTTGAGGTTTTCCTCCTTCCACATAGTCTTTTCTGTTGTTTTTTTACGTGATCGTACCATCTAAAAATCACAAAAAAAATGCGTTGTTAACCTTTTATTTCAATGAGAAAATACGGGGCAGTACCGTCATGGTGGCATTACCCCGAAGTAAAGTGACGGAATTACTCATCGAGAACAACATGGTGGATATATCAGTACATACTACAAATAATAACCAAACATTTAGCAATGTCACCAAAAAGTATCTAAGGTATCATATTAATTAAGGACATATTCAACAAACCAGTTAAGAAACTTATTATCACACTTACCTCGAGTTATAAATACGGCAGAAGTAAGTAGAAATATGAAACCAATATTATCCCTATCCAATCTCCGATAGAAGAAGAAGTAGATGGAGCTGAAGCTCCACTGTATGGTGTAGATATGTAATGATGTATTCTCATTAGGGCCTCTTGGATGAGAGTTGTTAGACACATTACTGAATGATATAAACGACAATAAAAGAGACAATAACATTTACCATGGAAAAGGAATAGAATAACACATTATCTTTCCTAGATGTTTTAATCTCTAACAACCATACTGGATATGAGACTCAGTTGTATAGAAAACTAACACAAACCAACAGATATCTAAATTACAAATCAAATCACAATATGAAAATTAAAAAGGAAATCATTAAATCCTTATACGATAGAGCCAAAATTACTCGTTCTAACAAAAATTCGTTCTTAGAGGAAAAACATTTGTTAACATCTCTTTTATTAAAAAATTATTATCCTTTATCATTTATCAATGGGGAATTTTGAACAATCGACCGAATAGAACAGAACAGCTTAGAACGAGATCCTACAGCCTACACAAGGAATAATACGAGGAAAATAATACCATACATACAGGGATTATCAGAAAAATTTAAAAAGAGAAAATAAATTCAACATTTCCACAACATTCAAAACAACAAACACGTCGAGATCTATTTTATCTAAAACTTAATTTAACAATGGACAAGAAAAAACAAAGAATTGTATTTATAAAATACCTTGTGAGGTAGGACAGCAACTGTCAGAGTACAAAATGAGCTCACTGAGAACTTTTCTATAGTCAAAGGATTAAAACAATGAGACGGGCTGGCACCGACACTATTCAACCTGACTCTTGAATATGTGATAAGACAGCCGAATATAGGAAGAGGTAATCTCCTAACAAATAAATCAATACAGATTGCCGCCTATGCCGATGACATTAGCATCATGTCTCGTATAACAGAAGAGGCTGCAGAAATATATTCACAATTAAAATCAGAGACAGGGCAGAAAAGATCGAACTAGAAATAAATTTTCAAAAGACAAATAACTAACACAGGCAAGAGCTAGCTCAAACAGACGCACAGTTGAATAAGAGGACGAAACTATAGAAAGTTTCACATATCTGGGAGTTATATTAAAAACGGATGGAACAGCAGAACCAGAAATTCAAAGAAGAATAGTAAAGGGAAACAAAGCTTACTTTTCACTCGCCCATGTGTTCCGCTCCAAAAACATACACTGGAGATCGAAAATCAGGGTCTATAAAACTATTATCAGACCAATAGTATGTTATGGATGCGAGCCATGAGTGATGACAGAAGACACAAAACGAAAGCTGGAAGTCTTTGAAAGAAAAGTCCTAAGAAAGATATTTGGGCCTATTACCGAAAACGGAGTATGGAGATCCAGGTACAACCATGAACTTTACCAACTGTTCAAAGAGGCACCGATCTCAGAATTCATTAAACTTCAAAAACTTCGATGGGCTGGTCATATAGTGAGAACGGAGACTGAAAGATTGCCATAAAGAGCCCTAGATAGTAAAATGCAGGGTGCAAGACCAAAAGGAAGGCCACGAAAACGGTGGGAGGATGAAGTGGCAGCGGTCGCGTAAAATTTGCTAGACGTGAGAACTTGGAGAAGGTCGGCGCGGAACCGATAAGGTTGGAGACATTTAGAGGAGGCCAAGGCTTGATTTTGGCTGTAGCGCCATTGAAGAGAGAGAGCGAGAAAGAGAGAGAGAGAGAGAGAGAGAGAGAGAGAGAGAGAGAGAGAGAGAGAGAGAGAGAGAGAGAGAGAGAGAGAGAGAGAGAGAGAGAGAGAGAGAGAGAGAGAGGGAATCCCTCATGATCAACGATAACGCCGCAACGGAAAAAATACCCAACAGTTAGGATGTTATTAGCCAACATGTATTACCTTAAATTAAGCAACCACCCAATTTGCAGAAACAAGTGAAAAAGACACACATTTTAGAGACATCTCAAAGACTATTTGGTTCAGTCTATGGAAGCTGTATCTGAAGAAGACAGTATAACTTTAAGCTCTATGAAAAATAGATAAAATGGCATATGGCATAATATTCCTCATAAAAGTGGGTAGGTAGGCTAAAATGGATTTCTCAGATAGACTCTATTATAAATGTCTGTAGGAAATAAACACGACTGAGGTATAAAGATGACTTAACAAGAACATGAGGGAGATTGGAGAAGCAAACTGACAACGACTGACGAAACAGATTGAGGAAGGTTGAAGCGCAACTAGGACCACAGCACCTATAGTACCTAACATTGATAATGATATATTATTTTTTTAAATGCGTAATTATCCTAAACTAAAACTATTTTAAAATAGCTGGTTTTAAATTTAAAATTTGATAATAAGAACAAGTGACTTAATTATCGTAAATATAATAAAAAGAAAATTAAAAACTTGTTAAAATTAACTTAAGCATGGTTATCAACTATGTGTGTTCAAAACGGAATTATACTTATATTTTATTGGAATAAACAACAGACACCTTGTACTAAATTAGAATTTCCAAGTCTGATGTGAATCCTCCTAAACACTCGGCAACGCTGCTTATCTATACGATTGCTTAAATTAAAAATCCAGTTTTGATTGACAAAGCGAATGCATGAACGTGAGTTCGTCTTGTTTTTGTAGTGATTATGTTTTGAAAAATAATGACTAAAAGGCGTAGTTGTTCACGAAAATAACTCTTTTGTAGTGGCTTCGGTTAATAAGTGAAAAATACAGTGCAAGTGTTATAACAGCAATAAAAGTTGTGCGTTTATTGTATAAACAATATGGAGGTATTTGTTTAATTCCAAGAACTGTGTGTTATTTTCTGTTTGGCGAAACGAAGTTTTTACCTAGTAAGTATTTCTATTTATATAGCTTATCAAGTTTTCTGTATTTTTCGAGGGGATCGCAAAAGTTTTATATTGAAAGTTTGTTTTTTTTTGTTTTACAGCGAATTGACATTATTCTTAATTTTGTTGGATATTAAAGAAGTAGTAAACATTACTGCCGATCTGGTTTATTTAATGGTATTTATGTATATATTAAAATTATGCGTTATATAGCGCTCCAAGAAATAAATGCACCAAGTAGAAATAAAATTAACATCATTCATATTTTGATTCTTCGCTGCGCCTAAAATAATTTACAATCATTTTTTTGGAGAAATTAAATTTACTTAGTTGAAACTTATAGTTTTCATGGTCGGGAAGATGGAAGATCTAAAAACAGGTTTTGTGTTATTCCTACTGATTTAAGAATATTATTGTAGAACAGATTCTGTCTCCAGAAAATCAACAGAAAAGTCCTTCAGAAATATACACACACATACAGTGGCGGATCCAGAAATTTTTGTAGGGGGGTGGGGGCGTCATGGGTCTTGAGGGTGATTTTGATATAGGATCTAGATTTTCGCACCTTTACTATTGATATGATTTGTGCCTTGCGCCTCATGTAAGGGAACCATATTCTCAATAATTATTTTAAGCGATATATTAAACCAATGAGAAGTTATTAAAACCCAAATACCCTACGGGTGCAAAGGATACAACATTGAGGCGTCTTAAACTTAAACCAAAAAAAATTTAAACCCACATACTCTATGACAGTAAAATCAAGTGTACAAGACTATTAAACCAAAGGAAAGTTCATCATCATCATCAATCAGCCCTGAGTTGTCTATTGTTGAACATAGACCTCCTCTAGACTTTTCCATCTGCTTCTGTTCTGCGCCTCTGCTATCCAATTGGTCACGATTCTTTTGAGGTCGTCGGTCCATCGCGTTGGGGGTCTTCCTCGGCTTCGCTTGTCAGCCCGTGGTCTCCACTCAAGCAATTTTTTTGTCCAACTGTCGTCTTTCATTCTTGCAATATGTCCTGCCCATCTCCATTTTTGCATTGTAATATGTTCGATAATGTCTTCCACTCCGGTTCGTCTACGAACTTCCTCATTTCTTATTCTATTTCTTAAGCTTATTCCAAGCATTGATCTCTCCATCTTTCGTTGTGTCCTTCTCAATTTTTCGGCTGATGTTTTTGTGAGAGTTAAGGTTTCTGCTCCGTATGTGAGGACTGGTAGAACGCACTGGTTAAAAGCTTTTCTTTTTAAATGGATCGGTATATTTGTTTTAAATACGTCTCTCATTTTTCCGAATGCAGCCCAACCCAGACTTATTCTTCTGAGTAGCTCGCATGTTTGGTTATCTCGCGTTAACCTTATTTCGTGACCCAAATACACATATTTTTCCACAAGTTCTATGGGCGACTTTTCGATTTCTATTAGCTTATTGGGGACGAGATTGGTCATCATTTTTGTTTTTCCATAGTTTATTTTTAAACCGACTTTCTGGGTTACTTGCTGTAGTTGTTGTAGCATAACTCTGGCTTCTCCTAAGTTGTCTGTTATGAGAACAATATCATCGGCATATCTGAGATGATTGAATACCCTTTGATTCCCAATCTAGCCGTTTAAATGCGTACTCCATAACTGTTATAAATAGTTTTGGCGACAAGGTATCTCCCTGCCGCACCCCTCTGCCAATTTTTATCTTGTCAGTCATGCAATGGAGGTTAACGGTTGTTGTCGCATTTTCGTATATATTTCGAATAATATTTGCATACCTGTGATCTATTCTGCATTCTGATAGTGCTTTTAAGATAGCAACTGTTTCGACCGTGTCAAATGCTTGGTGGAAGTCGACAAAGATAAGAGCAAGGGGTCTGTTATATTCGATAGACTTTTCAACTAGAGTTTTAAGGCATTGCAAATGGTCGTTTGTTCCGTGTCCCGCTCGAAATCCTGCCTGTTCTTCTGATTGATAGAAATCGAGTTTTGCTTCTAATCTGTTTGTCAGTATTCGAGTAAAGAGCTTGTATAGGTGGTTAAGCAAACTAATTGGCCTATAGTTTTCGAGATCTGATTTATCCCCTTTTTTGTGAAGGAGGATTGTAACCGAATTCTTCCATTTACTTGGAATGTTTTCACTATGCAGACATAGATTAAAAAATGTTTTGATTCGGGACATCAAAAGTGGACCTCCTAGTTTAATTGTCTCAATGACTACACCATCTTCCCCTGGAGCTCTATTATTTTTCATATTTTTGAGGGCATGTTGAATTTTCGTATTGAGGGCAAAGGAAAGTTAGTAAAATATAAATACTGAAAAATCGAGGACTGTCAATTATTTAAACTAGGTATTTTAAAGACAATTAGTTTAAACCCACCTATCCTATGGCTACAAAATCAAGAACAAACCAAAGATAAATAAGTATAAACGAACGTTAAGTAATTTAAATGCAATTACTCAATGTACGTCTACGTGTAAACATTAATGAATGTATTAAACATTACTAATAAACTCTATCTTATCGTTGGATATCCGATATCAATTTGTAAAAACATTCATTTATTCCTTATTGCTATACGGAGTGGAAACATGGACTCTCGGAAATACAAGTATGAGGCGTATAGAAGCCTTTGAAATGGGTGTTTTTCGAAGGAGGCTGAATATTTTGCGGACAGAGCACGTGACCAACAACGAGGTGCTGAGAAGAATGTAGAAGGACTGAGAGAGAACTCTTAAATATTGTAAACAACAGAAAAACGAGTTATCTAGGGCATATTTACAGAGGAGAAAAATATAATGTTCTACTACTCATAATGGAAGGGAAAATAGAAGGAAAAATAGGTCCAGGAAGAAGAAAATGCTCCTGGCTGAAGAATATAAGAGACCGGACAGGCATGGACACACATTCGATAATAAGAACAGCTTAAGACAGAGAGCAATTTGCTGTAGTTATTGCCTTCTCCATTACTGAAGGTTGGCTATAACTACAGCAAATTGCTCTCTATCTTGAGCTGTTCTTAGTATCAAATGTGTGTCCATGCCTGTCCAGTCTCTTACATTCTTCAACCAGAAGCATTTTCTTCTTCCTGGACCTCTTCTTCCTTCCACTTTCCCTTCCATTATAAGTCGAAGGAAGTTGTATTTTTCTCCTCTGTAAATATGTCCTAGATAACTCGTTTTTCTGTTTTTTACAATATTTAGGAGTTCTCTCTTAGTACCCATTCTTCTTAGCACCTCCCTGTTGGTCACGTGCTCTGTCCAAGAGATCTTCAGCATCCTTCGAAAAACCCACATCTCAAAGGCTTCTATACGCCTCATACTTGTAATTCCGAGAGTCCATGTTTCCACTCCGTATAGCAATATGGAATAAATAAATTTAGCAAATCGCTCTATGATTGCATCAACATCTGGAGAAATTTCAGGGATGCACATTGATGGTGCCAAACCAGTTAACCTTTCCTCCGAAGTTCTATTTCTAAGCCAAGTCTTTAGACGCTTAAGCGTAGAGAAACTAAGCTCTGCTGTTGCTGCACTGACTGTCAGTGTAATTAATACTTATTTGCAGAAATATTCTGATATTTGGATACATATGAATATCGCAGTTTTCTAATACTTCTAAAATAGAATCAGGAAGTTTTCCATTATTTTGCATGACTCTCTTCCACTTTTGAATACACAGTGAAAACTCTACTGTGGAATATGCAGTAGATGGTCCAATAATATCCTGGAAGGTGTAAACAAATTTTTTTAATTCAACTTTATCTTCTGGTGTGTTATCAGTTTTAGGTAAAACAACTCGAAGATTAAATAGATTCATAACTTTCGGTGAAAGTCGTTCATCTAAATCAGTTAAGATAAGGGGTAAATAAATAGATCTTCGGAAATATTCTTCGCAAGAGCTAGCAGGTTGGTTTTGACGACAGGTTTGTTTGTTCAGCTATTTCCTTTACTTTATAGTAACGTTTGCCAAAAACAGATTCAGCATTTTTTTTTGAAGAATGCATTTAGTGTCCTCTCCTCCATGGTCTCAGTAGCCTTCTTCAAATCTAATTTTGGTGACTAAAGAAGACGACTAAGTGATACAGTTGTACCAAAAACGTCACTAAGATAAACTACTGAAATGAGAAATTCTGGGCTTCTAATAGTTTGCATTAATGCATCAGCTGCCATTTTACTGTCTTTCCACGTAGAAATTGTTTCAAGAGCGTTGTATATTTTGATGGTTAATTCGCCCTAAACTGAAGATGACCTTCATGCCTTTCAACCCAACGAGTTTCACAAATACCTTGGACAGCAGCCCTAAGTTCCTTTATTTGTATTCACTAGCGTATCAGACAGAGCTAATGCAACAACAATATTCACTTTGATATTTATTATAGAGACATTATAAAATGTAGCACACAGTTTCAACAATTATAATACATATTCAAATTACAAACAACCAATTCGTAGACAAAACTGAAGATAAGAAATACCTAATACATAATAAAATGTGCTGATTTCGTGCGAAAAGTCATGTCTTGTACATTGAATGAGCAATAATGTGTGGTCGATAATTCTAACAGCAGACTTTTCCCTGATATTCGTCGAAGTATTTTCATCTCTATTGTTTCTAATGGTTTTAGATGTGTCAGGTCTTTTCTCCGCCGTGTATGTTAATATAGGTCTAATTGCTGCTTTATAGATTCTTGTTTTTGTGTTTTGTCTTAGGTGTTTGTTCTTCCATATTATGCCATTAAGAGATCCCACCGCTTTACTTACTTTTAAGCTTTGTTGTCGTACTTCTTCTTCAACATCTGTCTAACTAGTTATATCTATTCCCAGATATCTAAACCTTGCTTCCTGCTTTATTATTTTCCCATCAATTTCGATTTTACATCGTAGTGGGTATTTAGATAATGTTATACATTTGTTTTTTTTTCTGCTGATATTATCATATTGTATTTCTTGGCTGTTGTATTTAAGATGTGTGTTAATCTTTAGAGCTCGTCTTCTGTCTCGGCGATTAATGCGGCGTCGTCTGCATAAAATAATATTTGGATTTCTTTGTTCCCCATTCTGTAACCATGATCTTTACGCATGCTATACCCATTCTGTAACCATGACCTTTACTGCTTGTATTATTTCGTCCATTATTATATTAAGTAAAGAGAAGTGGGCTTAACGAGTCACCCTGTCTGACACCGCTTTGTACTGGTATACACTGTGTTAGTTTTCCATTTATCTTTGCCTGCATTCGATTATGGAAGTAGATGTTTTCGATGGTTTGTATAATATTGATTGGTATGTTTCTTTTATACAGTAGGTCTAAGACGTCTTCGACTTGAATGCGATCGAAAACCTTTGTCAGGTCTATAAAACATAGATATGCTGGTTTATTGTAGGTACTCGATGGCCTTTTCTGCGATTTGTCTTAGTACAAATACGGCGTCTACGCAGGATCTTCCGGATCTGAATCCTTGTTGTTGATCTGATAAAGTTGTTACTTTATTGATTTTGTTGGTTAGGACTTTTGTGGTAAGCTTAAGTGCAATGTTCAGTAAATTTATACCTCTATAATTGTTGGGATCTTCTTTATCTTCTTTCTTGAACATTGGTATCATTATGCTGTTTCTCCATGCATGTGGTTTCTTGAAGTAGTTTCAAGGGAAAAACCAGTAACTAAATTTGTACAGACAAAGAGAATCCGGGCTGAGAAATGTGAAAATATTTAAAATCGGTAAGATAGTTTCGAAACAAATTCAGATTTCTGCTTTAATCTGAACCTTCTACAAATGCAAGGTATAACAGACGTTGATATAGATGTTAATAGAGACATGGGGAATCTAAAATTTGCATTCCACGACATGTCTATCAACTAAGCAGAAATCCTTAACGAATTTGTTTCTTGTACTCATATAGAGTAGATCCGAATAAAATGAAAAAGACAGCAAAGATTTGATTTCACGTACAAAGCGTCTATGTATCTGTTGATACGTATTTCGACTTAATAAGTCTCATCAGAACAGTTATTCATAGCCGTTCTCAACGTGAAAAATATTCTTCTCTGTCTTTTAAGAAGCAACAATAAAATGGCTTCGTTATGGACGCAATAGCGACATCTGATAGAAAAATCGATAAGATAGTTTCGAAACAAATTCAGATTTCTGCTTTAATCTGAACCTTCTACAAATGCAAGGTATAACAGACGTTGATAAAGATGTTAATAGAGACATGGGGAATCTAAAATTTGCATTCCACGACATGTCTATCAACTAAGCAGAAATCCTTAACGAATTTGTTTCTTGTACTCATACAGAGTAGATCCGAAGTTCTAGTTAAGTCGAAATACGTATCAACAGATACATAGACGCTTTGTACGTGAAATCAAATCTTTGCTGTCTTTTTCACGTGAAAATATTTCTTTATGAATGAGAACTTTATGCAAATGAAAAATTAAGCGACGAACCGGAGTACAAAATGGAAGAAAGATATATTGCTAAAGAAACAGAAGTAATAGTAAGAATGAAGACTTTAAAAAACGATTGCCAGGAACTGATAAAATACTGAACGAACTCTTAAAATATGCTCCAGGAACAAAATTTTAGACAGAACGAAGATACCAATGGACTGTCATACAAGTATGTATTATAATTCCAATTCTTAAGAAAGGTTAAAGAACATATCCTGACAACTACAAAGGAATAACTCTCTTAAATGCAACAATGAAGCTATTCAGAAGCCTGCTCAAGAACAATTTGGAATCACGAATAGACATCTGAAAAGAACAATTTTTTAGAAAGGATACGGCGGACGCAATATTCATTATGAAACAATTGGAAAAACAGTCGATAGAATACAACAAGCCAGCTTATCTATGCTTTGTGGATCTAACAAAAGCATTTGATGGGGTCAAACTTACTTACATACAATATTGAGGGAAAGGTTCTCTTTATAGTAAAGTAGCCGCTTCCTTGACCCAACCGTCACAAGTCGGACAAAGCAATCTGCATGTTTCGGTACTTCTTTTAAGGAATAAAAAAGCTGAAAGATATACGAAGAATTAGGTCTCTAAAACAAAATTCTAAAGTACTGTTACATTCTCATATAAAAGGCTATATCGGCACCTCTCATTCGTTTCGGCGAGGTGCAAAAGGGAGATTTTTGAATACAGCCATTGGCGTAGCTGCATCATTCAAATGCATTTGGACGCGTTGAATAATATAGCTCTCTATTTTATTTTTCAATACGCGCGAAATTTTTAACAACCACTAATATTTAGAAAATCCGTACGACACTGCTATTTTACAGTATTACAATGTAAAAATGAAGGTGTAAAGTAAACTATTCAGTGGCTGCAGCTGTACCAACCTTTCTGTTAACTTCAGTATAGAAAATTTTAATGTCATTTTTTAATTTCATTCTCCTTTTAACGTGTATATTAAGAAGGCTGTAAGTAGTTAAATAATTTACCTTTTAATCTTAGAATACACAGTCTGCGGTTAATCGGCAGCAACACTCTTAGATATGATTTACTGCAAATCTTTACTACGTCTATGATTTACTACAAAGCCGATTCATAAGGTGAGGTTCTTAGTATTGCTGCTATAGAAAATTTTATGTTTTGGCTTTTCCAATCTAGGTTCTTATGTATAGAGATTAGATGCCCCATGTTACAATCCTTAAATCGTTCACCTTTTTCTCGTATATTCGTACGCTCAACCCCAATCCTTTATCTTGCTTTATTGTATTTATCTTCTTGTTAAGATACTCAATTCAGCTCTATATATTTCTGTAATTACTAAAATATAAACTTTCTGTTAAATAGTATTAAATACATACCTACCTAAATTCTTTTGAAGTTGTTATTGTCACTTAGGTTTCTACCTCTTCAACCGGATGGGTTAGTGAATAATTTTAGCTGACCATGAATATTTTACATGATTTGTATACTTTGTACAAATTATGTACTATATGTTTTTTTAGAGTGTAAAGGCTGATATGTTGGCTATATTTTCGACTTAAATTTCAAAGATTGAGAAATATTTTTCCATTTATAATACACCTCAAATCATGAGCGACAAGCTACTTCACAGAAATCTGTTAGGAGGAACAAGTAGATGAATCGAAATGTGGCAAAATTGAAAATTCAAGTTTAAATCATAGATTCAGTTGAAATATGTACTCAAATTTTTATTCATATTTTTATACAAATGTCCAATTGTTGTATTAATTAATTAAAAGTGTTTATGTGTGTACAAAAATGCTAAAGATTTTATACTAAGTATTTTTTTATTTTTTCCGATTTCTACAATTTTCACTCAAAACTGCAGATTAGTTTTCTTTTATTAGGCAAGAGTGGAATGAACTATTTACGTAGTATACTCTCTATTACTGGCAAATTTGAAAGGAAATTCCATAATTGGTCTATCATCACTTATCATCATACGATTTAACAATTTAATCAAGATGTGTCATTCACTTAAAATTAAAATGGTTTTATAGGCGAGCGGTTTACTCCTAAATCCTATAAAGAGAGAAACGAAAATATATCGACTAATTTTTTTTTACATTTCTACCGCACAAACCTTTTTTATTCGATTCTATAATTTTTTCAAGTTGAAATTAATTTTTTTTTTTAATTTTTCCAAGTGGGCCGGAAATTGTTATTAACAAATGAAGGGTACAGGAGAAAAAGAAGGAATGACACTTTTGTTTAATTTTTCAGGAGAGCGTTTTCAAAGTTATATGACTAATATTAAGTAAGGATATATTTTGTTATATATGGTAATTTTTTTTTTAAATCATACGTTTAGTATGTTTACACTGTAGAAAAACCACATTGTAAGAAATGCCCAAGAAATACACTTTCGCTGATTAACACTGAATTTAATTTAAGAAAAGCAACAAAAATAAAAGGATAATACAATTTTGCTTAGTCCGTATAATAATAATATGTAATATAATAATTGCGTATAATCCAACTTGTCCTCATTCAACATAATATGATAGTGCTTTGAAATACTCTTCTGTATTCTTTGTGCAAAATCTGGATAGGTGCACAACCTCATCAAACTTTGCCTTCGAAATAGGAATCAAACCTACAAACAGAATATGTACTTAGTTCCCAATACTACTACATTAATTTATTACTATCTCATATTTTACCTTCATAAATATAGTCTGGTAGTTCAAACGCATTGTCTTGCAAGTTAGAGTGTTTTAATATTGGACGGCGGTTTGCGATTACTGCAGACTCAAAAAGACCACTATATGAATTTCGGTAAAAAATAAAACGAGGGTGCGATTTTACAACCTTGGTTTCTCGGAGAGGTCTAGTTTTAAAGGGGCACTTCTTGGTGTAAGTTTTTTTCAGGTGGTTTGACCATTTCCTAAATAGCAGCTGATCCACCTCTATTACAAAAAGGAGAAGGATTCACTCTGGCTTGACGAAAAGTCTCCATCCATTTATTTGGCTGCTCTACTTTAACTTTTTGGTTAATTAGGCGCATATTCCCATCTGTTTCAAAATGGGAATGGCCTCTTATAGGAAAACATATTTTTATTTCATCAAATCTTTTTTCGTTGTACACTAGGTTGTGGGGAAATCTTAAAACAGTATAATTCTTGTTTTGTCCTCCGCATGAATCACAGAAAATGGAAATACGTCGGGCATTTATATCAAGATGATTGTATACGAAATCGTGCAACATTGAGCACACATCATCACTACCTTTTTTTCCTACTGTTTCAGGATAAGTATAAAATGTACTGGGTCCGGATGATAAAGTGTGGACATTAAAACTGTACAAAGAAATTTGGCGCCTGTAGTAGACGTCATGTTAAGTGTTGGTAGGTTTTTCTGGAAATCAAAACAAATTGCTTCCTCATTGTCGTTTGTTCTGCTTCTTTTTGTAGCGTCTCGTTTCCTCTTATAGAATGTGTCTGCTTTCAATTTATGGAGTTTATGTTCATTTTCTAAGCGCCTTATTTCATTCTCCAGCCTAAGAGCACCATTCTTATCTCCTGAAATAATGTTACCCTTTTCAACTTCTAGGTTCTTTATTTTCACTTGGAACTTATCACATGTACTGCATGTGTCTTTCCTGGGATACCCAAATGACAAATTAAATTCGGTTGAGAAAATTGTTCTGTAAGTTTCGTAAGACCTTTTTAAATTTGGATATTTTTCAGTATACATTTTATACATTTTATTAATAGGAAGTACTCCTCTGGTAAGTATATTTTGGAAGATTCTGCCAAGTTGTAATGGCTCGAACTAATGTGGTTCGTTACTGCTTCTCTTTGTTCTTTAGAGAGTTTCTTAGGTCTTGAAGAATGCTTTCTTCTCTGATCTCTTGAAAAGATGGAGAGAATTTTTTTCTTGGTTATACTATGGATGGCCATAAAAGCGTTAAAGCAAACATGAACTTCTTTTATTATATTCTCATCATTTATAAACCTTACTCTATAACTATATACGGCATCTTTAAATTTAGCGTTCTCTTCCTTTTGACGTGAACGTCGGTTTTGAATTTGTTGTGTGGTAATTAGACCACATAAATATGAGTTTTGTTCATCAACGGAAAACATTAAATTAAATTGCTTCAAAATACTGTTCCTACAGCCCTCAGAAACATTTTGAAAACGTTGCAATCTTTTACAGTTACAGTCAAGCCCTGGAACATGGCTTTGTAATCTAAGTTTTTTACTTACATCAGTCATGCGGCAAATGATTTCTTTTCTTACTTAACTTTAAATTTGCTGAGCAACTTACATCTATTATTTCTTCATCACTTGGCATAGTAAAATGATTTTGTACCAGTAACTTGAAGAAGCTAACCTCAAATATTACACCTCAAAGCAATACACAAAAACAATGAGTAACAATAAAAACATCTTAACTTGTTTCTGCGTGATTCACAACTGACGTTCCTCTTTTTAACCGGTAACATATTGACATCCCTGTTTCTTCTCCTGTATAGGTATTTTATTATTCGTGTTATCTCATGACACAACCCAATTTTAACTAGTTTTATTTACGTACAGTGAAGTACAGAATATAACCTATCTACATTCACGACATAAGCTTTAGTTTGGGAGGCTGTGTTTTCATTCCTTTCCATCTAATTTTGTGTTAGTGTGTGTAAGCGTCTATATTCTTTTGGTGTGTGTTTCTAAAAGGTGAGTTGAGCTTGATAACAGCTAAATAAGCTTTATTTTGTTAGTTTGCATAGTTTGTTTATTGGCTTAATTTTTTTGTTTTTCCCTGATTGCATGCTTATCTCTTCTAGTTGATTGTTTAAAGTAGTATGAGCGTCACAGGGGGGGGCGGCCCCCCCAACACAGGGCTAGAATGCCAAGATCAGATGGATAGTGGTGATAATTTTATTAATAATGCGACCAGTAATACCAATAACCTTAAAAAAGAGCCAGTTTTTTATTCACAAAACGATAATGGGCCTTTTTTGGTATATGTGGAATCCACTGAAAAAGTGGGTTTCAATATTGGTAAATTTAACAATATTAAAATTGCTAGAGACATTTGCATTCAAAACCTAACTGATATTAAAAAAATTAATAACAAAGGCTTAAATAGAATCTCAGTAGAATTTGTTAACTTTCAAGCTGCAAATAATTTTGTAAAAAATAAAACTCTTCTTGATAAAGGCTATAAAATATTTATACCATTCAATTTTGTAACTTGTAAGGGATTAGTTAGGCAAATTGATGTCGAATTAGGAGAGAAAGAACTGTTAGAGTGCTGTAAAACAGACAGCTCAGCAGAAATTCTTCAAGTTAAGAGACTTAATCGTAAAATAGTTAAAAATAATGAAACTACATATGAACCTACTGGATCGGTTCTCTTTACATTTAAAGGAGTTTGTCTCCCTAAATCCATAAATGTATATAGATTGGAAAGACCTGTTTCTGTATATATTTCACCAGTAACTCAGTGTTTTAGATGTTTAAGGTATGGCCATACACGTACAAATTGTAAAGGCAAGGAGAGGTGCTTTACCTGTGCTGAAGAAAAAAAATCGGACGGGGAGGCTCACTCTTCTTGTGAAATTAAATGTTTTTATTGTAAAAACCCCCATAAATCAACCGATAAAACCTGTCCCGAGTATACAAGACAAAAAAATATCAAAGAGCTCATGTCTTTTGAAAATATAACCTTCTATGATGCTAGCGAAATAGTTAAAAAAAATTATTTGACACGTGATGAATTTGTATATCGCCCCTCCGAATTCCCTATCATTAAAAACTTTAATAGAACTGAAAAAACTCATGATAATAAAGATAACCTGATTCAACCTTCACAAAGACGTACACATCATGTAAGAACCGACCCTATCAAAAGATCTTTTCAACAAGTTGTGGCTGAAAACAATAAAAAAAAAAGAATAATTCACAAAGGCTATGATAAAAAGGCTCATAATGAAAATTTACTATTTCCCAACTCAAGATCTCAAAATGAAAACAACTCACCAAATTTCTCAAAAAAACTTGAAAACAATATAAATACACAGTTGCCTACTACTAGTGCAGTTCATACGTATAATTCACAAGAATCTCCTTCATCATATCCAGATGAAGTTAGATGTATTATTAATGCAATCTGGAATACTTCAGAAAATAATAAAAGAGTAATTAAAAACATACTCTTCAGTCAAAACGTTAATATGAATATAGACCCCGGTTCCCAATCGGACTCAGAGTCCTAAACAACCTTCTTTTCTTTTCAACTAGGTCAGATACAATTAAGTTAAAGATAATTTTTTGGAATCTAAGAAGCATAAATTCAAACAGGGGTAATTTAATTAGCTTAATTTACAACGAAAACCCTGATATTTTTTTAATAAATGAGTCTTGGCTAAAGGCCAATGACAATTTTAGGCTCAATTCATATAACATAGTTAGGCAGGATAGAGATGATGGGTATGGTGGGATAGTAACGTGCATTAGAAATAATATAATATTTAAGAAAATTAAATCTTTTTCTTCAGAACATATTCAATATATAATAATAGAAATAGGTAATCTACAAGTAATTAATTTTTATTGCAACTCACATATGCATATAAATAACAATATTTTAAATGATCTTATTTCCTTTAATCCTAAAAACATTATAATTATGGGAGATTTTAACTCTCATCATCCCTTATGGGATAAAGCTACACCCAACAAAGGAGGTAGAATAATTCATGATTTCCTATTTGATAATGATCTTGTGATTATGAACGATGGTTCACCAACACTATTTCAATTATCAACGGCAATACCAAGTGCAGTAGATTTGACTATGGTAAGTGGGAATCTAGCTATACAGGCTAATTGGGAAACTATTAAAGATTGTGGTAACAGTGACCACTTTCCTGTACGTCTTTTACTTAATGATAATGGCAATTGTGAGGTATTCAACAACATGACTAGTCCTTATAAAATTAGAAACTTTAAAAAAGCTGACTGGGAAGCGTACCATAATAAAGTTTTGATGTACCTTCAAGATTTAGATTATAACTTAAGTTATGATCAACTAATGTATATTATTAACACAGTAGCTGATCAAGTAATTCCGTTTAAACAGGCCGGTATACATATTAAAAGGGGTAATGCCTGGTGGGATAATGATTGTACATCCTGGGTTAAGGAAAGGAAAAAAGCCATAGCAAATTTTAATAATGTTCCATCTATGGAAAATTATATATTAGCAAAAAAAAACATTGCATTAACTAAAAAAAAATTAAATAATAAAAAAAAAGAAAAGTTTAGGCTTTTTTGTGAAACTTTAAATAGGAACTCTAGCATGACTTATGTTTGGAACAAGATTAAGAAATTCAATAATAATAACTTCAAAACAGGAAGATTTAATCTTACTATTCCAGATAATCTTAAAATATCTATTTTAAATAAAATGTCAATCATAAATATAGATCCAAATTTTGTTCTTGACAATGTAGATGAAAATTTAAAGCCCTTTTCCATAAATGAATTAAACCTGGCCTTAAATAAAAAGAAATCATCTGCCCCTGGTATGGATGATATATCTTATGAAATGTTTCAATTTTTACCTTTCAAAGCTAAACAAATTCTTATTAATAGTTATAATAAAATTTTAATGGGTGGAGAAATACCAGCCGTATGGAAAACATTTAATATTATTAGTTTTTTAAAACCAAATAGGGATCCGACAAATCCAGAAAATTATAGACCAATTGTCCTGTCTTCATGTGGAGCCAAAATTCTAGAAATAATGATCAAGAATCGATTAGACTGGCAATTGGAACATAATTTAAAATTTTCAAATAATCAGACTGGATTTCGTAAAGGAAGAGGTATATATGACAACATAACATTCATCACATCTTACATTAACCTTGCATTTCAATCCTCTGAGTCAGTCATCGTAATTTTTTTAGACATAAAAGCTGCATACGATAATGTTGACATATATAAACTCTATAGTAAACTCAAAAACTTAGAAGTGCCTATCCGAATGTGTAACGTAATTCTCAATCTTCTGACAGAACGATCACTATATTGTAGGGGTAATAACGGCTCCTTCCTGGGTCCTGTACCAACAACCTCGGGTATACCACAGGGCTCCCCTCTGAGTACTATTTTATTCAATATTTACTTAAGGGATATTTTTGATTTAAATTTGGGAGAAGCATCTATCATAGGGTACGCTGATGATTTGGCAGTTATGATCAGAGGAAAAAGTGTAGCAGCCATGGTAAATAATATCAATAATGCTTTAAAGCACATAAATGCACACCTTCGTGAACACAACCTGTCACTTTCCATGGATAAATGTGAGGCAGTATGGTTCACTAGAGGGAGGAAACATACCATCCCACCGCCCGTACATATTAATAATGCAATCATTGCCTTTAAAAAAGAGGTTAAATATTTGGGTATTATACTGCAAGAAAACATGAAATGGTCACCACACATTACTAACATTACAAGTAAAGCAAAAAAATCACTAAATGTATTAAGAGCACTGTGTAGGGTATGGTGGGGTGCAGATCCAAACACACTTTTGATCGCCTTCTCTGCTCTAGTCCAATCACATCTTGATTTTGGATCAATGTTTCTTAGACCATGTTCTAAGGCCGCTCTCAGTAAATTGGATGTGGTGTTTTATGAGGGATTGCGTATATGTATGGGATGTATGCGTTCCACACCCAGGGCTGCTCTTTTAGCAGAAGCATCTATATTAGATCTGGAACATAGAAGAAAACTACTGGTCCTTAAATTAATTTCAAAATTCTTAGTTGTAACAAATCATCCAACTATTCAATTTATCAACAACTTTCTATTAAAAATAATCCATAGACCGGAGTATTGGAATAAAGACAAAATACCATACCTAGTGGAAGCACTTCAACAGTATAGGCCCTATTTAAAGTTAATATATAGAGGTTCAAATTTTCCATGTTACGAAATTGATTTTCATATACTCAATAAACCTTTAAAGTCTTTTAACTGTAATTGTAAAAAAGGAGACATTATGTCCAGAATTAATTTTGAGGCCAAAACTAATAGTCTAAAATCTCAGTATACTTTCATTTTTTCTGATGCGTCAAAGAGGGACAACAGAGTTGGTTTTGGTATATTCATTCCATCCCTAAATTATAAATTTTCGTCACGTCTTCCCAACCATTTAAGTATTTACAAAGCAGAAATAATTGCCATACATGATGCAGTAAAAACTGCCATTAATAAAAAAATTAAAAATGTGATAATTTTCTCAGATTCACAGGGGGCTATAACAAAACTCTGTAATCCTGCTTTTGCAACAAATTCTGAATATTGGGTTCTTACGACAAAAAGGCTAATTGCTGCATCTAACATGAATGGTTATAATATCCAATTATCCTGGATACCAGGTCACTCAGGTATACCTGGGAATTCAGAGGCAGATAATTTGGCCAAAATTGGAACAGATCTTAATATTCCCAGAAAAATGGTATATGACATAAAAGACATTTTAAATTTCTTAAAACAGGATATTTTAAACATTTTTAAAGATAAATGGAGAATCTTAGTCTCATCCAGACATCGTGGGTATGCTAGAGTTCAATCAACATTCACCGATAAGACATGGTATGGCAATTTAAATTATAAAGATCGGAGACACATCACAACTATAATTAGAATGCGTACAGGTCATTGCCTGACTAATGCCCATCTTTTCAAAATTAATATAAAAGATGACCCTGCCTGTGAATGCGGCATGATAGAAAACCTGAATCACATATTTTTCGAGTGCCCTATTAACTATATTCCTAATTTGGACTTATATAAGTACTTTGTATCAAAAAAGAAAATATCACCATTATCCATGACTGACCTTCTATCCTCTCCGGAAGATGAAACTATAGAGATAATCATGCGTTTCATTAACATTAATAAAATCAAACTCTGAAGCTCAACTATCCAATTTCCCCGATATATCCTATAATCCTGCCTGTTTTAGTGCTTTGGTGTTGGCCTCTTATTCCATTTGTTGTAATATTAATTTGTCCTCCAATATTATTGCCGTAGATCAGATCAGATAATAAAATCAAACTCTGAAGCTCAACTATCCAATTTTCCCGATATATCCTATAATCCTGCCTGTTTTAGTGCTTTGGTGTTGGCCTCTTATTCCATTTGTTGTAATATTAATTTGTCCTCCAATATTATTGCCGTAGATCAGAAAGCCGATACAATAATAGCGAAGTTATAAGCTATATAGAAACAAGAAAAGCGCCACCACGAGGAAAGCTGTAGTTCAGTGAAGTTTTCAGAGATTCCTGCATGGCCCAGAGCCAGACAAAGTGGGGTCTCACACAAATCGGGCTGGCAATTGCCTTGCAGCAAAGCCATCAATACAACAAGACAAGACAAGACATAACCTATCTAATAAATTATTAAAACAAAAAATGAAAATTTCCGACATTCCTCCATTTTCCAGTGTACCCTTCAAATAGCTTATAACAAAAAAAAACAATTTCCCGAATCGCTTCGAGTAAAATTTTTTTAGTCGTATCTCATCGAAGTAAATACTGTTACGTAAAAATATGAGTCATAGTTTTTAACCTTTAAAACATGTTTTTATTCTAATATGTTGTAGAGATTACGAGAGGCCTCGATTTACCTGAGCGACCTTCCAGAACCAGTGCGAGGGAAATCCAGTTTGCCTTTACCGTTTCGCCATCGAAGGTTTTGGATTTTTCGAGATAACGGCACTGGTATATAATAACGGAACTTTATTTGGAAGGGACAGTTAATTCGGACGACGCGCTCGCGATAAAATGTTACGTTCGCTTTTTAATAAATTATGTATGTTTAGTGAAAATAAATAAATATCAGTCATTGTGCTTTTTAATGAATTAAGATAAGAACAAGACATTATAAATTAAAGACTTAACAATTAATAAATTCACAACAAATGGTGTCAGAGTGAGATCGAACATAAATTAGACTTATAATAATAATACAAGTGAATATAAAATAAATTGTGAAAATGGCTACGATTTATGAGCTGACAGTGACTAATTTAAGAAGACATCTCGAAGACAGAGAATTAGCTTCTACCGGAAAAAAGGCTGAGTTAGTCCAACGACTAAAGAACGCTTTGCTAGAAGAAGGACTAGATCCAGAGACTTATATATTTGAAGATGCTGTCCTCTCGTCGATTTCGAAAGTTTCTTCTGATGTAGCCAAGGTTTCTGGTGATGTAGCCAAAGTTTCCGGCGACATCGCTTCGTTGGAAGACAAAGTTTCTAACGAGATTTCTTCGCTGGAAAGCAAAGTCTCTGCTAACATCTCTTCGGAAATCTCTAAAGTCACTTCTGAGATGTCTGCCCTGGACGATAGAATATCTTCATTAAAAAACCAAGTTGCTGCCGATATGTTAGCCTTCGAAGAAAAGATATGGAAAGAGATGGAAAAGAAGATGGAGGAAACAGGGACAGCAGAGAGAGGTAACAATCCGATTACAGTGGAGATAAAAGAAGACGAGACGAAATTTAAGTTGGAGACACGGCCGAAATTTGAAGGAAGTGGAGGTTCTATTCATGTTAAAGTCCCAACTTTCGACGGAAAATCATCATGGAACAACTACATGAAACAGTTCGAATCAGCCGCAAGAGCAAATGGATGGTCTGAAAAAGAAAAGGCTGTAAACCTGACTATCGCCCTTCGAGGAGATGCCTTAGATGTGCTTCAGACCATAGCCGTAGAGGAGACCGATGATTTCGAACAACTGAAGAAGAGGTTAAATATGCGATATGGCCACGAACATTTGGAGCATGTATATCAGTCACAGCTTAAAAATCGTAGACAGAAGAAAGATGAGGCTCTTCAAGAATATGAGGTAGATATTGCCAGATTAGTACGATATGCTTATCCAACAGCTCCCGAAGACATGATGGAAAAATTGGCCGTTCAAACGTTTATTGATGGTCTTCGTGATCATGAAATGCAGAGAACACTGCGATTAGCTCGTCACAAGACGCTGGTTGATGTCCTATCCGCCGCCCTCGAATACGAGTCAGCTACGCAGGCCTCTGGCGGGTACAGTAAAGTTAGGACTGTAAAAGAGGAAGGAGATGAAGATAAACTTGACCAGCTCGTTAATATGATGAAAAGCATGACATACAAGAAAACGAAGACCATCAGATGCTGGAATTGTGGCAAAATAGGACACGTACGAAGCTCCTGTAAGCACCCTAGGTACGACGCAAATCAAGAAACTCACCATCAGGAAAACTAGAACGGGTCAGCCTTAGGGGGGCAGCTTCGACCCAGAACTTTTCCAAAGACCCTCTCATACTAATAGCTTCTTTGAAATGTCGTGAAGATAGTGTATATGTAGATGGAGACATAAATGGTAAAAAGCATACGTTGTTGGTGGATACCGGAGCGACCAGAACCATTATACGCCCGACAGTTATAAACAGCCGAAAGAAACTGTTACCAACGAGGTTACGACTTCGGACCGCTACAGGTGAAAATGCCAACATTCATGGAGAAATCCAGGTACAATTGGGAATTGGGGCAGAAAAGTTTGTCCATACTGTTATAGTTGCTGACATCGAAGAGGATGTTATATTAGGAATGGACGTAATGAATATGCATGGATTCCAATTGGATTTTAAGAATAAGGTAATCAAAGTTGGCAACGAGGAGGTATTTCTCCATCCACATAATGACAACACTGTGCAAGCAGCCATTACAGAAGATACAGTCGTGCCTGCGAGAAGCGAAACGATCATAGTAGCGCGACTACAGGGAATTGTAGACGAAGGGAGACCTGTTATGATGGAGCCTTGGAACCACGACGATGAGGTTGGCCGTGGAATCATAATTGGAAAGGAATTGGTGACTTCGGCTAAAGAAATTCCTGTGAGACTTATCAATGTCAACGACTACCCAGTGACCATAAAGAAAGAGACAAAAGTAGGAACTTGTGTACCTGTGACATCCATAATTCGTCAGGCGACAACATCTGATAATTCCAACGACAAATTCGACCAAATGGTTGCAGTTGCAGGACAGTCTCTAAATCAGATGGAGAAAAGGAAATTAAGGGAATTTCTTCGGCAGTATCGTGATATTTTCGTACCGAAAGGAGGAAAGACGGGAAGAACTACCGTTGTTAAGCATAAAATTGATACTGGTAATGCTAAGCCAATTCGTCAAACAGCTCGACGATTACCACAGGCGAAGAGAGAGGAAGCTGAAACGATTGTTCAGGAAATGAAGAAAGACGGGGTGATAGAACCTTCTACGAGTCCATGGGTCTCTCCGGTGGTCCTGGTTAAGAAGAAAGACGGAACGACGAGGTTCTGTGTGGATTACCGTTTGCTGAACAACGTTACCAAGAAAGATAGTTATCCTCTGCCTCGGATCGATGACACATTGGACACATTGGCTGGAAGTAAATTGTTTTCTACTTTAGATTTGAAGTCTGGATACTGGCAGGTAGAAATGGACCCAGTCGATAAAGAAAAGACAGCCTTCACCACAGGATCTGGATTGTGGCAATTCAACGTTATGCCATTTGGACTTTGTAATGCTCCTGCGACATTTGAGAGGCTTATGGAAAATGTGTTGAGAGGGTTATCTTGGAAAACATGCCTGGTTTATTTAGATGACATAATCGTCTTGGGGGAGACATTCGAAGATCATTTGAGGAATTTAGAAAACGTTTTTAATCGACTTAAAGCTGCCCAATTGATGCTAAACCCCAAGAAGTGCCAGCTATTTCAAGGTAAAGTCAATTATCTGGGTCATATAGTCAGTAAAGAAGGAGTGGCCGTGGATAAGGGAAAAATCGATTCCATTAAGGAATGGCCAAAACCAACTGACAAACATCAAGTGAGAAGTTTTCTTGGACTATGTACTTACTACCGGAGGTTTATTAAGAAGTTTGCAGATATCGCTAAGCCATTAACGCGACTTACAGAGGAAGCAAGAGAATACCGCTGGGATATAGACTGCCAAAATGCCTTTGAAACGTTGAAAAAGCATTTAATAACCGCACCAATTTTGGGGTATCCACTGCCAGAAGGAGAGTTCATCTTAGATACGGATGCAAGTAACGTGGGAATTGGAGGAGTGCTGTCTCAGATTCAAGGAGGACAGGAACGAGTCCTCGGATATTTTAGTAAAGTCCTTTCAAAACCTGAGCGGAATTATTGCGTCACGAGAAGAGAACTTCTAGCAGTAGTTAAATCAGTAGAGCACTTCTACCAATACCTCTATGGCAGAAAGTTTCTAATCCGAACCGACCATGCCGCCCTTAAGTGGTTGATGCAGTTTAAGAATCCAGAGGGTCAGATAGCCAGGTGGATCGAACGACTCCAAGAATACGATTTTAAGATTGAGCACCGGGCCGGAGTTAGCCACAGAAACGCTGATTCTCTTTCCAGAAGGCCATGCCCAGCAGAGTGTTCCCACTGCAACAAAACGGAATCCAAGGAAGCAGCAGTGCTAAGAACGACGATTGTCAACGACGACTGGACGCCTACTAAGATAAGGGAAGAACAAGAGAGAGATCCAGTTATACAGAAAATCCGAAAATGGAAAGAGGAAAACCGTCGACCACCTTGGCAGGAAATATCAAACCTATGCTCAGTAGTTAAGACGTATTGGGCCCAGTGGGACTCATTTATCATCGAAGATGGCTTGCTCAAACGAGTCCTGGAAAATGATGACGGTTCAGAGAAGAGAAGACAGTTGGTGATCCCAAAGAGCAGAATAGCCGAAGTACTTCGTCAGTTACACGACAGTCCATCGGGAGGGCATTTTGGTGTAAGGAAAACCCTTCAGCGAATTCGGGAACGGTTTTATTGGATGAACAGTTCCGACGACGTAAAAGACTGGTGTAAGAAATGTACTATTTGTGCTACGAGTAACGGGCCTCACCGGAAAAGGAGAGCTCCTATGAGACAATATAATGTTGGAAGCCCGTTTGAAAGAATAGCTTTGGACATTGCAGGGCCATTTCCAGAAAGTGAAAATGGGGGCAAGTACATGTTGGTAGTAATGGATTACTTCACTAAGTGGGTCGAGATTTACGCACTTCCAGACCAGAAGGCCGCCACCGTTGCAGATAAGTTGATCCAAGAATATATCAGCCGATTTGGAGTGCCTTTGGAGATCCATAGTGACCAAGGCAGGAACTTCGAAAGTGATCTATTCCAAGGAATATGTGATAGACTAGGCATGAAGAAAACAAGAACTACCGCGTATCATCCGCAATCGGATGGTATGGTAGAACGAATGAATAGGACAGTTGGCAAGTATTTGACAAAGATGGTGTCCGATCATCAGCGAGACTGGGACCAATACCTTCCGTTCTTCACAATGGCCTACAGATCTGCTGTTAACGAATCAACGGGCCAGACACCAGCCAGAGTCCTATTCGGACGCGAAATGCGACTACCTTGTGATCTAGAATTTGGGTGTCGACCTGGAGAAGATGTAGCAGGTGAAGATTATGTGATCGAATTACGAAGAAGAATGGACGATGTACATGAGTTGGTCCGTTCCCACCTTCAGATCGCTAGCGACCGAATGAAGAAACGGTACGATATACAAGCCGAAAAGGGTTGCTTTAAGAAGAACGACAAAGTATGGCTGTATAATCCCAAGAAGCGAAAAGGTTGTTCTCCCAAATTGCAGCAGTTTTGGGAAGGTCCATACCTCATCATGGAGAAGATCAACGATGTCATCTACCGAATAAGCAAGATTCCGAGGGGAAAACCGATGATAGTACACCATAACCGGTTGGCATCTTTCGAAGGTGACCACGACGTAGATGAAGAAGTGGAAGTAAACCAAGTCCAAGATGTGTCTGACCTCACGTTTGAGGAATTCATGGGTGCCTATGGAGGTACCGGTAAAGCGAGACATGGTGTTACCACTGAAGAAAAGCAAGATCTACTCGCGCTCCCCGATGACTACTCGCTGGCCCTTACCATCCCGGCCAGTATCAAAGACGCACCAGGGTTGGCATCCGTCTTTCGAAGGAAGTTTGGTCGAGTTGCAGAACTTCAATGCCAAGTGCCAGCTCCCGGTAAAACCTTGAAACTCCAAGATGCATCACGTTACCTTTTCTACCTGGTAACAAAAGACACTGCCCGTGACCAACCTACCTACCGAGATGTATGGGAAGCCTTACTTCAATTGAGAGGGCACGTACTAGAGTCCGACGTGCAAAAGTTAGCCATGCCAAAGTTGGAGTGCCGCCAATTAGATTGGAGAGTTATCCGAAATATGGTGGAGGAGATCTTTAAAGACGCCGAAGTCCAGGTGTTAGTCTGTTGCAATCCGCATAGTTACTGGTGCGGAGAGAAAACCGTCCCTTGTCATTTTTATACAACTGGAAGTTGTAAAAGAGGGTCCAGTTGCCGATACCAGCATACCGTTCCAGTTCTAGTCCCAACAAGGTTCCAGGAGGAACCATCTTTTGAGAGGGGGGCAATGTTACGTAAAAATATGAGTCATAGTTTTTAACCTTTAAAACATGTTTTTATTCTAATATGTTGTAGAGATTACGAGAGGCCTCGATTTACCTGAGCGACCTTCCAGAACCAGTGCGAGGGAAATCCAGTTTGCCTTTACCGTTTCGCCATCGAAGGTTTTGGATTTTTCGAGATAACGGCACTGGTATATAATAACGGAACTTTATTTGGAAGGGACAGTTAATTCGGACGACGCGCTCGCGATAAAATGTTACGTTCGCTTTTTAATAAATTATGTATGTTTAGTGAAAATAAATAAATATCAGTCATTGTGCTTTTTAATGAATTAAGATAAGAACAAGACATTATAAATTAAAGACTTAACAATTAATAAATTCACAACAATACTTTTTCTCTCTTTGTAATTTTTCGAAAAATTCTTCATTTTCCATTTATTTGCAATTTTTTGTTGAACAAATACCTTAATTAGTGATTTTTGGGATTTTTTTTCTAAAAAACTACTAAATGCTTTACAATTCTAAAAAAAGCTTTATAATCTTTAAACCTTCACGTATAAATAAGAATATTTCGACAAGGATAAGTGGTTTCTATCTTGCGATGCAACCATACACGCTTATTATCATATACAGCGATAGATTGCTCAAATATTTGGTTCCATGTTTTGAGCACGATAGAACCCATTTATCCTTGTCAAAATATACTTGTACTTGAAGGTTTAAAGATTGTAAAGCTTTCACAGAATTGCAATTCATTTATTAGTTTTTTAGAAAAATAAAATCCCAAAAATCACTAATTAAGGTATTTTTTTATCAAAAAATTGCAAATTACTCGACAAGGAAGCATTTTTCGAAAAATTAACAATATAAAAAAAGTAATAATGGATAATGTCATCGCCTGCCTAAGTCTGACGACCAATGAGAACGTCGATGTGCATCGCCCCGTCTTCTACCTCCTATTCAATTTACGATTGGCTGTTGGAAATGCACATATCGATAACAAAGAAAGTGTATAAAAAGGGTGCATTTTCCAAGCCATGGGTAGTCAAGTCTAGCCTTGCTCCGTCTCCCATATAGGTTCCCCTATACCAGGGTAACCTCCTTCACAGGTCTCTGCTCCCCACTCGTCCTTAGACTCTTTTGCTAGAACCTTTCTGCTACCAGTTTGCGTTTTATTTATGAGAAATTACCTAACCCACGCAATTGGGATAGAAACGCAGAGGAAACTTCGATTGGACAGAGTCGAACCCCTTTGTAGAGCACATAGGGAGCTGATACGGAGTTATGTCTTGGTGAAGACATTGTGCAAAAAAAGTAAATACACGTGAAGATAGGCACGGTTTTAGTGACCTCAATGCAAAAAAATATATATAACTGTCCGTATGTGAAAATAACATTATTGCTTTTACTCTTTCATTACAATTTCTTCATATTTTCTCACCTTTTAAACCTTCCTTAGACTTTTACAAATAGTTCAAAATCAAAATTAGACAAATAGATCCAGTCATCCTCGAGTGGTTATAAAAAAGTTATGTAGGTAAAATAAAATGACGTTTGTTTATATATATATATATATATATATATATATATATATATATATATATATATATATATATATATATATATATTGTTTAATAAAAATTTAACAGGCAGGTTCACTGTGGACTAAAAGCACTATTTCAGACCATAATTATGTGGTCTGTTCGTCGATAAAATTTTCAAGTTGTTTATAAAAGTGTACGTGCGGAGAATATCCTTTATTAGATGTGGATTTGACAGAACATATCCCATATATTATAAATAATGTTGAGACAAAGAGAAAAAATTTGTAATTGTATCGTAATTGGTATAAAATGTACTATCGAAACTAAACACCTATATTTTATTGCGTTTTTACTTTTAGCGAACTAAATAATGGATATGTAAGATAAAATAATATACAATATAATGAAAAGTAAATATTTATTGAAAAAGAAAAAGTATCGAAAAACAAGTTACATGTTCAATGTACTTTTGGAAACATTGTAGACAATACGGTTTGGTATATTTTACAAATGTTTCATATTTGTGAATCTCTTTTAGCTTTATTAGTGGCAGCTGCTGATGTTTCTCCTTTTTGACAAAATTCATTATAGCATCCGGCACACCTACTTCTAGTAATTTTTCCATCTTTTCTATCCACCGGTTTAAGAAAATGCTGTACTTGTGACGTAGACGGCGTAGGTATGGCAGGTGTGTGGACAACAACGTTTATACTCAAAAGATTTTTCACAATACTCATTTGGGCCTGCAATAATGTATATTTATTTTGCTGGTTCAATTTATTGAACAAATAAACTGTATTTATGGGACCCACTCCAAACAGAACATCGACAGCAACTTTTTTGTACCAGGTCAAGGTCTTGCGAATTGGTGAATAGTAGCTAGCCAATTCGTCAGAAAGATCGATATTTTTTCGATTATTGTATTCCAATATCATATTAGGCTTTAAACGCGGATTTCGACCTGTACTCATCGTTTGTTCATCTGCGTGACAAGAAGATATCATAAGGACGCCCCTTTTGTCCTTACATTTTAGGATCGTCACATTATTTTTTTGTGCAGCAATTTGCTCTCCTCGCTCCAGTTTCTTGTTTTTGGTCAATAAAGGTAAGTTTTTACGATTTTTTCTCAATGTCCCACAACGATCAGGTTTGCGTTGAAGCAAGTATTCAGCTAATGGAACACTGGTATACCAATTATCTGCAACAATCATTTTCTCCTGGTCTAAAAGTTCTTCACAAAGCTCGACAATTACGCTTCCAGGTTTATCAAGATTTGAGATTTGTGGATCTTGGCCAGAATAAACTTTACATTTCCAAACATAGCCATCATCAGTTGTGGCTTTGTAAATCTTTTGTGAGTGTGAGTTTTTTTTGATTATACTGACAAATCAGCAGTCGCCCCTGAAAGAGAACCATGGATTCATCCACAACAACGCAATCTTTTGGCGAAAGAAACTTTCTGCAGTTTCTCATTACAATGTGTGTAACTGGTTGGATTTTGTACAAACGATTATTGGTATCTCTTTCAATTGTATTGTCAACAAAATGCCAGCAGCATACAATTGTTACGAATCGATTGTAGGACATTTGTATCTGGTGCAACAAAGGATGATAAAAAATGGGATTTTTTCCAGTAGCATTCTAATGTAGGGAATGTGATTATACCAGTCAACAAGTAAATGCCCAAATACTTTTCCACGTCTTCCTTATTTACCGGTTTCCAGCCATTCAAACGACTTCTAGAATTATTTGCGATAAGTTGTTCAGCGTATAGGTTGGTTTGTTAAGTTGTTGTTTGTAAAGGAATCATCATCAACTAAAAGACGAAATATTGCAAACACAAGATTAATATTGAGGGTTTGATTACAAAACTAAAACAAACGTTGGTTCTTTTTCTACTTTATTTTTTTTTTATAAACATTATTTACATGTATTTAAATGTAGTTGGTTAAACAGTAGCTATTCTGTAGTTTCTATAAATTACAACACAGAAACAGAGAAGGAATAGCATCACATTTTAAGGTGGACTTATATCTCAATCCAACATAGCGGGCTTCTGGTCCAAAATGAATTGTGCAAATGCTTTCACACTTTCGAACCCTGTCCATAGGCTTCACCTTCAAGTCTTCTCTGCCAATTTTATTAATCCAAATATCATAAAACTAAAAAATAAATAGTTTGTTTTTAATATTTTCTGTGAAATAATGTTACATAGTATATTTCTAGAGATGCTTTACAAAAGGACAAATAAACAAAAGTTTTGTAGAAAAAGTTCTTAAAACATTGGAGAATTGCCACATTTTTAATGGCGATAATTTTAATTCCTAAAAAACTTTTACCTAATTCTATATCGGCAACAATTCTAATACACATCATAACGTGAAAGGAAAGAAGATTGGGACAACATCGGACATTTTAAGGCAATTATTAAAAAATAAATAAAATCTTATATCAGCATTTTCTACTTACCGCCCTATCTTTTGGAAAAATATGCATTTGAGCATCCTTATTGTAATTATTACAACCATTAACGCAACAGTTTAAAACCGTAATTATTTAAATATGATGGCAAAAAAGCAAACAATTATTTAATCGCAAATAATACAACTCGAAACACTGTGTCGAAACCACAATAAAAATGGCGTACTTGTTTTGTTGGTTGCGGTATTGCGCAGTCACGAAGCTTTGCTATGAATGCTACGCCCTCTGGTGTCCTTAGGAAATATAAAGTTCAGAGGACTGTCACTCCCATAAGAGATACCCGGGCATGGCACATACCACATATGGTCTGTGGATTCCCGAGACAACTTTTGGTCATTTTTGTTCTATAGAGTCCACAGTCTATATGTGGTATGCTTTAAAACAGATATCTTTTAATTACCTATTTATATATTTTACATTATGTATTTATTTATAGCCAGAAGATTTCAATTTTTACAAAAACATAACTGGACTTATGAGCAATTTTCACTCTAAAACCTGGACAGTGAACCCGTTAAGCCCACATTTGAGAACTCATCCATAGTGAAATTATGATTTCTAGTGATATTTGGAAGTGATTTATTCCAAAAACATGATACCGCTTTACTTTACATGTGTAAACTGCATGTGTTCAATACGTAATTTATGTATTTCTTTTTCCATTTTTGTTTGATCCATTATCATATACTTATTGGGTTTGATTTTGATTTATCATTAACACAAGATTTATGGCTTCTTGATATTTTTGTCATGCCGTGATATTTCAGTATTTCGTTGGTGTTTTTGTCATTGGTTTTCCCTCTATAATCAGTTATATATTTTGTTTATACGTCTTGTTGTTTTAAATTGATACCACATACACATAGTTTAAATTTACATCTAAAGTCTGTCCTTTAGAACAATATTTTAAAGTTTCTATATATAGTTTTAATTTCCTGTTAAGCTCTTGTCTGACTTTGATCGTAATAGTTTTTATAATTTAAAGGGATCGGTACATCGGGTGGGTAGAAAGGGGAAGGGTTGATCATTCTTTATACAATTACGTGGTTAGAAATTTGGATATTCCGATGCTGTGGATATTTTATAAATGTTCGCTAAATATTTACTAATATTAGATAACCTATTGACACAATATTTACATGTTCGTAATTAAATGTGATTTTCTTCGTATTTAAATTACTAAAATACGTAATTATAATCTATCTATTTTGGTATATAAAAATGAATCCCTATCTTCCTTGGTCACACCATAACTTTAAAACGACTTCATCCAACGAACCGGTTTCATTCATCTTGTTTTTTCTCGAGTTTTATTACATACTTTGTAGAATGTTCTTACTGGAAGAAAATCTATGAAAATCGCGTAAAAAAATAAATTATTCGAGAAAACTTAACGATTATTTAAATTTAAGTTAACATTTTTGCGTTTGATGGTTTCCAAGATGAAAATCAAGACAACGTGTCGAGTTCATTGAGTTTTTAGGCACTGTTCATTCAATCTAAACGTTTATCCCGTCTTTCGTTTGTCCAGTGGCCCTGTTTTGAAAAGGGATTTTTCAAAAGTGAATTATAAAAAAGAGTTAACAAGATCGCAGTTAGTTCATCGCAATCGCGCCTTATATTGTAACACATTATGGTATACTTACAAGATTACACAGATACACTAAGGAAGTTAATTTTTTGTTGATTCTTACATTTACATACATACATACATACATACATACATACATGCACATAAATACATACATGCATCGTACCTCTACAATTGCCACCAATTAAACGTAGCAACTTAGGTCGTACAACTCGCAATGCTGCAAGTGAAAAAAATATAAACGAGCAAGCCGAACTCACGATCAACGAGTAGCGTGAAATGTAGTTAAACGGAATCGATGGAATCAAAATAAAAAACGTTTAATCTCAATCGAGCAGCATTCAATTATAACGTGGCAGTCGATTACAGTTTTCAGAAAATCATTGCTATTGTACATATAAACGTTGTCTGTCCAGATTGCAAGGCATTTGGCAAGGCCTGTGGCCAAGTCAAATTACCGCATATATGGGTTTCCGGAAACGGGCCAGAAACTCTCTCTCTCTCTCTCTCTCTCTCTCTCTCTCTCTCTCTCTCTCTCTCTCTCTTTCTCTCTCTCTATATATATATATATATATATATATATATAATTATACAGGTTGCGGCAGATAAACGGTCAGACATATCTCGAGAGCTAAAGGTAACTGAATCATGAAAATTGGAATGAAGGAGTTTTGAAAAGTGAACTATTTAATGAAAATATTTTCATTTGCTACTTCCGGTTATACCGAAATTGGTTCTGAGGCTCTAAAATGAAATTTACTGAATCGTACCTATTGAAATTTCTAAAGGGCTACTAACACTTTACTTCGATTATATCCACTACACTCTACGAAAAAAAAGGAGGAATTTACCAAATGGGGTTTATTAATTAATCCATCCAAAACATACTATGTAGTGGTGATAGGTAAAGAAAGATGCTTGAAATTACGAGGAACTCAATTCAAAAATACTGATGGTGTAAATATCTGGGTATAAACGTTATTAACGATGCTATGGAATAAAAAAAGTCGGAATAAAAAAGAAATAGCAACTAGAATTGGACCAGGTAATTGAGCAACACGTTAAATAAATAGTGTACTTTAGAATCACTCAGAATACAAAAATTAGGATATCCAAAGGTATCATTACTATCAGAGCTTTGGATAATAAATAAAAAAGACTCATCCAAACCAGAGCAATAAAAATAAATTGTTGGCGTAGATGTTGCCAACTCACTAGACATAGAATATTGAAATCAGAGAGCGTATGAGCATATTGCGGAAATTACTAGAAGAGCAAGACTAGCATGGGCAGGATTTGTAAGACTTAGTTGGATACTTAAGAACCGCAAAATACCCCAATACTTGAGGAGCAAAGTGTTCAACCAATGCATCCTTCCTATCATGACATATGGATGTCAAACCGGGACCCTAACCAAGGCAAACATGAATAAACTAGCCACAACAGAAAGAACAATGGAATGAGCAATGTTAGGTATACGACTGTCAGATAAAAAGAGGAAGGACTGGGTAAGATCCAAAACAAAAGTCGAGGACATAGCAACAAAAATTGCCAAACTCAAATGGAGCTTCGAGGGCCACACGGCTAGACAAAAAGACCAACGTTGGAATACTACAATACAACATTGGAAACCTTACGAAAGTAAACGACCTAGAGGAAGACCATAGATGAGATGGGTTGATGACATTAAAAGAATAGCCGGAACAAATTGGAAATATGTTGCTCAGAATAGAGGCCGATGGAAGGAGTTAGGAGAGGCCTATGTCCAAATATGGACGACAGAAGGCTAAAAAGAAGAAGGTGAGCATATATATTGATATGAAAATATGATACAATAGAATGAAAAAGGCTGAAATGGCTGGTATAGTCATGTCGAAAGGATGAATTATCAACGATGGCCAAAGCTAATGTTTCAATGACAACAACAACCGCAGGAAAAGGGGCAATTCAATAAAATCGTGGAGACAAGAAGTAAATATGGTACAATGGAAGACAGAGATTTAGATATATTTAGATTTAGATATATTTAGATTTAGATATATTTAGATTTAGATATATTTAGATATATATATATATATATATATATATATATATATATATATATATATATATATATATATATATATATATATATATATATACAGTATTTGTACAATAGTAATAATAATTTTCTATTCTACTAAAACGCCAACAACAACCAGAATATTTTCGGTATATTATCGGGATTCAAATAAAAACTTTTTATTCACTGTAAATACTTAATTAATATTCTTAGAACTTGTATATGTCTGTCTTATATAGAGTCTGTTTTGATTCATATATTAATGGAACTACTCGTATGTTGTTTGTTAGTTAATTTTAATACCCATTGGAAATTCCTACAACTTTGCTACATAGACATTATATTGTCATTAAAAATCTAGTAGAAATTAAACCAAACACTTATGAAGGTGGAAAAACTTGTCATCGACACTAATATTTTTTAAATGTGATTAATAAAGGATAACAATTGAAATTATTCTAATATTTTGAAAATAAACTGCTTCATATAAAGTTTATACCTAACAATAATAATAATTAGTGCGTCGAATCTAGTAGGCCCATGACTTAATTGTCACGACTTAATGACTTAATGATCAAATTGTAAAAAGTTGTTGACATTAGAATTGTAAAATTCAACAGAATGTTGTTGACCAAGAAGTGGCCTATTCAGATTACTAGACAAGTTTCTTTTACCATCAGTAAAAGTAAAACAAACACTTGATGACTTAACACTTCAATTCACCATTATCAATCTATCTTCATAAAGTGTTTCCTACAGTAAATTTTCTCTCTTGTCGTTGCAGACACGTAGTCAAATCTGTTTGCTGTTTCCTTTTGACGCACTTCTCTTTTGTTGCCTGATTCACCGTTAGACGTACTTCTCTTTTGTTACCTGAATCACCGACGTTGCTTTAGAGTACTTTCGCTTTGCTGCCTGTCTGGTCGACGCTGCCTCTGATGTCTTCATTTTTGTACCTGTAGTTCTTTTACGGTATCTTAGCTCATCTTCCACAAGCTTCCATTGTGCTAGTTCCGACGTTTATGGTTTTAGTAAGACCAGAAGCTACTTGAGGACGACACATACCCATTCTATTCCGTAAGTAGGGCCTATTTACATCCAAGCGAAAAACCGAATTGTTTGTGTAAAAGACTTTATTGAGATTAATCTCAGATATTTAATTTACGACGGATATTTACATTCCTTGCTAAAGAGCCGTCTGGGATAATTTATGATAGGTACTGTACGGAGAATTATGGCTTTATTTTTTTATTATTATTAATATAAGTAACAAACTAATGTTTGTATTTTGAGAACGATTTCCGAAGTGGTAATTGAAACGTCAATAAACGTACTTTAACCTTTAATTGTGGCTTATTCCCATTTAAATAGTAATTAATTCAATCATAATTTTAAAATTTTACAATGTATTGTGATTTTTTACAATTTAATGCTCATATGTTTGTAGTAGCTGTAATTTTCAGTAAAATTTTATTATTATTTTTCGACTAAACACAAATTTTGGTTGAATTGAATGAGTGTTTAAATATTTGTAAATTATTTAAATTAAGAGCTCCAAATTTACATTGCCGTTGATTCGAATAATACGTATGTAATCGACTAAGCCAAACAAACTAAAATTAGTTCTATTCTTAAAATTTGTAATCATCCGAATATCCACATATCTCACATTCCCACAGGTGCGTATTTAAAATTACTTGGAAATGTTTCCCAAAATATATACACATGTTTTATTTTTGTATATATAAGTGAATAGGTCACTACCTACAAGATTAATTTAAATAACAAAAAGTATTTTGGGCCAATAAACAAATAAATAAATAAATATGGAAAGTCAATTTTAGAATTAAAATTTTTTTAGGTACAGTTCATCCCAAACCCTTCTTTAAGTGCATCATAGTTGATCGAATTCTCTCTAACGCATTAAGCTAGAAGTGACAGAAAAAAACGTAAGTCTGTGATTATTATACATAGAACTTAAAAAATTATGTATCGTTCACGGGTATTTGCATATTAAAGCGAATTCTACTTACGGATATATAATTGGTTGGAGTTTAGAATGCGCTAAATAGATATCCAATCAATGATGCGCATAAATATAATTTGACGCAGATGGTCTCAATAGTGACAGTACTATGATAATGTCAACTGATAAAATGATAATTGTCATTCCAGGTTAGTATTTTCAGACATTTTACAGTGAAAATTTAATTTTGTATTTATTGTCATAAAAATATTTTAAATATGCCGAGATATACCGAGAAAGAACAAAGCCTAATATTAAAATTATTAAATTATTTTCAATTAGAAGATATTCATATGTATTAAAACGGTTCTTTTTAGAACCACATTTTATTAAAATATAAGATATAATTGATGCCAGCCACATATCCCCTGTAATCATTGATTTTAATGAATTAGGTTCTGAATCGGATTGTGGATTGTTTGAAATATAATATTCATTTTTGTTACTGCTTCACTATTTAAACTATTTACATAAACTTACATTCGGTATCTTGTTTTTTAACTAAACTCCATTAACACTATTTCATCTGCATACCGAAACTGGTAGATTAACTCAAAAATCAACTGCTTTACTATTTAAACTGTCCATTGTTTTTTTACCTAAACTTCATAACACTCTTTCATTTGCACACCCAATCTAGTAGAATAACTCACTATTTAAACTATTTTCACGATTTTATGATAAATCTTCACAAAATTAAACTAATGGCTGCCATAGAAACTTTCCGAAAATTACTTATCCGAATATAACTGATTTCAACCGATGCTATTTTATCACAGGAATGTTTGCTTTTAATACCTTGCCATTGCCAGTAAATTTTTTTATCTCGCAGTCAACTCTTAAAAGATTCTATAGGAGGAAGCATTATTTTAAATAAACAAACATTCCAATTCCATAGTGTTTATAATAAATAATAATAAATCCATAAATAAATCTTAGCTAATTAAGCTCTTTGTTTGGAATGTATAGAATAGCAATTATGACAAAATGCCGTTCCAATATAATGCGCAATAAAAATTTTTATACAGGACGGAACCTCTAATATGTAAAGTAAAAAAAAATTTGAATTCTTAAAGTTTTTACTTCACATTTTAAAAAAATAATCTTTTCACATTTAGCCGATTACAATCCTGCAACTGTCAGATTTAACTAAAATGTCATGCAATAATTCTCGACATTCTTAAAATCCTATATGACGTTAACATTAGTGACGCACTGAAAGAAGGGTTTGGGACAGACTGTATATTCGAGTTTTGCACACGAGACCAAATCTACTGTTCTTTTGAGATGTAAAATGATTGATAACTTTTTCATTAAAAGTCTGATTGTTATAGTAATTGTTCTACTATGCTTAATACAGCCAATACGCAGAAAACAGTTCTTTGTCGTGTTTATTAAAAAGTTTTTATCTTTTTGGTAAACCCGTTTCTGTAATGAGTTCCAGAGAATCCTAGACGACAGTGACGTTACCCAATGCAATTATTATATTGATGCTTTTCGACTCTGCGATTGTAGTACAAGAAATTGAGGGGGGTGAAGCATACATGTAACAGAATCTACTAATGATACGAGGTGTAAATTAAATACGTCGTTTACTATTAAGAAAATCCAATAATATGGGTTCATAAGATTTTAACGGCTCTACTTATATTTAAGTAATTAATGTGCGGTCCTTTACAGTGGGCCAGCTGTACCAGCAGACGTATTCACGGTGCGTTTTAGGAAATTAAATATTGGTCACTACAAATTATCCGAATTTTTAATTATTTACTCCCTATCAGTGGCGTTTCATGAAGGTATCTTGAAAGGATTGTCGACTTCGAAATTTAAAAAAATGCAAATAGGTCGATACGGTTTTTTAAATAATTTATTAAGATAATTAATTGTCAAATAAATATACCGATCGTTAGTAAAAACGATTTTTATTCAGGTCATAAATAGGCCTCTTCTGTATTTTGGAGAGATTAATAAATAAATAATCCAACAATGAAAATTACTGTAATTTGAAATGATCGTTATCGTACCTAGCATCTTTAACACAAATATAGTAAATATATTCTTAACAGTTTTGCATCAAAATGTCTATTATAACGATAAAGATACTAAATTAACACATTATATCTTTATACATACAGCTTATAGTACGAGATCCCACTCATAATAACCTAAAGGTAGATTTAAATCAGAAACCAATGACATAGTCCCATAGCTACATATTCATGAATCAATTTCAAGTACTGAATCTTTAAATCAGGATTTTTCAGCAAATTTTCTTTCTAGCGAATAAAGGCTTTTTTACACCAATCTCCTAACTTTCTGATAGGTTCCTTCAAAGGGAATTTAACAACAGAACGACCTTCTTCTTCTTCTTCACGTGCCATCTCCGCGACGGAGGTTGGCAATCATCATGGCTATTCTGATCTTAGATGCTGCTGCTCTGAATAGTTCAATTGATATGCATCCGTACCATTCCCTCAAGTTACGCAACCATGAGATTCTTCTTCTTCCTACACTTCTCTTGCCCTGGATTTTCCCTTGTATAAACAGAACGACCAGTTGGATTTAAAACAGTATTTTCTATGAAATGCTTTTCGCAATAAGTTTCCTCCAGAGAAAAATGCTTACTTGTAGGATACTCATTAATATCCTAAAATCTGTCCAATTAATTGTTTAATGAAGACTCTATAAGTGTCATCATTCATACTAAAATTGCAATGACCTGTGATGAATTTTGATTCATCTAATCGAATTGGACCAGAAATTATCCAACCGAATAGTTTTTTGCAATATAGGTAAATTATTTCCAAGTTTTATTTGTCCAGAACAAAGTAGTTCCCAAAAAGGTCCTGCTCCTATTAGTAGATCAATGCTTTCATTAAAGTCAGCCAATGATGTATTAGAAGGTATGTTAAGTAAAGCTTTATCAAAGGATATACACGGAATGCAAGATGTAATCTTGTCTACTACCAAACACGATAAAGATGCATTGTATACAGTAGTAAGTACGGGAATAAACGGTAACTTTGTTGATAACAAATGTTTTTGAATTTATTTTGGAAGTACCTTGATTAATTCCTTTAACGAACATATTTATTTTGTCTACACAAAGATTGAGTTTTTTACAATAAGCATCTGTAATAAAGTTACTTTGCGAGCCACATCTAGCAAAATTCTACAATTATGAGAATTACCATGATCATCAAGAACAGTTACTTGAACTGTGGAAAGTAAAACGCAATCCTTATTTTCCACTGAACATAAAATATTTGAAAAAGATGTAACAGCATTGGAAGTACTAACTTGCTCCTGTGAGCTACCATGATCTGACTGAGATTCAGCAGTTTGAGAGTTAGAAGGTACCGATTGTTTGTCAAAGAGAAGAAGTATATTATGTAAGCTGCTGCATTTTGTACATTTACTAGGGGTAAAATTTTTGTTGTACCTCTAGTAATTAAACAATTAATGGATAGTTTAAGTTGCTTAACACGTTTATATCTTAATTTAGGAGTGAGTTGTAAAAACTTAGAGCAATTCTGAATGATGTGATTTTGTTTACAAAATATGCATGTTGCAGCATTAGTGGGAGTAAAAGTCTTTGGCTTATGATTGATAGTGTTAGATTTGCCAATGAATTTTAAATCAGACTGTTGTTATTTAAGAAGGTTACATCTATCCTTTAAGAATTCAATAAAATTGTTAAGATCAGTTTTTTAATCTTTGTGATTTTTGATATCTTAGAATTCTATTTTTGTCTAGTTTTATTATCTAACTTAAGTTAAATTGTGTTTATTAATAAGGTATCCCAGTAATCAGTAGGTTCACCAAGAGTTTTTCACTTCGGTTTCGCTTTCTAAATCTTTAACCAAAATGAAGATTTTGAATTAGTTCATCTTAAATATGTTTAAGATCATGATGTGATTCTTTAGAGATTGGTTCCAGTTTCAATATTTGTCTAACATGAAAATTTATGAGGGAATTGGTGTCCTCATATTGCTCCAAATAAACATTGCCAGGCTACATCATAACTGCCCCCTAAGATTTGTAAATTTCGTACTGTTTCAGCTGCTTCGCCTTTCAAGGCAAGTCTTAAATAATGAAATTTTTGAACTTTGATAAATTATGTAGGTTTATTGTGGACGGCAGACATGAATCTGTCCCTAAAAAATAGCCAGTGTCCTAAAGAACCATCAAAACAAGGCAAATTTATATCAGGTAATTTAAGACCAATATCATAAACAGAAAATGGTGTATGAACCGAAGACAATGGAAGTGTTTTAGAATCAACAAAATCATTAGATACCACATTTATGCCATTGTTGTTTGGTAAAAAAAAGTTGTTTCTGCTTTATCGACATCATATTAATTTATGTTTGATGCTGTATTTAAATTAGTAACTTGTAATGTAGTACTAGGTACAACTGGAATATTGTCTTGAACATTTACAACTTTGAGAGGATTTTGACTATTGACAGTGAGATTGACAGTGTAGAAATACGTGAGTAAGAGTCTGCGTGCGCTCACTGGAGGGTTAATCGAGTCTTCTGACTCGTTTGCGCCAACCATACGTTCAATAACATTTTCCATCCAACTTGAACATATTCTCTTCTATTATTAATACATGGGTAACAGAGTTCTCCCAATTTTTGGGATGTATGTGATCTATACTGGTTTGTTTTAAATGTTATGTTCTTCCAGGCCACATATCCCCTCATTTGAGCCCAATTGAACTTTAATTGAATTAAACTCCCCATGGTAAGGTCGTCTCAAAACAATAATACCATGAAGTATAGCCATTAAATCAACAGCATATTATTAAGTAACATTGATTATTGATATTAGTTCTGTTTTGGCGATATCCTCTGTAAAGTTAATGTATTTTGCCACAGCCACCAGGTGGCTGTGATTTTGCTCGTAGCGAGCTGTACCAAGTAATATTGGTTAGTGATCACGGTAGTAATGTCTGGGGGCTTGGTAGACTAAGATCTTGAAAGCCCTGAAGAAGACATTAGAGAGGATGTCAAGAGCTTGGCGCAATGATAATCGATGGGGTGGTCAACCCAGAAGACTGTTGAGTTTAATATTAATTCTTGTAATAGTATTAATTTTACCTCTAATTTTAATATATATATATATATATATATATATATATATATATATATATATATATATATTATTCTAACTTAAATCTATTGTTTATTTCAGTATTGATAATCAAATATGCAAATAAATAATTCAGCGAATACTTCTTTCAAAATCTTAGCAATGGTTTACTTTCAAACGGCTTTTCGACCTACTAAAATAAAACTTTGTGACTGTCTCTCAACTGAAGAAATGTTCTTAGGTGGCACGGTTCCAATCATACCGACAGGTTTTAAATTTTTTCTTGAGACAAGTTTCTTCTAGCCCTGATTGTGTAATTATAGTGAGATAGTGAGATTGTTTCTGCTTTATCGACATGATATTAATTTATGTTGTTTTTTTATCTCTTTATACAGGTTTTAGTTCAGGTTTTAGATTTCTTCCTTTAAAGTCACCGCATATTAAGGTTAGATCTTATTTGAAATTTTGGCAATTGTTGTTTCCAATTTTTCGTAGAGTCCCGCGACTTTTAGTATACCTTTTTGTTATATATTATGGTAATAACTAACTGTAAACATTTACTTTAGTACTATATTAAAAAGCAACTATTTATAATAATGCTTGTGTTGTTTGTACAGAATCTAGAGATGAACTAAACTATGAACTATTAAAGTCTCTGGCTGGCCATATTAGTAAAGAACGTCGATAGTACTCGTATATCTACCAAAACGACATGCACTAGCTAAGAAAAAAATGGAACCAAGACAGACATTTAAAAATTAAAAGGATTCTTAAAAAATATTCGAAAAATAAATAGAAGAGTAGAATAAAATATAGTATATAAAGGACCATGGGCGTCCGCAGGATCAAAACTAGGAGGGGCAGATTCGAGAAATAAAAAAATTGGTTAGATAAGCAATAATAAATATAGACGTAAATTGAGAGTCTTCACCGAGGGGGGAGAGGGGAAAAAACATAACTCAACGCCTTCATACAAAAATGAAGCAAACTAAATATAATTTAAATATTTAAAAACTTTTTTAATGCTTTTTACAAAAACTTGATGCAAATTTAACAAGTTTATTTCCTCCTGGATAAGCCTTCGATTTGTGAAGCAATATAAATTGTCTGTTCCTAAATACTATTATTTAAACAATTTACGCGGATCAATTATAAACTCTTGTAAAACTTTCTCTACAAACTCTTCCTTTTTTGGTAATATTTGTTTCCGATGAATGCTCATTAGAGCTAACCCATTAAGGCGATCTTTGACCATTGTACTCCCCAACCATGTTTTTATTCTTCTCAACGACCTCTCTAAAATTTTCTAAAAATTTCCCTATTTAACCAAATTTTATCACAACTTTTCAAAAGGTAAAAGGTGTCAGTTTTTTTGCATGAAGCAGTGTGACTGCAATACAAAAAAGTTATAGGCAAAGATTAAAAAAATATATATTTCTTTATTTTTTGCATTATTTTCCACGCATAACTTTTAGAAAAAAATAATATTTTTATACTTCAAAATATGCCTATTAACCTATTCGATTGAAAATCACACATCTTTTTTTTAAATTTAAGTATCATACTAACATATTCCATAATAAAAATTTCTTTTAAAAATGATAGTCAAGACTAGTCAATAGCGTAACTAATCTAGTAGCTAAATTTACTAGTTATAGCTTACCAAGTGGATTCGAATCCGAATATCCATTGTAAAACAAATACACCAAAGACACAAAACACTCGTACAAATATCAAAATTTGGAAGATCACTCTTGAAACTTATTACTTCTACAACTACTATCTACTAAAGCTAAAGAATGACTGAAAAACTGAAATGAATAATAAATCCTAGAGGAAAGCTTGTGATCAAAGTTCAAAGAATATAAAATTCGTTGAATTGCATATTTGGACTTATTAGTTGTTCTTGGAAATACTTCCGGTTTGAGATAATGTAGTTTATTTATTCTATAAAATAGAAAAAGGGTCACATATTGATTTGATTTTGATTCACATATGAGCAATTTCAAAGCATTCAACACAAAATCCGGGTTGATCAGGACATTTTTCGCAGTGATATTTTGTCTGCTTTCTAATTTTGTTTTCGGAGTATATTTTGCAACGCTTTCTCTTTGATCGTTCCTTATTAACCATAGGAATTTTTTAAATACTATGTCTGGAGGCAGGCATATTTCTAGTTTTTCACACTTTGAAGAACCCGGCATATTTTCCGCCATTTTAAATCACGAAACTCACACAGCAAAGAACTGCTAAAAATTTTGGACACTTCAAGTCCTCATTTGCACCCTGACAAACTTTAACTAACGTGGACGTCATACTTAGTAAAATATACCGTCTTAAAAATTAACAGGTTACTGTCCCCAATCGGAGTCATCGCAGTGAAAGTGTTAAAAAATATTAGGTAAATAAAATAATAGCAGATTTGAAATTTTCATTAAAGTTTTGTTTTTATGTGGTTTTTTCGTCCCAGCTAGAATGTAAAAACAGAGTGGTTGCATTCAAAATCAAGATTAAGTTACAACTTTGTATTTTTCTATATTGCTTATTCACCAATTTTACACTCGCCTTGTAATCTCTAGGAGAGTGGGACAGCTGTCCCCCTATCACCTACCCCCTGTGGACGCCCATGTAAAGGCATATAAAAATGACAAAACACTATTTGTACAAATCGAAAGAAAAGAAACTAAGTATTGAATATTTTGCCATATTTTTATTATTATTAGATATAAAATATTTTGATATTTGAAAGTAATCACATGACGACATTGATTACTATTCCTTTTTTATTATAACCATTTTATTTTGTCCATTAAAACCAATTTTGTGTGACTATTTCTGATAAAGTCATGTCTACAATGGAACCAAACCTCAAACCGCAAACACATAATGGTTGTCAATAAACATGTGTAATTATTGTAAACTGCCTGCATTATAAAAAGCGATAACGAGAAAAAATTAAACCTTATCTGAGTGTTTCAGGAACTAAAAGGAAAAATCTTTTTATTAATATAACTACTACTGTAATCAAACGTAGCAGTTATGAATATACGGTGGATGTACACACATATCCATCGATAAAGTTATCGCAAATTTTTCGCTCATAAAATTGTCGCTTATGTGTAAACATGTCACGTTTGAAATACGGTACACCTATACCTATTATTATAAATGTTTCAAGATTTTTGAGAAACTAATTGTATAAATTACAGTTACGAACATTGTTTAAACAATTTTTTATACAGTACCTGCCCAAATTATTAGGCCAAGCAGGGAAAAATTTACTATATGAAGTTATATCTCTCATGATTATGAATACATTTGAAAAAATTACTGTTTTGTTCTTTTTTGTGAATATTAACTCTTCGGTAATTAAACTGTACTAAAAAGGTTTACAAAATACTTTTATTTATTAAAAAAGTATAATTTTTACAAAGTAGGGATAAATTTAGTATTTTGTATGTCCGCCTTTGGCAAGAGCTTGAACACATCGAGACATGCTCTCGATACAGGCTTGAATAGTTTCCTGAAGGTGAGGATTATGATTCCACTCATATATGAGGGTTTCAAGTAACTCTCTTTTATTAGTAATGTTTTTTTTTTCGCATTTTCCCTATTCAGTAGTTCCCACCTATTCTCAATAGCGTTCATATCAGGCGAGTTGCCTGGCCAGTTAAGAACTTTAAGTTTTTTTATTTTATATAAGTTGAAATACTCTTAGCCTTGTGGCAAGCAGCACCATCGTGTCTAAAAATGGGTTCCTCTTCTCCAGGAAGCCATTCCTGCAGCTGCGGTAAAAGTTTCGTCTGGAGTACTTTCCGGTATTGCTTGTCAAATTTAACGTGATACTTGGCCGATTTGAAATTAAGCTCCACCCACGATGCGCATTCGACCACAACACAATTCGTCCTTATTATTTCTTGGCCCTTCGAAGTGCAAGGTACTTGTATAGTCTGCGACAAAGTTTTTTTATTTTACTTATGTTTAAAGTTACTGTGTGTTGAAAAAATATCGTATTACAATAGATTTGACTTTTTAAATAATTATTGTTAAGTTTTTTAAATTATAAACATGGATTTTCATTCAAAATTAGAAGGCAAAGTCTTGTCTGGACAAACGAGGGAGGTACTAGCAAATGTAATTATTTTTATGCAGAGAGAAGCGATGCAAAATCCGCAAGATTTTGAAAAAGTTCAAGAGCGTGCTTCCTTAGCAACGGGAATAAGTATAGCCACTATAAAACGGATCTCTCGTGAAATAAAAAATATAGAAGAAGGTGCTTCTACATAATTTTCGACGCCTAACAAAAGAATGAGATCTGCCCCAAAATCCAACTTGGGCGATTTTGACAAAGGTTAACTTCGTTGTATAATAATAAATTATGTCACGGAAAAACGAGTTCCTACATTGCGACATATTACAAAAAAAATTAATGAAGACAATATTTATACAGGGTCGCATGAAACTTTGAGAAAAGTGATGAGAGATATGGGATTTCGATGGAAGAAAGCGAAGAATAACAGGAAAATCCTAATGGAAAAACCCGATATACAAGTGCCCCGGAGGAAGTTTCTGAGAAATATTAAACAATATAGGGAAGAAAATCGGCCCATAATTTACACGGATGAAATTTATATTTATTCCTCTTGCACAAACCCAGAAATAAAACTTATGAAATAGATCAAATTATGAACAATGCAGCTCACTCTGTCTTAAGACTACCTCCCTACTACCCGGACTTAAATCCAATTGAGTTAGTGTGGGCTGCTCTAAAACAATATGTGGCAAATAAAAATGTAGATTTTAAATTTAAAAATGTTGAAACATATTGTGATGAGTTTTTCTGCAAATTTTCCCAAGATGAGTGGAAAAAATAGTGCGAGCATGCTATTTGTTATGAGCGTTATTAAATGGAAAAGGAACCGGCTCTAGACTTAATTTTAGACGATTTAATAATACATTTGCAGAATGATAGTGACACTGATAGTGTGGATTCTCTAGAAAATAGTAGTTCGGAGACAGAAGACCAACTTTAATTTGAATCGTGTCTTTTGTGGTGAGTTATAAATTAAATTATCTCAAGTGTCTTGTGTAGTCAAGTAATTTGTATCTAAAAGTAGTATTAGACATCAGACTAATCAGTGAGTTTGAGTGCCAGTGGCACCGAAACACCTTTCTGAAGGACGCGTAAACTGAGCATTGAGGTCACGTAACGACAGACGTAGGCGGATGGACAGGCCTTTTGGGCACCCAGTCGCCGAGGAGAACAAAATTCATTTTGCCAATTCGACGACTGAGTGACCGAACACACACAGTTTGGACAGCGAGAAACCGACCCAGGTCGATGGTCGATGGCCCACTGTCTGGACAACACATTTAGGCAACATCAGTCCTAAGTAGTCATTCAGTTTTTAGTCATTCAAAGGGAGAAAAGCTCTTCCAGCTACCCCTAAAATTAGGTGGCGTAATCACATACGGAAGATGTTCTATTAAACAGGGTCTCCAAAGTAAAAAATGAGACAGTCTCCTCTGCGAGGGGGAGGGGTGGAAGGATAGCTTGTGGGTCAGATAGGTACCACTCGAAGGGAGTGTGACCGGTTTGATCTTCAGACATGTGGGTAACACTATTTCAATGGAACACATATCTCTGTAGGAGCTGGGTTGTACGCTTGTGTGTGTGTGTTTTTATTTAAAATAAAAATTATTCTAAGGCTATTTTCTTGTGGCATAATAATGTAATTTACTATTTTTATTGGGAATAAGCCACAATTTTAGTTTAAAATAAAAAATAAAATATTACGACAACTCTAGTATAAAAATTAAGTAATAAATGTTTCGTCGGTATGTTCCAGGTATAAGATTAACTACTGTTCTTTTATTCTTATACAGTTTACTGTAACGCAAATGTAAAGCTTTCATCTCTGCCAATATTCCTCTTATTAAATTACAGAACGAGTCAAATAAAATATAATTATTAGAAGAATTTTTTTACCAAGTAACAAAACAAAATATTTTGTATTTTGAGAAAAATTTCCGAAGCAAAAATTGAAACGTCAAAATAACATAAAATATAGACATATCATAGAAGTTCCATTAATAAATAAGGCCACTCTCTGTAAACTTGTAGTATGGAGTGTACCAACGAGGCGAAGAGACCGAGCGCATTATGTATGTCTTTTCCTCCGAATGCGTTCTCACTTAATTTTCTACGCAAGTGGACAAATTTGTCAAGTATCACCTTAAATTTGACAAGCTGTACTGGTCTTGTCTCATCGTGTTTTCCACCACGTAGAGACGGCCTGTACCTTTGCCGGATACCACAGACCAGACCATGAGTGACGGTGGAAGTTTGATGGTGGGCACAAGGCAATCGGGCTTATATTTCACGTTGGGACGTCTAACAAATATGTGTCTAAAACAACACAAATATACCTTTTTTCAGTCTCCCACTGTCCAGTTTTTGTATTTTGTGCCAATTCGAAACGTTTCTTTATCATAGCCGGAGTAAGCCTTGGCTTTCGAGCTGGTATCCTAGCTACCAGTTTGTTTTCGATAAGTATCCGACAAACTGTTCTTTCTGAAACACAAATTCCTTCATCTCTTATCTCCTGAGTAAGCATTCGCAGTGATTTCTTTCTGTTTACTAAGCAAATATCTCTTATTTTGTCCTAGGAGTAGTCACACTTTGGATCCAAACTGACTCCAGACGCAATTATATGTTTTATATTCCTTACAGAACTTCTTGATACTCCTACCATTGCTGCTATTTTATTTTGAGACATTTTCCAGCTTTTAGGAGTCCAAATACCTGGCCTACTCGTTTTGGTGACAGATCAGCAGTTTCTCTATCTAAAAATGTATAATACCCTTAATTATACTAATAACTTCACTGCATATGTTTATAATCTAAAAAATAATAATAAAAAAAAGGATAAATCACTCACCTTTGCAATAAAATTTCAATTCTAACGTTAATATTACAATAATTTTACCATACTATATTAAATGTTGCTATGCGAAAAAATAATAAAATTCCTGTTAATAAAAATTATTAATTTAAAAAAATGCAAATTTTTATGCTTGGCCTAATAATTTGGTCAGGTACTGTACCTACTTTTACATAACTAATAACAGCTACAGTATTTAAAATATAACATAAAATACACCAAAGGATACTTCAAAAATGTGTTCAATTTTTAAATTTTTGTTTTTTGTTTTTTTTTCAAATTTTTAATTTGCTCCATTTATTATAACCGCCTATGAATAATTAGTTTGATAGTTTTTAGTTATATTTTGTCAAAAAAGTGACTATTAAGTACAAGAAATAATTATCTTACCGAAAAAACAACAATAATTCTATTCCCAAATACATAACTTTTTAAAATATAAACATTCGCAAGAACCATAACTTTTAGACGGCATAGTTGCCAAAAATTCTTTTACGTATCAAGTAATCATTTGGAATAATTGATGCCGTACATTTTTCACAAGTTGCACAAAAACAAACCGTAGTAATTAAGGGTTATTTTATACTATGTTAGCTATGTAATTATTTAAATATTGAGATACATACGTACGTTGTACCTATTCTCTTTATGAAATACTTTATTTTATTTATTATGAATTTTTCTATACATTCCAGTAATCCGAACATTCCAAAAATCCGGCCACCTCTGGATTTTAATACTGCCGAATTAGTGAGATTTTACTGTACTGTCATATTTTTTATACCTAGTAATTACGATTCTTACATTTTAAAACATGAATATTAAATTGTATCAGTTCCAAAACAATTTAAAAATAATAATCATCAATTTATAGTGTTATTTATTTACATATTTCTAAAATTCCAGCCTCTGATAAAGTTACAGTAAGCATAAACTCGAATGACATTGGGATTTCCGAAGCATCCAGTCCCTGTCGTTATTTTATAATTTTATTTAAACAGTGTTATCATGTTTTGCGGACCGGTTCTTTCAATTAAAATTATATTCTCGTAAATCCAGATTGTCATTGGCGTACACGACAATTGGATTAGTACCTTTTTTAATTAATGGAAATACCCAGACAACCCTGGAAATTAACCAAGAAGTTATGGATGATAGATTTAAATCGTGAGATTTATGATATGTATATAAATATTTTATTTGAGAAACTGCACAACGGAAATTGAAAAGAATAATTGTTAAAATGTGGAAACACAGTTAAACAGTTGTCTTATCGTAATGCGAGTTGGAAATTGTAGGTTGAATGTTGAAAATAACACACATATTTGTTATGTAAGTACTCGTTGAACTTATTCTTCTTTGGAAAACGAATCAGTAATAATATTATATTTAATTAACTCTTTATTACCGGACTAGTTTTGCTGAACGTAAATACTCGACTATTTTAAATTTCTAAATAAAAACAAAATTTAAGTTGTTATAGTTGTTATAGTTTATACATCGAAAACAAAACACAGCAGGGAAAAAAGCGGTAAACATTCTAAACTCTCTACTATGGTCTAAAGATATTAGACAAGAAACGAAATTGACAATCTATCGAACCTTGGTAGAGCCTATTATGACTTATAGGGGAGAAGTTTGGCAGATTACGAAAAAAGATAGAAAAAGAATAGAAGTAGTAGAAATGGATTTTCTAAGGAGAGCGTGTGGTGTATCCAAAACAGATAATATCAGGAATGAAGATATTAGAAGGAGGACAAATACTGTATATTCCAGTGTAGACAGAATTGAAACGAGACAACTAGTGTGGTATGGTCACGTGAAGCGAATGAATGAAGATATATGGCCAAAAAAACTTTAAATTATATACCACAATAAAGAAGAAGAAGGGAAAGACCTTCAGTTGCCTGGGAAGAAAATGTACGGCACATAATGAGAGATAGAGTCATCAAAGAAGACGAATGGATGGACAGAAAACGATGGCGGTCGTTGAAACTCGTAATTTTTCGCTTTTTTTTCAGTTTTAAATTGTTTATAACTCGAAAACGGTAATTAGAAAAAAATGCAACAGACCTTTTTTGTTCAGAATGATATAAAAACCCCAACAAAAAATTGTCCGAGCCGAAACAATTGATTTTTAAAATTTGGTAAAAAAATGGATTAAATAAATTAGGACCATTTTTAGCATGGCCAACCTCTTGTACTTTATTTTGGAGTGTCCCAAGAACGTGATTATGCAAAAATATCTCATAGAAATACTTTTTTGAACGAACCCCAGTTTTTCGCCTTGTCTACATGTATGTTATGAATCAAGGTGAAAACTTATTTTTTTACCACTTTTACAACTTTTTTCCGTGACATATAAAGATTACAGAACACTTAACATGTAACAAATTTAAAAAATCAAGAATTACACTGGTTTTATATAAAATAGATGCAAAAAATTGAACAGAAATATCTAAAAAAGTAATTAGTACTATTTACAAAAAAATTTCACACATTGTGGATATAGTGCAAAATTTTAGATGGGACAAACAAGAACAGCGTTAAAAGAAAACACATGCTAATAATCTTACAAATACACAAGAATATTCAAACATTCAAATAAAACATTTCATTGGATCAATATTGGAAATTATTAGAAATACAAAGCTTAAAAGCAAGTAAAGCGGCGGGATCTCTTAATGACATAATCTGGAAGAAAAAACACCTAAGACAAGACACAAAAACAAGAATCTATAAAGCAACGATTAGACCTATATTAACATACACGGCGGAGACAAGACCTGACACATCTAAAACGAGACGACTACTAGAAACAACAGAGATGAAAATACTCCGATGAATATCAGGGAAAAGTCTCTTGGATAATTTAAACATTTTAGGAGGCTAATATTGAAGAGGGAACAGGCTTTAAAGCCTACATACAAAAAGGAAGAAGAAGAAGAATATTGGATGGTCTTGTCGTTCTCTTTGTCTGAAAGATTAGTGCAGAAATTTCATCAGATCAAAATTTGATTAACGAAAAATTACGAAACAGTAAGTTTAGTATCGAGAACGATTTCCGAAGTGGAAATTGAAACCTGAAAATAAACGTATGTTTAACTGAAAGTGTGGCTAATTACAAGATAATTAATTAACATTAAAATGTCATAAGAAAATAACTTCCGACCAATAACCTGAGGTAATTCCATTAATCCTCTCCGTTGGTCATTTTTTCATATTCAAACCCAATATTTTTAAACTAGTCAAGTCGCCAGAGATTTTACCTCTAAAAGTCATACGAGCAAGCTGAATTTTACTGAGAATGTCAATTTTCAGACCTTAAAAGGTGCCAAAAGTTTGCCATACCTACTCTCGGGCTTCGCCCTAAAACCCCCTCGTAGGCAGAAGAGGGGGTCGGAAGACAGCGATTTACCAAGCACAAATACGATAAACAAAAATGTTTATTAGCACTTTTTATGTAGAATGAACCGTTGTCTCAAAAACGACGCTTGAAGCGACCGTCGATTTTGAACGTCAGTTACGCGCGCGAAATCATTTTTTTAAATAAAATGTCCATTGTTGTGATTTGATGCGGCATCTGCTCTGGGGTATATATATATATATATATATATATATATATATATATATATATATATATATATACATACTATATACTATATACTATATACTATATACTATATACTATATACTATATACTATATACTATATACTATATACTATATACTATATACTATATACTATATACTATATACTATATACTATATACTATATACTATATACTATATACTATATACTATATACTACATACTATATACTATATACTATATACTATATACTATATACTATATACTATATACTATATACTATATACACCGGTATTTAGGCGCCACGCCCTTCCGGTAGGGATCTATGGAGGAGTATCACCAAGCCGCAAGCCATTATCTCTTGCCGTACTGCTCCACCATAGGCCGATCAGACGAACTAGCATAATCTAAAAAGCATATTCTAGTCTAAGCCGCAGATTCATCTAGAATTTTAAACTGCTGCGTTAGCCTTTGTTATTTTTCTGTACAGCGAGCTGTAGCTCGAACCCACATCCACTAAACCATTCGACAGTGAAGCGAATGAGAATCGGCCGCCTAGCCGGCTTGGCTATCTGACCGACCTCTGCTCTGGGGTATGCCTTTATCAATTTGATGCTTTTTATTTTTAGTGTTAATCACCAAATGATCTATTTGGTTTCTCATGATTTTTTTCTTTGATATTTTGAGGTAATCCAGATATATCCAGGTATAAAGTCTTAGTTTTGAAAGTTTAAATCGTGTAGAAGTCATAGAAGATTTCCTTGGAAACAACATCTCCAAACTTCAAAGAAATCGTAGCCAATATGGTCGAAAATTATAAAAAACTGGGATACAGTATAAGAGTCAAACTTCATTTTCTGGATTCCCACGTTGACTATTTTCCGGAAAATCTTAGAGCTGTCAGTGAGGAACAGGGAGAAAGGTTCCACCAAGACATAAAGGAAATGAAGATACGTTAACAAGGAAGATGAGATATTAGAATGATCGCTTATTACTGCTGGACCTTGAAAAGGGACTTGCTCACAAAAATCCACAAAAAGACAACTACCAAACGTAGTTTTCACGGAAGATGAAAACGATTTTTTTTCAAAAAAACACTTGCATTGTTTGTCATGAACAACTCAGTTTTGCAGTGTAACTTTCTATTAAAATTAGTATTAATAAATATTTTTTCAGTATTTTTAGCAGATCTATAAAAAAAAACAAACAGACTTTCCTTGAAAATCTGACGCGCTGGAAAAAAACCAAGCACAGATTCGTGATTAGCACACCCCATTTACTATAAGACAACTGTTAAACTTGAAACACCTTTTCATTAAAAAAATTGTATGCTTGTGTTATCAATGTATTCTCTTCTATCAATTTTAAATGTATGTAAAAATGCGAGTTTGATGAACGTTGTGATCCTGCAGTGGGATCTGGTACTAATATTAAGTTTTCCGTGTTTTCTTTGAAGTTGGAGGAACATTACTCTTTCAGAATAAGGTATGGCTTTGATACAGGAATTGGATATTTTCTCTTTGAGAATAACAACTACGCTATATCTGTGTTGGGAATCATTACTTTCAGAGAAATATATTTTGTAATCGTTTTCTATTTGCTATTGTCCTATACCTAGCCATCTTGTTTCGCTGACTCGTAGTGAGTCAATATCGAGTCTGTTCATATGCTGGTCACAAAGCAACCAAAAAAACTTAAAACAAATATCTTTGAATTTAGATTCATATAGCCGGCATATTACAAAATTGACAGAAGCAGCGATATTCTTGTTCTCTTAAGCATGTCCATAAGCATGCAAAACTATGAATAAAAACTTAAAAAATCAAGTCAAAATGTTAGTGCACGTGGGCGTTAAAAAATTACGTCACTACGAGAATAACCTGATATTCTTTATTAAGAATCCTTAGCTCTATGTTGAACGAAGTACTTATTCCGATTCATAAACTTTTGTAAAAGTTATTATTATCGCCCGTTAAATAAAATTGTGAATTGTCACTGACCCAAAATATGAATTTTGTAAGTAATAATTTAAAACAACAAAGATACAATTCTGTATGACTCAATACAAATAATTTTCCGGTCAATAAGTTATACCTACACGAATAACGCATAAATAATAGTAGGTACAATTTAAATAGTTTCGACGTGAATCTGTCGTGAGTTAGTAACTAAATTTAGATAGCTTTATATTTAATTTGGAAATTCTTGATACCCCAGTGTTTATACACGACTGTTCAAAGCAGAAAATTTTAAAATATCGGTACGTTCCTGTCTCAATTCTGTACAAGAATTTAGAAAAATAATATATGACCGCCCTGAAAAACTTCGAATAGCAAGCAAGCATGCAAGCAATAGTTTAAGCCAGCCTGAGAGACTTGCATACCCCTTAAGTATGACATAAGGGTGATACAATTCATTGGAGTGAAGAGGATTAACTCGCGTAAACAAGAATCACTTCCTCCGATAGCTCTCTGATGCGCTGTAGAGACTCTTATCAGCAACGTGCTTGTCATGTGGGAGTCCTGGGTACAAGGCTTCCCACACGAAATCCTACCCAGAACAATGCAGGCGAGCGTACGGCGCTATTTCTCGCTATCTCTAGTGACTTATCATCGATCTGCATTGCTTGCTCGGGCTTCGAGTCCCCGCTCTGTGGCCCTATTTTCGAATCGTTCGAGCATATTTCGCATACGAAATTAGAAGAAATTCGCTCGAAATCCAGTTTTTTATATTTTCGAATAGTGCGTATACGAATTTTTTCGTATACGACGACACGAATGGGTATGAACCATTCGAATTTCGATGCTAGTATACGATCAAAGTAATTTTTGTCATTTCAGTTGTCACTGGGCCCGTGTACGTCAGATAAAATTTCAGCTGATAGTTTTTAATCGTTGTTTTAGATTGAACAATACAATAAAATTTACATTAATACCTACCATATTTTTACATTGAACTTTGTTTTTAATGGGTGGTTTAAATAGTTTTTTTAATAGAAAGAAATAGTTAACGCCCTTGTTGAGGCGATAATATTAGCGGAACGAAGAGGCAAGTTTACCAACCCATTCTTAACCATCTAGAGGACTATTCGGATGTACAATTTCAAAAATTGTACAGATTAACAACGCCCCTCACAATGGAGTTGATAGAATGGCTTTTTTTGTTCGGCCGACACTGAACCACCATATTTCATGCCCTTTTTTACTTCTTGTTTTAGATAACAAATTCACCATAAACTAGGTTAAGTAAAACTGCCAATTATTCTTCTTTTTTTATTATCTAAGTTCTGGTTGTTCGAATTTGCAGTGTTGCCGGTGCAAATTCTTTTAGTATACGTATAAAATTTCGAAGGACGTTCAAAAATATGGATTCAAATTCGTATACGAAATTTTTCTTTCGAGTTAACTCGTATACGAAAAAATTCGATTGAATTCGAAAATACGACCCCAGGGCTACGCCTAGTTGGGTTATTCGGCGTTCGAATCTTGTCCGTTTTTTTGATTTTGTTTGGGTCGAATCTGTGCCTTCTAAGAATAGCAAGGCAAAACAGACGTTGATAAAGATGTAATTAGAGAAATGGGGAATCTAAAATCGTATTCCACAACATATCTCCTCAACTAAGCAAATATCCTTGGCGAATTGGTTTCTAGTACTCAAAAAGGGTATACCGAAATATAAAAAAAAAAAAAAATTAAAATATCGGTACCTTCCTGTCTCAATTCTGTAGAAGAATTTATAAAAATAATATATGACCACTCCGACAAACTTCGAATAGCAAGCAAGCATGTAAACAGTAATTTGCATATAGACAGACATATAATTTTTTTACACATCATACCTTAAAATCTCTCGCAGGATTAGGTTTGACTGGTCTTCTAGCTTAGCGAATTTTGTTCTTACTTTTTCCAGTATTAATCATATCTAGTACCCTTATTACATCTCTGAATATGAACCGTTCAACGCCGTATCTGGTTACGTTTGCAGCTTCTGTAAGACAGTTGTGTGCTGCTTGAATCAACTTTTTGTTGCTGTGACCTGGGTGTCCCCATGTAAGAGATGCATATGTAATTATTGGTAGTTTTATACTGTTTATCAGTCTTAATTTTGTTTTCATAGCTAATTTACTTCTTCTTTGTCACATACCCTACATTGGGTTTTCCATTAACCTTGGGTAAACCTTTGCGTGTTAAGTTCAAACCTACCATACATTTCAAACCTTAAAAAAACTTTTTTTGCACATAGTAACAAAGTAACAAAAAACACCACTATGTTACTAGCAAAGTTTTTTAATATTCTAACTCTACAATTCTAAGTTACGGTAAGATCAATAATGTTTTAATAGATAATATATGGTAGCTAATTATAATTTATTCTCTTTCAGCCCTGAAGAAGCCAAATTAATTCTCTTGGGCGAAAACGTTCAATTGAATTGAAAGACTCATTAGAGTCTTTCTTGCAGATTTCCCCAATATTTAAGAGTTTACTATATATATATATATATATATATATATATATATATATATATATATATATATAAAGAGAGAGAGATATATAAAATAATTTATTGCCTTAAGCAAATATATTATTCAATTGTGAATCAGTTGGTGGTAGGCGTATACACCGTACAGATACATATTTTATTAAGCTTTTTTGTATGTTTGCGGTTTGGTAGACTATAAAATAAATTTCTTTAATGAGACAATCATTAAATATTTTCCACAAACTCTCGATGTATTTAAAAACGGCAAACTTTATTTATCTTATTTAAATAACCTCTTCTCTTAGCCCTCTTCTCTATTCGGATTGCGAATATAGGCCTCTCCTAATTCTCGCCATTCATCTCTGTTGTTTGTAAGACGTTTCCACATTGGCCCTGCAGTTCTTTTAATATCGTCGCTCCATCGCATTTGCAGTCTTCCTCGTGGCCTTTTGGATTCATATGGCCGCCAATTCCCGATTTTTTTATTCCATGGGCCATCCGTAAGACGTTCGTTATGTCCAGCCCATTTCCAATTCAGTTTAGCTCCCAGGTCGACAGCATCTATTACTTTTGTTCTATTACGAATGTTTTCATTGGTTTTATGGTCTTTGAGTGAGATACCCAGCATCTGCCGTTCCATAGCTCTCTGAGTTTTTCTGATCTTCTTCATAGTTTATTTTAGTTAATGTCCAGGTTTGAGCTCCATATGTAAGCACAGGTAGGCACACATACTTTGGTTCGCAGTCTTTGAGGTATATTTTTATTTTTAAGTACGTATGAGAGTCTTCCGAGTGCTGCCCATCCATTTTTGCACGTCTGCTTATTTCGGTAGTCTGATTTTCTTTGCTTACCTTGACATTTTGACCCAGATATGTATATTCATCTACGTGTTCTATCTCTGTCCCTTAGATGTTTTTCATAGATTTTTCATCTTTGTTTGACATTAGTTTAGTTTTGCTGAAATTCATTTTCAGTCTTTTTTTAGGTATTCTATATAATTTTAGGACCCTAAAAAATATGCAAAAAAGTTACTACTTTAACCTCCGGGCTTCCCCCTAAAAACCCCCTCGTAGGGAGGTTAAAACGCGAAAAATCGATTTACCAATAATCTGTACGCCGCAGAAAAAAATATTTCAAATAAAAAATGTAGCTGAGATAATTTTGAACAAAAATGTGTATTAGCACTTTTTGCGTAGAATGAACCGTTCTCTCAGAAACAACGTTTGAAGCAATCGGTGATTTTGAATGTTAGTTCCGCGCGCGAAATCAATGGTAAATAAAAATTGTATCAACTCGACGGTAAAAAATCGATATCTTTTGGTCAGAGTGTCAAGAGTGCAACTTCGTATGCAATTTTTGTATTTTGCCGCAAATGAAGTCAGTTTCTATAAATCTGTTCAATAAATAAACTTTGCCCGATTGTTGTCATTTTTTACGATTCTCGTGAGATTAATAAAATTTATTATTTTCATTGACCGGTCGTAGTGAAATTTCCATTGTTGGAAACCAGTCTTCAAAACCTATGACATGCAAGTTTCATTTTGATTTTTATCAACAAATATGATGCATTTAAAATACGACTAAAAACGCAGAATTTAAACTTTTATATTACAAACGATCGCACGTCATAGAAAATGACTCCAAGAAGATGGTTTTGGGTGTAATTTATAGCAGAAGTTAAGTACTTTGAAAAACATACTAGCGTAATTAAAAAATTGCTGTTTTAAATGTTTTAGATCGTTTGTAATGTGAAAGTTAAATTCAACGTTTTTTAAGCATAATTCAAATGCCTCACATTTGTTGACAAAACTTAAAACTAAAATTCATGCTATTGTCATGTTTTTCCCACCTGTACGAGGGGATTTTGGGGAAAGCCCGGAGTAAAAGTGGTAAACTTTTTTGCATAATTTTAGCGTCGTAAAATTGACATTTTCGGCAAAATTCAACGTGTTTTTTATATAATTTCTAGGTTGATTCCATTAAATAACAGATGGCTTTTTTATTTAAATTTGGGCACCAATCAATACAGCTCTTTTCAGCTTTATTTTTTTTTAATATTTGAGCTTCTAAAATTTTTGACACAGGAATTTCTATCAAGTAAGCGCTGATAAATTCCATAGATAATTGCATATAATTTCAAAAATTCAAAGCCTTAAGTTTTTCTTGAGCAGTATCGTTATATTTTGATTCAGTTGTCCTTTATTCTACAATGAATATAATTCTAAAGCTCGGTATAATGTAAACAATTCGTTTAGCTGTCTTTATGCAAATTAGAATAGCTGTATATTATTTTGTATTGGAATTTCCATCGAAACCAGATTACAAATAACAGGTACCTAGAGAGTCAGAAAACAAATAGCGCAGGATTTAATTGGTCTTGTGGGATTAATAAATATCCACTGCAACACATGTTTGGTTACTTTTAAAAGAAAAAGCAATAATAATTAATATTCTTACATTCATATTGTTATAATTTATTTAATCCAAAATCAGCAGTTGGTGTGATATGCAGTAAGTAAGCGAAAATGTATAGGAAAATACATAAAATTGAAACCGTAAACAATTCTATGAAACATTTAAATGACGCAATACCCCACCGAGTTTAACGGCATTTTTTTAGATTTTGATTCTAAACAAAAATGATTATCTATGCTATTTCCAAAGTAACTACTGTAAGATCGTAGTATATTGTAAAAATCCTTTCGACAACTTGTTCTCTGCTTGGTACGCTTCTCTCAAATAGTTCTATAGGTTATTAGCATAAAATATTCCAATGATTTCAAAAGTGATTAAAAAGACAGCAAAAACAACAGTTAACCACTAAAACATAGAGATTAGGACTTAAGTTAGAACTTACACCTCAATACAGCAAGATACCTTATTTTTATGGACTACTAAACATTCATAAGGTAAATACATCATTTAGACCTATTTGTAGTACCATGAATTGTCCTTGTAGTAAAGAAAAAACTTAAATTTTATAAATAAATTATCACAAATTGAGTTTAAACAAAATAATATTTTAATATGTTTTGATATAAATAGTCTATTTACAAATTGTGCCATTACTCCAATATCTATTTACTCTATTATTAGCGAATATATATATATATATATATAATATATATATATATATATATATATATATATATATATACAGGAAGCACACTATCCTAAGTCACATTTAAGTAATTATACAGGAGAGCAAGTTAGAGACTTAATTTAATGTTTGTTTAATTAAAATTTATTTGAAGTTCTAGAAACACATATTTTCTTTTTTTTTCTTCTTCGTTCTTTATTCTAGCTAGACGATTGCCTGTTTAAACTGCAATCCACCTGCATTAACGTTAAGATAGCTTATATTTCTCCGTCTCCTGGTGATTTATCTCGGGCGATTCTCACCATTTTTCTTTCTTTCATTCTGCTATGTTCATTCCACTCGTTTTCCTGTTTGGTACCCAAACATTAATATCGTCTACCCCATATGTATTCGTTATGTTTTTACTTTTTTCCCTGTCAGGAACAGTCTTTCCAGCTGTGCCACGTAGTACCTTCAATTCTGTTTCAAGCAATCTTTTGGATTTTGTTGTTTCTGGTCTAGTTTCTGCGGTGTTTGTCATTGTAGGCCTTGTAGCAGCTTTGTCAAACTGTCAGCTGGACCAAATTATTATGTTCCACTATATCATGTCTTATAAGGACTTTATGCAGTCTTCTTCTTCTTCAAGTGCTATCTCCGCGGCGGAGGTCGGCAATCATCATAGCTATTCGGACTTTTGAGACGGCTGCTCTGAAAAGTTCATTTGATGTACATCCGTACCACTCTCTCAGGTTGCGCAGCCATGACATTCTACGCCTCCCTATGCTTCGCTTTCCTTGGATCTTTCCCTGCATAATCCGTTGGAGAAAGGTGTATTTCTCTCCACGTGTAATATGTCCGAGATATTCAAATTTTCTTGTTTTATGCAGTAAGACAGCATAAATTAAAATTGTCTTAATTTGCTTTAATGACTATAAAAGTAACAAATTTTCATAAACTTATAAATTATCATTCGTTATTGTTCAAATTCAGCTATTCGATGTCGGATAAGGCTTTCTTAGGTGTGTCCATTTATTTCTGTTTGTTGTTTTTTGCATCTATTCGTGACCAGCCATTCGCTTGCTGTCATCAGTTCACCTGGTTTGAGGTCTGCCTCTATTTCTCTTGTTTGCTTTTGGTCGCCATTCAATAATTCGCTTCGTCCAACGGTTGTCTTTCATTCTTTCTGTGTCTCCTGAACAGTTCCATTTTAACATAGCAATCTTTTGGATTTTATCTGTAATTTTTGTTCGTCTTCTTATTTCTTCATTTAACTTAATGTTGAGAATTCTCCGTTCCATAACTCTTTGAGTCACTTGGACTTCGTTGACTATGTTGTTGTAAAAGTCCATGTTTCAGTTCTATGTGTCAGTACCGGCGACACGTACTGATCGAAAGTTTTTGCCTTTAAAGTATTTGGTAAGTTTGATTTAAACACTGTTTGTAATCTTTCGAATGCTGCCCATGCTAAGGAACATCTTCTATTTAAAAATCAGCCTTTCAGTTAAGCTTTGTTAATTCGATTTTCTGTCTTAGGTATATATATACGAATCAACCTTTTATATATTATTATTGTCCAGAGTTATATCATCAGGTGTTTAGGTGTTTAGGTCTAGTAGCATTTCCTGCAATTCTTCTCTGTTTTTTGATACTAACGCATCATCGGCAAATCTCAGGTGATTTAGGTTTTCGCCGTCTATCGTCACTCATGTATTTGCCTGTTCTAAAGTTCGGAACATATCTTCTACAGCTAAAGTAAATACATAGCTTGGGTGCGATAGAATCTCCTTGTCTAACCAACGCGTTAAGTTATCTTCACAAATAGCTTACACAACACTGATAACAGGCTAATGGGTCGTTGTTTTTGATTTATATTTATTTCTCTTTTTAAATATCAGTATTATAAGAGCATTTAAACAAACTATGGTTTATGGTACATCACTTATTTCTATACATTTATTAAAAATGATTTTAGCATTTTTATGATGTGTTGTTCGCCATGCTTTATCATTTCTAATACCAAAGAATATAGACGCGTATGCGTCTATATTCTTTGCTAATACTATTCCGTCACCTGGAGCCTGGAGCCTTTTTTATTTCACATAGTTCTCATTGCGTTTCTTATTTCGTTCTCTGTTATTATCATCATTATTATCATTAATTAGTTTCTTCTTGATTTCTGTTAGTTCCAGTTTATTAAGTGTTCAGTCTTGCACACTATTTTTTATTAAATCTTATGTTTCCCTGCTGAGTTTTTGAACTTTATTTGCTTTATTATTTCTGTCAGTTTTTGTTCGTATTCTATTTTTCTCTGTTTTAGTTCGTATTGGGTTCGTCGCTGCATAATATATAGTCTATTTATTCTTTGTTTTCCCATTTTGGCTTTGCCAGGTACATCTTCTCTTTTCTGGTTTTTTTAAAGAACGTATTGGTTATATATAGGTTGTTTTCTTTTGTGTAGTTTACTAGTATTTCTCCTCTATTATTTCTTTCTCCTAATCCATAGGGTAGTACATATTAAAATTTCAATCTGGTTTGCTTCTCCCCCAATTTTGCATCGAAAACCATTAAGATTATATACCTTGCTTTGTTTGTCATCATTGCTTCATTAATTTTTTCGTAGAATGACTCTACTTCGTGATCTGATGTCGGGGCATAGGTCTGAATAATTTTACGTGTAATTTTACGTTGGTTAATCTGGATGTCTATTGATATTACTCTTTTCGATATAGCCTTATACTGTGTGATGCTGGATGTCACTTTTTTATTAATAAGTTAGCCTACATCGCTACTGCTTGATTTTCATCTCCTTTGTAGAATAGTTGATGGCCACTTTTTAATGCGATACATTGCTCTTCGTTTCGCCGTACTTCTGCCAATCCTATCACTTCCCACTTTATTTCTTAATTTCTTCTTATAATTCTAGCAGCTTTTCTTCCAAACTTAGTGTGGGTATGTTGAATGTAGCTATTTCAGTTGTATGAAGTTTTGTGGATATTTTATGTGTCTGTTTCTGTTATTTCTTATTGAATTTCTATGTCTCCCTCCAGAATTCATGGACGGCCTGAAGTTTCAGTGCGAGATTCAGAGACACTATTCGGGTAATTCGTTTCGGATATTCAACATTTCATAAGGGGTGTTTTAGCCTTAACTTGTCACGCTGGCCTCGCGGGTTGACAAGTACCTATTGGTCATCGGGAGATATTTTATTTCCCTCCTACTCACCTGTAAACCGGGTCGCTAATTCTATCCGCCACCTGGAAGGGCGCGCAAGACAAAAATAGTCTGATTCATTTTTGTCTAAATGCTCTTTATTTCTATAAAAATTGTATTAATATGATGGAAAGTACGAAAGTAAGTCCATAAGAGCAGTATACTGTTTTGTTGGAATGTGAATCCAAAGATGATTCGTTTGTTGTAATATTCCTGGCACACTGGTATCAGTTCTCTTGTTTCGCCTTAAATCAATTCATTGAAAAGTCACTATCTGTTTGGGAAAATATGTACTATTTCATTTCATATTTTTACATTTAATATTTTTCTTTTAGTGTACTATAATGTGATCTAATTCAATGCTTTATTCTAACGACTTTGTTAAAATATATTGCTTCCTGTTATTTCGTAAAATTGTTAAATGTCGTTTACAGATGTCGTTAATGTCGTTTACAGATACTGAAAAATCACTTGTTACAAAATCTAAACTTATTTTATACTTATAACACACGTTTTCGATTACTCACTTATTTCACCTCAAACAGTCAACATAACTAAAAATCTCACAGCAAATAGATGCTGACAGCTGGAATCGCACATGCGCACACACTCAACAGCTGACTTAAGCCTGTTTGGAAAAGAACAAGACATGACTAAAGCACTTTTGGAAAACATTACTGATTTGTAATCTGTATAGTATACTTTATTTAAGCTGTTACGGCATGAATTGTTTTTCTAATGTTAGAAATGATGCTCTAAAATCAGATCCAACTAAAACCTCAAAATGTGAAAAAAAATGACTTAAGCCCTTTTGAAATCCACCTCTTCAATTATAATACTTAAACATCAATTATTATAAAGGAATACACTAAAGCCCTGGATCTTAACTTGGACTCATCACCTGATCTTAATTTTTATCGTGCTGTAGATTTTCGTGATTACGTTACACAAGACAATATAAATTGCCTCTTAATATTATCGTCACTTTCTTTGTACCAATAAAACGTGAATATGTTTCTTTCTTTTTCTTTCATTTGCCTTCCATTGATAAACGTTTCTGATCCTTTTTTCTTCTTTGCTTTAACATGGTTTTGTTAAAAACTTTTAGCTTTTCTAGTAGATCATTTAGATTTCCCTTACTGTCTCCTATTGTGTTGAACGTTGTTAATGTGAGTGTAGCAATCGATCTGTGTACTTTAAACTTCTTCATCTCATTGTGCCGTCTGTTGGCGATCCCTTCTTTAAACGTTTCCCTATCTTTTGCAACCTGAAATATCTGTTCAACACTGAGGTTAGTCCAATCTTTGATATTCCTTAGCCAAGATTTCTTCTTTCTTCCCAAGCCTTTTCTTCCCTCTGCTCTTCCTTGCATGATGACGTGCAGAAGAGAGTATTTATCGTTTCAAAGTATGTGGCCCAGATACTATGTTTTTCTTATTTTAATTGCGTTCATAAGCTTTCTGCTATGTCCAACTCGTCTTAACACTTCTTCGTTTGATACTTTTGCAGTCTTTTTAGAATACGCCTGTATAGCCACATTTCGAATGCCTCTAATTTTTTTACGAATTGGGCTTTCAGAGTCCAAGCTTCTACCCCATATAGCAATTGTGATTATACATAACATTCGACGAAACTCAATCTGATAACCATACTCAATTTCTTATTTGTAAACATTGATTTGTATTTTATAAATCCTTTTCGAGCTATTTCAATTCTGACTTCTATCTCCTCATCTTGATCTAACTGTGAGTTTATAATTGCTCCGAGATATTTGTCCACCCTCTCTAACGGTGTACTCTCCTATATCATCATGTATTTGGTTTTATCTATATTCATTGTTAGTAACATCTTTTTGCTTTTTCTGTTAATGATTTCTATAAGTATTCTATAAGTATAGTAATTTGTAAATCTTCTATATTTTCTGCCATGATTTCGGTATCGTCTGCAAATCTTATGTTATTAATGATGCTCCTCCAATCCTTACACCTTCAGTTCTTTCCCATAGCACCTCCTGAAATATTAGTTAGGAGTACACATTAAATAATTGTGGCTACAGCACACATTCCCGTCTGACTCCTCTTTGAATTTCTACTTGGTTTGTCTCACTATGTTCAATTATTATGACCACTGTTTGATTTTAGTATAGATTTTTGATTAAATTAATATCCTTGGGATCTAGGTGTGTGTGTTTCAATGCATATATGAGTTTATGGTACTTAGAACATCTGCTGGTAATGCTTTTGTATTCCTTCGTATTCTTTTTATTGTATATAAAAAATCAGTCACTTTACTTACATTAATATATTATGTTGAGTCTATTGAGACTGACCAAAGTTTCAGAAAATTGACTAATTCATCAAATTTTACCATTCATTTTTATTTTTTCCATTCTCGTCCGAAACTATTGTATAATATTTAACTAAATTATTCTGAAAATTTAATATTACATTTTAACATTATTAGTGGTTTTCCTAGTAATTATTATATGTTAATTCAAAAGATTTTTATAAAGTAAGTAGTTAAAGAGTTACGATTTTATATCTTGCGGTTTTGCCCTGGCAGCGTTTTGGGCGTCCCATTTCAAGGAAGTTAGTTTATTTTTTATCACAACTAAATTGTTACGGTATTAGTTAATCGAATTTACAATCTATTCAGCAAACACTTTTGTATAATACTTATATGCTACTATAAAATTGTTCTTGTACCATCATCGGTTATCCGATTTCACAGTCGTTCTACGGATTTGTTAGTTTCTTTCGTAACTGAATGTTAATCATTCGTGTTATTTTATTTGCTTGTATTTAGTCTTATTGATATTTTGTTTCACATATTTCTTGAAATGTTTTTCTGTATATTAAATACTATTTAAATGGGAATAAGCCACAGTTAAAGGTTAAAATACGTTTATTGACGTTTCAATTTCCACTTCGGAAATCGTTCTCAAAATACTTTTGAGAACGATTTCCGAAGTGGAAATTGAAACGTCAATAAACGTATTTTAACCTTTAATTGTAGCTTATTCCCATTTAAATAGTATTTAATTTAAAATGCCACAAGAAAATAGCTTCAGGACAATATTTTTTCTGTATATGTTGTCGAATTTTGTTAGGTTTACGTATTAAATATTTATCTAAAATTTCTTGATTGATTCCGTGAAGGTTTTTAATCTCGTCTTTTAAATTATTGTTTATTGTATAAGCATATAAATTCTCGTACATGTGTACATAATAGAATATTTTCTTTTATCTGTGTTCCTGTATTCTAACATTTTACCATTGTTTTTATGTCGTATGGAACTATATTAATTGGTTGAATTTTCTTTAATTTTGGTCAGATTTTGATATGATGTTATATCTGTACCTGGATACGTTTTTCTTAATTTATGGCATTTTTAAACATTTTGTTAATGATTAAAATTGATATAACAAAAATAATAGTGATGGAATAAATACAACTAATGTCTAGGTTGATTTTTTACAAGAGGTATAAACAATTAGCGATCTTGCCTTTTTTGCAGTTTTCGAAGCGACAAATTAATTTTACAAATTTTAAATAACAAAAAAAAATTCAGATACCCGGATTTGTCTCAGTGCCGAACAGTGTCTTTTTTTTGCTTATTTCCGTGGTGTACTAAGTCTCTTGTCTTTTGTCGTTTAGACGCGCAATAGACCAATCAAGTTTTAACAATAAAAACGCCAAAATCATTATTTTGCTTATTTTGCACGTTATCAACAAAAAATAATACACAAAATGAGATTTTAATAAAATCTTCGCTTAAGATTCAAAAGCTCGTAACCCACACTTTGCTCGAAATGACGTTTTATTAGCCATTGAGTTTATTACTTACACACGTATGCACCTGCAAAATATGGCAATTCACAATTGCGTCATTCCAGTGAATTTTAACGAAATCAAAAAACTTGCATCCCATATATTTTACTGCAACATCTCGTAAAGCACATACCCATCTAGTCTATGTGGGATATGAGGTATTGCATTTCTAAGCAAATCCGGATAACCCACGTATACATGGTGCGCATGTGGCTTACAAACTTTTGAATCGCATACTTGTATTAGTTAACCCATATATTTCTAAACTTAAAATTATTTCTTAAATACCGCAGTACTGAATAACAAAGTTTGTGCAAATTAAAATGAACATGGACAATATTACATAATGCCTCTAAACTCGTTAAATTATTAGTGCAAGAATGTTTAAAAACAACAGGTGAGCTTACATATTGATTACTGTTTTAATGTTATATATGCAAGACGTTTGTTATCAATTGGTTTTTAGTATGTTTTGTTAAAAACTTAACGATTTTTATCAAATCATGCGTCTAGTTTAGTTCTACGACGTGCCATATCCACACATTGAACGTGGTCTTTGATTTTACCTATTGTTTTAAATTCACGATAATAATAATTTCTCTAGAAGTATATTCAAACGATTTTAAGCAGCATGTTTGTTTCAATTAAACGGCTGCTTCTAATGTAAATGTTGAGCAAAATGGAAAATGTTTAAGTTATGATTCCATTTTCCCGCTTATAGTTATAACTGTTCCGCCTGCCAATCAAGCTATAGCCCATAATATTAATTTATGCAAACCAAATAAAATAGTGATTGAAATGTCTGGGCATAACGAGGCTTTCGAAATTTTAACGGACAGAATCGCAGCCAGCACAAGTGAAGAAATATCAAAAGAGGCAACGACAAAAGAACAACACAAAATTTCAGAATCAAGTGAAAAATTAGAGTTATATATCGATGAAAATACTATCGATGAAGAAAATGTAAGAAGTGTAGAACATGGAGAAGTTTTCGAAATTCTAACGGACAGCAACGCAGCCAGCATAAGTGAAGGAGTATCAAAAGAAACACCGAAAAAAGAACAATACAAAATTTGAAAATTAAATGAAGAATTAGATTTGGACATTAATGAAAATACTACCAATGAAGAACATGCAAGAAGTGTATCCAGTGATTTTGAAGACACAAATAGGTAAAACAAGAAAGAGGAAACTGGAAAGACAATCTTGGAAAAGAGAAGCAAACAAAAGACTACGACAAAGCGGTAACATGTATCTTGGTTTTCAAAAAGACCTTGAAACAAAAGTATACAAACAAATTGCTCCGAAACATGTTTAGGTTACGAGAAAAGAAATATTTAACAAATTTTTGAAAATGACATGAGAACCGATCTTCACATGCAGAGAATCTTGTTTATTCTTCTGTAAAAAACTTATTTGTGGGTTACGAGCTTTTGCATCTTAAGCAACCATTTGCTAAATTAAAATCGGATAATAAACAAATAAGTTATTGCAAAATGAACAAAAAAATCGCTGTTTTGGAATATTGTTAATAACTTCTTTATTATTTATTAAAATTTATTTAAATTTAACTGAACTTGATGATATTATGGTGTTTGAATTGTATGCAAAGGATGGGCCAGATCGGTTGAATAGTTTTTTGCGATAGGATTAAAAAAAATTCTAAGGATGGTCCAGATAATTTGACAGAATGGATCTGAATAATCCGTTGTTTATTTTCTTTTTTAAGAAGTATACTAATAACCTATGAAAAAAAAGTTAAAACATATTACATAACGTTTTCATTGTTTATTTAAAAATATTTCCATTAAAAAATTGATGAATCCCTTGATAAAAGTCCAAAAGTAAAAAAAAAACAACTTAATTTGCCTACAATCTGTTAAATGAAACAATGATTTATAAAAAAATTGAAAGTTCTATCAGTATTTTATTAGTATCAATAACTATTTCTAATTTAACAGTCTTTCTGAAAATATTTTGTAGGAAATCCTAGTCTTTAGAAGAACTATTTTGTGTATACCTGGAATTTCCACGGGTACAACTTTTATCTTTGTTATCGCATAACAAAACTACCTGTAATTTTCAATATTGTCTATTAAACGTCAAATTTCCAGTTAATCGTTTATTTTATCATTTTACCTATTTGAAGAACAATTATACAATAACCTTTTAAATTCCTTTAAATCTCATTATCGATTATAAATTTGCATAACAGAAGAGTTGAAGGAAGTCGACTAAAGTTTGGAAGCCCTCAAATACCCAACAGATGGAATTATATTTATATAAACCAGAGAGGGCCAAAATTTAATTAGTATCCTTCTGGACTTCGTATGGTTGTTTACCTTATTCTACGTGTAAATACATTGTTGTGACGTAATTTGTGATAAACGTGTTGCACTAAGAGTGAAAGTTTTTAAGAAATCATTTTTACCATGCTGTTGGTGTACAATTCGAGTGTGAAGGTATATAAAATTGATTTTAATTTTTATTATGTGTATAAGTTACCAGATTTAAATGTTGATAATTTTTTTTGCTATATTGGTAATAATTAAATAATGTTCATATATATTTACGTTTTGTCTTTTAGGCGTAGTTGTTAAAAATATCAGTGGTATTCTTGTCCCTACAATAATTGTTTAAAATGTTGCCCATTTTGCTTTTATTTTTATTTTATTATTAATAAGGAAGCTTATACTTTTAAAGTTAAAAACATCCAACAACACAAACTATGTTTTTGTTCTATATTCTCTGTATCATTTCGGGACATTTGCAAAATAGTATATTTGGACCAGGGAATTAAGATTTCTCTCGGGACTGTGACTAATCCAGATATCTGACATTTTTTTTAGTTATTATAGGCCTATATAAAGGAAACCTATATGTTTCCGCATTAATTTTGGCGCTTTTTTTTATTTTATCAATTTAGTGTAAAAATGCCATTTTTTCGATTTTTTCCTTACCATTGAAAAGCTTAATATTCGAGATAAAATTACAAAACTTAAAAAAAGCTGTAAAATTCGATTTTTAAAAGTTGTAAAATGAATTTGTTGCTTCAAAAACTGCAGAGTAAGGCAAAAACGTTATTTGTTTATAAATATTGTAAAAAATCAACCTAGGCATTTGTTGTTCCGCCCAAAGTTGGATATTATGGTCTTTAATAAACCCTCAAAATTTCAGATCGATCTATTAATTAGTTTAAAAGTTATTCTAATTACTATTTAAATGGGAATAAGCCACAATTAAACCACTTCGGAAATCGTTCTCAAAATACAAACATTAGTAAATTAAACAAATTTTGTTTTTTTGTTACTTGGTGAAAAATTCTTCTAATAATTTAATTTTATTTGACTCATTTATATTAAAAATTCAGACATACATTATACATTGTAAAGTAGAGGACTTTAAAATGTAATTGCCAATATTTTTGAGTTGCGTTCCTGGGACGACTTTACTTGTAAGATAGTTCATTATAACTTGAGAATATCCGTCAGAAAAATCATAGCATGTAATTCGTCTTTAAAAATACAAACACATGCTATGATGACAATAAAATTCTCCTGTTAGTGATTCCATAGTAAATTATGAGGGAAAAACTAGGAAAAAACGTCATAATACTATCCCGACATGGTAAGTATTTGGTCGTACATTTAGTTTACTTTCAATAAACACCAAATTCTGATTTAATATGTTTGTTATTTAAAGAACATAAATGATGTATCCTCTATATGTTACTAAAACTGGTATTTTCCTTTTAATAATTTCCCCTTTTAATATGGGTAACCAGATCCTACTGCATTCTGCCGAGGAATTTGCGACACAATTTTTTCTCATTTACCATAATTAGAGCCGCTTCTTTGATTTTTCTCTTTTTGCCATCCGTTTCTTTTAGGACTATATTTGAATCATTCCATTGAACCCTATGTTCATTATCCCATGCGTGTTTACATATTTGAGATCTAGAATATGTAAACACGCATGGGATAATGAACATAGGGTTCAATGGAATAATTCAAATATAGTCCTAAAAGAAACGGATCGTTAAAAGAGAAAAATCAAAGAAGCGGCTCTAATTATGCTAAATGAGACCAATTGTGTCGCAAATTTCTCGGCAGAATGTAGTAGGATCTGGTTAATCATATTAAAAGAGGAAGTTATTAAAAGGAAAATATCAGTTTTAGTAAGTCAGTAACATATAGAGGATACATAATTTATATTTTTTAACAAACATATTAAATCAGAATTTGGGGTTTATTGAAAGTAAACTAAATGTACGACCAAATACTTACCATGTTGTGATAGTATTATGAGGTTTTTTTCCTGGTTTTTCCCTCATATTTTACTATGAAATCACTAACACGAGAATTTTACTGCCATCATGGCACGTGTTCGTCTTTTTAAAGACGAATTACATGCTATGATTTTTCTGACGGATATTCTCAAGTTATAATGAACTATCTTACAAGTAAAGTCGTCCCAAACGCAACTCAAAAATATTTGCAATATCATTTTAAAGTCCTCTACTTTAAAATGTATAATGTATGTCTGAATTGTCAATATAACTGTGTTAAATAAAATTAAATTATTAGAAGAATTTTTCACCAAGTAACAAAAAAACAAAATTTGTTTAATTTACTAATGTTTGTATTTTGAGAACGATTTCCGAAGTGGAAATTGAAACGACAATAAACGTACTTTAACCTTTGATTGTGGCTTATTCCCATTTAAATTAGTAATTAGAATAAGTTATAAACTAATCACGGACCGCAATACCCAAGTTTGGGCAAAATAACAAATGCCTAGGTTAATTTTTACAGTAGTAATAAAAAAACAACGTTTTGTCTTATTTTGTAGTTTTTTAAGCAACAAATTAATTTTACAACTTTTAGGAATCTCATTTTACAGATTTTTTATGATTTAAACAATAAAGTTTTGTAATTTTACCTTAAATATTAAACTTTTCAATGGTAAGCAAAATAGAAGGAATGGCATTTTTTGCACTATAAATTGTTTATAATTAAAAAAAGACACCGAAATTAATGCGGAAAACTTTTAGGTTTTCTTTAAGCCTATAATAACAAAAAAAAATGTCAGATATCTGGATTAGTCACTGTCCCGAACAGGGTCTCTTTTTTGCTTATTTCCTTGTAGTAATTGTACAACGAGAGTGCTGAGGCGGTCATTCGATATCACCTCAGCTGATATTAGCAACACTCTGGTTGTACAGCTTAATTTTCTTCAACTAAGGAAGAAGCAACGCAAATCTTATATTTTGAGATTCATTCATTCATTACGCTTTACAATCCCTAGGGATTATAGCTAACGCAATGGCGTTCAAAATCCTATTCTTGGATGAGACTAAATATTCCTCTATGTTTTGTTGCTGTCGTAATCCTTTTCGATTTCTTCTTGTCCTTGCACTGAACTTTCCAGTCTTTAACATTCATTGTTCTTATATAATCTTCTAGATTATCTAGCCATCTTCTGCTAGGCCTTCCTCTACGCTTGGACGATAGGTTGTCCAGTTAGTTATCCTTGTTAGCATAGCTGAGTGTGGGCGTCTCTGTATATGCCCTATGCATTCTCAGCGAAGAGATTTTATGTATCTGACTATGTTTTCTCCCTTTAATTCTTCTTCAATTTCGGTATTTGTTTCTATTCTTCTTTCTCCTTCTCTTACATTTGGGTCTAGTATCGTGCTCATTATTTTCCTTTCAAATTTCAGAAGGCTATCTTCCTCTTTCTTGTTAATCGTTGTTATTTTTATCCCATATGTAAAAACAGGTCTAATTAAGGTCTTATATAGGTTCATCTTTGTTCTCTTACTTAGAGCCTTGATTCTTAGCTATTTATTCTGTTTTTTTCCTTTCAGAATTCTTTCCTTTATTCTCTCTTTTCCAGTTTTCCCTATTGTTATTCACAAGTAGCTAAAGGTGGATACAGTTTCAAATTTGTAGTTCTGTTTTATTAGATATTTCTAAGTTGTTGTGCCGTCCTTTTATGTGTTTTGTGCTGATTTATCTCTAGCCCTATTTTCTTTGCTTCCTTATCTAAATTCTCAATTGCTCCATATGTGTCATCTTCATCTTTGCTATGATGACTAGATCATCTACATTTGCGATTACATAAAGTTGATCTGTAATAAGATTTTTATTTACGAAGTTTGTCCTCATTATTGCTTCTAATATCAGGATAAACACTGTAGGGTAGATCGATCTTCTTAGAAGTTGTTCCGTTGAAACTTATCTTTGCTGTGGTGTTCTCTAGACTCACTGTTAGCGTATAATTTTTTTGGAATTCCAATATGTTCTAGCTTTTCCATCATTTTCGTCCGATTAATTGTATCAAAAGCGCTCTTGAAATATATGAATATTACGTGCATTTCTCTGTTGTATTCTTTCGATTTTTGAATTATTTGCTACACTGTATATATGGAGTTAATTGTCGATGTCCCCGTTCTAATATTCTCCTAATATTTGTTCAGTGCATGATTTAAGTCTCATGTTTAGTATGTCCGCTAGAATTTTATATGTGGTATTTAATAGGCTTATTGTTCTGTAATTCTCGCAGTCCGGCCCATATCATTTTTTATAGATAGGTATTATAATGCTTGGATTACACGAAGCTTGCTTTTCAAGGTAGGATAGCAAGCTAGTGAGAAAGACAGTAAGTAAGTGTCTTAAGCTAGGATAGTTTAATAGCATGGACGCATCGAGTTCTATTTTGTTAAGCTACTTGCCTCCTCCTCTACTGGTTTTACTAACATGGCTTGTGTACCACCCTCGTCTGGCCGGCAAAGCTAGTGTTTAGTGCGTAGTGTCGACCTGTTTTATTTTTTTAAAGAGATAACCACGTGATTCTAAAACTAATATGCCAAAATTAACTGTCGAGATCAATGTAAAGTTTGTACAAATGTATCGTGAGAAAGAATGTCTGTAGAACGCCACTATTCCACCATATAAAGAAGTCTATTCGCGATTCAGCACTACAAAAAATAATTAGCAAATTATTAGAAATGTCTTTCAAAGACATGAAAATGGCTGAAAATTTCCTAGCCACATGTAAACAGAGTCACATTTACCCTCGTGTAATCCGGGCATAACACCTCTGTTCCAATTATCTGGTAGTGTGTTTTATATCCATCTTTGTTGTATTAGCTTGTTTATTTCTTTATATAACTCTTTTCCTCCATATTTTATTAATTGCACTGCTATTTAATCTTCTCCTGCTGCTTTTCCGCTTCGGAGATTTTTAATTTCTTTTTGTACTTCGTCAGTTGGAATTTCTGTTTCGTCATTATCTTATACTATTGGGGTTACTTCTTCATCGCAGTGTGTTTTTCCTCCGTAGTGAATAGCATGTTTTCGTAATATTCTTCCATATCCTGCCGGTCTGTTTGTCTTCAAATACGGTTTCTTATTTTTGGTTTTTCAGTCCTCTTGTTTTAACGTTGCGCGTTTTTTTTGTTTCTCTTTTTTGTAAAATTGTTTTATTTTTTATTTTTTCTATCTGTTTCAAGATCCTCTAGCTTTTTATTAAACCAGTCATTTTTCTTTTTTTATTTATTGGGTTGTCTTGCTATTTTGTATTCTTCTCTGTTTTCTTCTGATGGATTGTTGATCCATGCCACTCTGGCTGAATGTTTTTAGTGTTCTCTCTGTTTCGCAAACTTGGTCGTACCAGTATAATATTTCTTTTTGTCCTTTTTTTTCTTTCCTATTACTTCATTTGTTGTTTCATTTTATTTTGAGGTTAGTCGTTCTATAATACCGTCTAGAGTTCAATAATTTAAAATCTTTAAATTACAAAAATAAATATACAATCGTTTTGATAATTTATTTAATTAATAATAATATTAAGATTAAATCTACAGTTTCCATAATTATCAGATTTATGGATGAACTGGTAGCACCTTAATTATTTTGTTAGTTATTAAGACATATTTCTAAACTCTAATCACAAATTTAACTATCATATTCATCTGGAGGTTTATTATTTTAAAACAGAAGTGGGCCAAAAGAACTCTTGAAGCTTTTGTGTTTTAGATAACTTTAACGACTTATTTTGATGAATGATTCGCCCTGGAACTGGAGATGACCTCCATGCCTGTCAACCCAAAGACTTTCACAAATACCTTAGACAGCAGCTTCCAGTTTCTTTATTTGTATTCACTAACGTATCAGACAGATCTAATGCAACAACAATATTCACTTGATATTTATTATAGATAAATTATAAAATGTACCACACAGTTTCAAGAATTATATTATAGATATATTCAATAATTATATTCAAATTACAAATAATTAATTCGTAGACAAAACTGAAGATAAGAAATACCTAAAACTAAATAAAAATGTGATGATTTCGTGCGAAAAGTCATGTCTTGTACATTGAATGAGCAATAATGTGTGGGCGGTAATTCTATCTTATCGATAATCGAACGATTTTCTGGCACTCAAATAACAAATTGACAAAATTTGAAAATACGTAACTCTGAATTCGTGGAAGTATTAGTCGAGGTATTACTGTATTTAGAATTGTTGATTTTTTTAAACAGCAATTTAAAACGGCTTCCGTATAATTCTACACTTACCCCTAGAATAAATGAGTTTGAATCATTTCAAATCTTGACTTCCTGCTTATAGGGATGATGGGTTTTAAATAATTTTTTTTAGGATTATTTAATTGATATTTAATTTTGTTTTTGAGGTGGTCATGACCCCCATGACCCCCCCCCCTTGGATCCGCCACTGAGCGCACTAATCTTCAAACGCAGCGTTAAATGAAACTTATTCACAGAAGCAAAATTAGACGTTTGTGCAATTGTTATTGCACGAACTCATTTAATATTGCTTTTTGGCACTATTAATAAACAACCGGCGAGTCTGTACGTTATGTTTAAAGGTCTAAACCGACAGAATAAATTGAAATAATTGACAATGGAAAGTCTAATGTGCGGTCTATATGAGAAACCTGTATATTTCCTTTTAATAATCGTTTGTGCAATTTTATATTATGTTATAAGTAGATAGACAACAGGATTTTGAGCTCAACCAGTAAATCACAGCTTAGTCGAATGCTATATACATGTCATACGCCGAATGTCGCGTTTTATGTTAAACGTCATATAAAATGTCGAATGTCGCATAAAACGTCGTAAAAACGATTTTAAGCGATGCGATTTATGGATTGCGCTCAAAATCCTGTTGTCTATCTACTGTTATAAATTATTTTTAATGACAACTTTTTTTGTTTCAGATAAAAATGGTTCCACTAACGATCGTAGTACTGATATTAGGAACATTACTAACAGTGAGAGGAGATCAATGCGAGGATGTCGATCGTAGCAAATGCGTCTGTTATCCGGGAACTGATTACGAATATCAGTGCCCGCCTTCCTCACTTCAAAGTTATTTAATCCATGCCCAACCTGACGAATATTTGCATATTGATTGCTATGACATAAAAAACTTTGATACTGACCGATTGCCCAATTACGTTGCAGGAAATACAACTTACATTAGAATGAGATATTGTCCTTGGCCGGACAACAATTTCCAAGCTCTATTAAAAAAATTTGGGATTACAGTAGTCAAAATTTTATATTTTGATGAACTTTTCTTGCCACTAAATTCTTCAGCAGAAACTGTTTCAAAAGAAATCTTTAAAGGGCTAACTAATTTAAATGTTTTAACTCTAGCTCGCATATCGAATAAGCTAGCTGATGATTTACTTACAGATCTGTCAGAATTATACGAATTTTACTTAGAAAGCAGTAAAGTAATCAAAGAATTGCCCAATTTTTATATACCTTCAACGGTAAAAATATTACATATTGTGAAAAACCAGTTTACCAAAGTACCTAACAATGTGTTTCAAAATTTAACTGACTTAGTACAACTCCATTTGTGGAGAAATAATATTAGCAGTATCGCAAGAGATGACTTTAAAGTGTTAAAACGATTGGGTTCTCTAGAACTGAGCGTTAATCACATCAGTGACATAGAAGAAGACAGTTTTGCAGACCTCACTCAACTTAAAACTATAAATCTGGGACATAACAACCTACGTAACCTTCATCCACTGATTTTTAAGCATAACAAAAAATTGGCTAGTATCCGATTGGAGCATAATCCGTTCTTGATTTTACCAGAACGAATATTTGCAGATTTTCCAGAACTATCCATTATTAATATAAGGAATACAGGCACAGCTGTTCTTAATGAAAATATTTTTGAAAATTCTTCTCAAATAACTAAACTGTATTTGCAAGAAAACAAAATTCAAGAGTTATCACCCAATGTATTTAAGGGCTTAAAGAAATTGAACACATTAGATTTAAGCAAAAATCTAATAAAGTCTCTTACTGAGAATTTATTTTCGGATTTAGTTGCGTTAGAGACTCTCAATCTAGACTTTAATAGCATTACCAATATCTCCAAGGAAGTATTTTCGAGAACAAAAAATTTGGCGAAACTCACATTAAAACATAATAATCTAGAGTATATCGATACACGCGCATTTGTTCAATTAAACCAACTAAAAACGTTAGATTTGTCATACAATAAGTTGACGCTAGTTTATATACCCGGGACAGCACCTATTCCCTCTTTGCTCTCACTAGAAACGCTCAATTTAAGGCAAAACCAAATTAAAGATTTTCCCGATCTTGGCCATTTACAATATCTTCAGAATGTAGATATGAGTTATAATCAACTGCAAAAACTTAACGTAAGTCTTACATTTGATTTTTTTTTGTAAAATTATGTCATATTATAGAACATGGTTGCATTTAATTCGTACACGTTTCATACCATCAGTTCCTTTATCTAACTTTCATTTTTTTAGTTCTGGGAAGACTTATTCCAATTGGTATATAATACAAAACTAAATAATGAACGATTAAATTATGACTAACTCAACTTGTAGTTTCTTCTTCAGGTTCCTTCTCCTGACGAAGATTTGAAATCATTAAAAGTTCTAAACCAAACCAGGCTTATATTTCTCAGCCAGGATATTCTTGATCTGCCCGAGTTTCTCAATATCACAATATAATAATCAATCTAATCTCGTCTCACTTCTAGAGGTGCCTTTTTATTTTAGTCACTGCATCTCGAAATAGATCAGTTGAGGTTAGATCAGTCCATTTCCTATTAGCCGGCCAGGATATACGTCTGCGTCCAGGGCCTCTCTTGCCCTCAATCTTACCTTGTAGAAATCAACTGTAAAAGTCGATATTTATTAATACGCCTAATGTGGCCGAAGTAATCTAATTTTTTGTTCTTTATGGTTTCCATAACTTCTTTGTCTTTTCTTAGCCTCTCGAGAATCATCATCATCATTCTGGCTTTAAAACTCTGGCTTTTTTCTAGCTGGGTCATTTTGTTCCATCCGCATTACATGCCCTATTCATCTCAGACGTCCTATCTTAATATGTTTTACGATATGTGGTTCCTGGTATATTCTATAAAGTTCAAAGTTGTATCGTGTTCTCCACACTCCATTGTCATTCACTGCTCTATAGATTCGCCTTAGTACTTTTCTTTCGCAACATCCTAACATATTTTCATTACTTTTTATTAGAGTCAAGGTCTCTAAACCATATGTTAGGATTGGGCGTATTATTGTTTTGTAGAGTTTTATTGTTGTATTTCTCAATAAAATTTTGGATTTAAGAAGAGTGGTCCCAAAATAGCATCCGTTGTTGTGCAAATTCTGCGGTTACCCAGTAGCGCTCCCGGGTATACAAATTTGTTCACTGCTTCGATGACGTTGTTTTCTATAACAAGTGGTAGTAGGATTTGTAGATGCGTGCTTATTTTCATATACTTCGTTTTGTTGGTGTTTATTATTAAACTCATTTTTGTAGCTGATTCTTTAAAAGCTACATATACCTCTCGCACAGCGTTTTCCGTTCTACCAACAATATTGATATCATCAGCATAGGCAAGCATTTGCACTGTTTTATTATGTATTGAATCAATGGTTGTGATTTGTGACATACGTATAACTTTTTCCAGAGCTAGATTAAACAGTATACAGGAGAGAAGGTCTCCCTGGCGCAACCCGTTATTTGTTTTAAAAGGTTCAGACAGTTCCCCCTGAATTCGTACTCTACATTCAACTTTTTTAAGAGTTAGTTTTGTTAAATTTACCAACTGATTTGGTATTCATCGCTCTTTTATTGCTTTAAACATTTCTCTTCTATTCACAGAGTCGTAGGTTGTTTTGTAGTCTACAAATAGGTGATGAGTATCAATGCCATATTCCAGTATTTTTTCTAAAATTTGTTTCAGGGTTTCATGAATTGTTGATTTACCACCTCTGAAACCAGCTTAGTATTTTCCTACTATCCGTTTTGCATATAGTGCCATACAATGGCATAGTACTGTAAAAAATATTTTATACGCTGCATTTAGAACCGTAATTCCTCTGTGGTTAGAGCTTTCAAAGATATCTCCTTTTTTGTGAATGGTGCAAAGAATTTTAATCATTGGGGAGGGATTTATGTGTCCATATTCCTTTTAAAAGCTGATGTAATGCCATTATGGTATCATGGTCACCTTCTTTATATAGTTCAGCTGGGAGATTATCTATTCCGAGTGATCGGGTTAATTTTTAACTGCTTCTTTAACTTCAAGAATCGTTGGTTCCTGCCTCTCGAGAATAGTTATGTTAATTATATGGTGTGTGCATGAGGCCCTTAACATACGTCAATAGTTCCACATGTCGAATGCCTCTAACCGTTTTATGGCACCTTCAGTGAGATTCAAGCTTTCTACTCCATAGAGTGGGGCACTAAAGACTTAACATGCAAGAATTCTTATGCGTATATTAAAGCTTAAAGATAGGTTACAAAGAATTTTCCTAATTTCGTTAAAAGAGCTTCTGGCTTTTTCAATAAAGTTCGTATTTTGTAGTTATGATCCTAGTTATGATCCTTAATGTAGCCTCGGTAGCATATTTTCTCTACTCATTTTACCGGTGTATCGTTTATTTTAATTTGGGCGTTTATGTTGGTGTTCTTTCTAATGATCAATATTGTTATCCTCTTACAAATTTAGTTTTAGGGCGTATAAGTTGGCCATTTACTTCAATATCTTCTGGTTCGTCTAGAGATTCTAAAGAAATTTTCAGAGTATATTTTGTTGGAATTAAAAGTTTAATCGCCATTTAATTTACCATCGATTCCTGATATTTTAGAATATCAATTAGTTTCCCTTGTGGTACTTTGTCAAACGCCTTCGCATAATCGATGAAACATGCAAGCACTTTGCAAACTAAAAAGTGCTTCGCTTGTTCCTAGCTCTGAACGTAAATTGAATTTCACTTAGGTGTTTTTCTAATTTGGTGTATATGAGCGATTTATGATATTAAGGAGTACTTTAAGTGCTTGGCTCATTAAACTACTTAATCTATGTTGTTGTAGCGTTGACTTTTGGTAAGTGGGATGAATATTGATAGTAGCTAGTCTTTTGGCAAGTGACCAGTCCCATACATGTTGTTGACTAGCTTATTAAGAGCTGTGAGCTGGTGTGCCTTTTACAGCTTTAAAATTTCACCATGCATTTTATCAGGTCCTGGTGATTTCTTATCTTGAATCACCTTCATCATCAATCAGCCAATCGCGTACACTGCTGGACATAGGCCTCCCTCAGTTCTTTCCAGTGTTCTCTACACTGGGCCGCTTGTAGCCGGTTTCCCGCTACACGTTTTATATCATCGGTCCATCTAGTCGGTGGTCGTCCTCGACTTCTTTTATAGTTTCTGGGCTTCCATTCCATAATACGTCTTGTCCACCGTCCATCTTGTGTTCTGGCTAAGTGCCCTGTCCAGTTCCACTTAAGCGTCGTGGTTCTTTGGACGTCTTGAACTCCTGATCTTTGCCTGATTTGTTGGTTTGTTTACTGAATCACCTTAATGGTAATTTAATCTCGTCGTTTGTTCGTTTTGGAATGAAGGAATTGTCTACTACAGTCGGTCTTCTTGCTGTATCTTCGAATAATTCTTGCAAGTAGTATTTCCATCTACTTAATTTTTTTTCAATTGTAGTCAAAATTTTGCCTTTGAGGTATACAACTATCCATTGTTTTCAGATGTTCTGTATCTCTTTAATATCTTTAATTAAGTGTTTTGTGCATATGATGGCATGTGTGCTTTGTAATGTTTCAATTTCCGTACATTTCTCCGTCAACCATGATTATTTTGCTCTTTATTTTCCGTAACATATTCTTATGCAACTTCATGTATTGATTAACATTTCTACCTTTTAATTTCGTTCTCTCTTCCACCTCTGCAGTATTTCATACATCGTCCGTATTTTTTTTTGGGTTAAGATTTTCATGTTTTTTTTACCGTTCAGTTTTCTGGTTGTGCTTTTTTCGTGTGAATATTTTTTTATCTATTAGCGGTTTCCATTAGACCATTTCCATTGTTGAGTTTTCGAAGTGTTATTTCTATGGTTTTCTCATTATTTTCATTTTGTAATGTGGTATGGTTGTTGTGACCTCTTTAACGAACATGGGGTCTCGTTTTTTACGAGGTATATTCATGTGTGGTACTTTGTCAAACGCCGATTGGACTTACTTATTCCTTAGGCTTAGTTTTTGTTCGCACATCCTGCTCTACTGCATCCTGGTCTACTTCTCCAATTATATCTGCAGTTTCGCTCATATAGGGTAAGAAGGCTCTTGATTTGATTTCTATTGAGCATTGTTGTTTTCACAGAAATCAGGATGATATGGTGTTTAATTTTTATTTGTCTTTCTCTTCTTACCGGTTTCTTTCTTTTTTTCCTTTCTTTACCTGTTCTGATAGTCCATTATCTATTTTGGCTTTCTGGTTCGAATATGGTTCTAACTATGCTAGAGCGATGTGATTCTAACATAATATTGGTTAACACTATAAGTCTGTCATACCTAACCTTATCAAATACTTTCTCAAAATCAATAAAGTATATGTATACATATCTTGATTCATATCCATACAGCTTTGCATTAGCATATTCATACCGAATACTATCGTATTCCAGTTCCATTTCTTTCTTCATCAAATTGAGACATGTAATTATTTTAGTTAATTTCTTCGTTTTTAGGTTGAAGATATTGTTGTGAACACCAGGCAAGCGCTAAGTTTTGTTGATTTAAGAAACAACAAAATTAAAGAAGTAGATTTTGGAGCAATGGAATTGCAATATAAATATATTGAAAAATATTCTCCCAATAATAAGTACCTTCAAATAAAAGTAGATTTGAGAAAGAATCCTATATTGTGTGACTGCTCAGTCTACAATTTAGTTCGCTATTACAAAAACGACATGGATCCAGGTTGGTATAATTTTACTAGTAAGAATTAAAATAAAAAACCGATATGGCTTCTAATTATGTCGCGAAATACTCGTAATATCAAATCTATATCGTTTTACTGTTGTTCACAGTCTATCCCAATAACAATTCCACTGGTATACGTGTTACTTACTTAGTAATGCATTGGTTAGTGATCACTGTAGAAATGTCTGAGGGCTCGGGAGACTGAGCCTTTGGAAGCCCTGAAGAAGGCACCGAAGAGGACGTCGAAAGCTCGGCGCAATGATAAACGGCGCGGTTCAACCCGGAAGATTTGCGTTTAATATTAATCCACAAATCTTTATTATAATTTTCCGGCACATTGGAAAATTCAAAACCTGTTAATTTCTCGAATCAATGAAATTTTAAATATTTGTTTTAAGATGCATCCTAAAACAGTAAATCCATTTGTATCTCTATACTCTAAAAAAATCCATTTAATTTACTATGGGTTATTGGTGTTTGTGCTCTTTTTGTTTAAAATGTTTATGGTATTATAGTTGGTTTATTTAATGACTTATTTAAAGTGTCTACATTCTCGAACTAACTTTTATAGATTAAAAAAATTAATCAAATACATTCGCAACCTTGGGGTTTCTTTCCATAAACATGTCTTTACATATAAAATATAATCTAATAATTTTATCCTCGTATAAAAATATTTGCATTTCTTTTAAACAGCGCAGAGGTGGAAACCACAATCAGGCTGTCATTAGTGCTTGCGATTGCTATATTTGAAAATTTCTATACCTGATAATTACGATCCTATTAAGATTAAAATTTCTAACTACATAAGACATTACATGCACACGCGTTACCTTTTACTTAGACATGTTCATTGAATATAATTTCGTTATCTAACGTGGTATTGTGTTATACAATATTTTAAACATATGCTGCATTAGTATTGATATATATATATATATATATATATATATATATATATATATATATATATATATATATATATATATATAATACAGGGTTCGCCACTCAAAAGAGTCCACCCTGTTAATACGTAAAAATGCTATAACAGGTCGATTTTTACTCTAAAGGGGTCATAATTTAATGATATATATATATATATATATATATATATATATATATATATATATATATATATATATATATCTGTCAATTGTCAACCCACTTCCTTCCAGTAACCCTTAAATTTTAAATAGGGAATATACCACGTGTGGCACATTGTTAAACAGGTATTTTGCTGGAGAATTCAGTATCAGCTTATTGAAAGTGTTCTTCTCGTGGCGCCGTCTCCTTTCGAAGGTTGGCGATCCAAATGGCAATTGTAGTTTTGGAAACTGCTGCGCTACCTACTGATCTTTTGCCCTGTACTTTTCCTTCCAGTATAACTTGAAGTAATTCGTATCTTTCGCCTCTCAACACATGACCCAAGTATTGCATTTTCCTCTCTTTGATTATTCTTAGTAATTCTTTTTGTTTACACATGCGACGAAGTGCCTCAAAATTAGTAACTCTTTGTACCCATGGAATTCTCAACATTCGTCTGTATATATACATCTCAAAGGCATCTATTCTTTTTTCTATTTCAGAGTCCATTGTCCAACTTTTCACATTCGGACACTCATTGACTCGATTCACTTCATTCACAATCATTCGGATTCTAAGCTGCAGACTAAGGTCTGATATTGTAAAAAATATTTTCATGCTCATGAATGCTTTCCTTGCTTGTTAGAGTTGAAAGTGTTACACCTCTTAAAAACTAAACGTAACGCCTATGTGTCGCTTTTGTCAATTTCCAGTCATGACACAAAAAAATATTAAACCGAAATTTGCAACATTAAGAGGAAACATGTATTAAATGTGATGTTAATAAAATGAACTAAATGTTAAATTAATAAATTCATAATTTCAAACAGTTTACTCATCAGCTAGAAATATTTACTTAAATGTTCAAAATAATATCCACCGACGTCCATAGAATTATAAAGACGCTGTTAGAAATTTCGAAAAACATTTTGGAGCATTTTAGAGGTTACTACACTACATTCATGCACTATTCGTTATTCGTTATCTTAGTTCTGTCCAATGTAGTCCAATAAAGCTCCATGTAAAGAATTCCAGGAGAGTTAAATCGCTGGCTTACTGAATGGATAGCAAGATTACCGATTTTGAAATTTATATTTTAAAAAAATACAACGTTTCGATGTTTTATAATTAATTCATTTGTTCGACTGGAATCCCTCTCCAGTCGATATCCTACTACCGCAACTTCGTCAATCCATGCATGCCGCCAGTGTAAAAACGAAACACAGCTAAAGTGCATCTCAATTCGCCAAAAACGTACATTTTTACGTAGATATGGAATTAAAAATATTATTAAACTAAAAAAATAAAGTAGATTTCTAAAAATAAAAATAAAAAGAATTCCAAAAATAAAATATTAATAATAATAACCAAAAACAAAAATTTAACGTAATAGAGGTTCAAATATTCCACCTCTTTCTGCAGAGCAAAAACAGATTCTGTTGTACAGAGATACTCTCATATCCCTGAGCAGTTCCGGTATAATGCTCCCACAAATATGAATTATTGCCCCCCTTAATTCCGTTAAATATCGGACGAGCTCTTTTAAAACCATGTCAAAAGACCCTTGCTTTCAAATATCCCCAAAGAAAAAAAAACCTTGGAAGAAAAGTCTGGTGATCTGGGAGGTCACTTGATCGTACCACGAGAAGAATTAATTTGAACTGCTCGTGTATTGTGACCAGGACAGCCGTCTTGCTGAAACCAAATATCGTCAAAGTTAACAGGAAGTAATTAAACTGCCGGAATAATTTCATTTTGCAACAATTCTAAATATTTATTGCCCATGAAATTTCTATCAATAAAAAATGGACCGACGATATAGTCCCCCAAAATACCTGTCCAAACACTAAGTTGGGGATATTGTCTTCGTACTGAAATACTCAAGTGTTTATTACGCCGAGACCAATATCGTACGACGGAAGGATTATGTATCGGATGTAACGAAAATGTCTATTCATTGGTAAACAAAACTTTTTTAAAAAATGTTCATTTTCATTTTGTTTTATCCATCATGAGTTCACAAAATTCCATGCGTTTGAAATGGTTCTCGGATAATAACTCTTAAGTAGTTGAAACTTTAAAACAACGTTAGCCGTTTTTTTCTGCATCGTCAACATCGATTTTTCTGTTTTGCCGAACTTCCTTCTGTTTTCTCTCGTGGTAGATTCGTACAATTACGACAGTTTTGTATGCAATCAAAAGTTTCAATTTTTTAAATAATTTGACTAATAGTTGATTGTTTTTCAAACTGGCCTATCTTTATATGCACAAGTAAATAAATTTATAATGGTGCGGTACTAGTTGCCTCCAAAATACCATTTTATTTGTACTTTTTCTTCGTTTGTATACATAGTTTAAACTTTAAACACTACTTTAATTTCAGCTTATGGCATTGAAATATATGATGTTCTGTAGAAATTTTGCCAAATCGGTAGATACCTTCGGCAAAAATCGGTAGATTATGGTATATTATATACACTCTTTTAAATTTACATTCTAAACAATTTTTGGAATAATAAATGTATTAACATAATAACAATTCAACCCCTTCAGGAGTGTCGTTCTGGTCTTATTGACACCAATCAATTTACAAACGTTTTGGAAAAGGATTGACTCGAAGTTTCGCCCTTGGTCGGAGTGAATCTCCGACGGAACACCAAATCGGCTAAAGAATTATTTAACAAGTATCTCTGCAACGGTAGCAGCTTCTTGATTTGGTATGGCATAGGCCTAAGTCTATTTCGTAAAATAATCCATGGCTACCAGGATATATTTATTTCCATTATCCGTTTCTGGAAATTGACCTGCAGCTACTCTTTCCATAGGACTACCAACATTGTACTGTTTCATGGGTGCCCTCTTTTTACCAACTGGACCATTACTGGTTGCACACAGTTCACATTTCCGGCACCATCTTCTTACATCATCTTTACAGTTCACCTAATAGAACCGTTCTCGAACCTTTTGCAGAGTCTTCTTAATACCAAAGTTTCCACCTGATGCACCGTCATGCAACTGACGCAATACTTCTGACACTTTACTTTTAGGTACAATCAACTCAAGCTTAAATTATGTATCATCATCGTTCTCAAAGGTTCTATACAGAAGATCATCTTTTAGCACTAGGTAATTCCATTGGCTTCAGTAACACTTGACTTCTGTACCACATGCACTAATGTCTTGCCAAGAAGGTCTTTCACTTCGACGCACCCAATCGAATACTCTTTCTATACATGGGTCATCTCCTTGGGCGTGTTGCAGATGTAGAGGCTGCCATTGATCATTAATGACGGTGGTTCGTCTCACGAGACAAAGTAGTTCCTCTAATTTAAAACAGTGATTACAATTTGCACTGCATGGCCATCTTAACTGAGCATCAGCATTACGATTTCGTCCAGACGTTTATCGCTTTGTTCGTCGCTCTTTTCAGAGATTTGTACTCGATAACTCCGTGAAGCTTGAGCTCCGTGAAACTAGCTGTTTCGTGTTCCAAGGTAGTAGCGAGCGCTTCATCTAGAACTTTCGGTCTTATTAGTCGTAAAGCTTTCTGTATTTCACTTTCTTTCAACCCATTGATGAAGGTATCTACATCAATTTCTTCCAATATGTAGTCTGGTACAATTGGTACAATTCTACTTCTTAGTTGCGCCTTGTAGACTTGTTATAGATGAGCATCTCCGTAACGTTTATCTAGTCGAGTGAACAAGGTCTGATAACTTTTTTCTTGACCCTTAGGCATCGATCTTAGGACATCACCTCGTAAAGCAGCAGTCAAGGAACGAGCGGTTCTGATTTATGTAAATATATTTATTTATAAGTTTACAGCACAATAATATCTTATCAACTAAAATTAACTCATAACAGCGCTGCATATATATACCAAAAGTATCATTCTAGAATCATCTGGAGTAGTCCATATCTATTCTTCCAGTAGGAAGCGCATCGAAGACAGGCGCTATTCAGAACGCCAACGATTGAATATTCTAACAAAGAATATAGACTATATTCTTTGATTCTAGATTCATCCTTCTAAGAATTGTGACACGTACCACGCATCGGAGGTGGACTATTTCGTTACAATAATATAGAAAAGACACTGTTAATTACGCTAATGCACTATATAGTTCTATAGTATTCTTATTATTATTGAAATAAAATTAAATATTTTAAAATTTATTTAGTTATGTTTTTGTTATAGACCTTTTCTATTAAATAAGTCAATTAATGCAAATAAGTCTGAAAATAGAAGCTATTTCTGTTCACCAAATTCATCATTTCTACATAATATATCAGATAATTAATAAATATTAATTGTTTTAGTGGTACGCTCACGAGTAGATCTCGAAATAAATGGAATTGTTTGTGATAAATCTACCATGTATGAAGATGTACTGGTGGCTGAACTTAAACCAGATGATATATCGTGTGTGGTTTCTAGCATAATATGTCCGAAGGAGTGTTTCTGCTTATGGAATCCACATTCAGATTTTGTTCATGTCAATTGTTCAAATAGAAATTTGACATATTTCCCAAGATTAACAATTCCGGAAAACAAAATCAAAGTTGATTTGGATAACAACTACATTGAAGGTGGCCTTAATTCTACTATGGGATATGAAAATGTTACGGAATTAATTTTATCAAATAATCGCATCAATGACTTAAAATGGATACCTATGCGAATTGAGGTAAGTTTTCAATTATTTATATAAGTCAACTAAGATAAGAAAAACAGTTTTGTATATGAGTGTAAAATTATCGTTGCACATTATCGGTGAAAAATGTCAAATTACCAAGTACCAAATATTTATAATTTGCCTCATATCATTTATATAACTTGGTTAAAACTCGGTTACCAATTGGTACTTGGAATATTCATGAGATTTTATATAAGTTTACATTACTGATTTTATGATATGTGTTGGAATTATTTCTAGACGATTCCGTACCGATCTCAAAAACTTTTTCGTAGATTTACTCACAAAACAACAGGATAATGAAACTAAAGCGGATTTCCACAAGCAGATACTCATCATCATCTTTGGCTCGACAATCCTCTGTGGATCTTGGCCTGCTCTAAGATTCGTCGCCATTCTGTTCGGTTTCTGGCAACATGTTGCCATCTTCTGATTTTTAATATCCGTAAGTCGGTTTCAACTCCATCTAACCATTTAATTCGCGGTCGGCCTTTGCTTCTTCTTCCTACAGGTGTTCCCGTGGTTAGCTTTTTAGCAATCGTATTTTCTGGCATTCGTATTATGTGTCCAGCCCATCTAAGTCGCTGTGTTTTAATGAACGTTATGACATCTGGCTCATCAAAGAGCTGATACAATTCAAAATTATATCTTCTGCGCCACTGCCCTTGGTCGTTTATAGCTCCAAATATTTTGCAGAGTATTTTACGCTCAAATATACCCAAAAGTGTTTCATCTTTCTGCGTTAGAGTCCATGTTTCTGTTCCATATGTGAGGACCGGCCTCAGCAATGTTTTGTATATAATAATTTTAGTTCTTCTTTGAATGTTTCTTGAGTGGAAATGCTTTTGGAGTCCATAGTATGTCCCTAGTATGCAAGGTATGTGAAGTTGTCAACACGTTAAAAGGTATGACTTCCAAAGACTGTTTCTCGTTCCTCATTTGCTATCGGATCCTTTGTAACCAACATGTACTTGGTTTTGTCTTCGTTGATGACTAGACCGACCTGTTTCGCCGCTGTTTCCAATTCTAGGAGATATTGCTCAACATCTCGCTTGCTACGCCCTATTATGTCAATGTCATCAGCATATGCTAAGACTTGTATAGATCTATTGTAAATAGTACCGCCGTCCCTAATTCGTGTATCTCGGACTGCCTTTTCTAAGGCAATATTAAATAGGAGGCAAGCCAGAGCATCCCCTTGTCTGAGTCCATCCTTTATCTCAAAGGATCTAGAATTCTCTCCCTGTATTCTAACAGTGGCTTCTAAGTTAGACATTGCCATTCTCGTTGGTTGGATAAGTTTCTCTGGTATAACAAACTCATGCATTGATTGGTATAGCACTATTCTCTTGACACTGTCGTATGCGGCCTTGAAGTCGACGAATAGGTGATGGGTTTCAATATTGAATTCTAATGTTTTCTCGAGAATCTGTCTTATTGAATGAATCTGGTCAATTGTTGATTTTTCTGGAGTCAATCCAGCTTGATATTTACCAACTATGCCCACTGTGTAAACTTGCAGCCTTTCGTAGAGAATATTTGATAGTATTTTGTAAGCAGTTGTTAACAGGGTTACATATACCTCTATAGTTGTCACACTGGAGCTGGTCACCTTTTTTATGTAACGGGCATATCACGCCTTGAGACCATTCACAAGGCATGGTCTCATTATGCCAACCAAGAAGTAAAAGCTTATGCAGTGTCTGTAGTAGGGCATCGCCACCATTCTTGTAGAGCTCACTGCAAATTTGATCAATTCCTGGTGCTTTATTATTTTTAAGCTTTTTAATGGCTTGGGCAACGTTTTCGATGGTAGGTGGTCTTTCGTTTGGGTTGAAAGGTCCTTTCAACCCAAACAAGCAGATACTCACAGTGCTAAAAACTTGACATACAGATTATTATAAAAGACTGTATTAGTAAAGTAGGGATAAACGATAACGGAAATCATCATGGGTATTCATAGTGTAGAGAACGGAAATGATAATGGGCGATGATTAACACAACTATACTGAGCAAGGCATCTGATGATTGGGGAACTTTATTCCCATAGAGCACAAAACAGCATCTATGTGTCGAAGGGGAGACACTAAGAATCAAATTCATCAAGTTGTCATCGAAAAAAATGGAGAAATTCATTAATAGATGTAAGAAGAATGCCAAAAGCCTACTCTACTTCAGATCATTAGTTAGTAAGAGTCAAAATAAAAGTATTAAAATTGAATACCAACAAATTCAAGGAACTCAGCATACGAAGTATCGAAATAAATTAGAAACTCGGATAAGCAATAACCTGGGAAGAATTTTGGACAATAAAACAGAAATGGAAAAAAGACGGAACGAAATACCAAAAGTACATTGGTAAAATGAAGAAATTAAGGGCAAGCCAGGTTGTAGTACATCATAGTGCAGCAAATGACTGTATATAGAACAAGTAACAATAACAGCTTATAGCTTAAGCAAGAAGTTGCAATTACAAAAAAGGAACAGACACTGTACGCCAGCGGTGCCCAAATGGTTGATCGCGACTCGAAATATTCTAGACTTCTTAGGCAATGGGACCGCGCGACGTTCGCCCAATGTTACCGATTTTTCTCGAATGTCTGTTACATAATATATAATAAGCTGCGGTGACGGAGCATTATGCCAGCTTTATTAAGTTACGATAAATAGAAGTTCTATGTAAAATAGCAATATTTAAAACGCAAAAGCACTGCGGTAAAAAAAATTAAACCGTACCATTTAATTTATTATTATTTTATTATATTAACAAAGGAGAATTGTTAAATCCAATATTAAGAGTAAAATGTTTTCAAATAAATATTTGTTTACAAAATGCATTGCTAAAATTCAGCACAAATCTTTAGAAAAGAAAAATAGATGAAATTTTATTTTCAGAAGAAACAAATACTACAAATCGTTTTAACCCTAATATTGGGTATTTTCACCTCTGCTTCTAATCACGCCCTGACATCAACGATTCATAATTAAAATAAAATTTTGAACACTGTTTTAGTCTAGACATTCCAAATGATGTCTCTCTAAGTCCTCCAAGCTGTTGAACTGGTTCGGTTGTGATCGGAATTTCCTCGCAAGCATATTTCAGACATGTTCTATAGGATTAAGGTCTGGACTACGTGCTGGTCAGACCACTGTTTCAATGTTTTTCAACTTTCAAGAGGTAGTCTCGAACTAATCGGGCTGCATGAAGCTCGTGCATTAACAAAAAATGTTGTCCAATATAATGGGTCATGATGCTGAAAAATGTCCAATGTATAGCGCACATCAGTAAGATTTCATAATCATAAAATTGATCTTAATGGTAGTCTTTCGTAGAGTTCGAAACCAATTCTAACAAACCTTGGTCAACAAATCCTTTATCTTCTCTAATATGAGTGATAAACAACCTTTACCAGATGGAAATTTTAATTCATTCGGAAAACCTTCGATAGAAACCTGACAGGCGTTTATAATCTGTTTATCTTACCAAAATTTTCTTGTGTTCTTCAATACTATATTTATGTTTCATCCAGATAAAAATATTAGTACCCTCTCTTCTCTTAAATATTGCCTTACTCTACACAATGTCTCGAATAATGTCGTGTTTACTACTACTGTGATGTTTGTCAAAATTTCGTCACATTAGTGTTTGCTAAAAGTTTGTAAAAAGTAGTAGGTATCTTATTCTGAAAGTAAAATGCACTTTTCTTCGAATTATTTGTTTTATAATATATCATATATTTGCTGAGGTTTTCTTCCTGTTTACGTTTTCACTGGTTGTGTAATAGTTTTTTGTTTTCGTTGTTTGGAAAGTCCATAAATGTTGCTTCTCCAATTCATAAAACATTTGAATTTTTTGTTGTGTTTACAAAATTGCATCTTGTAATTATTGTTGAATGGAAAATATTGTTTCCCAATTTATTCTATCATTATCAACATTTTTAAGAATTGATCATAAAAATATTCTGTTATACACGTTTCTCTATATTTAATTACCCTTATCGTAATCATGACCTCCGTATGTGATTGGAACTTCCATGTTATAATTCATATCTCTATATAGAAAACAGTTTGTAAATGTTTTGGCAGAGTAACATAGCATGCAAATTCTGGTGCTATTTTTTTAATAACAGTAAACAATTTGAAAACTAAGAATAAAATGATTTAGTTTTGATATAATTTTTGGTTTCTACTTCATAATTTTATCATTAAAAATATAAAACATCCTAATACTAAATACTAATAAAAACAGATTTAAAAATTCCCAAATTTGTTTAGAAACGAAGTGTAAAAATGACAGTAGAAGTGAACTGGGCAAATAATTTTAGAACAAAAGTCAAAAATAAAAGCATATGTTCAAATCATGAGCAAACAACAATACACCATTGGAGCCTCCATCAATTCAGGAAGTACGGGATGCAATAAAACACCTAAAAAATAATAAATCTCCAGGAAGTGATGGTATACCCGCGGAACTTATTAAATGTGGAGGTGCTACTCTGACTAATCATATATATAAAATCATACTGAGAGCCTGGAATGAGAAACAAATCCCAGAACAGTGGTGTATTGGGATCGTTTGCCCGCTACACAAAAAGGGCGATGAATTAGAATGTAGAAACTATAGGGGAATAACCCTCCTTAATACAGCATACAAAATATTTTCGAGTATTTTATATGGTCGCCTGAGTGAATATTCAGAGGAGCTTCTTGGCGAATATGAAAGTGGTTTTAGGCCTGGTCGATCAACAACAGACCAGATCTTTGTGCTAAGGCAAATACTGGAAAAAACCAATGAATTCAATATCGACACATACCATCTTTTCGTAGATTTTACATCGGCCTATGATTGTGTCCTAAGAAATAAATTGTATGAAGCCATGGATGAATTCCACATCCCCGATAAACTGATAAGATTGGTTAAGGCTACAATGCGTAAAGTTGTTTGCAAAGTCGAAATACAGGGCGAACAATCACAGACATTTGAAACGCATGTTGGGCTGCGACAGGGAGATGCGCTGGCGTGTCTCCTTTTCAACATAGCTTTGGAAAAGGCGGTCAGGGATGCCCAAATAGACAGCAGAGGAAACATTTTTAATGAATCATCCCAAATTTTGACATATGCAGATGATGTTAATCTACTTGCCCGCACAAGCTAGAAGAAATGTATACCACCTTGTCAAACGCCTCAAAAAATATGGGCCTGCAAGTAAATGAAAATAAAACTAAGATAATGGCATCAACACCCAACAATAGAGCCAGAAACATCGGCCACCAATTCACGGTTGATAATTCTACCTTTGAAGTGGTGGACAAATTCACATACTTAGGCTCTCTGATCACCAATGAGAACGTCATGGCGGAAGAAATCAAGCGAAGAATAATCCTAGCAAACAAATGCTATTTTGGACTGAGTAGACATATGAGAAGCAGAAACTTAAGGCAAAAAACAAAAATAACCATATACAAAACCCTTATACAACCAGTGTTGACATATGGGTCGGAGACATGGACCATTTCCAAGGCAGATGAAAATCTCCTGCTTATATTTGAACGAAGGATCCTGAGAAGAATATTTGGTGGCATCTGTGAAAATGGTGTTTGGAGAAGGAGGTACAACTACGAGATATATCACAGATATAAACATATATTTGGTGGTAAAGACGTAGTATCGTTTATAAAAATAAGAAGACTAAGATGGGCAGGACATCTGGCAAGATCACAGCAGAACAACCCTCCTAGAAGAATCCTTATGTCACAACCTGTGGGAAGTAGAAGTAGGGGTAGACCAAAACTCAGATGGAGGGATGGTGTAGATGAGGATGGTAGACAAATAGGCGCAGCAAACTGCCAACAGTTGGCAATGGATAGAATTGACTGGCGTAATAGACTTGGGAAGGTCGAGGCTCTTTTATAGGGCTGTAGCACCAATGATGATGATGTTCAAATCATGTACGAGGGTCATAATTTGCAAAGATGTATCAATTCTCGTGTTATCTAATTTAATGTTTGATATCGCTTTGTCCTAGGCTATGTCAAAAAGCGGAATAACGCATCTCCCTACATTTTTTTCTGAAAGCCATCAGTTCTAAACCGGTTGTTCTTGAGATAATTTGCTTATTGTACACATTCCATTAGATATTATACAAGTCCTAATCACTTCGATATATCTGTTATGTATAATGATTACGCAGGTTAATAATAATTTACACTATTATCATACTGAATTAGAAAAGAAAGTTTGTTTAACAAGTGTACAGAGACCGGTGACAAGTAACAAATGAGACATCAGACATCAACAAAAGGAAAACGTATTGCCAACATACTGTATTGTAGAACAACATAAAGCTCTTCGAAAACACCAGGTGAATCATTTATTTGCTCCTGATGTACTCAGGGCGACATCGAACTCTCCCTAATTAATACTAAGTTTTGCGGCAGCTGCATTACTGTGCTGGAGGTTCCCATTAATGCCCTTCATTCAAGTCATTTAGCCAACTTATTTTTGAGTATTCTCCTTAACCATTTTTGCCTCGTGTCCATTTTACAAGTATTTTATTTACAAGTATTTTACTAAAATCATCCAGAGTTGGTCAGTTCTCTGAGGCATCACTTAGGCAACACTTTCTCCCTGTGCCATGCATTACCATTATCCTATCCATAAGTCAGTTTATTATTGAGAGGAAGAAAATTGTTGCCATGTTGTTGTGGGCAATGAGTCTACTCATGTGTCTAAACAGCAGTTCGCACAGGAAATTGGTTGTGTCCGATACTAACGCAACGGTCTGGGAGGAGGTTTATGGGGATAAGATTAGTAAACTCCATTAGAGTTTTCATTTCTTATGATAGCTCATAGGGTGCATACGTCTATCGGTGGAGACAGGTTGCGTCTCCTGGGGGGTTTTGAGCGACCAAAGCTTTCAACATCGTCAAATCTCACCATATGATAAGTCAGGTGCGCCAAACACGCGTTTGTTCAGTACCGACCTAGTAAATTAAAGATACAATATAAAACTTTTTGTGGCTTGTAGACGTTTGACAGATACAGATTACAGTACACCAATTTTTTAAATATAAAAATGATTTACAAGATCGAGAGCTATTAACAACAAAGTAAAGTATATATACAAAAAAAAAAACAAATGTACAAAATTACCGTATTTTATCTTAACATTCTGTTATCTTAACTGTCATAATTAATGTTAATAATGAGAGGCTGAATTTGTGCTTGAATAAAATTGTTGAACTCCCATACTGTTGGCTCCACTTCTTCTTTTACATGTTTGACGCAGTTTTTGAATGGTTACAGCAGTCATAGCCACGGTTCGTAGACTTACTGCGGTTGCCTCTTCCGACTGGGGTGGGGATGCTTGAGTTACGTCACCAGAGTACACAAGAATACAAAACCCATTTATTCGCGATTGAAACTGAATGTAGAGGGCAGGTCGATTGCAGTGTTGATTAGTTGAAGGGGAAGAATTACGTCACGAGAGTACAGTTTCGGGTTTAATGTTCATTGGTTAGGCGGAAGAGGCAACCGTAGTAATTCTACGAACCGTGAGTCATAGCTTCATGAAATAAATGTTTAATGTCAGAAAATTTAGATGCATTCAAAATCTATTGGATTGAGCTCGCAGTGGTACGGTGGCAACCTTAAAACTATTCTATTTGTACTTCTTACCAGTTTATCTACGATGTAATTGTTCTATTTTCAGCTCTATATTGTCTTACCTTTTGCAGATAATCTATTTGCCCAATTTCATTTTTGTCAAGTAGCAAACTATTTCTTTCACGTTTTTAAAATTTAAAATTTAATTTTTGTGTTTTGTGAGGCCTTTTCTGTAACGTGCGATCGTTTGTAATATAAAAGTTTAAATTCTGCGTTTTTAGTCATATTTCAAATGTCTCATATTTGTTGCCAAAAACCAAAATCGAACTGTTATTAGGTTTTGAAGGCTTATCTCCAATAATGGAAGTTCACCACAACTAGTCAATGAAAATAATAAACTTTATTTATTGAACAGCTTTATAGAAACTGATTTAATTTGCGGCGAAATACAAAAAATGCATACGAAAGCTGCACTTCACCTTTAAAGCGCATTTTGATTTTTGTCGATAAGACACTCTGATTAAAAGATATCGATTTTTTACGGTCGAGTTGATACAAATTTGATTTAACATTGATTTCGCGCGCGGAACTAACATTCGAAATCACCGGTTGCTTCAAGCGTTGTTTTTGAAAGCACGGTTCATTTTACGCAAAAAGTGCTAATAAACATTTTTGTTCAAAATTATCTCAGCTACATTTTTTTTTTTCGAAATATTTTTTTCTACGGCATACAGATTTTTGGTAAATCAATTTTTTGCGTTTTTAATTCATCAATAATCACCATAGATAAAACTGCATGATAATATAACATCGATATACTGTTTGTGTTTTGTTTGATCATACTTTATATGCGACACGCGTATTCGTAGATATCTTACAGAATATTAGTTAGGGCTGCGGAACCACCGCTCTGAATTTGTAAAAGAATATAAATAAATTATATTCAAATTTTTTAAACTTACAATTCTATATTTCTAATTTCAACTGTTAAATCCAAAATTATTCTTGACTATTTTCTAGTTTATTTTTTTTTATTTCAGAAACTCAACTTAACATACAATAGCCTGACACACATTGACCCTGAACTTTTCAAAATTATTAATAAAACAAAGAGTTTAAAGAAATTGGAATTGGCTTATAATCCTTGGTCATGCGGATGCTCTGCTTTTGATCTACAATTGTTTCTCCAAAATCGTTACACAATAGTAAGTATATTTTTTATAAATTAATGATGATTTTGAATATTATTGTGTTCATCGTCATTTCTATCTATTTTCCCATTATTTTGAATACCGATTATTCATTTTCAAACGCATTTCGCAATCCAAAGTTTGTGGTAGATAACTCCATCTTTAAAAGAACATTGTAGATTCGTTGTTTTTGTCACGACTTACCTTTAAATCTTTTTATTTAAGAGATTGTCTTCAGTGTTCAATTTTTTCTTTAAATCTCTTTCAGTTTTTCCTACGATCACATTCTTATCAGCGTACATAAATACAAGGGAATTTTACCTTAAAGTTTCCCTGCTATATGAACAAACACTAATGATGACTTTAGAGTGCCAGCTATCATTTGCAACTTCACTTTGCTATTTTCCATAATAATTTTCGGCGTTTTTTCAATGTTTTCGAGAATAACTGCCTTAGAGGCCTTTGCCCTTCCAGAGCGCTCAGCATCATTGGTGTCGATACGACCGCGTGGTGAATTGAGCAAAGCATCGTTTTAGTGGTTATAATCGATGTAGCAGAGTCCCGGTAACACTTTTTGAGCCATTGCTCAGTTTGGACGGTATTTTTCCGATCAAATAACAGTGAGCAATTAATTCAGCAACACAAAATTGCTTTGAATACATTGTTTATAAAAATAAAAAGTAGTGTTAATTCAAGCACTATATCTCAGTTAATAATAATCCGAATGACATTGACATTTTGACAGTATGGTTTTGAAGGTTGGTACTACCGAAATGTCATGTGGAAAATACGTTAGAGTCGCCATCTCATGGTTAGGCCCGGGACTTTTGACCGGCGCGACGTATTTAATATTTGATAATATACATAAGTAAACATTTATTTATTTTCAGGTAAAACCAACAGACGTTTTTTGTCAGAAGGAAAAGCAGTATCTAGTTGAAAAAGCTGACCTATGTAAACCATCTTCAGCTCTCATTCTGTCGATAGTATTCCCAGTTGTAGCGTTCCTGATTTTAACAATAGTAACACTCGTATTATACATTTATTACAGACAGGAAGTAAAAATTTATTTATATGCCAAGAACATCTGTTTATGGTTTGTTACTGAAGAGGAGCTTGACGAAGATAAAGAATATGATGTCTTTTTAAGTTATGCACACCAAGATGAAGAATTTGTCCTTCACAATTTACTTCCAGTTCTTCAGCCACTCAGAACTTGCATTCACATTAGAGATTGGAAACCCGGCGAGATGATAATGACAAATGTTGAGTATTCCGTTATGAATTCTAGAAGAACCTTGGTCGTTCTCTCGAATAACTTCTTAGACAGCGTTTGGGGCATACAAGAATTTAAAACTGCACATACTCAAGCTATTAAGGAAGGACGTGCTAGAGTGATCGTAGTGAAATATGGCGAACTTGATCAAAGCAGGTTGGATGTAGATATAAAGGCATATCTAAATACCAACACTTACGTAGAATGGGGAAAACCGTGGTTCTGGAATAAGCTGAATTATGCTTTACCTCACCGTCAAGAAAAAGGATTCTGTAGATCAAATAAAAAACACGCTAGTATCATGTTGAAGATTGATGAAAAATTTGTACTTACTAATCCTCCGGTGAACCACGCTGAAAGTACTCCCCCCGTTATAACTTTGGACCCGGCTGTACTTAAAAATCATCCTTTAAACTTTCAAAAGAGTGACTTACACATTTCTTCCTCTGAAACTCCACTAGTTGTTAGTGTATGATTGATTTTTATCTAGTTTTGTGCCAATCGAATAAATAGGATAGATATAGACTATGACTCAATGTGAAGAGTCCAGATAGATGGTTTGAATGTGATGAAAAGTGCTCATTTACCTCTCATTGTAAAAAAATGTCGATCATGATAAATGTACAAATTTATTGCATAAATACTGATAAGCTGACTGTATCGTAATTAGGTAAATTGTGTTTTATTTGCACCAATTTTACATTTTTGTTTGTTTATAAAAACGATCCATCCAGAATTTTCTCTAACTTTGATAAATTTTTTAAAGAAAATTGAGATTTTTTATTTCTGCAATTTGTGACAGTCAAGGAGTCGAATTTTTGCTTAAATATTTCTTGTTATATTCTGCAGGTGTTATATTCTATAGTTCTATTTTGCGATGACAATTCTATTTTGCAGATCGTTAAGCGAGCGCGAGTAAGACACTGTCCATAACATATAGCAATACATAAAGGTCGACGGTGGTTCTCAACTATTTTACGTTAACAATTGCAAAATACTAATATGTTCTGTACACACTTACGAATAAATGAATGAATTAAAAAGAAAAGTAAATGAAAAGTATGCACAGCATTTAATTCCTAGCTAAATACTTTCGGCCTATAAAACTATCCTCAGAGCTTTGCTATAATATAATAACTTATATTGTAAATTTAAAACAATACCACTGCAAGTGAGGGATCCCATCGTTCATAAAGAGAAATAATTTCTTCGTCAAAATTTAAAAAAACAAAAAAGTTTCCAAAAACTTATTAAAATGACAGCAAAAAATTTAAATTCAGAACGAAAAAAAGGAAAATGTATCAGACTGTTTAAATTCAATTAAATAAGTCTTACCTTGAATGACTCTATTGTATATATCGATGGTTTAGTACACAAATGTAAGTGCATAAATATATAATTTGAGTTATTGAAAATTTAAAGTTTATTAGTTCGCCACAATTCACAGTAATATTCTAGGACATCTAATATGCTTTCCTACATTAGACTGTAGTGTTAGCTTAACCATGAAAATTTTAATTTGATATTTGATTATACAGTATTAAAAATTTTGAAAAATTAACTGAAATAATCTTATTACCTGTACTTGCCATATTTCGTGAAATACAATTCTCTTTATTTTTTAATTGCGTTACCACATTTCGCATAACAGAATTCTTTACTAAAAAAACGACAGGTCATCATCTTCAGTGGCATTAGAGCTCGTTATGAGCCAAGGCCTTCTTCAGAGCAATCTTCCATTCGCCCCTGTCTCTGGCAACTCTCTCCATGCTTTAACTCCGATGTATTTTAGATCATCCTCTATGTTATTTTTATACCTAAGTTTTGGTCTTCCCGCTGGTCCTCTACGGTCCAAAAATTTTTCTGATCGTTGCATCTTCATCTCGCCTAATTACATATCCAATCCATCGAAGGCGCGCTAATTTAATACATTTTACAACGTCAGGTTCCCCAAAACTTCTGTATAACTCAAAGTTGTAGCGCCTACGCTACAAACCCTGTTCTTGGACTCCTCCATATATTTTCCTTAGAATTTTTCTCTCCTAACGTTTAAGCAATTCTTGGTCGTTCTGTGTAAGTGACCACGTTTCTGACCCGTATGTTAACAGCGGCCTTATTAGTGTTTTATGTATGGTAACTTTAATTTTTCTTGGTAGTTTTGGGGCCATCTGTTTCCTCAAGCCATAATAGCACTTATTGGCAAGCACTGTTCTTCTTTTAATTTCTTCGCTGACATTGTTGTCTTTGGTCAGCAGCGAGCCCAGGTAGACGAAGGTGTCCACACCTTCCAGTTTCAGATCATCGATTAATAGTCTAGGTATCTGGTTGCCTGATCTAGTACAATACATATACTTGGTTTTCTGTGCGTTTATTTTTAATCTCATTCTCAGTGCAGACGCCCTTAGTGATCGAAATTCGTATAAAACTCACACCCATTGTGTGAGGAATAGGCAAAATTGTTTGCATATCAAAAGATATTGACCTAAAAGTTTTGTCTTCGTCTGCGCGTGATCTTTGTTTTTCCTCCGCTTTCATCTGCATATTGTGCCAATTGATTCTATTCACTTTTCGTTTTTTTTTTTTCTTATTTTTATTCTCTTTTATTTCCTTCGCGACATTTGCAAATATTTCGTTATCAGACTTCAACAACAGAGGATTCTGAAATAATAGCAACTTCACTACTTTTTTGTTCAGGTGTTTATAAAAAGATATTGCTAAAATATGGTTTACTTTAAATTAATTGCTAACCTTAACTTTAAAAGAAAACAAGAGCTGCCTATTTCCTTCCGATAGTTCACTATGTTTTTCACTTGGAACAGTAACATCTAAACGTTTAGGTACAATGGTTTGGATTACTTCTGCTAGAAAAATGATTTCATCGGTTCAAACATGGTGTGCATAATAACCCTTTCAAACTTAATCGCTGTCAAGTTAAAATCGCCCGGAGTCAAAAACCCGGAAGCCATTTGTAAAATAAAAGGAAACTTACCGTTATTAGAGTTTATATTGCCGGATAATAATATATTCACCAATTGTTTACCCCTAAAAGACGACATAATTGCAGCGAAATTAAAGCAACACTAACCTTACTTTTTACTGGAGACAAATGTGGTAATTGCATTAATGCTATTACCAAAGAATATAGACGCTTATATAAACGTCTATATTCTTTGTTAAAATCTTGATATACCTCGATCCACGGGACCCACCTCTCATTCTTGTTTGTAACGTTCGATCCACCCTGTTCAACCTTTGCCGACTTTCAAAAATAACAATGAACAATAATTCTTCTATAAGCGTCTATATTCTTTGCTATTACCCTATTACATTCAGCGCACATATGTATTAAGTGCTCTTACAACATGTGGAATAGAATTCTGTAGTGTAAAAGTACTTGGCACTTTTGGAAGATGACGCTGGTACCAACAAATTTAAATATTTTACTTGCTACTTGTGTGCATAAGAACATTCATGTCTGGAATTATATGTTAGTGTGTTTAATTCAATTTTACGAAAAATGTACTTACAACATCTGTGCACTAGATGATCGATATGTTCAAATTGACTGAAGGTCAATTGACAAGTTATCCCCAAAAACAATAATATAATTCAAGTTAGATGTTGATCCAAATTAAAAATTGAAAATTTAAAGGAAAATTAATGAATATACTCTCCCATTATTCATGATTATTCTCCTTTTTTAAGGAGAAAAGTCTGCAACAGTAAATATATTTGAGTTAAGCTATTAATACTGGAAGTAGGGATTTTTGTGTTGTATGTTTGTGCCAATGAATCTGTCAAAATACCGGACTATAACAATGATTCTAGTGTGTTGTTACCAGTACAATTTTTTTAGTATTGTTAAATCTCTATAGCAATTTTTTATGGCTTATAGTCAATATTCAACAATTTTTTATTGATCAAAGAAATATATTCTTTATAAAAAATCGCTTAGATTATTAAGCCGCCAAGGAACAAAAATTCTGCATCGTTTTTATTAATACATTATATCAAATTTAGGACAAAATTTGGATGTATCGTTTTGCTGGTGATTAGGTAAATATTGCTAGTAATCTAACAAGAAAAGTCGTTGTAATAAGTGAGTTTTCAGCAAGTGCAAATGTGAAACAAAGACAAAACAAAGTTTGTCTAAAATATATTTTATTAAGAAATGTGTTTAATAAATATATACTAAATAAACAACTGAAAGTAACTTAAAATATCATTGTTGTATGATATTGATTGTCTCGTCTCTTTGCTCATAATGTTTAGCATTTGGAATACAAAATTTCTAGTCAAAAATTTTTAATCATGTGAACTTTTAGAAATGGCGAATGTTACAAATATTGATCAAAAGTGCTGTGTTATTGTTTGGCATTCTGCTAATTCTAAACAAACTACATTGCCTATTGTATTTCCACAGCTGTTCATTTTCTAACCTTTAATTTCAGAATATTTTTTTTTTAACTTTTTACTGTCGATATATATATATATATATATATATATATATATATATATATATATATATATATTAACCAAGTGAAAGCTGATACATATATTTGAAGGCAGTTTTTTACTTTAGAAAAACTTATTTTCCTTTCGAAAATTTGTTCTTCTCTAGTTAAAATGATCTTTCAAACCACTCTTATGTTGTATATATAAACTATCATATCATATGCGTCTTTAATATACTTTAAATTAAAAGACCCACGCCACTTCTACCGCCCGCTGCCTATACCTATAGTAGTCTTCTTTAACGTTTTTATGGCCTTTCAGCCTCAAGACTTACTCTCTGTACTTATCTATGGCCATATCATTCAGCCTGTTTTGGCTTTAGTCACGTCTATATTTGCGATCTTACTTGTGGATATATAATATCCTCTAACTTATTACTGTTGTATTTGGGATATTTTTTGATTTTGCGACGTTTGGTGATATTCGAATTGATTTTTTTTCCTTCAAGTGTTACATTGAGTCTCAAAATTTATACTTTCTGTATCTTTTATCTAGACTAAAGCTATAAGTCCTGTTACCTTATCTTCAAACATTCCGTTTTTTGGATCGAAATAACGAAATAACGATTTTGGTCAAAAACAATTTTGATCCTTAAATTTTCTGCTATTAATCCGGAGATTATACAAAAAACTGACCAAACTATAATAACATCTTCGATGACGAATTCGTATTTAACGTTAAAGTTCTTGTCCTCAAATATCTTCAGAGGCCCCATAACCAAATCCGATAGCGCCTCTATACGAAAGAAAAATACGAGTAAAATCTGTAAGTTTGTGAAATTAGAACATGGATGCGCAGATATAACTTTCTGCTACAGAACATATGCAAGCACAACTTCGGTGGGAAAGTGCAGCCACTGAAAATAAATGTAGTAAAAAAATCACAAGCGACTAACCGAGGGTACGAGAAAACAGGTTGGGTCAAAACCATCGAGCAAAAAGACAAAAGAGGGAATCTAATCGTTATGAAAAGGCGACCAAAAAAGTGGCCTCTGATGGCGGACATATCCGGAAATGCGAATGCGCCAAATTTAAATTTTCCGACACTTATTAACAGTAGCTATAAAATAGTTTTCAGAATGTGTCTTAGACGAGAAAATTTTAATTAAATATTAACAATAACAGTCTAAAATGTGAAACAATTGTTAAAAAACTTCAATATAAATAAGATTTCATGTGACAGTTGGGACACATAATAACATAACCCAACTAAATTTGATTTCTTAAACAAGGAAAGACTCTCTTTCCTTTTTTAATTTGGCCTCTCAAGATGACACTTCCTGTCTAACAATATTTTTGCCCCCACTACCTTTACATTCCCTCTTTTGTCTTTTTGCTCGATGGTCAAAACTCAGGTGAATAGATTGGGCGACGCAAGATGTCAAGAAAATCGTTAATCGATCATAAATATAAAAAAACAATCCTTTAGTTCGGTACTTCCGTCTGTCTATTCATCACGGGATAAGTGTAATCAATACTGCAGCAGATACAAAAAAGGGACATGATTCATTATTAAAATTTTGTGGAAGAAAATTATGAAACTGCAAGTTTTGTATTTCCGGTCACAATAAAAAGAATTTTAAATTCGTCATTAAAAGAATGATTATGATCTAGAAGGTAAAGTGCGTATGTAGAATCTGTTTTTCTATTATTGAAAGTCCTTTTATGTTCTGCTATTCGTTTATTAAAATTTCTACCAGTTTGACCGATGTAAGTTTTTGGGCAGTCGCCACATTTAAGTTTGTACACACCACTGTGTAAGTGTTTTTTATTTTGGCTCTTGTTGTTTTTAATATATTTGCCTAGGTTGTTATTTGTTCTGAAAGCTGGTGTTATTCCTTTCTTTTTTATGTGTTTGGCTATTTTTGTTGATATTTTTCCTGTATATGTAATCGAGCATAAGATACTGGGTTTTTCATTATCTACCTGAAAAATTTAAAGGCGGCTCCACCGAAATAATATAGAAATGAATATTTAGATTAGTGTCAGGTTCGTCTCTCTAACTGGAACTCAACGAGGTTTTAATTTAACATAACTCTCTGTCAGCAAAGAGTTCTTAATACATTTCTCTTTTCTTTTCAAAGCGGTATGGTTTTTATAGCATCAAACCGGGTAAGTTTATTTAACATATAGTGTACATAATATCATAACGCGTGAATGTCATGTTTAAAAAACTATTGTAAAATTAGGAATGTATTCCAAGGCGTGTCATACGGACCCACTTTAAATTACAACGAAAGTAAACATCTAATTTAATCTATGTTATGAGTTACTAATTAATTGAAAAGATTTTATTCCCCTGACGCTACATTAGTTTATAAATAAAAACTGTTTTACTTCTAAACTATCAACTAAAAGCGTATTTGGATTTCTTAAATTTTTTCATAAAAGTTAATATTGCAGTTATGTCGTTTCTTTGTAAACAAAGCTTGTTCGTTATAGGACATATTCTCAAAAATAAAAGTTTCTTAATGCTAACATATCAAAAGAGACTCTCGTATAATTTTAGTTGTATAAAAAGTAATGTGGATATTGTTCTTAAGCTATTTTCTTGTGGCATTTTAACATTATTTACTATTTTTATTGAGAAAGAACCACAATTTTAGTTGAAAATACGTTTAAAATTTATTTTGACGTTTCGATTTGTTAAAACTTCAAAATAAACGTATTTTGAATGGAAATTGTGGTTGTTTCCAAATAAAATTAGTAAATAATATTGACTTAAATACGGTGCTATACTTTGTTCCATTTTTATTTTTAAAATAAAAATGATATAACTCATTTTTGAATATTTTAGAATTTATGTAGAAAGTTAAATATTATATGGCTTTTGTGTCCATGTGGTCGTAAATATATCATTCCAGAAGAAGATTTAGAAATCAGTCCTATTTTGTTAAAACATCGTACATACGTTGGAAATAAAAATGACAGTAAGCAAAAAATATACGAAAATAACGAATTAAAATTTAAGTACCATTGCAGTTTCCGTAAACGGCTTTTACATCTTTGTTATACAGGGTGATTCTATGGAAGCTCCAATTAGAAGTTTTAGGGAAACTTGACATAATTGATATCGGAAAATTTAGAATGGGTTTTTGGATATGCCCAATTAATCTAAAATATTTAAAGCCTCCTATCACTTTGTTTATACCGGAAGTTAACGAAAACTTTCTTATTTTAAATATAACTTTCTTATTTTAAAATGGTACGCATCTCTATAAAAAGAGCTCTTGAGAATGCTCTGAATATAAGGTTAGGCTACGTTACACCGAGTGTTTTACGAGATATTTACGAGATGATTTTATTATGGAACAGTGTCCAATTTGACACCCTGTATTTTTATAAATAATACAATTGCAAACATTTCGTTAAGTACAAATTTTAACATTGTGTAAAAACTTTAACATGTTGTGGTTAAAATAATATTTAATGTAGAAGGTGATTCAAAATGCCTAATTAAAAATTTCTAACTTTTTTAAGTGAATCACCTTGTATGTTATGACATTATTAGAAAAAACTTAAGTTTAGTCAACTACTTCCTATACCCAAATTTTACAGTTATTGTGATATTTAGTTTTAAATGTATAGATTAAATGTTTGTATTCTAATTTTCACTATTATTGTATAGCGTGCCATGAAAATTTTAGTTGGCAGTTCTCACAAACATAAACTTGTTTATCTGTCTATAATTTACGGGAACTGAAAACTGTCAACTATAATTTCCAAGGCACGCTATACAATAGTAATAAAATTATAATATAAATATTTATTATATACAGTAAAGGCTTAATATCTCAATGACTGTTAGATTTAGGTATAGTAAATATTGTAGTTAACTAAACTTAAAGAACAGTTGAAGTTCTTTATAATAACGTCATAACATACACGGTGTTTCAAAAAAAGAAAACACCGCCTCTAGGATAGATAAAAAACTGAAAAATAATTGGGGTTTCCTTATTACAAATTTTTTATAACGCCATCCGTTTTCAAGATTGAAAAAAAAAGAAAAAATTTGGAGAAAAAAAAAAGGTTACACATTTTTTACGATTTTGCCTAAACTGCTGGCAACATTGCAATGAAATTTTATACGAATATATTTTGGAAGCTGATACATCCCATGAATTTGTTTTTATATCTGAATCTCATAGAGGGCGCTATTTACTCAAAAAGGTACTCCTGGTAAAACTCGATAATGTGCACGGTTTTCGGGATATTTTGATTTGAAAATTATGAAATAATAACCGATGCCTGTATAAAGTAACGATAAAGTTATTAATTAAAAAATATTACAATAAGAAAATTAAAATAAAGATCAAGAACATAAAATAAAATTCAATTAGAGTAAGTGTTCAAAATGTCCTCCATTTTCACGAATACGTCTATCCTTTTTTCTAAAGAATCATATAATCTTCTAAACGATTGTTGATCGGCTATGATCTCATTAAAGTAACGTTGAATTCTGTCTTCCAATTCTTGATGTGAATGAATTTACCTCTGTAATATAGACTTTTTCTTAACATACGACCAAACTGTGTAGGACAAGGGATTAAAATCACATGTCCTAGGTCAGGAGGTCAATGAATCGGAGCTTCTATAACTGTACTAATCCATCGATTCGGGAAATGGTTATATAACCAGTTAGTACACCTTCTTAAAGTACGGTGGAGCTCCATCGTGCATAAAAAATAAAGATCTTCGCTCGTTTAGTGTTACATCTTTTCACCATTTCAATTTCCAGATAGAATATGATAAAATATTAATTTGTTACCTAAAGTTGCTGTCCAAACATTAACTTTAAATGTGTTTGTAGGGTGATGCCCTTTTGACTCGTGGATTCTCATCACAGCAGTGGTGTGTTATAGGAGTTAAACATACCTTGTGTATCAACAAAGGGCTGTCCTTTCTTGTAATGTTTCACAAAAATCCACTCTAACCGGTAGATCGTCTGGCAAGAGCCCTTGGACTTGTCTGTAATGATAAGGATGTAGCTGCTGCACTTTAACTTTCCATCAAGTACTTGAAGAAGTCGTATTTGTTTGTCTTGCTCGATCTTGATCAAGTAAATTAAAAATAATACTTTATTACCCAGTAATTGTTGTTGTTGTTCTTGGTCTACCAGAATTTATTTTATTTGGGCTCACATTTCTAGTTTCTCGACTACGCCGTTCAACGGCATGTTTTTTTACGCCTAAGGTTATTAATTTCTCGGTGTATTCAACATTTGAGTACATTTTTATTAACAATATCTAATTTTACAAATACCAAGGTTTCAAAAATGTAATTGTTTTTGACTTATCGTCATAACAATCAATAAATGTCAGTTTCCCATGACAAACTTAGAGAAAATCGAGATATACCTATTAGAATTTTATCATTACTTTATGCCAGAATCGAGTTTTACCAAGAGTACCTTTTTGGTGTAAAATAAATTGTATGATGTTTAAATTCACTTGGAATTTTGATTAATAATTCCAACCTTAAAAAAGTTATGTTAAATAATCTTGGTATGAACCTTATAAGTAGCGCCCTTTATGAGAATCAGATATAAAACCAAATGCATGGCACATATCAGCTTCCAAAACATATTCGTATAAAATCTTTTACTGAGCAAACCCCAACTATTTTTCAGTTTTTTACCTATCCTAGAGAGGGTGTTACGTTTTTTTGAAGCACCCTCTATAGGAAGATCCAGTTAAGATAGTTGAGAAAGTTTTAAATACGCTTTTTGGAATCTTCTTGTGTATTGAATATTATTTTATCCAGAAAATATTGAAATTTCATCAAAATAAACATAACTAAAAAAATGTGCTTGCTAAACAAAATATTCGCACTTTTAGTATTTGTAAAGATACAGGTTGTCATATGGGACACTGTTTCATAATAAAATTGGTCATATTTCTTAAAACGCTGTGTAAAGTAGCAAAACCTTATATTGAGAGAAGTCTCAAGAGCTGTTCTATCGAAATGTGTAATAATATGTAAGGTAGCTATTATATTTAAAATAAGGAAGTTTTAGTCAACTTCCACTATAATCGGAAGTGGTAGTAGGCTCTAAATTTTCAGCTATTAGCTATGTCAAGTCTCCCTAAAACATCTAAATATAACTCCGAAAGAATCACCCTGTACAGTCTTGTATGTTATTTAACATTTCGTTATACCGCTATCAAAAAAAACATACTGCTAATTCTTTATTTCTGTATTGTAATATTTATTTCATACTGTTCAGTATTTTGCAATTTCTGCACTGAATTCGAGTCTATAAAGTAATTTTGTCGGCTCAGACTCAGAAAATTCTGTGAATGGCAGGGCTGGTTTTCATTTTTCTAATGTAAAACTTCTAAAATGTTTAATATCCTAGCATTATATCTTCGGTAATTGACGCAACTATACATATTACTTCCAGTTTTTAAATTCTTGATGTTCTTTAACATATCTTGTAACCGATTTGGTTATGATTAATTGTGCCGTTGCTTTATCTGATTTCATTATTTGTTCGGAAATTTTTTATTTGAAAAAATTAACTAAATGGTATTTATCAATATAAATATATAGTATAACCGGATGAAATTGTTTAAGAGAGTATGGAAGACTCTTTTTTGGTACGTAATCAAATTATTTTAGAAAAAACAGTACGAAATAAAATATTACATCTCTGTTAACGTTTCTAACAGTTCTCATAGAACTTCCAAGTAAGTATCTTTTTACCGTTACCATCAGTTAACCGGACTAGTGCTTTAATCGTTTTGTTTTGCAGTAAATATGTTAGACATAATTTTGTTTTCAATGTACTTTCTAGATTTTATTTTAGTTTGTGTTATAGTTAAAAAGCTGTTAATTTTAGCATCAGCGAAAAGACTGAAAATGCTTACAGATTTCACTCATTTTTTTATACTAATGTTGGTAGTTGTAATTGTTGCCGCATAGGGGCCTTACAATTGTTTTCTCAATCTTCTTTATACAAAATATTGTGATCAATAGTGTTTCATTTTAAATAACTAAATACTCAATCATATACAATACATAACATTGACAAATATAGGTTAGTCAAATTGAACAATGTTTGAACTTATCCCTTATTATTATTAGACTTATTTTAACTAGTTTTTTCCTACAGAATGAGTTAGGTCATTTTAAGACAAATTTCTTCATAAGAAAACAACTATCAAACGGTAGAAATGTATTGGACTTTTATCGTATTTTTTTTCTATCGATACAATTGTCCAAAATCTTCATTAGTAATTGTTTTTTATCCGGTTTTCATAGCGTCTTACGTCTTCCAGTCCGTAGTGTCCATTTTCGTTTGTCGTTCCGAACTCTAGACTAAAGACTGTATCTTGCTCTTTGAACGCCTCCTAACCATGTCTGTTCTGGTATTCTTCTTTGACTTCTTTTAACTAGTACCTACCCATTTTATTATTTCCTTAGGAAGTCGTCTATAATCCATTCTTTGGACATGGTCGTACCAAGTGGTTTATGTCAATTCATACAAAGTTAATTGAAATTCTTCCGTAGATATTGCGTTGGTATCTTAGGTATTAAACTTTGTTTATTACCTATTTAATAATTAAAATTTGTTTTGTTATTAAACTTACAACTGTCACCTTTACTTCTCATATCTAGTGGTTTTTGATTATGGCATATTCCAATATGTCAAAATTAATTTGTTACAAAGTATATTTTTATACTTCAATAGATTTCGTTCGTTTATGTTATTGTTTACGATTTAGAAAAGGAACATGTGCTATATATGCATGCAATTACACCATTGTATTAACTTTGCTAACACGATATTCACTGATCTATTTAAATATATTGTTTAGGCAGTATATCCTGCAGCTACTATTTAGCTTACAGCTGCCAGATTTTGTTCAATAATTTCTGTACGTCTTGTTTTATTACTATGTGGAATTGTGGTCATTTCTTCTCTAACGTGTACCATCAAGCTATATTTCATCATGGCGCTGTCAATTCTTTTCACGAACTTAAAACTGAGCACCTCTTTGTATTATGCGCTTCTGTCTTAAAATTTTCTAGCCATCTTCATCTTCTCTATTTCTCGCACATATTATCTGGCACTTTTGCATCTATCTGGAATTTTTATAGCTTGACGATCCTAGCCTATTTTTTATTCCCATTGTTCAGTTTTTAACCTATATAAGAACTCATTTTCTCTGCTATGTACCTTAGTCTCTTACCCTTACTATTTAGTATTTTCTACCTTTCTTTTACCTTTATTATGTTCTATCAATAACAAATCATTCCCATTCATAAATCAACAAGCATTCTGTGTATAGTTGCAGCATGAGACTGAGATCTGAAATCTATGAAATTGTTACTGTCTCTTACACCTGTCTCAACATGATTACTCCATTATATATATTTGCGCAAATCCTAACTAATCAATACATATATATATATATATATATATATATATATATATATATATATATATATATATATATATATAATAAATTGGACAATGACTTTGGTAGGAATTGCGTGTTCGTCCAAGTATCATTGACTAACCTATTGTACATAAATTTGTAAAACCCTATCGAATATTTAGCTAAAAGAAAATATTTTTATGATATAAAAAAATTATTATTTCTGATTAAATTAAACATATGTGCAATTTTATATTTTTTCGTTATTATTTTTTACTTTGTGTACATATAGTTATATTTGTAATTTTTATAGTTTATAAGAGATTTAAAACGCTATGATTTTGTGTTACAAAAGATATGAATAAATATTTTTAAGCAGCTAAGGTTTTTAATAGTAACCATCCATATGCAATACACAAAATAGGAGATATCTGTGAATGCTTGAATGATCTAACCACAGAGAAATTACGCTTCTAAATGCAGCGTATAAAATATTTTCGATGGTACTAATCTACGTAGCTACCTAGTATGGTATCATATTCAGAACTAATTGTAGGAAAATACTAGGCTGGTTTCAGAGGTGGTAAATCGACAATTCATCAGATTGCAAGCCTGAGACAAATTTTGGAAAAAACACTGGAATATGGCATTGATACAATACAAAGCAGACTACGACTCTGTAAATAGAAAAGAAATGTTCAAAACAATGAAAGAGCTAGGAATACCAAATCAATTGGTAAATTTAACAAAACTAATTTAACAATGAAAGACCTAGGAATACCAAATCAGTTGGTAAATTTAACAAAACTAACTCTTAAAAAAGTTGAATATAGAGTACGAAATTCGGAGGGAATTGTCTAAACGTTTTAAAACAAATAACGGGCTGCCTCAGGGAGACCCTCCCTCCTATATACTATTCAATCTGGCTCTGGAACAAGTAATACATGTCACAAATCACAACCACTGGTTCAACATATGAATAATAAATCATGGCAAATCCTTGCCTTGCCTATGCTTATGGGATCAATATTGTTTGGAAAAGGGAAAACGCTGTACGAGAGGCGTATGTAATACTAAAAGAATCAGCTACAAAATACCAACAAAATGAAGTATAGAGTGTTAGTCAAAAGTCCGTTTCCTCCCCTCGTATCTTTTGAACGGTTATACCACAGATTAACAAAACACATGGTCTGTTAATCTGTGGTTATACTTATAATAGTGAAATTTTGAGGGAGGTAATAAACAGACGTAGGCTTCTTAACTAGTCATAAGAAGTGACGTAATAGTGACAGATGACATTACAGCGCCACTGTGACAGATAATTTTAAATAGGACCCTATGGCAAATGACCTCGTTTGAAAGGTATTGAAAATACCTATTCAACCATACTAATTTTATTTGAGTTTAAGCTCATTTTGATGAATAAATTAAATAAATACTAAAATTGTAGTTTCGCATTTAATTAATAAATATTAAAACCTCCGCCTCTAGTTGCTTGTCAAAAGTTAACGTTTTTTGTTTTTACGTCAACGTCAACTTTTTTAACAATTAACTAGAGGCGTTAGAATATTTATTAAATAAATGCGAAACTACAATTATTTTAATATACCTATTCAATCACACTAATTTTGTTTGGATTTAAGATGATTTTGATGAATAAATTAAATAAATATTAAAATTCTAGTTTGGCATTTAATTAATAAAGATTGTAACGTCCGCCTTTGGTTATTTGTCAAAAAAGTTGACGTTTGTCAATTCGTTAGTTGTTTTTACTTTGCACAAGCGTTTATAGCTCAATATTTAATTTCTGCTTCTGCTTAGTTTAGTCAATTTTCTAGTTATTTTTAATTTGCAAACCCGTTTATAACTGAATATTTAGTTTCAGTCAGTTTAGTCAAGTTGTTTTTAATTTGTTGTTCTTAGTTAATATTTAGTTTATAATAAAATTAAAATTAATTTATTGGATTAAAATTTTTACAAAGGCAGAATGGTACGTAATGTAGCCGACAAAGTAGCAGCTGTGTTAATAATTGGTGAATGTGGAAATATTTTCCATGCAGCGGAACGTCATTTTAATAAGAGGTACCCCGATCGCCCTACATCGAGAGCTTATTTGAGGAAGCTTCTTCGGAAGTTTAAACATACAGGTAGTGTTCAAGATGTCAAACGATCTGGTCGACCAACAATTAGTGATGACAAAAAAATTGACATATTTTCAGAAATGGTAGTGAACCCTACTTCTTCTACAGCTCAAGTTGCATGTATCTATAGAATCAGTCAAAAGACAGAACACCGAGTGTTGACTGAAAACAAATTTCATCCATACAAATTAAAAATTGTGTACTAACTTTCAAATGACCCAGACCGAAGACTAGAATTCTGTGAAAATATGTCCCAATAAAATTAACCAAGCCCGATTACATAAAAATATTTTGTTTTACTGACGAAAGTACTTTTTCTCTCAATGGAAATGTTAACACACACAATGTGAGGTATTAAACTGACTTAAATCCTCACGTCTTTCATGAAACACATACTCAATTTCCAAAAACAAAACATAAATGTTTGGTTAGGTATTTTGGGAAACCACATAATTGAGGCCTGTTTTTCTCAATACTAACTTAACCGGTGAAGTATATCTGGAGATGTTACAAAATGCAATTGAACCGTTAATACTTGAAATTCTGGAGGATAATCCAGATGAATTCGGCAACTTGGAAATAACGTTTCAACAAGATGGTGCTCCTGCACACCATTATGGTGCAGTAGGACGTTACCTAGATGAGGAATATTGTGTTAGATGGATTGGACGACGAGGTACGATAGAATAGCCAGCTCGGTCACCGGACTTCACACCATTAGATGTTTTTCTGTGGGGATAGTTAAAATCTAAAGTTTACGCTACAACACTTGACAATATTGACATTTTGAAACAACGAATTGTTGAAGAATATAGGGAAATTTCCCCCGACACATTTGAACGAGTACGGCAAGAGTTTGGAAATAGGATGCATTACTGTCAAGAACTAGATGGAGCACATTTTGAACACTTACTTTAAGAACTGGTTGTTAAATATTTATTAATTAAATGAGAAGCTACAATTTTAGTATTTATTTAATTTATTCAATAAAATGAGCTTAAACATAAACACAATTATTATGACTGAATAGGTATTTTTAATACCTTTCAAACGAGGTATCACTTGCCATAAGGTGCCATTTAAAATTATCTGTCACAGTGGCGCTGTAACGTCATCTGCCACTATTACGTCACCTGTTATGACTAGTTGAGAAGCCTACGTTTGTTTATTACCTCCCTCCAAATTTAACTATTATAACAATAACCGTTCAAAAGATACGAGGGGGGGAACGGACTTTTGACTGGCACTGTATGAAAATAAGTACGCAACCACAAATCCTACAGCAACTTGTTATAGAAAACGACATCATCAAAACAGTGAACAAATGTGTATACCTGGGAACACTCGTTAACACTGATAATAATAATACCGCGGAGATAAACCGCAGAATTTGCACGGCCAACGGATGCTATTTTGGCCTCAATCTCGTTAAATCCTCAATTATATCGAGAAATGCAAAAACTCTTCTTCTTAGAATGTCGTCTCCCTACGGAGGTTGGCAATCATTATGGCTATTTTTATTTTTGAACTTGCTCTAAACACATCAATGGTTCTGCATTCATACCAATCACGTAGATTCTTCAACCAAGAATTCTGCCTTCGGCCAACAGATCTTCCTTGAATCTTTCCCTGTATTATGAGTCTCAAAATTTTATATTTTGGTCTCCTTATCACATGGCCTAGGTATTCCAGTTTTCTGGTTTGTATAGTGGCGATTAGTTATGTTTCTTTACCAACCCTATCCAGTACTTCTTTATTTGTAATTCTATCAGCCCGTGATATTTTTAATACTTTGCGGTATAACCAGAGTTCCAAAGCCTCGATTCCTTTTAAATTGATCTTTTTGATGTTCAAGTCTCAGCTCCATATAACACTATTGAAAATATATAACGTCCAAGGGTACGTAGTCCATTTTCCAAATTAAGATTTCTGCACACTAAGAGTGGCTTCATTCGTATAAATGCTGGTCTGGCAATGTCTATTCGCCTGTTTATTTCTGCAGTATGATCATTGGTTTCATTGATCAAAGTTCCAAAGTACTGATATTTTTCTACTTGTTCTATCATGTTACCATTAATTGTCAATATGTGGTGTATATTTTGTGGTCTTTTTGTCATAAGCATATATTTCGTTTCTTTTTAACGTTTATAGTAATTCTCATCTCAGCACTATTCATACTTAAGCTTTCTATTAGATGTTGTAGATCTTTTATACTCATTGCAATGATCACAGTGATTTGCGTATCGTAAGTTGTTAATTAATTTTCCGTTAACGGTAAGTCCCGCTTTGATGTTATTCAGTGTGTTTTTGAAAATTTATTCAGAATATAAGTTAAAATGGCGATAAAAGGCATCCCTGTCTAACTTCTCTACAGATCTTCACTTCTTCTTCTTCAAGTGTTGCCCAGCAATTTGAATTATGGCACTTTGGTTCCAACATAATGACATTTTGTGTCAAAGTACAAACACAATTTAGCAAGATTAGCTAGTAATACAAAAATTAGCAAACGCAAATATATATGTCTATGTTGACAAAACGTAGATATCAACTCAAGCCACCGTGATGCTAGAAGCATTGTGCTGCCAGTTTTGTGTTGGAGTTGGATGTATTACAGTCAATAGTATTTGATATCACAGATGAGGAGTAGTTCTTAAAAACGTCCACCAAAGATTGACGAAAAATTTCAGTAATATTGCACCTCTACGAGTAACTCAAGTTTAACTGGTTTCGTTCTCTATATAATTTTATTCCAGGTGAGCCATTTTGGATCGAGGCATAGGTTGCTTTGGCTGTCAATAAATACCAAGTTAAAAGATTAAAGTAAAAATATATTAACATATTCGTTTAATTATTTTAACAATAACAAATACCTCCTAAAATTAGTACAAAAAATAATTAAAATATGTAATAAATAACAAAACTACATGACCTAATATCTCACTGTTTATCTATTTCATATGTATCAATACTTCCACTAATAAAGAATTGTACCCAAGAAACCTTGGATCTATAAAATTATGAATAATATAAATGAAAAATAAAATATTGTACAACCAAAATTGTAGATTTTTTGATATTCGTATATTTATTAAATATTCCAGAAACATCAATATATAGTATATTGATTTAAAATAAATTTTAAAAACGTAAGAAACAGTACAACCCTACAATTTGAAGTTGAATGTTGTATTTTTATAATCCGGAAATGTATAACTCCAACAAAAGTATCCTCATCCTTGAGTTTCTCTAATTTTTTTTAAATACCCATTTTCTTGAATAATATTTTTGTAAAAGTTATAATAAACTAGATTTTTACGTTTTATAGAAGCATTAAATAATTCTAAGATATTTAAATTTATTCTAAGCGATTTTAATTGAAGGGCTTATTGCTATATAATGACAAGCCACATTTGTTCATTTTCTGGATATATTTTAAGAAATATAATGCTAAGCCACAGGGTAAGTAGTTCCGCAATCAAATCACAGATGACAGTACAGGAACCGTATCATTATATTGCACAGTGGTGTTTCTGTGAAATATTTTATACAGATAGTGACAAGCCACTTTCTAATGTAGCCGCCGCCTACTCGCCAACCTGTGACGATAAAAACGGTGTTTTTTGTGAAAATATGGTGCAACAGGTAGCACAAATAGCAATAATGATGGACATAGTGATCCACCATTAGATTGTAGTGATCAAGATCCAAATTAGAATCCAGATTCAACGGTAAGCGTATTTTTTTTTGAAGTGTGGCGTATCACATTCTACCTTTTAAATATTTTAATAACTATTTTACGAAAACATTTTTCGTTTTTATTGTGTGAATATGTAAACAAAGTAAGAATGGCAACCACCATTATTATAATGGTAAAATTAATATTATGATTTTTATGATATAGTGTGGTTTGTCATAAATAACATATTGAAAATATTCTTTTTTTTTCAGGACGATTCGGAAAGTGTTTCCAGAATATCCAGAGTTTCCAAAGTGAGAATATTTTCAAAGGCAATAATCTAGAAAACTTAATAGGCGAAAATGCAAAAAAATCATCCCGTTGGCGAAAACGAAAATCATCTGAACACAAAAGAAACCAAAGAAAAGTAAAATGTAATAAGGGACAGGAATATTATAGTGAAAGCACAAACAAAGTGATGGGAGCTCGAGAAATTGGACTACCTTGCCTTTGTTCAAGACAATGTGCAACAAAACTTAACGAAAATCGAGAAATTATTTTTACACAATTCTATGCATTAAAATTTGTAATAAAAAATGACATTATCCGAAAAAAACTAAAAGGGCAGTGTCTGGAAGAAAATAGAGTGTGGAATACTATGTCGCTGTCAATACAGAAACCATCAACATATGTAAATCCGAATTTATGTCCGTTGATGGTCTTCACCGATCTAGAGGTAGAACAAATAATATTGTATCGCAATTAGCTTCAGGTACTCTTGTGCCCAAAATGGATGGTCGTGGAAAACATATTAAATCAAACAGAATAAGCGATGAAGCTATTCAGTATGTTAAAGACCATATTAACCTTATTCCTAAGTATCGCTATAGTCGATCTGATAATCTAGGAAAGACTTATTTAAATAGTGGTATGTCAGTAACTCGTTTATATGAAGAGTTTTGTGTTACATGGTGTGAACGTAAGGGTATATTATCTGTTTCTGCATCGACATATAGGAAAATCTTTTGTACCGATTTTAATATAGTTTTTAAGTTGCCAAAATCCGACACCTGCAAGACATGTGATGAAACGCCGATTAAAATAGAAGCAGCAAAAGTTGAGAATAATGACAAATTAACAGCTTCTTTGACGACAAATTTAAATGTTCACAAAGCACGGACAAAAGCAATGTACGACTTGCTAAAAACGCAAACTGCTGATGCAAAAACCAATGTTAAAAAATGAGTTGTAACATTTGACTTACAACAGGCCCTGCTAGTACCGAAACTGACTACAGGAGTAGCTTTTTACTGCAGAAAAGTATGGCTTTATAATGTTGGTATACATGACTGTGGTTCGGGAAAGGGACACATGTTTATATGGACACAGCTAAAAGAGGTAGTGATGAAATTGGAAGTGCTGTTTTAAAGTTTTTATCTAATAAGTTAGGCATTGATGAACTGGTGTTGTTCACTGACAATAATTGTCCGGGACCAAATAAAATTTGGACGTTAATGAAATATAAAATAATCAGAAAGGAAATTTAAAAAAAAATACCCACCACTTCCTGGTTAGCGGCCACACGCACTTACCATCAGATCGGGACTTTGCTCTCATAAAAAACACCATCGGAAATATGCTTCACTAATATATTCCCCATGAGAGTAGTACGATATAATTAAAAAACCTAATAAAAAAATCCTTTTGAGTTCACAATAATGGAACAAAATGACTTTAAACACATCAGTATACTACAACAGAATGCCAAAAGAGGGACCAAAACTGACGGCGGTAACAAACTTGATTTTTCAGGGGTGTTTTCATTTATGTTCGACATTAATACTCCCAATCCTTGTTTTGTTAAGTACGCTGTTTATGGTGCATACCAGGAAGTTAATTTATTAAAAAAAGGAAGGCCGGATCTACTAACGCTCGATTTAAGTTAACACTTAAATATAAAGAGCCTGTCAAAATTTCAAAAAAAAAAAAAAGATGGACAACATAAAAACGTTATTGCCATATATACCGCCCCTATATCACCATTATTATGAATCCCTTCAGCCTGACCAAAATGAAGATGGTGAACATAATTCCAGTTGGTTCATGTATATCAAAAAGTGTTTGTCAAAAATTGTGTGTATATCAAAAATTTTTCTTTTTGTCAAGGCACATAAAAAATGTTAATTATGTGTTTTTGAGCATACCAATGCAAAATTTATGTTTATTTGTAGTTTATTACATTTGTTTCAATTAAACCAGTCAAATATAGAATAAATATGTTTCTGATTTTATAATTTTTATTTAAAATTTAACACTGATTTACTCTGGATCACCTTTTTGTGACTTATCATTATATAACAATAAGCCCTTCAACTAGACACTTAACGTCTCCGGTCAATGCATATCCGGAACATGAGGGAGTGGGGTGTCGACTAGAAAGGTACTCATACTATGACTATAGTAACTTCTATGGAGAACTTATGTGAATTTAAATGAAGCACTAGACAGCAGAAGCACAGATTTAAATGAAGATACGTACTTTTGTGTTAATATGTGCTGATAAAGAGCTTTTAATATCGGAAAGAACTTTATTGGGAAAAAAAGCTGAATTTCCTAAATACAAACTTGCTAGCGTACCTCTCAGAGCATAAAAGTGAGGATCCCGTCTTAGCAAAGAAAACAAAGATTAAAGCTAAATAAATTTCATTGTCCACAATGAAATTGTTTATTTTATTAAAATGATATCGAATTCAACTTTATCAAAGCTGGTATAATAAAAATGTCATTCGAGATTGTACATAATAGAAAGTAGGCAAGAACATATTAAAATTAGAAATATAATATTATTAACTCATTCCAAGTCACTGTGGCTTCATTTCTTTTTCTCGCTCCGTTTTTTCCAATGTATGCAAATATCATGTTGATAATTTTTAGATTTTTTTTTTATTTGATTGAAGATAAAAATCAACAATTAGTATGGTTGTAATGATTCTTAAATAAAAACGAATATTATGTCTAAAATATACATTTCGATTTACATAAAATTTATTACCTTTTAAGTTCCTCTAGTGTTATGGTTATTCAACATTAGTGTGATACAACAGGTTTTTCGAGAAAGAGTACTTTTGATATCTACAATTTTCAACAGGAAAAAATTATTTATACTTTTGACACAAAATAACATTGATACTCTTAATTTTACGATACGATTCCCTCAATAAGAAAGAATTCACATGCTTTTTTGCATGACAATACTGGTAAATTTTAGAGCACAATGCATTAAAATAGTATTACAATATACACTGTATTGTGTTAACTTTTTAGAGACGCAAAAGAAGTTCATCTTGAAGTTCCAAGATCTTCTTACATTTTTTTATTTCAGTTTTTTCACCTAAAATCATTGCTCGGATATTAGAGATTAATGTTAGTAGTATAATCAGTTCTTTCTAATTTGTTTTTTAAAAATGTTATGTTAATTTCACAATGTAATATACATTTCCAGTTATTTTGGCATATTTTTCACATGCTTCCAAAATATCACTTTCCCATTGGCATTACTTTCCTTGATGGATTGATTTCTTATGTTATTCTTAAACAGTGAGGCAATAGTATTCTTCTTTGTCTTTTCAATTTATGTTTTCTTCTATATTTCTTGATACAAGTGCATTCACTGACATGGTTTCTTTATTTCAACTTTTTTTTAACGGAAGTTAAAATTTAAAAAATTAGATCCTCTAGTCTCGTGCGGTGTAATTTGGTGAAGTCCTTCCGAGGATTAGGAACCACAACTAGAACTGAGATATAAAATCTATTTAACGATTCGGATCCAGCAATAAAAGTTAGGTGAAGAAAAATTAGGAAACCGGATGATTTTACTTCCAGCTATGAGAAAACTAAAAAAACCACATTTATTCGTAAATTATGATAACTAGTTGTTATTTATTATAAATAATTTTGCTGAGCTGAGTGTCTTAATGGTTAAGATAGACTTAATATTAATTGGGCTTTGTCCGCACAGGTTCGCATCCTATAGAGAGCCTAATGTTTTTTTTTTATTTTTATATACAAATAAACTGAAAAAAATTGTGACAACTCAAGAAATTTTAATTCAGCACTACGCGTGTCCAAAAGAATCTTTATTAAGCTGCTCTGTGTTGACGAGTTTATTAGTTCGATCCATAAACTGTTGTAAAAGTTAATATCGTCGACTCTTAAGTCTTCTTTAGTGTCAAATTAAAATGTATGTCTCTCAAACCTTTTGCTGTGACGTGATCCAAAAATCTTGTTAAAGATCGTACATGATTATGCAATATGCGTTAGATCTATAATTTAGATTATAGATTGATTATAGCTTTTATCTTGTTAGAATTAGGTTGAAAACCAAGTTTGCTACAGGCAATAATAATTAATTCAGACTTCTTCTTTTTATATAAATTTGTCCTATTTCTGCAAAGAATTTTTGTGCATATATGAACAAGATAATAGCCAATAAATAACCCTATCTGACATCAGCATTAAGTTTAAATAACTTGTACTTGTATACTTCCAATTTGTAATTTATATCATTTAGTTAACTTTTAGTTATGTAAATTCTGTGATATTAAACAACTAAAATCAGTTACTTAACTGAGTCTGCGGAAACTGGACGCAAATATTTGTGAGACCGGACTTAAAAAAGAAAAAAGCATTTTCCATCTGGAACATCCATCCTATGATCCAGGATTCAATACCTAGGACATCCAAATTGAAAATCTTGAAGAAGCCACTGCGGCTGTAGATGAATACTTTGCAGCATTTCAGAGGGTAAATAACGGCATTGAAATAGCACTAGAAGACGAAATTATATTAAATAATAACATTTATTTGAAAGACTTTGATTTTTACGGTCAGGCCCACATATATTATTTGCTCTCGAATCTTTCTTGGCGGTTTCTTCATTACAGTTCGACCTATACCCTTCTGTGAATTAAATATAGGTATACAGTTTTCTCTTTGCTTCATCTCTGTTATAAATATGTATTTCATAACTTGACCTTTTTCTTTAACCCAATTTATAACTTGACTTCATTTCGCGTTTTTAGTAAATTATTTTTAATAAATGTCTATATTGATGTCTACATCGTCTTTATTTTAAGCAACAGACATGTCAGAACAGAAATAATGATGAATTTAATAATGTCGCATGAACTTATCACTTTTCTTCAGTTACTTCAATTTGTCAAGTAAGAAGTGTGTGTATGTGTATATATTATTTATAGTAGATTTGTGAGTAGAAGGTAAATCACTTGAGCGCAGTTAACCTTTGACCCCTGACATCATAGCAGTGATAGTCACCATTCGAATAGCTTGTGATCAGCTTTTAAACAGGCATTGAATAGGTCTGGAACAGGTTCTAATCAATTCCAACAAATTTGGGCACTTTTTGTCAATGCTAAAACGCGATAAAATTGGTAAGAATTAATGAAAACCTGTTTAATACCTGTTCCAGACTTGTTCGAATGGTGACTATCATTTCTGTGACATCAGGGGTCAAAGCTCAAAGTGCGCTCAAGTGTCATACTTTCTACTCTAGTCGTCTTTACTTTCCGGTGAATTTCAAAGAAATAATATTACTCCTTTGGTAAAAAAGGCATATAAACATTACTTCGGTTGGAAAATCTATGAAGAGGACAAATCTTGGACCCTCATATTTCTTGTGCATCTTTTATAACATTACTGACAAGAGAACCAAGGAACCACTCTACGGAGTGTTACTTCTGCATTACAAAAAATATTGGAATAACATGCAAGATCCAGAAGGCCGTTAAATATCCCAATTTGATTCCCATTGTCAGACCAGTTCCTCACACTGAAAAACTTGAACCAAACCCAGTTCTCTCTGAAAATTGGAACACAGAACTTTATACAGAAAGTTCAGAGGATGAAAATTTACAATTAAGTCCAGAACAAGCCGACACTGAAGACCCTTTTTTTTTAAACATTTACACAACCTCACATAAATAATCAGTTTGAACTCAATGATCTGGTTCCTGATTTAGATTTGTCAAAGAATTTCTTTGTATCGTAGATGGGATCAAGACCTTCAAGACTTGTTTGCGACAGAAGATAATTTAGCATATTGTACTTATGTTGATACTTTATTCAGGGAGTTAGGTGAACACCATAATACTAAGGAATGGACGTTGTCTATAGATTTATCTAAACTTAGTTTAAAAGCCGTGTTTCTGCATGTTGGCAATGATAAATCTTTGATTCCTGTTACATATGCAGCTCATATAAAAGAGACGTATGACCACATGAAGATTTTGCTGTATCAAAGATACAGTATCAATATTATTCTTGGAATATATACAGTGATTCAAAATTTTTTTAGCAGTTTTGCTAGGCCCCCAGCAAGGATACACTAAATTTTGTTATTTTATTTGCGCATGGGACAGGAGGGACCAGAAAAATCATTTTGTAAAAAAGCAACCGCCGGCCTAAAAGGGATTTAATACTAAGCCAAACCGGTAAACGTCTTTTAAACGTAACATCTGAACCATTTGTAAATCTTGAACATGTATATCTTCCTCCCTCACCTATCAAGGTAGGATTAATAAAAAAAATTATAAAGGGCATAGATAAAGGCCATCCCGGTTTCATGTAGGTACCTAAAGAACAAATTCCCTACAATCAGTGAAGTAATCCAACGATGAAAGATTTTGGCGCATGTGTAACCAAAAAGAAAGCAAAGACAGGAAAACACAATAATTGGGTCATGTGTTGAAAGGTGAAAGATATGAATTACTCCAATAAGAAGAAGAAGTGAAGCTAAGATAAAGGAGGCCCTCAGGATTTATAATAAACGTAAATATATTAAATAATAAATAGTAAAAACAGTTTGATGAAGGTCGGTGATTGATACCAAGAATTTCCTGTTTTGACAATGATGTGACAACGGATTTGTTTACAACTAATTTCCGCTAATTATTTACATATCTTAAATCCATGTGCAGTTGTACCTTTTTTGCAAAAGAGTTATTATAAGGACTAATATTATTAAATTAAACTAATTTAACATTTCCTAATTCTTACATCGGTGACATATATCGAATAACCGTTTTGATTTAACTCGTACAAAATAAATGATAAGAATGTACAGACTCAACGAATCGATATTTACTATATGTATTTTGTACAAGCTGCTCTTAATAGAAGACGTTATTATATTCTTCTCTACGGCAGCAGTATGGTTTGATGAACTACATTGCTAGTAAATGTAATATATTTCCCTTAAACTGCATTTCCATAAAGAGAAAATTTGATGGTCTGTATTTCGTATAGATACATAGATTTTGTATAAATTTCTGTATATTTAGTTTGTGTTTGGTGTAATTATTTGCTATTGTTTCCTAATGGATCATTATTTTTAATCTCTTCGAGTTTGTACCATTTCCATGTATTATCTTTATCTTTTCTAGACAGTGTCCAGGATTTCTCCTTTTCTCCATTCCGTTTTCCTATGTTCCCAATACATTCTTCAATCACTGCATCTGCGAACTTTGGATACCAGCATTTCCATTCCTTCCCTGTTATTTATATGTAAATCTAATAGTGATTATTCTGGTTAGTTCATATCTCGAGAAATTTTCTTGTTTATATATTCGTACAATCAAGACTTTTTTCATCTGTCAGCATTTCCATAGTCCCCTCATTAAACTGTATATTTTTTTCAATTTCTTTCTTCTTGCCTTTATAACATTACTTTTTATTTAACTCGTTCATAAAAGTTACCAGTATATATTAATTCCTATCGAAAATACCCTATATAAATGGTAAAATACTATTATTGGATGAATTTGAAGATTAGCTAAGTACCCGTTAATTATAAACACATTGAATAGGACCTTATCGTCTTTACCAATTACCTAACTATTCTATTCAAAAGTTATTGGGACCGAATTAAAAGGAAGAATAGGACTATTTTGTTCTTCAAGAAGAGCTGTCGCCATTGCATTACTGGCGTTTTCATATTCTCCAAGAGCTTCAAGGACTTTGCCCAAGTTGTACCTAAAAATAAAAGGGTAAACGTATTAATAAAATAAATATATGTGTTTAATACGCGAAAAAGGTTTTTAAGTTGAAATTTCACGGATTAGTCATGGGCTCATCTTTATCTCCATTATTAGCAGATATTTTCATAGAGGAATTCGAACACAACATCTTACATAAACATGATTAACAACCCATAGTATGGTAGAGATATGTAGATGATGTATTCTCCATTTGACCTCACGGATCAGAAGCCCTGGATAGATTTTCGATGGACATCAACAGTAAAAAAGAAACAATCAAATTCATCATGGAAAAAGAAAAGAACAGCTCACTGCCTTTTCTGGATGTTAATCACAAAAGAAGATACAGGATTTGCAATCAAAGTTTACAGAAAATCAACCCACACATTTAAATTACCACTCAAACCGTAACATAAACATCAAAAAGTGAATTAACAAATCATTATACGATAGAGCCCAAAACACCTGCTCTAATAAAAATGCATTTCGGGGAGAAAAAAACCTGCTAACAAAGGTTAACAAACAAAACAAAAAATTATTACCCGTTGTCATTTATAAACAAGGAATTTTACAAGGTTGAATAAAGGAACAACAAAACACTATAAGCAATCCAGAAATTCCCACAAGAAGGGATTTAAAGTTGTCAACAATACCATATGTAAAGGCTTTATCAGAAAAAAATAAGAGGATAGGAAATGAGTCTAAATCACAACAACATTTAAAACAACTAATACACTGAGATCTATTCTGTACAAAACCAAAACTAACAACATACAAGAGAGATCAAAGAACTGCATCTATAAAATACTTTTTGAATGCTAATTTTTATAAGGGACAAACCGCAAGCCCTTTAGGTGTCAGGATAAAGGAGCAAGAAACATACATAAAAACAGAGACTGTGACAAATCACATTTATGCAAATATGCCAGACACAATGAGCACAGCGTACAATGGCAAGATGCATCAATAGTGATGAAAAAAACAGACACGAAAAAGGGAAAAATCAAAGAAGCAGCTCCCATCTTACTTAATGAAGAAACATTTGTAGCAAACCCATCAGCTGATGGTACCAAGCTCTGGTTGTCAATACTAAAAGAAGAAGTCAGCAACAAAAACATACAACATAAGAGGATTAATAGAAAGTCACAGACACATACTCTACAATTGTACATAATACATATACAAGACAAACACATAACACATAAACACATAAAGTGGCTATATGCCTACAAGATCGAGACTAAGCAAGTCATTTTGGAGGATAATAACCGTCAAAAAACTTGTTCATAATTATGATTAACCGTGTTTATAATTATGGTTATAATAACAGCTCATTAGTTTAAAATAATCTTTTTGAAAACGATTTCCAAAGTGGAAATCGAAATGTCAAATAATAATTATTATAAAATGTAATTTTGATTACAATGAACTGTGGCTTAATCCTATATAAACATAATCTTTAACTTGACAGTTATGTCATGACATGTGACATAAAAACAGTTTTACAACCTTTGAAACTGATAATTGAGAAGAACAAGAAGAACTTTAAAGCTTTCAAATAATATATTACTTGCCATACGATCTAATTTAAAATTATCTTTCGTCATTTTTAATGATTATCCACTAAATCATATCAAAACTATGAACAAGATGTTGATGATTGAAGAAACTTTAGAGATGCAATGGATATTGCTATATTTTGTCTCAAAGTGACTAGTCTGTACAGGGTAAGATATGCAATGCTAACCTTATGGGAATTTCACCAAGACGTTGCTAGTTTTATGCAGTGAGCGATGGCGTTCTCTAATGTCTATCTTTCAAAATAAACGGAATAAACCAGGAGTTCTCAACAAGTCCTCACGTACAATTTTATGTAATTTACAAATATCGTTTGCTAATAATTTTACATAATACTATACATTATTTGTTTCTAATAGTAACTTATCAACTTTTATCTTTTATTAGTAGCAGTAGTATAAGAAAATGTGCATTAAATAAACATTTGTTACAAAGTTTAAAACAATTCCGGTAATTTCTACTAACTGCCAAATTTAAAATGTTATTTATGTCCCTGCGGTGCTAATTACTGCCATAATGTCTAAGGAATTTGTAATTTTGGTTGATATCAACTGCAAATACTTTCTTCTAAGTTATTCAGTAATTAAGAAGCAATTAGAGTAATTCTTGTACAGAATATATCCAGGGTAATATAAAAGCTTGACACATCCAGGGCCTTAATTAGTCTTTATTTGTTCTTCGGAGCGCGTAAACATATTCGAGTTACGATTATTTGTACCATCTTGGATGTGCTGTTACTGTTTTGTTATTGTTATTATTTGTTGGTGGCTGTTGTGATTTGCTGTTGGCGATTATTATTATTTTCTGTTGTTGGCTATTGTTATATTTGAAGCCGAATTTTTACCGCAAAATGGAGGAAATTGTTCAATGGAAACGTGGAAAAGCTCTGAAACTTTCGGAGAAGCAGATACTAATGAATATTATTAATTATCATCTTAATCAGAATCACACCGATTCAGAAATGAGTGGTGTTTGCGAAAAGACTCTGTTTCGCATACGACAGGAATATTCATCACCTGCTGGATTACAATCTCCAAAGAGCAGGCCCAAGAAGCGAAAGGTTGGTAATTCTCGTGACAACAAGTACGATGAAGGTGTCAGGGGCCAAATTCGTAGAATAGTTCATCAATTTTTTCGTGACAACATACCACCAACATTACCACCATATTAGCTGTTGTAAATGTCGAAGAAACTTTGCCCAACTTTTCACGGGCCACGCTACATCGCTTGCTGAGTGATATGAATTTTGTGTTTATAAAATGTGGCAGAAATTAAATTTTGATTGAAAAACCAGAAATCATCTCGTGGCGTCAACGTTATTTACGCGCAATTCGTAAATACCGTGCAGAAGGATACAACATAGTGTATTTGGATGAATCATGGGTAAATATCGAGCACAGTGTGAAAAAAGAATGAGTCGATAAAACAATTACATCTCATCGCGATGCTTTTGTTCGTGGTCTGACAACAGGATTAAAACCTCCAACAGCTCGTGGTACACGGTTCGTTTTATTGCACGCAGGATCTACCAGTGGATTTGTTGATGGAGCAGAGCTCACGTTTTTGGCAAAGAAAAATAACTACCACGACGAAATGGATGGACCGACCTTCGAAGATTGGTTCGAAAATAACTTAATGGTGAATTTGGCAGAAAAAACTGTTGTGGTAATGGACAATGCCTCCTATCACCAGCAGAAAGTCAGAACAAATTCCCAACAGTTCAACACTAAAAAAAGATATTCAAGAATGGCTTCTGTCAAAGGACCTATTTTTTTAAGAAGACTACCTAAAATGCGAGTTACTTGATGTAGTCAAGGCCTTCAAAGCAAAATATGACAGGTACATAATAGAAGGTATTGCCAAAAAGTACAATGTGAAGATTCTGAGGCTCCCACCCTATCACTGTGAACTCAATCCCATCGAAATGGTTTAGAGTGGAGTGAAACGGTATATAGCTGGACGCAACACGAATTTTAAAGAAGCTGAATTAATTACAGCAGCGTACCAGGTCATTACGCCAGAGAAATGGAAAAACTACATAAACCACGTAATAGCAACAGAAAAAAATGTGGGAAATTGACAATTTGTTGAATGATATCGAACCAATTATTATAAATATAAATAACGGAGATAATGATGACAGTGACGATAATAATGATGATGATGATAGTGAAGCAGAAACTAAATGTGACAGCGATTGACAGAAAAAAGAACTAAAGATAATGGTGTACAATTACGATTACTTACACACGAAATTAAATACAATGACTTCTTTTATTTTCAACTTATTTATTATTTTTATTTTCCGATATTTCTACGTTTTGTTACTGCCAACATATACAGTGCGATTTTTAAAAGTCCTTCCCCCTTAACTTTTGAACGGAACAATACATAAATAAAATGTTTCTTTATATTTTAGTTTTATTTTATTCGATTTTATTTAAATCTATAAACAAATGGTTTGTATCGCTAGCACATACTGTAGAATTCAAAACAAACTGCTTGTGTGACATAAATAAAAGGCATTTCTTAATTTCTATTTTGGTTTAATTTGACCCAAGTATATTGTAGCAAATATTATTTATGTTTGAGAACCACTGACAGAAGGAAGCCAGGCAGGGTCGTTAGTGGGCATTAGTACTTAAGCTACCCTCAACACAAAAGATGGATTAGGCTAAGTAGTAAGAAGTGACGTTTATTTTAATACAAGTTTGCAAAGAAGTATAGCATCGATGTTGTGCATTTACCCTGTACAGACTAGTCACTTTGAGACAATCTATAGTTGTATATTCCAGAATTTGATACAAAATTTCGTATTATGTATGGCAGCTCTTCCACAAGAAGTTACAATTTGTTTAATTATTGCAAACAATTTCCACAAATAAAATAAAAATATCTTACCATGTAACATGATTTTTGGGTTCGATCTTAGCAGCCTCCCGCAAGGTGGTTTCGGCTAATCCTTGAAGGTCTAAATAATGATAAACTAAACCTAATTGTTGCAACGACTGAACATGAAGTGGATTAATAGCGACAGCATTTTGGAAGCACATTTTGGCATCAGCCCACTCTTGTTTATGCATGTGAAGAAGCCCTTTCTACAAAAAAAAACAAAGAGTTTAATAATTAATATATGAATACTTCTGCAAATCCATAAAAAATAGGCACTAAATCGTAGCACTGGTCGCGTTATCGCGTATATCATTAAGAATATAAAAGGTTGTCATACAACCAAACTAGATAATCAAAATAAAAGCTATTTTTATACAGGGTGTAGTGCTAGTGCGAGAAAGTCGAAAAAAATAATTTAGGTAAAAGTTAGAATAGATGGGACTGTACTTTAAAAGTATTTTCAAATATACAGAGTCATATCATATTAACAGAGGGGAAGAAACTTACTTTTTTTAACGAAACACCCTATATATTTTACATTTTTGGACTCTTGCCAATGTTCTCTGGGTGCTTTAAATATAAGGTTTATCAGTGATATGCGAGGGAGTTTAAAAGATAGTTACTTTTTCGTTAATTTTGTAGTAAAATTAACATCCTGTAGAATTGTAGTGATTTGTCACCAAAAATGATATTTATCTCTACTATTAACATAACGAAATATTTAATTTTTGTATACAGGGTCGGTTGAAATTTGAAATGAGCATGTTCTGAGATTTCTTAAATGAACACCCTGTACTGTAATGAAATGTTATGATACTTTATAAATTATTAAATATTCTCTATAACTAACTGCTTTAATTTGTAAGTTATTAGTGATTTTTTGAGCCAAACATTATATGCAACAAAATTAAATGAAATTTTATTGGGTCTATTAGTTCGTATAGCAATATGGAATAAATATACGTTTTTACAAATTGGAATATTAGCATATTCTATACGAGCACGTATTTCGACCTCGTGGTCAAGATAGTTTGTTATCCGGCAACCAAGATACTGGAATATTTGTACTGGTTCTATATGGTTCTATTTGGTGCACGTGTAACAGCCATTACTTTTGTTTTATTTGTGTTTATATCTAGTCCCAAGCTATCTCCCTCTCTGGTTATGACATTCAAAAGTCGTTGTAAACCCTCAGTACTGTCCGCAATAATGACGGTGTCGTCTGCGTATCTTAAGTTGTTTACGTATTCTCCGTTGATTTTTATTCCTTCTTCAATATTTTCGAGGGCATTTTGAAAGATCTTTTCGGAATATATATTGAATAACAGTGGAGAAAGTACACAGCCCTGACGAACTCCTCTTTTTATTGGCAATTCTGCTGTCAGACGATTGTCTATTTTGATCGACGCCATTTGATCTCAATATAGTTTTTTATAGTGTTATGGTCTATACCATGTTGTGTTAGGGTGTTCAAAATTGTATTAGACATACGAAAGACATAATCGTTTAGTCTTTTCAAACCGAACGAGTTATAGATGAGGTCCGGCCTCTAATTATTTGGATAGACAATTCAGATAGTGACGACTCTGCTAGTGAAATATCAGACAGTGAATAGGACAAACCGTTTGCTAAAAAGAAGAAACAAAAAGGTGTTTTGGGAATTCAATTCGGACTTTGTGGTGTGTTTAAGTTAAACGATAAAGTACCTTCGGTCTAATTACTGGACTGCATACTCTCAATAGCTTTGGTATTAATTACTGGACTACACATGTTTAAACCTTTTGTTTTGCTGAAAACTCGGAAGTGATTTAGTGCCAATTTGTTTCAAGGTTATATTTAATACAGTGTCTGCAGAAAGTAAACTCTTGGATGTAAATTATTCAAATTTGGACATACCAGCAACTTGGCAAGTATTTTCCAATTTAACTGCATGCAAAACCATTCGTATAATTTTCACTCTACGCAAAATAGAGACTTATAGAGACCTTGATGAACATTTGATGTCGACAAATAATTTCGATTATTCGAAATATTCCGTTCCATTTCTTTTAACCGCCCTGTATATACATATTGTGTATATAATATTACAATATTATACATATTGTAAAATCCAATATTATTACTGAACATAAAATACAGCAAATTAAATATTTTTACTTTTCAAGCGATCGGAATTAAATATTAACGTCCCACTGTTTGAGGCCTACTGATGATATCTTAATTACATATCGTCCTTCATAGGGCAAAAGGAGTATAGCGCCAAATCATATTATCCCCTTGCTATATTTATCACCAATTCCAGGGCCGTATTTACTTGCCCATTCTGTACGTAGTGCGATCGGCGAATATACGTACCGCGTGTATGCGATGCTAGAAGTAAAGTGAGTGAGGTTAGATATGTTGTGTAAATATCGCACACACAGAACAACACTGAATTATGTCGAATAATCGCAAAAACGATTTTTCACATAACAGCCAAGTTAAAAAAATGCCGCATATATCACAAATACCGGTGTATTTATATGTAATAACATATTCAACAGATGGCGCACTAAGTCTCTGTTCTTGGTGACGGCACGAGTAGGCTGATACCACGTATAGGCAATTATTGCGAGTTGCAGCTTGTTAGACCTAGAGACCGGACGTACAGCGATTATGCAACAGTGAATTATTTTCAGTTAATATAGTGTTGTTGAATAAAAAACAAACAGTTTGTTGAATTATTTAGTAATAATTCTGTATTGGTGACTGTGTTAAAACGCTTGCTTGATACTATTTTGAAATAGTGCTGTATTCTTGGAAAAGGTAAGATTTTTTTTGTATTATTTTAAAATAATTCAGCATTGTTCTTAAAAAGTAAACATAATTGAAATAATGCACTATTAATAGTAGATTTTAGTAACATCCTAATCAAAAACTCCAATCAAAAATTATAATGAATTATATCTATAAAATAAGAGAAATATTCTCTGAAATAGTATTAATTTCTATTAACATTCAGATAAATTATTATTTTTTGAGATAATGCACTATTGTTCAATAAATTAGGTTAATAATTGTTATTTTGCAGATGATGAGAGGCCGTGGTCTTCTACTGCTGGAAAAAGCTAGAGAAGCAAAAACAAAAGATAGTAAACCTTCTGTTCAACAAAACAGCATTCAAGAGGATACCGGGAACTTTTACGTTGAAGCGTCAACCGACAAGACAACAACAGGAGCCGTTTTATATCATGGATCATCAGATAAAGAGGTAGCCCATTCTTATTTACCAAAAACTAGCGATGAAGAAGAGTTTATAGATGATTCTGATGCAGATCCCACTTTGGCCATATTTCTCGGTCCCTTGCAATCCCTAGAAGATCATCTTCTTCGAGTCGTCGTCAGACTCCAGCTCATCTTGGTCAAGCTGCAGTAGCTCAAGTAGTTCATCTGATAATACATCTGCTAGACCAGGCCCTTCTTCAGCAAACAGTCAAGATAATTTCCATTCTACTCACGCAGTCATACCTTCAACATCTGCTAGTGAGACTGCTCCACCAATTAGCGAACCCAAATTATGTAGAAAAAGAAAACGAAACCCTTCTGGCTGGAAGTCCAAGATTGCCAAAACATTGCGTAACACAGGTAAGGCGTATGTTTCGTTAACAAATCCTACAAAAATGATCGCAAAGAAAACACGTGATGGTTTTATGCACCTGATGCACGTGGAAAGCATGGCAATCAGCGCAAAATTGACACTGAAATAAAAAATAGTGTGATTAATTTTATAAATTCGATTCCTAAAATAGAGTCCCACTATTTAAGAACCCAAACTACTAGAGAATACATTTCAAGTGATAAATGTTTGGAAGATTTAAATCGAGATTACAAAACCATACGAGAGGAAAATAGTTTAACCCCTGCTTCAGCTTCAACTTTCAGTCGAATTTTCAATGAGGAGTTTAATATTTCCTTTCAAATTCCCAAGAAAGATCAGTGCGACCTATGCGAAAGCTATAGAAATGCCAATGATGAGGGTAAGACAAAACTATGGGACAGTTATAATAGCCATCTCAAAGAAAAAGAATTGCCCAGATTAGAAAAAGAAGCTGAAAAAACAGACGTCAGAACAGAAATGACGTCATCGTAGCTGTATACGACCTGCAGGCAGTCATGCAGCTTCCCAAAGGCCAAGTTTCTCTTTTCTTTTATAAATCTAGGATCAACTGTCTTAACTTTACAGTAAGTGATTTAAACGTAAAGAATGTTGTATGTTATCTTTGGGATGAGACCGAAGCCAAGCGTGGTGCCACTGAGATAGGTAGTTGCGATCTTAATTACATTCAAATGGTACTTGAAAAGAGTATTCCTAATACTGACGTAGATATTGTATTCTAGAGTGATAATTGCTGCGGGCAACAAAAAATAAATACTTTTAAGCATTACTATGCTTATGCAGTCCATAATCTAAGAGTTAAGTTTATAACCCATAAATGATTGATCCGCGGACACTCACAAAATGAAGGGGATAATATTCACAGTGTCATAGAAAAACAGATAAAAAGATATTTAAGGTTTTGCCCTATTTATTGCCCACAGCAATATGCTACATTAATTCGCACTGCCAAAAAAACAGGAACGCCTTATCTGGTAAAAGAGTTAACATTCGAAGGTTGATTGATACGCGTTGAAAAGCAACATCATCTAGCTTTCTTCTACAAAACATCGTATGAAGACACCGACTTTAAGAAAGTCTGTGTACGAAATCGTTCAAGGCGGTTCAAAGACCGAGATTTTTCTCTAATGTTGATTAAAGCATATCCTCAAAAGCCTTTAGACGAAAATAAAAAAAAAAGATATAAAAGAGCTAATTGAAAAAAATATAATACCAGCTACTTATGTTAACTCCTTTTATAAGACTGCGATAGAATAGTTTATACCAGCTAAAAACCGAGACTCAAGTTTCTATGGCGTTAGTTGTATAAGAATCTTTTTTCATTTTTATAACAGTTATTTTTATAAAAAAAAATATTGTTTACTTTTAGATAGTGAATATACCAGTCATTTAATCAAATTTGTGATGTTGATACAAAAATGATTCTAAGAAGACTTTAATAAGACCGATTAAATTGACTTAATTAGTAATTACTGGTAAATAATAATAATACATAATTATACATTTTGCAATACAATGGTAAAAAATCTAAAGTGGATGTGGAGAATCAGTTTTAACTATAGAAAGCAACAAAAAAATCGAAAGTAAGATTTTCATAGATACGTTTTATTTGTAATTACCACTCAAAATTAAAATAAAATGAAGACATGAAGGTGCGGATCAAACCGTTATTAGACTATAAGACTTAATAAATTGTCTTGGACTGTGTATGCATTCGTTTCACATACAGGCAGAAATACTTAAAGCTTTTGTTATAATCTTACTTACCATATGCATTGTATGGTGACTCAATGGATATATCTGCATGGCTTCTTGAACGCACATTTGAATGTCAGCAGGCTGGTCTAGAGCAAGGTACAGTTCAGCTAAAAGCAGCCAGATTTCTACCTGCAGCATCCATGCCCGCTGAGGACCAGGTCTAGCGTTAAAACTACTCATGGAACTAGCGACCTCACTAAGAGCTTGCTCTACTCTTGTGGCTGCCAGATTGTGTAGGTGTAAAGAACCTAAAATGTAAATAATATTAATTTATAATATAGAGCCATCAAAAAAATCATAATTTTAGAAGGCCATGAAATCATGTATTTATACGAATCGGTAGCAGCTTATTCATCATGCTGAATGACGTGATATTTAAGTATGTCTTGAAATTGTCAATATAAAGTTTAGTTAGAGCTTATATTGTTAACAAAACATTTTGGGAAAATTAAATAAAAATGATATTAAACACAGCAATTTATAACAAATAATATTTCTAAATAAATGTAAAAGTAAGCAGCTGGTAGTTGTAAAATCTGAAATTTTAAAATATCGTAAATATTCTAGAAATATGATTTGCTCAGCAAAATAATGTGACATAATTAACAGTATGAAGCCATTTTTGAAGAAGCATTACTATCTCAAAGTGAAGGAATAATAATTAACGGAAGATCTATTAACAACATAAGATATGCAGATGACACCGTAATTATGGCAAGCTCTGCTGAACAACTCCAATTACTGCTAAACAAAACAAATAGTTTCTGTAAAAAATATGGACTAAAAATGAATATAAAAAAGACCAAATACATGATAATAACAAAGAAAACAAATATACCAACAAACATACATTTGGGAAATGTATCGAGAGAAAGGGTTGATAAATACAAATACCTAGGAACCTGGATTTCAGACAATAATGATCAAACAACCGAAATAAGAGCAAGGATAGAAATAGCAAGAAATGCGTTTGTAAAAATAAAAACAATTCTCTGCAACAAAGACCTTAGATTAGAACTGAGAGTAAGAAACTAATGTTTGTATTTTGAGAACGATTTCCGAAGTGGAAATTGAAACGTCAATAAACGTACTTTAACATTAATTGTGGCTTATTCCCATTTAAATAGTAATTACTTTAAAATGCCACAAGAAAATAGTTTTTATAGGTAATAAAATAAATAAAGAAAACTTAACAAAGGCCATGTATCACTTCTTTTTAACATGTACATCTCGAAAAATACCCAAAGCTGGTTAAAGTCGACCTTCGTGACCATACCAAAAAAAGTAAATGCCAAGACATGCGAAGACTACGGAACAATTAGCCTAATGAGCCACTTACTTAAAACGTTCTTGAAAGTGATACACGGCAGAATATATAAAAAATGCGAAGAACAAGTATCATGGACGCAGTTTGGATTCCGCGATTCCTTAGGCACCCGAGAGGCTCTATTCGCTGTCCAAGTGCTTATACAAAGATGCAGGGATGTTAACTGTGATGTGTATACTTGTTTTATCGACTACAAAAAGGCATTTGATAGAGTAAAGCATGACAAACTTATAAACATCTTGAAAGAAGTGGGGTTAGATGATAGGGACTTAAGAATCATCTATAATTTATATTACAACCAAACAGCCAATATTAAAGTGGATGACCAATTGACAGAGGCAGTCTCCATAGATAGAGGAGTGAGGCAAGGATGCATTCTGTCCCCGGTGTTATTTAATATATACTCTGAATATATCTTCGAGCAAGCGCTAGGCGAATTACAAGAAGGCCTATTAGTCAACGGAATACGTCTAAACAACATTAGATATGCCGACGACGCAGTAGTTTTTGCATATAGTCTGGACGGTTTGCAAAGAATAATGTCGCGTGTATCAGATATAAGTAGAGAACACGGACTTGATCTTAATACGAAGAAAACAAAGTACATGGTAGTCAGTAAGCGCGAAATATTAAATACACAGCTTTTGGTTAACCAACATCGAATTGACAGAGTGGACAGCTACACATACCTTGGTACCAACATTAACAGCCAATGGGATCACTCCAGTGAAATAAAACAACGCATAGGAAAAGCGAGATCGGCGTTCATAATGATGAAGTCTCTTTTCAGAAGTCACGATTTACCATTTGCTACCAAAATCTCTCTCATTAGATGCTATGTATTTTCTACGTTATTATACGGAGTAGAGGCCTGGACACTTTCCGAAGCTTCTTTAAGAAAACTCGAGGCATTCGAGATGTGGTGTTACAGACGTATTTTAAGAATTTGATGGGTGGATCGTGTGACTAATGTTGAGGTCCTACGTAGAATAGGCAAGGAATGCGAGTTTATTAACACCATCAAAGAGCGCAAACTAGAATATCTTGGCCAACTCATTCTTCAGGGCAAGGTATTTGGAAAGAGAGGACCAGGGAGAAGAAGAATATCTTGGCTTCAAAACCTGAGAAAGTGGTTTAATACATCGACAACCGGACTATTCAGAATAGCAGCAAGCAAAGTTAGGATAGCCATGTTGATCGCCAACATCCGGAACAGATAGGCATCGTAAGAAGAAGAAGAAGAAGACATCTCGTATCTTCCACATATCAGTTTACTCCAACTTTGCTATTATATATAACACTTGCGACTAGATATAAATTGATCACAGAAGAAAGTTTAGTGACATATTTAAAAACTATGGAAGAATCTTTTAAAAAATGGAGACTATGTAAAGTCCTAGCAAAACTGAAATATGCTGTTTTCATCCAAATATCTGATGGCATGACAGAATCAATGACAAACAGAAAAATATTCAGATCCTAAATACCTCGGCATTACACTAGACCGTACTCCCTTCTTTAAGAAATATCTTGAAAAATTGAAAAGAAATATTATTCTCAAATAATAATTTTATTTTTAAACATAACCAAAATAAGAAAATTGGAATACATCGGACACATTACCCTTGGAGAGAGATATATCATGCTCCCACTGATTATGCAGGGAAAGATCGAAGGAAATAGAAGCGTAGGAAGACGTAGAATATCATGGCTGTGTAACCTGAGAAACTTAAGAAGAATATTATTCAAAAGTTTTGTGGGACAACTTGAGGATCTATAACACCTACTCTGAGATTTTTAGCGATGGCCCTGGTGCATTCTTTAGTGGAATATTGTGCTTTCATATGGATAAACAGCCCCTACACATAGTATGTCGATGTTGATGATACCCAATTTTATAGTACTATGCGTATGGTATGGATGGCTTCCCATCCTATCAGAAATAGCCCTACTTGATATTCGCAAAAAGAGTACTCTAGTTGGAGAACATAAAAAGCATATTAATAACCGTATCTTACCTATACACCAGGATATTCCCGACTTAGAAAGAGATATGCCAAAATACACAAACCCGTCGCTGCTAATTCCCAGGTACCTAATATCAGAGGACTTTAAGACAAACAAATAGTAAAAAAAAGGGGAACAAAGCAGAAAACCACACATTTATATAGGACCTACTCCATTCTAGTCACCTGGTTCCAGGATTTGAGTTAAATGTTAAGACATGAGTGACATTAAATAAAATCCGTACCAGATAGGGTATATGTGCTGACAGCCTAGAAAAATGGGGTAAAATTTAGTGTTCACATTGTGACTGTAGCCATCAAAGTGAAACTATACAACACATTGGGTACTTTTGAATGCCCTCTCCGAGCATAACCAGGACCATGGAGCAACTTCGTTGAAGGAACACCTGAAGAAGTACAGTGGATACGTAGTTTGTAATATTTTCATTTTCATCTAGTTTACAGTTCATAGAATTTTTCTTAATTTGTTTCATACGCTAAATAATAAATAAGAGATCAAGTGTGATTGATAAAAGCTCTAATTGATGCAATAAACAATCATGCTAGTTGCCGAAGCCTAAAGCCATGGTCATAAGAGTGGTGTATGAAATTTTAAAAAGCACAAAATGAGATTTAGTTAAAATAGTACAGTCTGTCCCAAACCCTTCTTTCAGTGCGTCACTAATTTTGACGTCATATAGGATTTTAAGAATGTCGAGAATTATTGCATGACATTTTAGTTAAATTTGACAGTTGCAGGATCGTAATCTGTCTTTTTCTAATTGAAAATAATTTGATAATTTTAATATTAGTCTCTGTTCTTTCTCAATATATCTCGGTATTAAAATTTCACTGTAAAATGTCTGATAATACTAACATGGAATGACAATTATCATTTTATCAGTTGAAATTGTGAAAGTACTGTCACGATCTAGATAATTTGCGTCAAATAATATTTATGCGCATCATTGATTGGATATCTATTTAGCGTATTCTAAAGTCCAACCAATTATACATCCGTAAGTAGAATTAGCATTACGATAAATAATTTTCTAAGTTCTATGTATAATAATCACAGACTCACGTTTTTTTCTGTCACTTCTAGCTTAATGTGTTAGAGAGAATTCGATCAACTATGACGCACTGAAAGAAGGGTTTGGGATGAACTATATATGAGAAGCGTACATGTAAAAAACCGATAAATCCACTTTTTTCAATTTTGAGATAAAAGCCGAAAACTTGTAGAGCAAAATCCCATCACAATTTAAAGAAACATACTGGAATTAAATAGTAGTTATAATACGTCATGTAATAATATTCTAGAATGTAGAAAATTATTTTTATTATAAGTATTTAACAATTTGAAAAAAGTAAAATCAAATCTGAAGCGCTGGTTTCTCTTCCAAGCAGTCATACGTCTTCTCGTCCTCTTCTTCCTCATCCGTTTCATTTGAACTTTTGCCATTCAGCAATTCCCGGTACCAGTCAAGTTCTTGTAACTTCTCCCAATCTTTATCGAACTGATGATAACTCTTTTTCTGAGATGATCAACTCAATATGGGAAAATTTATACCTACTGGTAAAATAATAGTTTTAGAATGATCGTATTTTTATGAATTTTCAATTGTTAATTTTTTTTATTACAATCTTCTTTGTATCGGCTAGCGCTTTCACTTTTCTCAAGGCAACTTGAAGCTCTTTCATATTGAACAATCTCCAATTTGTACTGCCTATCTTTTTAACAACTCTAATTTGTTTGTAAATTACTACATATTTTTCTATGGAGAGAATTGTAACTTCTTTTCTTAGAAGCTTTTCTACTCCCCCAAATACCCTGTCTTTTTACAAACACGAATGACCCCTGACTGGAAAAATAAATAAACATATTTTTTACTTAGACTGGAAAGCCAAAAGTACAGCGAATTAATAATATGGGAGTTTTTGTTTTATCCACCGCATCCGTCGCAAAAGAGGCGAAGTGTCCTAATATTATCATACTCTAAAGAATCCAAACAATTTACAAGTGCAGAACCTATTGATCACCTGCCTGTATGATCTTCAGTCTATGTAAAAAAAGGTTGGATATTTGGACTGGCTATCAACGCAACAAAAAACATACATGCTAATCTGATGTGCATTAAACGCATCACTACTAGGTTTTTTGGATAAAGGATGCACCTGCTGCATGTCAAAGCACAATGTAATGGAATTTTCAGGAGTTTTTTTTAGCAGACTATAAAAAGCATTAGGCCTCTTTTGGTCGAAACTCTCTTTTCTTTACCTCCTTAACTTCCATTTTGATTTTGAGTCTAGTACATTGTGCGCATACATCTCATGCTGTATTAGTAAACCCAATGTTAAAATAATTAACGAATATCATCTTAAACATGGAAAAGTTTACATTATGTTCAGGGTCGCATTAAGTGAGGTACATGCCATGTAATTTCTTTAGGCTTAGATCAGTGGCCAAATAAATTCGTCTTGCCTTCTTTCTATTATATTGACTTTCTCTTCCTTGTAATTCACCAATAAACTCTCTTATTTTATTCTTTTTGACAACAGATTTTGTGGACACGTGATCCCCACCCAGATTTTCTTTTGGGATATGTCCGTCTGACAATGTTTTAGCAACGTAGTTTATGCGATCTTTTTTAATATTCACACATTTCAAGAAAAACTGAAATGTGTGAATATACGCCTGGCATACCTGAACTTTTTTCTTACTGATTCCTTCCTTTCAATTGGAACTGCTGACATGTAATGACACAATTTGATATCCTAATCGGACTTTAAATTATTTTTAAAAATTTTATTTCAAATGGTTCGAATGTCACTTTCAACAATGCTATTGCAGTGATAAGGCCATTATGTTTGCAAACTCTAAGTACAGTAGTTTACTAACTACTTCTTCTTAAAGTAAAGTTTTCCATATGAGAATCGCTATGACGATATCTAAAATAAAAAATGGGTTAGGTAACGAACATCCTAATTTATTTTTACTGTTACCTTTGCTTTTGCGATTTTTGCCTCTTGGTCTGACTTGTTGATGTTGATGATTTTCCTACTTCCTATACTAATTTCCAACCCACTTGCTTCTTCCATTATTAAAACTTAATACAATTATGTTAAACAACTGCTTAATAAATAATTCATAAACATAGACTTATAATACAAATAGACTGATCGCTGAAATGCATTACCGTTCCCCCAGAGCGACAGAAACAACTGACGCAAAGCAGTCCCTGCACCTCTTTCTAATTTAACAGGTTTATCGACGTGATCTAAATGACCAATGAGAAGGTTACGTGGACTATAAACCCGGCCCATTAGATAGAGATGCAGGGGCTGCTTTGCGTCAGTTTTATCTGTCGCACCGGGGGAACGACGCTGTATTGCAACGCTCAGTCTATTTGTATTATAGGTATATGTTCATGAACAATATAACACAACCTGTAAATCCTTTTCCCCATAATTTCGACAACCACGTGATTAAGGTACCAGAGTCCTCTCGTTTTAATTTACAAACTACTACCATAGGCAAAGAAGAAGTATACTTCTTTGTTTATGCGACTACCATAAGCCAGAATCAGCATAAAGAAATCTGCAATAAATACGCACGATATCATAGATGGCGAATTAATTATTTAAAGATGTATCGGGTTTTGCTTGAAACTTGGATTTATCGGTATTTGCCGGAACTAGTCAACTTTGTACATCGTTTTAAAAGAAAAATATCGGTTTTTGTTGGAATTTTATATTCTAGAAACAGAGAGGGCTACCAAATTTATATAAACCCTTAAAAAATGCAAAAAACAGATGGATTTATCGGTTTTTCCATGTATGCTGCTCATATATCGTACGCATCTCCTTGATTTGTATAATGTTAATACTTACTTGAGTCTTTATCTGACATTTCTGAACTGTATAGTTGGAAGACTGATCTCGTGTCACTTTTTCTATCACATTCTGGCATATCTGAAATTGTTTGGCCTTCATAGAGATTTTTCCAAAGTTCTAACATCTGTTTGGCTGTTACTAAGGCTTTCTAAAAATACGAAGTAATTTAATATAGATCATAGATAACAAATCGATGGCTTGGTTCCAAATGTGGCTAACTACAATTTTTCCATTTTTGAGCTATTTACACAGTAAACCGCATAATTATTTTAAGTTTTCTTCCAAATGTGGCGAATTGCATTAATTTAAAAATTGGCGCCAGAATATATAGGACGATTAGTATCTATGTACACAATGAACGTAGTTCACAATTCCATATTGTAGCTAGTAACACATAGCCACCTTTGGAATGGACATATTTCGATGTAGGTGAAGTTAGCGCCATTTGTTTCATTATAACCCATGGTACAATGAACATACCATAGGTTGTTCTGTGGAAAGGAATATTCAGAACATTGTGGTAACGTAGAGCTTGATGGGGAACATTAAAGTTCATCTGGCTTAACAGGTTTGGACAATCAATAAATCCACGTATGATCTTATATACAAATATAGCTTCTAACATATCACGACGGTTCTTGAGTGAGGGTAAAGATAATTGTTGTTCGATACAGGAATAATCATGTAGTGTGGACACGGTAAGCACAATATCTCAAAAATGCTGGACTCTTTCTATGGTATCAATATTGTTCTGAAAATAGGGTGACCAAATAACTGAACAGTATTCCAAAATAGTTCTAACTAAGCAACAATACACTAATCTTGTTGAATCTATGGAGAAATACTTGCCATTCCTAGTAACGAAACCAAAAAGTTTAAATGCCTTTATTGAAATAGAGTTTATGTAGTCACAGAAAGTAAGCTTCTCATCGAAAATAACACCCAAATCCCGAATAGAAGAAACATAATTCAGTGGCTGATTATTAATAGTATAGCTTGTTCCAATTCTATTAACTTTACGAGAAAAACTTATAACACAACATTTTTTTACATTTAAGTGGAGTTTGTTCTGATTGCACCAATTTTGTAGTCGGTCTAAGTCATCTTATAGCAAGGCTTGATCTTTTAAGCTATCTATAACTTTCCAAAATTTTAAGTCATCTGCCAACATTAGACATTTGCTATTTAGGAAACTATTTATATAAGTGATGTCGTTAACGAAGATATTAAAAGAAAGTGGAGAAGTGTGGCCTCCTTGAGGAACTCCAGATGTTACTGAGATACTGTCAGACAGATGACAACCTATCTTGACTTTTTGACTTCTCCCAGATGTAGAGTTTTTAATCCATTCAAAAAACCTGACATGAAAGCCTACATTAATTAATTTGCCCAAAAGTATTTGGTGATCTACACTATCAAATGCTTTGGAAAAATCTGTGTATATTGCATCTACCTGTTTACGGTCTTTCATATGAAATAATATATCAGATTGATAGCAAACCAAGTTTGTTGCAGTGAATTGCTATGAAAACCATGTTATGATTGAGATATTAAGCCTTTACATAACCAAGAAAGTTGCTTTGCTATAAGACAGTCGAAGAGCTTAGGGATTGCAGATGGTATACAAATGCTACGATAATTTTCAATATTGTCTTTCTGACCATTTTTGAATATAGAAACAACATAACTTTCTTTCCATAAAGAAGGAAAAATAGAGGTTTCCAGAGATCTATTTAAAAATATAACAAATGGCATTACATGGGTACAGGCACACTTAAAAAAAAAAAAAATTAGGCACACCATCTGGACCAGCAGTAAGCTTATTGGGCAGCTCATTTATGCCGTTAAAAATATCAGTCATAATAATCTTAGAAGGACAAATATTTGTACTAAAGTTGCTATTTAATGAATGGATAGGTATGTAAAGGAAGTACATCATTATCATTGATGTACTTTCAAAATGATTTTGGATTATTTCTTAGGCCAGTATCTATACCTTTAATATAGTTGCTGAAGCAAATCAGACAGTTGTTTACATTCAGCTCTTAGGTGGAAAAATCTAATATAGTCATCATCAGAACGATTACTAACATAAATATAGTGAGCATATTTTTTTTCCAGAGTCAGTCTTGTAAGATCAGCAGAGAACCACTTGGGAAAAGTTGAAGTTCTATATTTCTTCAATGGCACAAAGTAAGCAATTCCTATAGAGAGAATTTCATAGAATAATTTTGTAGTAACATCAATATCATTAACCATACATATTTGCCAGTCTATGGAAGTAATGAAGTTGTTAAGCGCAATGTAATCGCCATTCCGAAAATCATAAAACAACTCATCATAAACCAAGTTATTTCTATTTGTTTCTTTCACATCGAGGTTTAAGCAACATTCATAACGCTAAGAAAGCAAATCGAAATGCTCTAAAATATGAAGTTTATACAACACCTGACCTTACCTTTATTGATTGGAAACCCCTTGCAAAACTTATGATGGTTAATCGAAACAAAGCTGAAGATGGAACTGTGATTAATTGGCGTGACATTAAGTGGATTCGTTATGAAAAAGATAATCCTTTTGTGATGCACGTTAAAACCTATTTAGATGAAGAAGTATTTCAACAAAATATTGATTGTTCCCCGTAGGGATCGAAGAGTTACGTCCACCATGGAAAATTGTTTAAAGCTTTTGTTTGAAGAAAAAAGAAAAATATCGGCTGCAAAACTTCAAAATCTAAAAGAAATCTCTAGTACCGCAAATGTTCCCGACGATTGCAGAGCCTTTTATAGAGACTTAATTGTAGATCCAAATATTGAGGACGAGACGGTATTACCCGATATAAATGACCAGGAAGAGCAAGATTTTTTTTTAAATATTTATTTTACAAGAAGTTTACACCGTTGTTTATTTATTACTTCTTTTAATAAATTTTTCTGTAGTTGTAATATTGTAGATAACCAGTATTCATTTTTCAATTTAAAATAAAGTTAAGTTCCAAATGTAGCTACATGCATTTTATTCCGAAAAACCCTCCCAGACGAATAATTTAAAGAACTATTTATTATTCTTATATCTAAAGTGTTTGTCAGTATTACTACTTAATATTTTATAGAGAAACAATAATTCGATTTGAAAGACCTGATTTAATCGACAGGGTTAAACTTAAAATTTCGTTTAATTGAAAACGACGATTTTGTAGTTAGCCACTTTTGCAACCAGACCATCGAAATGTTAAATATAGATATGTGATAAAAATTTTTACCTCTCCTCCGAACTCATGTAAATCTAGATATGCCTTCACATACATGAGATTGAGGCTATCTGGATATTCTTCCAAGGCATTTTCAACCACCAGAAGAGCACTACTATGCTGTCTCTGGGCCGTTAACAGCAGAACAAGAAGATGCAAAGAGGTAGAATGTTCAGGATGAAGATCCAAACCAACACATACGTGTTGTTGAGCTTCTGGAATGTTTCCGAGTATAGCTAACTGTAGTCCGAGATAATATCTGGACAAATGGTCGTTTGGTTCTAATTCTACAGCACTAAAAACATTTTAAAATATTATTTACTACATAATATACTTTTCCATTTTACACATAAAAAAAAGATTAAAAAAATAGGATCTTGAGATCATTAGAATAAACATTTTGTGAACTACTATATCAGTTAAAACATTCGACTGTTTAAGGTCCCCAACCAGTATCTATCTGTCACTTAATTTTTTAATTTCATATCTTGTTCTCCACTTTTGTAAATAAACTCTATCGTAGCCATTTTGACTTGGTTTTACTTGGTTTATACTTAAAGTTCAAAACAAAGAGCGGCCTAAAATAATAGGGTTTTTGCAGCTTTGTAGCAGGTAATGCAATGAGCACGGACCGGGAATTACGAAGTTGTCTACAAAGATCTAAATGACATTGTGTTGCCATAGAGACGAGATTTAAATCTAGACTGTGAGCAGACCAAACAAATAGTCAAGATACTCAGTAACTATCCGAACCGTGTTGGGCTGTTCATTAACAAATACAATTGATGCGTCGTCTCCGAGAATAACCATGAAGGTTAAAACATGGTCTTCCACAAACTGTGTCAGGTACCTATGCGCGGTCAACGTCCCATTCTCGATAAAGATTAACTGCATGCGTGCGTCAAAAGATATGTAGTATCAAGTATTCTCGTGCAACATTCAATCTGGAAATCCGATGTTCACGGCAAAGCGGCGATTCAGTAGCTCGTCTCTGTTTTATGCGAGGCAGATCAACAACGGATACTATCAGTAAAGGGCAGTTGATGGAAAAATACAGGAATAAAGAAACAAACGCTCATATGGAAAGACTTATTATCCAAGGAAGGAAGATCTATAATATGATGGATCGATCAAACTACAGGTATATCCAAAAGACCTGTAGTTTGATGTATGACCTGTAGATGTGCTTAATGTAGTTGATGTAGTGTTAGTAGGAAATACTGAAAAGGATTTAAAACAAAAACTAGAACAGTGGAGACAAGCTCTTGAGGAAAAAGGTTTAAAACTTAGTAAGACAAAAGGGACAAAAAAAAGGGTCAGGCAAGAGAATGTTATCTAGGACTAGAGGACCACAATAGATCTGAAAAGGTCGCAGTGGAATAGGCCGAAAGGCCACCTCTCTTAATCTAATCTTAATCTAATCTAGTAAGACAAAAACAGAGTATTTGGAATGTTCGTTTAAAGATGGAGTTATTGCAAAAGAAAAAAACAAAACTTTAAATGGTGACATGAAATAGTGAAAAAAAAAAATAGTTTTAAGTATGCGGTGTATTACAGGATGATTCCCATCAAATTGAAAGGTTCTATAAAACTATCATAAGACCAGCTATGATGTACGGAACTGATTGTTGGGCAGTTAAAAAGGAAGAAAACCGAATACACGTGGCAGAAATGAAAATGCTTAGATGGATGAGTGACAAAACAGCATACAATTAAGAATGAGTATATTAGCGAAAGTCTAGGGGTGGCAACAATTAATGCCAAAATGAGAGCGCATAGATTAAGATGGTTGAGGCATGTTCAAAGTCGAGACGACGTTAATCACTTGCTACGAAGAATGGTTGATTTGCAAATTCTTGGAAGGAGTAGGAGATAAAGACCAAAAAAGCTCTGGGGTAGAGGCTTAGGCAGGAATGACCCAAGATAGGTATTCATAAATTATGATCAAACAACCAAAGAAAGAGAAATGAGAAAATACATAACTGAAAAATGTAAAGAACTCAGGGTAGACGGTAAAATGATAAAAGTAGGTTTTAAAAAGATCATAGTAGACAAAGAGGAATATAGATGGGAAAATAAAGGCATTTTAAAAAATATTGGGATGCAAAAAAACGGGGAGTAGCAGAGAAGCAAGAGAAGTCGGAAAAAAGGGAGACAATTTGTGGCAAAAACAAGGAATATGATAAAACCATAACAATGGACACGAATAAATTAAATCAGAAAATGTAAGAACAAAACAAATATCACAAAGACATATCACGTAAGAAAAAAAATTTGCATCATTTGGAAAATTGGACTGTGTAACAATGAAGAGAATAAATTGTAAAGAAATAGAACTAGTAGAGGAGTTTGAGGCAGTAGAATTAAGTATAAAACAATATCAGAGACTAGGAAAAAAAACAAGGAATAGTAAAAATTGAAAATAACCACATTTTAATATATAGTGGAGTATCAGAACCCAAAAGGGCAGCTACATGTGTAGGTTGTATAATGCATAAAAGACTGGAAAAACAGATATACTTCTGGAAAGCATGCTCAGAGAGAATATTAATAATAAAAATAAATGATAAAGAGTGTAGCTGTAATAAAACTATTATAGTAGTATCTGGACCAAACGAAGATGATAACGCACAAAGCAAAGATGAATTTTGACGATCATATGAAGAAATGACCAGAAATAACAATGCAAGGAGATTGCTAGAATTTTGCACTTAAAACAATATGACAATAACTAATACATTTTTTAAACTCAAATAAATCTACATGTTTACTAGAGAAGTCAAAATTCAAAACAGAACTGTTTCACAGTAAATATACAGATATAATCTTACATATAAATGTCATTTATTTTAAACATTTTTTTAGAAATAAACCACAAACCAAGTATATAGTGGACGATATGGCAGAACGGTATGGACACAAAGTTTTACGTCTTCCTCCTCACCATTGTATCTTTAACCCTATTGAATTAATTTGGGGCATAGCAAAAAATTATTACAATAGGCACTTTGGTAGAGATGGTAACAGCGCTAACAACTGACTAAACATGTGGCATGAGGCACTTTACATGATTACTCCTGATATGTGGAAAAACTCTTATCAATCATACTGAAAGAGAAATATTTAAATGGTATGAGAGAGAAAGAATATTTGATCGTCAAGAAATTAGTCCAATAGTAATAAATCTTAATAGTGGAGAGAGTGACACTAATGTGGAATCAGATTCAGAAAATGTTTAGTTCGTTGATGTTGTTTTTGAAAATACGTTCATTATTAAAAAATATTTTATTTTATTGCTTGTGGTTTTATTTTGATTAAATTTATTGTTTGGTAACTCAGTAATAACCTTACCACTTTTATTGTGGAATTCCTTACTTTTTTTTTCAAAACTTTTTAAAACTCATTTTTAAATTCCATTTAATATAGTGTGAAATTTGCTACCTTCACCTTTTTTGTTTACTTCAGTTCTTTTCTGTTAATTTTCATACTTTATGAACCATCTGACAGCGCTGCAAATGTTCACAATGATGACGTAAACGCAACTTTATTTGGCTTCCACTGTAAACAATTGACGCATTCCATTTTCTGAACAAAAAAGGAAATCAACCATATTTCGCACAATTGAACTAAAATACCACTTCATAGTTTTGCTCCAGTTACTCGGGCTATTCACTTCCCAATTTTGTCGGACTTAACCGAATCACTTGTGTGTTTAACCCCGATGTGTGCTTCCGCCCCAGGGATGCTTGTCACCCCTTGTAGAAAAGAATTTCTACCCCCTAGAAGGGGTTAGAAATTCTTTTGCTCATTTTAGAAAGATAATCATGGGAGTCGATAGAGGATTAAATTCTAAGCAACTTTTGTTCTATACATGAGTTTTTTCAGAAAGTAAATACTCTTTGAGCTATTTATGGTTGAAAACAACGAATTTTCATTGAAAAAAGTCACGTTTTTTAACGGTTTTTCATGAATAACTCAAAAATATGCCTGATCGAAAAAGTATACCAAAACAAAAATGCAGCTTATAAAGAACAATAAGATTCATTTTTACAAGATATTCTAGATACCCTACAAAATGAGATATGGTCGGTGAATGGAAACATCTTTTTCGCGAATATTTGGAAGTTAAATTGTAAGAAAGGGATTAATTTTTCGGGGGTAATAATACAAAAGTTTTTTATAGCATACAAAAAGACCTTTAAAAGGAGCATTACAAAAAATCATTTGGATGTAAACTGCGTAAGTTACAGATAGCGAAAGATGGTCTCTTATAATATTTTAAGGAAAAAGGGCAGTATAATTAACCTAATACCTAACAGATAATCATTTTCCTTCTATAATACATTTAACTTTAGTGTTGTTCATTAGATCCAGGAGTTTTGACTGGTTTAAAATGCATTATTTTAAAAAAAAGTTATATTAAATTGTATCGTATATTTTGAAAATTTCTAAAAAATTTTTCTTTTTTTCAAAATAACTTAAAAACTATAATCTATATTTAAAAAATCAGTACAAAAATGTAATTCTTTTGTCAGTAAATATTCTCGATTTTTATAAACTTCTGTACCGTAAAAAACAATGAAGATATCACCGATTAAAATGTTCGTCCTGGTGTGAACACCCCATGTTTTGAGTGCTTCAAACTATAATTTTTCAAAACTGAAAGGTAGTTCGGCTTTCTAATGAACCTAGCCTTATAGCTCTTGAAATTACCTTAATATTGTTCTGAAGCTATTTTTTTGTGGCATTTTAAAGTAATTACTACTAAAATGGGAATAAGCCACAATTAAAGGTTAAAGTAAGTTTATTAATGTTTCAATTTCCACTTCGGAAATCGTTCTCAAAATACAAACATTAATTAATTAAACAATTTTTTTTTGTTACTTGGTGAAAAATTCTTCTAATAATTTAATTTTATATGACTCATTTGAAAAAACAGGAAAAAACCTCATAATACTATCCCGACATGGTAAGTTTTTGGTCGTACATTTAGTTTACTTTCAATAAACACCAAATTCTGATTTTATATGTTTGTTATTTAAAAAACATAAATGATGTATCCTCGATATGTTACTGACTTTGAATTTACTATTTTTCTTTGAATAACTTCCTCTGTAAATATGGGTAACCAGATCCTACTACATTCTGCCGAGGAATTTGCGACACAATTGGTCTCATTTAGCATAATTAGAGCCGCTTCTTTTATTTTTCTCTTTTTACCATCCGTCTTTTAGGACTATACTTGAATCATTCCATTGAACCCTATGTTCATTATCCCATGCGTTTACATATTTGAGATCTACCAAATTCTCTATTTTTAATATAAGATTGATGTTCACTTATTCTAACATTTAATGACCTTGATGTTTTACCTAAATAAAACTGATCGCATTCACAAGGTATTTTATAAATACGATTCGTTGTCCTTTCTTGTTCATTGTTAGGTTTGGTTTTAGACAAAATAGATCTCAATGTGTTTGTTGTTTTGAATGTTGTTGAAATGTTAAATTTATTTCCTATCCTTTTAAGTTTTTCTGAGAATTCTTTTATGTATGGTATTGTTACCCTCCTCGTATTATTCCTTGTGTATGCTGTAGGATCTCGTTCTAAGTTGTTCTGTTCTATTCGGTCGATTGTTGAAAATTCCTTATTTATAAACGATAAAGGATAATCATTTTTTAATAAAACAGATGTTAACAAATGTTTTTCCTCCAAGAACGAATTTTCGTTAGAACAAGCAATTTTGGCTCTATCGTATAAGGATTTAATGATTCCCTTTTTAACATTAATATTGCGATTTGCTTGGAAATTTAAATATCTGTTGGTGTGTGTTGGTTTTCTATACACCTGACAGACACCTCTTATATCCAGTATCGTTCTTAGAGATTAAAACATCCAGGAAAGGTAGTGTGTTATTATATTCCTTTTCCATTCCTTTTCCATGGTAAATGCTTTTTTTTTAATGGCATAGACATTGGTCATTCAGCCAGTTGCAATAGATTCTCCAATCAGACAAATACACAACTCTATCCCTAATAGAAAACTAACGGATAATTAATAGAAGAATATACGACAAGGAAACTTACAGGGTCACTTGCTTCTCGTCTAGGGGCCCATCAAGACATTCTTAGTAGACAAACAAAACTAGACCACGGATAAGGTGTTATAACATTTAGGGTAAACAACGGATACAAATCTAAATTTCCACACAATCATGAAAAATTCCATTCTTGCGTACAAATTCTATAGAACTGTGCATGTGTCTGACAAGAAATCTATAATGATATTATATATTTGTTGTGAGCCTGTAGCCAGTAGCGACTGGATATTGAATGGTGCATACATATTAAATTCAATTAATTTTTTGTAGAGAGAGTTTGAATGCTGTTGAAACTTAGGACATTCAAAAAAGATGTGATCAAGATCACCTAGTTTTCCGCAATGTTTGCAATTATCATCTTCAATCACATTTATTTTATATAAATGACTTGGATAACACGCATGTCCAAAGCGTAGTCTATTTATGGTAGTTATATATTTACGTGGAGATTTAAAATTCTTAAACCAAGTAGTTTGTGGAATAACTGGTTGTAAAGTGGTGTATCTTGTTGGGTTTGTAAAGCAGTAAAGATTCCATTGATCTTTCCATGTCGGTAGCTGATTTTTTTTTTAAATCGTAATGGAATCTGATACACATAAAGAATATGACAATAAAGTGCCTGATATTATACTGGTTTTAGCTAAGTAATCTACATATTCATTATCTTTGAGTCCAATATGTGCCTTAACCCAAATAAATTTTATATTAAAGCCAGAGTCTGCTAAGTGCTTTAATTGATCCTTTATTAAAAAAATATAAGGATTACTAAATGTTTTGGGCAAACAAGTATTTTTTATGTTCTGTAAAACTGAAAGACAATCTGAAAGAATTAACGATTTTTTAATATAGTATATTTGAAGAATAAGCTGGAGTAAATTCTCAGAAAAAAAAACTAAATTGTTAAACATATTTTAGTACGTGTGCTTTTCGTACAACGTCAATATTTTAGCCTATTTTACATTGGGTTTGACTATTTAGATAGAAATTTTTCCATGTCACATGGACTATCCTAAAATTTAAATACCTGCTATTGTTAGAACTGTGTAGGCTAGGGATTTTTCAGCTGGTCATTGACGTACTTTAAGGGTATTACATTATTTGTTTCGGTTTGTTAGATATTTAAACCATTTTCAAAGCATATTATATTTATATAAATCTGTTTATTTTAGTAACGTTAATTATGGTTATTTTTGTCGTTATGATAATGACCCATTAAATAAAGAAAAAGAGAAATAAAGAAACTCTTAAAATACATAGGCATTTAGTTAATGGTCTTTTGATAGTTTAGATAGAAAAAGTCGATTAGCGAAAGATGTTTTCTGATAAATGTGAACGCTATCTTAAATAGTATAAATTTCGATTTTGTTTGGAAAACCAATGATTAATAAAATGGTTAATGGTCTTTAAATAGTCATTCATTAATATCAGATAATTTTTGTTTAGTCGATTAAAAGCGAGTGAGGAGATCTGACACAGTTGTTTTTTGCAAGAGTGAATAGTGAGTTTATAGAATATGGAATTAACGTTTGATTATACACCCGTTAAAAAATTAAAGTTGATTCAGTTATCACTTAACGAAAAGAGTGTTATCCTTAACGTCTACAATTATTTTAAGCAACACAATCCTTCCAATACTGTTGATAGTATAATTGAAATTTCGTCTAAAGTAATGAGATATTCAAAATCAACTGTATATAACATTTTAAATGAGGAACAATCAGCTGGTATAACGCCACCCAAACCGAGACCAGGAAGACCAAAATTGTCGAAAGTGAATGTGGATGAATTTTTCAAAAATGCAATTCGTAAAATGGTCCATTTATTTTTTTTTTAACAAACAAATACCAACTTTAGATAAAGTTTTACAAGCCATTACCGACGATCCCGATTTACCCACAATAAGTAGAGACAAACTTTGGAAAGTTTTGCATGAGTTAAACTTTAAGTATGAAAAAGTGGGCAGACAGTCAATGCTTATCGATTCCGAAGAAATTGTGTGTTAGAGACGAGACTACCTCAGAAAAATAAAAAAAAATGAGGACAGAAAATAAGAACATTAATTATTTAGATGAAACGTGGGTTAATGAAGGGCATACTGTAGGGAGAGTTTGGAAAGACAAAACTATAAAAACATGTCGACAAGCATTTCTGGAAGGATATTCACCTGGTTTCAAGGAACCAACAGGTAAAGGTTGACGATTAATTGTTACCCATATAGGTAGTATGAATGGATTTCTTAAGGAGGGTTTACTTTTGTTTGAATCAAAAAAGACCTGTGATTATCACGAAGAGATGAAATTGAGACGTGTTTAAAGAATATTTCGAACAGATGATTGAATTCATACCTAAAAATTCAGTTATCGTGATGGACAATGCAAGTTACCACTCTAGATTAGTTGAACGTTTACCAACTACTCAATGGGGGAAAGATGAAATTGCAATGTGGTTAACTTCTAAGAATTTAATCTTTGACGATACAATGACAAAAGCAGAATTATTAGAGCTTGCTAAAATTAATAAACAAAATTATAAAAAATATGTCATTGAAGAAATAGCCAAAAAACGAGGAACTGAAATACTTCGCCTACCACCGTATCATTGCGAGCTAAATCCGATTGAATTAGTATGGGCCGAAGTTAAAAGTAACGTTGCTCGAAATAATACAACTTTTAAATTGTCAGATGTTACTATTCTTTTTTATAAATCAATATCCGAAGTAACGACTGAACATTGGCAAAAATGTATTAATCACGTTATGGATATTGAGAAAAATATGTGGGAGCTTGATCATATAATAGATAGCAGTATAGAAGCTATAATAATTCATCCCGGATCGGATAACACTTCGTCTGAAACAGAATATGGGGAAGCTTAACTTTAAACTGTAGCTCAGAAGTTTATTTTACATTTGAACTAATTGCCGACAACTTCATTGTTTATTTTTTATTTATTTTTTATTGCTAATATAATTTTCATTCTTATTTCCAATATTATTAGTATTAAGAATATTATTATTTATTAATAGGAATATATAAAAACTTACAGTTTTGTATGTATTTTACGTTTCAGTATAATTTATTGTATTTTATTATTTTATATTAACTGTATGTTTCACAATAATAGAATTTTTATTCTTTTTATGTGTATCTTTTTATTTTAAACCAGTATTGGATTGGATTAATTACTTTGTTCTAAATATCCAAATAAATTTAACGCAAACTTTTCTTTTAAGATTACGTTTTAGTTAGAAGATGTGCACGCCTATGTATTTCGAGGTGCGAAGATTAGTATTCTGAGAATTTACTCCAGCTTATTCTTCAAATATACTATATAAGAGTTTTTAACATATTTTAAAGCTTCGAGTATGTCCAATGATTCAGCCGAATGGTAAATGTTATTGTCTCTTCTTTATCGATATGGTGGAGATATGTAGATGATGTGTTCTCAATATGGTCTCATGGATCAGAGTTGTTGCACACATTCCTGAATGATATAAAAGGAATAATACGAGGAGGGTAACAATACCATACATAAAATGATTATCAAAAAAACTTAAAAGGATAGGAAATAAATTCAGCATTTCAACAACATTTAAAACAACAAATACATTGAGATCTATTTTGTCTAAAACCCAACCTAACAATGAACAAGAACGGACAAAGAATTGTATTTATAAAATACCTTGTAAATGCGATCAGTTTTATTTAGATGAAACATCAAGGCCATTAAATGTTAGAATAAGTGAACATCAATCTTATATTAAAAATAGAGAATTTGATAGATCTCAAATATGTAAACACACATGGGATAATGAACATAGGGTTCAATGGAATGATTCAAGTATAATTCTAAAAGAAAGGGATGGTAAAAAGAGAAAAATAAAAGAAGCGGCTCTAATTATGCTAAATGAGACCAATTGTGTCGCAAATTCCTCGGCAGAATGTAGTAGGATCTGGTTACCCATATCTAATATTAACTAAATATACGACCAAATACTTACCATGTCGGGATAGTATTATGGCGTTTTTTTCCTAGTTTTTCCCTCATAATTTACTATGGAATCACTAACAGGAGAATTTTACTGTCATCATGGCATGTGGTTGTCTTTTTAAAGACGAATTACATGCTATGATTTTTTCTGACCGATATTTTCCCGTTAAAGTTGATTTCATGTAATCGAATGAACTATCTTATAAGTAAAATCATCCCAGGAACACAACTCAACAATATTAGCAATATCATTTTAAAGTCGTCTACTTTAAAATGTATAATGTATGTCTGAATTGCCAATATAAATGAGTCAGATAAAATTAAATTATTAGAAGAATTTTTCACCAAGTAACAAAAAAAAAAACAAAATTTGTTTAATTTAATTGTTTGTATTTTGAGAACGATTTCCGAAATAAACTTACTTTAACCTTTAATTGAGGCTTATTCCCATTTAAATAGTAATTACTTTGAAATTACCTTTCAAATGGTTATGTATAAAAAATATACTAAAGCTTGAAAATTAACTGACTTACTGAAGAAAAACTAATGATATTTTTGGGAGATAATTTTGCATGGTGAAAAATATACGTATTTTGGAGCTCTTACATATATAAAGTATGTATAAGAATATCTCGGCACCAATAAATATTGAGTGCTTTATACTGTTATTAGCATAGAGAGTAGTTTCAAAGTGTTAAAAAAGTTGCAACCAAAGAAATAATATTTCATAAGCAAGGATCAAATTGTTATTGATTTAAATACATAAGTTTAGGATTTTAAGGTGTACAAAACTATTTTTAATGTTTTAGTCGTCTTTACCGGTGATTTTTAGGGGTTGAAGAGTTTAATCTAAATAAATATCGTTTCATAAGCCAGGAATAAATTTTTAGTTAACTAAATGGTAAATTAAAACATATTAAACTATAAATAGGCTTTTTAAGTATTTTTTTCAGAAAGGGATGCTTTTCAGAGGTTAAAAACTTAAAACCAATGAAACATAATTTCACAAGCGGTGAATGAATTTTAATTGATTTTAATTCATAAGTTAAGCATTTTACATAGTAAAACATTGTTTTTTAACGTTATGTACATCATAAGCGGTGGTTTCTAAGGGTTTAAAATTTGTATTAAAGTACAAATTATCATTGCAAATTTATTTTACTTGATTCAATCAAATGTTAATGCATAAAACGCTTAAATACTATAGTAACCGTTTTAACCCCTTAATAACAAAAAGCACAATTCGTCCATATAAAACTTTTGCAAAGGAGGGTAAGACAAGGTTAAATTCAAATTTTCAGCTACATCCATGCAGTCCGACAGAATCGGGAGGTAAGGTCCTATTTTCCGACCGAGTTACTGGACTATTTTTAATGGGATTAAATGACATAGTCATTAAAAAGGGCGGTCGGGCGCAATTTTGCAAGAAAACTTTAACGCTTCATTGTTTTACATGAAGTTCCTGAAATGAGTATGAGAGAAATACCAAAGATGTCCTAATTAGGAAGCCAACACGTATACATGTCCAAAAGTTTGGAATACGTACAAATAATATATCTACACATATGGTGGTTTTAAAACTGTTATTGATATTCATTCTAGAGCGTTTTTAAATGAAAATGATAAAAAATTTGAATCGTTTTTGTATGATTTTGGTCACATTCAACTGATTAGCGTATTTACACATTATTTCAGTCTTTGTTTAAATTTGAATTGAGCAGTTTAAGAGCCGAGTAATTGCTTTGTTACAACAGGGCTTTAGTCAAAGTTATATCGCGAATATTGTTGATGTTACTCAGAGAAACAAATTCCAAGATACAAATGACGTCAAGGATTGTCCCAGAAGTGGTAGAAGTCGATGTACAACAGCAGCACAAGACCGGCAAATAACATTGATAGCTCGTAGAAATCGTCTGGAATCTACAAGTGGTATATCCAGAGAAATTTCTAGGTTTCAAGGACTGAATATTTCACGGCAAACAATAACACGCAGACTAAATGCGGTATATTTGTATCGTAGAAGACCGCTCGTGTTCCTAAACTAACCTACCAACACAAAATAGTAAGGTTGCAATGGGCTAGAGAAATGGTGCATCATGGTCCTAACTGGAATAGCGTGATGTTCTCTGATGAGTCAAAAATTGGCTTGGTATCTGATTCGCGAAGAACACTGGTTTGGAGGCTGAACACTGATTTGTCGCCCCAGGACGATAATCCCGACTAGAAACAGCCCAACCGTGTGTCCCATTTGAAGGTGGCAGTATTATGGTTTGGGGTGGTATTATGAACGTTATTGAACATGCTTGGGACATTCTCAAAACACGCATCAAGAAACGAAACAATCCCCCTATTACACTTCGAGAACTAAAAGATCCTGCTCGTGAAGAATTCCGCAAGCCTAGCTCGACCAGTTAATGCCTACAGGCACTCCAAGAGACTAAATAATTTTTTTGCATATCGTTTATCTGGTTTAGAGATTTATTTAGTATTGTTGAGAATTAAAACAAAATAATGTTTAACTATTCAGAAGAGTTTATATATAAAAATCAATAAAACGATGAAATATTCCAATATTTCAAACTTTTGGACATATGTGTATGTATAAAGGCAAATACCTTCTAAATGGTTCCTCCCTAAATAAACATGCCAAATTAGTGAATAGATCATTTCTGTCCACTTGTTTTTGATGTCTCACAAAGCAGTTGTAGACGACTTTTATAAAAATCCCATTAGAGATAACATAAAAGAAGCTAATTAAACTAATTTACTAGTAATGGAGGCTGATATACCTTCTAAAATTATTAAGTGCATTATGCCTTAAATGATCCTTTTCTTTTCGTAACTGACAGGCTTCGGCTTGTAAGTGGTAACCAATACCTAGATACAAATGGCATCTACCCAAAAGTCCTTCTGATGATGTTAAGGATTTTTCTCTTGCCTGCATACTAAAATTTGTACCTAAAATAAAAAATTCTTCTAGTTTTATTAACTTTTTTAAGTTTATATTTTGATTTTGATAAACCTCGGGTAAATGTGACGAAAGAAGTGAATGAAGTTTTTAATTATGTCTGCATAATAAGTAATTGTGTATAAACGATATACATTTGTAAATGAAGACAACGAAACACAATTGTTATTAACATAAATAGTTGACATTAATTAACAAAAACTGAGTAAAATAGACAAAAAAATCCTAAAAGAAGAAAGAGAAAAAAACAATCGCATTTTAACAGTTTAAGAAAAACACGATATTAACCTTTTGATCGGTCAGTTTATATTAATATTTCATTGATACATACCTTCAACAATTAAATTAAGATGTTCGTAACATAATTTGGCAGCTAAAAGACAATTGCTGGCATCACTTGGCTCTAATCTAATGGCTTCCTTTAGAACTGATAACGCGTGATCAAAGCTATTGATCGATAAAAGACTTAATGCGTACTGTTTCCACATATGAGCTTCATCAAATGAAAATTTCATCGAACGTTCTAACGACTAAAAAATAATTTAAGATAATTTTTACATTTAAAAGTTGTATCCTTGATGTTCCAGCATCGTGGCTTTTGAGATTATTATTTAAGGTTATTTACTATTTTTAATGGAAATTAACACCGATTTTAATTGAAAATACGTTTATTTTGAAGTTTCAATTTCCACTTCGAAAAAAGGTTCTCAAAACACAAATGTGTTCATTAATGCATGTGAATTCAGAATATCACTAAGAGTACCACTCATATTATGCTGACGTCGGATGAGACTGAAAACACTGCATTTAAGTAGAACATGCTGCATGGAAAGCCGTGAGTTAATACTGTGACCATGATAGACAGCCACCTGTGAGTCGAGTGTGACTTATTCTGATTATCCAGATTATTGCTTTATCCATCCGTTTTTGTATAGGAATACGGGGAGATTTTAATTTTGGTTGAATTTGGTGTAGTTTGGATGAGCTTGAAGATATATGTAAATATTTGACGTAACTCTATCTTTTCGACTGGTAGATTAGAACAATTAGCTTTTTTCGCTGTGACAGAACTCAAGCGATGGAGACTAAGACGCCTGTAGTCCCTAGCTGGTGACAGTAATTGTGTATTTCATTATATCTATTGAGTATTATGAGCTTAAGATTCTTAATAAATATATTGACGACAGAAAGTCGGTTTATCGTAATGCGTTTACTGCTTTGAGGTCTGGCATCTAGAGCATTCCATATAATTCCGCTGTATGTATAATGCAGATTATTGAAAAACGGGAGGTTGTTATTGTTTGACCTATTGAAGTAAATGCGCAGCTTGTACAGTTTTTATCCTTACTGCCATCGATGTACAAGATTGTGTCACACTGCTCAAAGTTCAATCGATTATGGAGTCAATTCGATTAATAACATGAAGAAAAGAATATAGTGATCAAATATCGACAGTTTCGCAATGATGTAGAATGGATTTATTTTTGTACAAAACCAGGTTAGGGGCTCATGATACAATAAAGAAATATTGAATATGACAGAAAATTCAACGATTATTGTCATGATCTTCCGCTATTTTGATTAATTGTAGTAGAGTCTTGCCTGTGAGTTTCGTAATAAGATCTGTATGTCTGTTTGGTGATCTTTCCCGACTTCTTTTTCCGTGGACCATGCCCCCCACTGCAAGCCTTTCCAAACCTTTTCTTCTAATAACGTGGCCAAAGAACTTAATTCAATATTTTCAGCTACTATGGTTCGTAGCCTCTTCTTTATTTGATTAGTTCTTTTGTCAGTGCAAGACACTCTTAGCATTCCACGCCAGCAATACATCTATTTATTTTTTGTCTGTTTTTGTCTATCCAACATTCAGAAGCGCATCAGAATATAGGGAATACCAGACTTTTTTTGGTGTTAAACTTTATACGATGACTTTTCCAAATTTTTGTAAGTTTTTTCATAGGTTGCTTGGCCAGTGCAATTCTTCTTCTAATTCCTTTACTGCATCCACTTGGTATGTTATTAAAAAGCCAAAATAAAGAGCCGAGTGAAAGTGTTAACTGTTTCGATATTATAATTATTTGGGTTCTGTCGGTCTATTATCATTATTTCTGTGAGTTCATCTAATTCGTTTTTAGATGCATTGATGAGGGTGGTATCATCTGCGTACTGAAGGCTGTTAATTTTGGTGCCATTGATGAAGATTCCTCCTTCCCAGTTCGCTAAAGCATGTCTCATCATCCACTCGCCGCATATGTTAAAGAGCATCGGGCTCAGTACGCACCATTATCGCACACCCTTGTTGACAGAAAAACACCCAGTAAGTTCACTTGTCGTACATATTTTTATTAGGTAGATCAGATGATGGGGTATAACCATTTCTTCGATGCTCCATAATTGCTACCAACCCACGCAGTCGAACGCTTTCGTGTAGTCATAATAGCATGAATAGGTTGGTAAGTTGAGCTCCCTGGCTTTTTCTAGAATGTCTCTAGTGTTTAAAATATGTTCTGCAGTGCCTCTAAATCCCGCTTGGATCGGCAGCAGTTATATTTGAGACGCTTTAATATCTGTAGTATCACCTTGCTGGTATGTGAAATGACTGCCATGGTGCGATAATTTTCACATATGTCTGTCGGAATTTTTTTGTGGGTAGGGATGTATATTTATTTAGTCCAGTCCTCAGGCCAGGTTTCATTGCTCCTAATTAGGTGAGATATTTTATGAAAAAAACAGTGCTTGTATCTCCGATCGCCACAAGCATTTCCGTAACAATGTTTTTTGCTCCAGGTGATTTGTAAGTTTCAACTTTCTTTATGCAGCAGCCACTTCTTATCTCAATATCGGCGTTTCTGGTTCTGGATATTTCCCGGAGCTGTGTTGTCTTTCATTAAATTTTCACAGTATTCTTTCCAACGAACTATTTTATCTGTTACCAGAGTGCCATCTTCCTGTCGTATCGCTAAGCATCTTAAACAGTTGAGAATAATTTGTTTTATTTTTTTTAAACATATCTCTTTTTTCGGTTTTATGTATATGCTGTTCGACTTCGTTGTATAGATCATTTAGATATTCATTTTGATCGTCCTTACATTGCTGATTTATTTCTTTGCTAAATTCTGAGTATTCTGAGCGTGCTTCAGGTGTTTTGAGCCTTACGATTTAAGATTTTTTTAAATCTTAATTTTACGCCTTATTTTAATGTGTTCTCGGAGATTTCGGAGTCCCAACTTTTATCAAACTTACTTATTATAGCTGTCTTATTTGGTTGATCTTTTGATTTAAGTTTGTTCTCTGTTCTGTCTCGTAATCTCTAATTCAGCTGTTGTTTTAAAAAAGCCGTTATATTTGAGGTCGGTGATTAGTTAGATCGAGTTCGCCTAACGTTAAACGTACTTGAGCAGCAAGAAATTGGTAGTCCTTCTGGCAATCTTTTCCTGGGAATGTTTGTCCATTTATAATGGAGCTCTGCTAACTAGATTTGACTAGTATACAGTCTATCTGGATTTTGTATCTTCCATTTGGGGACGTCCAATGGTACAGTCTTCTCGGATAGTGTTGAAACCCAGTATTAGCGATGAAGAAACTGTTTTCTGTGGCGAACTGCATGAGACGTTCTCACCTATTATTCCTTTTGCCAATGCGGTTTGGTAGGGTGAATCTGCTCTAAATGGGCATAGCATCTTTCTATGTCTATATCGTTGGCCTTGCTGGTGGGAAAGTATACCTGGATTATATTAGCGCTTATGATGGTATGTATGCCAGACCATGACAATTCTTTTATTGATTGCTCTATACGCTTCGATGGCAAGGGAAAGTTTTTTATTTATTACGATTGTTACTACGTTTGGAGAGGTGTCTATTATACCTGAGTATATTGTCGCATTATTATTTCTCGATATGAAGTGCCCTGATCCTTACTAATGGGTTTCTGTTAGACCAGTAACTAGGTCGGTGCATATTTCTTTCTTAACAATGGCAAGTTTACCCGTTGCTAATAGCCCGCTAATAGGTGCTGTATAAGCTTTCTGTTAAAACCATAAAAAGTGTAAACGGGACTATCATCAATAATAAACACAGTTTATTTGTAACTTATTTTAAAGAAGATATTTTAAATCATTTTAATAACTTTTGTGATAACCCTAACTCTATATTACACATAATGGAATAACAGAAACTTTCGAAAATATAACATACATTAAAAAGCATAATTTTTTCTAAAAAATGGATAAAAACTAGAAAATGTCCCAGTATTAATAACATTTTGAACCTTTCGTTCTATTCAAATATGAAAAGGTGTAGTATATAGTTTAATGAAAAGAAAGTATTATTGATATGTCTGTACAAATTCTTGTTTATGCACTTTTTTTATAACGTTCAATATTCTCTAACTGTGACTATACTGTCTACTTTTGTAGAGTAATGTTTTTATAAATTCAGGAGTAGTAGTTGTAAACGCAGTATACAAGCCACTGTTTAGTGTTCATACTCTCAGGTGAGTGGAACCCTTCTTAGAAGACATCATAACTTCAAATTGAGCTCAGGCGTCGATATAGAGTAGCTACGAAAACTGCAGTTTGTGTCACATTATTTTTACACACCTATTTATGTTTTAGAAGCTATTAAGTAGCGCCCTTACATGACAGAGTAATGTAATGATCTGGCCTGGGGTAGTAACTTTACTTAGTACTTCTAACATGTTTCGTAACATTGAACAATTAACCCATCGAATACACCGACTACACTTTTCGATATATTAAAACATTTACCTACATATTTATGCTTGATGCCGGTCTGAATCATACCAATGGCCTTTTTGGCCTCTACACTAGTTTATTTTCACTTTATTGCCAAGTCTGTTTATACAATTATATAAAAAATTATACAATTCAGAAATAGAGTGAACACTTGGCAATGTATATTTTTCAATGTATTGTGATAAAAATTTAATATTTTTTTTTTAATACAAAAGAGTTATTGTGTTTATTTATTTTCCTTATTAACCTGAAAATAATCAAATTTTTTATGGCAAATATTTCTTTTGGTAAGCAATTTTTTGATATTACGAGAGAAAATATACGTACCTCTTGTAAAAGATCAATTTGTCCCCAACGAACTGTAGCTACTGTTAGTAAATCGTATACTGTTACAGCATCCTGATAGGCGCTTAATCGTATATCTCTAAATTCCGGTGATTGCGACAATACTGCATTTCTAACTGCCATAGATTCGGCAACTAAAAGTAGCAATATCGTTTCTTCGCATTCATTTCTAGGAATAAACTGCAAACAAAAACAAATGATATATTTTTTATTTTTATCCTGATAAAGATCATAAGATTACCTCACAAAAGGCTATAAAATTCTATATGTCATACACTTATAATGCAAATATTTATTCAACATTTTAAAATTATTACTCGAATAATACTAGGACAGAATAGAATTTATTCAATCAACTTAAAAAATATTTTTTTTTACATACATGCATACATACAATCAGTTTATAACGTTATTCTTCGTTTTCTGATTTCCAGTTTCCATTGGTCTCGGTCGTTCAGAGAGAGATTTTATTCATCTCGCTTTTATATTTTTGTCGGCTCTTTTTCTTCAACTTAATCTCGGTCTGCTCTTCTTTCGTCTTCCCTGCGGTGTTCTGTTTAACACTTTTTTTGGGATTCTGCTGTCATTCATTCTTTGTACCTGCGTGTCCGTACCATCTTAACTGGTTGATGCTGATGTCCTCTGTTATTCTATGTTTGACGCCCATGCTTTCTTGAATTCTCTAGTTTCTTACTCTATTTAATTTTGATTTTCCGGCCACTCTTCTCCAATATTCCGTTTCTATTCTTACAAAGTCTTTATGGCTTTCTCCTTCAGTGGCCATTTTTTGATTCTATTTGTAACAATGCTTTTGATAACGCTATTATAGATTCTCTGTTTATTTTCTCTCGAAATTGTTTTATCCCACAGTATGCTGTCCAATTACCGAATGACTTGTCTTCCCTGGTTATATCTGTGTATAATCTCTTCATCCAAATTGCCGTCATTGGTTATGTGTCTTCTTCATCTTTTTACGTAGACATGACTGTCTGTTTTTCAATGCGCCTCCAGACAGAGCTCTGTCCTATGGTGTCTTGCCAGCGATTTTTTAAAGAATTTTCATCTCTGCTGTTTCTAACATCCTTTTTGTCTTTTCTGTGTCAGGTCGTGTTTCTGCCGCGTATGTCCTCATTGGTCTGATAACTGTTTTGTAAATTCTGCCTTTCATTTCTTTCCCGATATTTTTATTTCTCCATATTGTTTCATTCAGGCAGCCTGCGACTCTGTTTGCTCTACTCACTTGACCTTCCACTTCAGTTTCGAGCTTTCCGTAGCTAGATAATGTGATGCCTAGATATTTAAACTTCATCACTTGTTCTATTATCTAACCTCCCAGCTCCAATTTACATTTTAGGAAACTTGCTGTTGTAACCATGCATTTTTTTTTTTTTTTTTGGGAAATTAACATGTTAAATTTTCTGGCGGTTATATTAAATTGGTGCAGCATACGTTGTAAATCATCTTCACTTTGAGAGAGTAGTATTGCGTCGTCTGCATAGCAGATTGTCTTAACTTGTTTTTCTTCCAGTTGGTATTCTTTTTTAGTTTTTACTTTTTTATTACTTCATCCATAATCAGCTTCATAGGGTCAGTTAATTCCTCTTTTACTTTTATTGTGTTGTTTTAGTAGATATTTTCGATGGTTTTGATTATTCCTAAAGGTATTTCTCTTGTGTACAAGAAGTTGATAAGGTCCTTTAACTTGACCCCGGCTGGAAACAGCTACGATCCTTAAACCTGGAAAAAACTTGAGGATAACAAATTCTATAGACCAATAAGCTTATAGACTACAAGGCAGCCTACGACTCTGTAAATAGAAGAGAATTGTTTAGAGCAATGATAGACCTAGGAGTACCAAATCAGTTGGTAAGTTTAACCAAACTAACCCTTGAAAAAGTTGAATGCAAAGTACGAATCCAGGGGGAACTCTCTGAACCTTTTAAAACAAATAACGGGCTACGTCAGGGAGACCCACTCTCCTGTATACTATTTAATCTAGCTCTGGAAAAAGTAATACGTACGTCACAAATCACAACTACCGGTTCAATATATAACAAATCTGTGCAAATCTTAGCATATGCTGATGATATCAATATTGTTGGGAGAACGGAAAACGCAGCACGAGAGGCGTACGTAGCATTAAAGGAAGCGGCTACAAAAATGGGTTTAATAATAAACACCAATAAAACAAAATACATGAAAATAGGTACGCAACCACAAACACTACGGCCACTTGTTATAGAAAATGACGTCATCGAAGCAGTTAACGAATTTGTATACCTGGGAACGCTCGTCAATACTGAAAATGACACTACCGCAGAGATAAACCGCAGAATTTGCACGGCTAATAGATGCTATTTTGGGCTTAATCTCCTTTTTAAATCTACAGTTATATCAAGAAATACAAAAGTAAAACTCTACAAAACAATAATACGCCCAGTCCTAACATATGGTTCAGAAACCTGGACTTTAACAAAAAGCAATGAGAACATGTTAGGATGTTTCGAACGAAAAATACTAAGGCGCATCTATGGAGCGGTAAATGAAAATGGTGTCTGGAGAAGACGATACAACTTCGAACTCTATAGGATATACCAGGAACCAGATATCGTAAAACACATAAAGATAGGACGTCTGAGGTGGGTAGGCCATGTAATGCGGATGGAGCAAATCGACCCAGCTAGAAAAACGCTCCTTGATAGACCTATTGGTCAAAGAAGAAGAGGAAGACCCAGAACAAGATTCCTAGATAACATCGATGAAGACATGAGAAATATGGAAATACGTGCTTGGCGGAGGAAGGCGATGGATAGGGACGACTGGAGAAAAATTCTTGGGGAGGCTAGGACCCACACAGGGTTGTAAAGCCAAAATGATGATGATAGACCAATAAGCTTGCAATGTTAACCAAAGTTTTTGAGAAGATAAATATGCAAAAAGGTTGAAACTAATTATGAAAGAATGAAAAATTCTGCCAGGACATCAAATTTTTGTTCCGAAACAAACATGGAACGATAGAACAAGTCTATAGATTGCTTAACCAGATAAACAGTGACTTGGAAGAAAAAAAGGATTGCTCTTCTACTCTTTAGATGTATCACAAGCTTTTGATAAAGTTTTGATAAAGTCAGGGCACACCGGACTATTTTATAAATTAAAAAAGTACCTACCATATCTTCATTATCATCATAATTACTTAGATCTTATATTATTAACAGGTACTTTCTCATTAAACAAAATCCTCGTTCCGTAAGAGAGCGTATTGGATACCTTACTGTACTTATGGTATACTGCAGATATACCCACTACTGAAGATACAACTGTGGAAACATAGGCAGATGATACTGCGATATTGGCCTCGCACGAAGATCTAACTCGTGCTTTCAGAAATTTACAAAATAATCTAGATAAAATTCAAGTCTAGCTCAAAAAATGCCTTCTTCTTAGGGTGCCTGTCCGTTCCGAACGTTGGCGATCATTCTAGCTATGATGACTTGTTGGTTGCTATACGGAATAGCTGTGTTGAGGTCTTTCTATACCATGCTCTCAGGTTAGCAAAAGCAGGATATTCTTCTTCGTCCTGGGGCCCTTTTTCCTTCAATTTTACCTTGCAACATGCGTTGGAGTAGCCCGTATCTGTCTTGATTTCTCATTATATGTCCCATCAAAAAATGGATCAAGGTAAATGAAACCAAATCCAAGCAAGTCACATTTACTTTGCGTAGACAAACCTGTACTGTCCAAATTAATCAAAATATAATTCCCTAGGCCCTAGATCAATGGCACCAAATACCTGGGGATACACCTTGAATGGCGGCTTATATAGAAAAAGCATATCTTCAGTAAGCGAAAACAACTAGGGATTAAGTTTAATCAAATGTATTGGATCATCGGACGAAAATCATATCTTTCTTTGGATAATAAAATCCTACTATCTAAAGCTGTTCTGCGACCAATATGAAGCTATGATATTAAACTATTGGGCACTGCAAGCAACAGTTATATCGAGATTCTGCAGCGTTTCCAGGTTGAGGTTATGCGTACCATAATAAACTCACTCAATTATGTATCAAATAAAGTTATCCAACCTGATATTCTCCAATTGTTCCCATTAAGGAAGTGATTTCGGAAGTTTGTGGGAGATATAGGAAACGTAACAACGCATCCTAATGTGCTAGCTAAACAAGTGTTTGTTAGGAATGATAAAATACGAAGATTCAAAGAGACACATACCGTTGAACCTAATTAAGTGTTAGTTTTATTATTATACCTTTATTATCAATTTAAATTGCATTAGGTAGGTGATTCATCGGATCCAGTCTATATCTATTTTACCACATCAATGGATTATTGCACTATTGGGCAGACTTCTGAATAAAGGCAATTAAAAAAATATTTTATTTGCATGAGTATGTTAACATCTTACAAAATGATAACTATCAACTATTATAATTGATAATATACTAGAATAATTCCGGTTCTAAGACACATTTCCTGATTGAATAATGTTCTCCATTAATTAAAAATATCAGTAAAAACAACAGAAAGAAATGAAAAAGTAACCTTACCTTATTTCTTGTACCTCTTATGTAAACCTGTCTCCTCTTTGGGTAGTGATTCTCTTTATCACCTAGTTAAATTAGTTCTGTGTGGCACTTAATATCTCAATAAATTAGTTGTCTTTAAACTACCGCCTTGTTAAATTATAATCGATGAAGAAAATACACCTGTTTTAACTATTATCCGATAATGTATACACCATTATTTTTTCATTTGTTTTCGTTTTGACCATCACCTACCGATATACATACATAATGTACATCTGGAGTTTTGTTTTATAAATATAAAACCCAATTACAATCAATACTCCGACATAATCAATTATTTTCATTGTTTTTATTCTTTTTATGTTTTTTTTAGTTACTACTAAACAAAAAATAGAACTATCGTTGTGATAATCACTTATAGCAGGGGTGACCAAGCTCAATTTTCATAACTCGAAATTTTCCGATAGCCGCAATTAAACACGTATTAAAAAGTATGCAAAAAAGGTATTATAGCATGAACTTAGTTTTTCTCAGGGAATTTTTGGTTTTTTTACAAGAAATTTATAAACATGGATAAATATATGTGTTTCTTTATTGAAGGTTATCGTCGTAATACGACTCTGTCTTAAAAACTAACTTAAGTAATGCCGTATATATTTTATCTAAGTTTGTCTATCAGATAACAAAAACTTATTGGATCACATAAACACATTAACCCACTTGACATATGATAGTTGCAGATGGCTATTTTATCCCTCATACCCCCATAGGCGTCACCGTCATAGAGGATACGGTTGGTTACAGTCTCCCTCTGGCATCGAATTCGTTAGAAGAGGGGCCAGCAGAAGATGCAGGTTTCTTCCTGGGGCGTATTCGTCTTTGTCTTGGCACTACAAGCGTGAGAGCTTTAACATAATTTAGGTTAGCGTGTATAAGAACAGATACGTGAAACACGCCAAGAGCAGTAGGGGTGTCCACTCCACAAAGCTCGTAACTCACAGGCGATACCACTCGCTTGATTCTATAGGATAGAATTTAGCTGTCTGACCTTTCGACCTGTTACTGGTAGCGGTTGTTTTGGCCCATACTAAATCTTCTTCTTTGAATAGACTGGGTTCCTTCAAACGCCGATCAGCATATTTCTTTTGCCTATCTTGGACGTTGTCATGCTTCATCCTCGATTCATACCATTCATACCATGTTTCAGCCATGCGTTTTAGGTATCGGGGTTAGCTGAGGTATAAAATTCTCAGATTCTACAACTTGGCAATTATCTCGATTAACTTGATCACAGCACGCGTCCAAAAGTTAAATAGGCAGCGAAAATCTAACCATTGGTATCTTCTCAGGTCAAGCGTTATGCTAAGCGTTCCTATAAGCATAACAAGTATCGGTTTTAGCTCTCTATTCTTGCGCTCTACATGAATTGCACACCATTATCACTGATAATTCTTCGGAGTAGGCCAAATCGTAAGAATATCTCGTCAATAAGCTATATAGCGCATTCTTGTGCGAATGCTTAAATTAAAACAAATATCTCCACCCTCTTAGTCCATGTGTCTTCGACTATCAAAATACAACGTTCACCTTTTGATCCTTCAGGTAACAGTCCAAATAAGTCGAAGGCAAGTGTTTCGAAACGTTGCGCATACACAGGAGTTTGTAACAGTCCACCTCGTTTCTGGTTAGAGGCCTTATATCTTTAACGATCTGGGCATTTATCAATATAATCAGCGACAAAATGGCGCCTGGAAAAAAGAATTTTTGAGCAATTCTTCTCAAAGTACGTTCAATACCATAATGGCCAGCAGTTGGCGCATCATGATATTCCTTCATAATGGCTTCACGCTCATGTGTGGGTACTACTAACTGAGCTTGTTCTTCGTCTTCTTCCGACGAGTAACGGCAGACTACTCCTTGTGTGAGCAATTATCCACGATCTATGCATTTTACATATTCATTCGAATTTGGGTCTTCGAATGATTGGATTGTTTTGTCAAAATCTGGGTCTTTCAATTGTTCCACCCTGGTCTCATATGCCGAGGGATGGGACAAATCAATTTGCACTTCACATATCACGCAGGACAGTACATCATTGTCTTCACATGGTGGTCTAGAAAGTGTATCGGCTACCATGTTACGTTTGCCAAGCTAATAATCGATGGTTAAGTCATAACCTTGAACCACTAGTGCCCATCTTGCCAACCTTGCTGTAGGAGATTTTAGGCTCAGTAGCCAATTTGGACGTTGGTGATCAGTATGCAGGGATATTTTAGTACCTTCAGTATAACTTATGGAAGCTAGCGAATTCCACGGGGTGCTCCTAACGCGTAGCCACTGGCGTCAATACGAATGATATACGGTTGATTTTCATCTACATGCCGTAAAATTGGTGTGGTGGTCAGCAACTTCTTAAGAGTTTCAAGGGAGTTCTGTTTCACTTCCGTTAATTTCCATGGTTTACTTTTCTTAGTTAAATCACTTAAGGGTCTAGATATATCCGCAAAATTATTTATAAATCGACGAACCCAATTAGCCGTCTGAATGAAAGATTGCACTTCCTTAACGTTTCTCGAAGGTAACCGCTCCGATATGGCAGCAGTTTTATCCGGACCAACGGAAATTTCTTGAGAAGTTATTAAATGTCCTAAATATTTTATTTTTTCGCAAGCTAGTAAGATCGTGACGTAGCTACTTCTTCGTCTGGAGATATTTTGCTAGTTCGCTGAAATGATAATAACGTTGTCACAATGCTTACCATATGCGACAAAGTATATACGATGAAAAAAGCTAATAGATATTCTCGTGCAGAAAAAAAAAGATTACAATCTATATTGCAGGTCTCATTGAACGGTACAACAGCAATATGGGATGCGTTGATGCAATGGATTAATTTCGTAGCTTCGTAACAGTATCGAATTAGATAAAAAAAATGTTGGTGGCCTTTTTTTCATGGGCTGTAGATGTCTCATGTGTGCAAGGTTGGCTTTTACATCGCCGACTTGGTTTATGACATATTACTGTTAAACTTCCGGCGCCAATATACAGTTTACCTTTAAAAATCATTTGGTACCCTTCCAAAAATACCTGGAGTCAAAATGTCATTGAATTTTTCACCTGTACTTCGGAAAATATCAATTATTCAGAAAAGTGCGTTCAAGAATCGCCGTTGTACGATCTGTGGGAATCTTAAATCCTATGTTTGTATTAGATCTGACATTGGCTTACATCCTGACAACTCCTTTAAAGTGTTTCATACATAGAATTGATGTTAGTAACTGCATTTAATAAATTAATACTAATGTTTCCATTTATTTTTGTATTTACACCGCTTCATCCCAGTAGCAATTACAGTTGCCAGACTGTCATCCTGTCAGTTAGATACTGCTAAGATTTTGAGTACCATTTTTACATTTAAAGTACGATAGAAGTTCCATGACTAAAATATTACACAAAAAAATCACTAGGGAATTCTGGGCATGAATGGGTTAATCTCCTTTTGAAAAAGTTGTAATTTAATTTGAAAACTAGACACTATGAGAGGTCAGATATTAGTTTATCTTTTAAGATAAACCGATTAGAATTAGATATCCGATAAATTAATGACAAAAACCATGATAATATACAACTGAACTATTCTATACATACTATTCTACGCTTTTAAATAGTGTTGAAGGTTGTAATCTTAAATCTACATCCTGAGGAAGTTGCGAGCTCACTCCTTAACCACAACAAAAGTTGATCTAAGTATAGACGTACAGCAATCAAAACTAACAAAACGATTACAATAATTTCTATCAAAGATAATATACTCACTTGATTTAACGATGCATAAAATTTAGGCTTCCATATAGAACTCTTAGGAGGAGAGCTCGAAGAAGGTTTATATTTCTCTCCTACAAGACCATGAAGCAACAATTCTGCCATTTGACACATAAATTTCAGTCTAATATTATTGACGCCATGAGCTTCTACAGCGCATAGGGAATTTCTGTACCTACAATTTTAAAAATGAAAAATTTCTCATTTTTCCACGTTTATTTATGGTAATGGATAAAGCTATGGTTTATATGATATTTAAAAACAATGGTTTAATTTTGACGTATGAAATTTTAAAAGGAGCAATGCTTTATATATCTAAATACAAATTTTAGTTAAAGTAGTACGGAGGCACTGGTGGCAAAAAAGTAAATAGTGCGCTTGCATTGACATAATGGTGTCTAATTAATTAATATGAAACCGTCATATAGGGTGTGCTAAATGGAACGGGGTGGTCGAATATTTCACGAAATTTACATCGCATCGAAATACATATAAAAACGTGTTCAATATCTTTCAAAAATCTATCGAATGACACTAAACACGACCAACTGTCAACTTTAACATCTTAAATGGGTACCCCCATGTTTTATTACCGATTTCAATTTCTTATGCAAAATTAAGTAACCATTCGAGACATTTTTGAGAATTGTTAATAGATGGCGCTATAATGGGAAAAATCGCGGAATGGTCTAATATCTCGAGAAATACACTGTTAAATAAAAAATCAAAAAATAGGTGTTTAATATTTTTTTAAAATCTATCGAATGACACAAAACTGATTCAGTACCATAAAAATTAGATAGCAAACTTCTTATACTGTGCTGACTTATGATTTTGTATTTATTATACACACCCGGTAGATTAGGAGAAACATAAAATTTTCACAAATCTAAAATAACAAATATTGTCGAAGACTTCTACACATCCTTGTACAGCTCGCAAGGCCAGCCTAATGAAACAACAAAGGAGAACGTCAAAAGAAAAATAAAAAACGTGGGATCAGAAGTACTACCAAATATAAAGGGATTCGAAATAGAAAGAGCTTTAAAAGAGCTAAAAAATAATAAAGCTCCAGGACACGACGGTATAATTGCCGAGCTCTTGAAAACAAGCAAGACATTAACAATCCCTGTACTAACAGAGCTATTTAATAGATGTCTCCATAATAGCAAGATCCCTAAAGACTGGAACGAGAGTCTAGTAATACTCTTAGACAAAAAAGGGGACAAATTTGATCTACAGAATTACATTATAGACCTATATCGTTGCTCAGTCAAGTATACAAACTATTTATAAAAATTATTAACAACCGGTTAACCTACAAAATGGACAATTACCAACCGGTTGAACAGGCTGGCTTCCGCAAAGGATATAGTACATCAGACCATCTGCTGACAATGAGCACATTGATAGAGAAGGCAAATGAATACCAACTACCCGTATTTCTTGCCTTCGTCGACCATGAAAAGGCGTTTGATAGTATCGAGATGTGGGCCATAGAACAAGCTATTAATAATTGTAGAATAGATTCGAGATATAGGTAACTAATACATAATAAATATGAAAATGCAACTATGATAGTACAACTAGACGAAAATACAAATCCCATCCCCATTAAGAGAGGAGTGAGACAAGGAGACGTAATATCGCGAAAACTTTTCAACCTAGCCCTAGAAGACGTCTTCAAAACTACAAATTGGTCAACCTATGGTATTAACGTTAATGGCAACAAGTTAAACCACCTCAGATTCGCTGACGACATAGTGATTATAGCGAGCACATTCGAGGAACTGCAAATTATGATGGGGGAACTAGCAGCCAGCTCCCAATACGTCGGCCTAAAAATGAATATGAAAAAAACAAAAATAATGACAAACACAGATGACCCCAGACGTATAACTATAAATGGCAGTGAGATAGAACAAATCCAGGAATATATCTACCTAGGCCAAATCCTGAGACTTGACAAAGAGAACCAAAGTGCGGAAATTACTAGAAAAGCAAGACTAGCATGGGCAGGATTTGGAAAACTTAGTTGGATACTTAAGAACCGCAAAATACCCCAATACTTGAGGAGCAAAGTCTTCAACGAATGCATCCTTCCTATCATGACATATGGATGTCAAACCTGGACCCTAACCAAGGCAAACATGAATAAACTAGCCACAACAGAAAGAACAATGGAAAGAGCCATGTTAGGTATACGACTGTCAGATAAAAAGAGGAACGACTGGGTAAGATCCAAAACAAAAGTCGAGGACATAGCAACAAAAATTGCCAAAATTAAATGGAGCTTCGCGGGCCACACTGCTAGACAAAAAGACCAACGTTGGAATACTACAATACAACATTGGAGTCCTTACGAAAGTAAACGACCAAGAGGAAGACCACAGATGAGATGGGTTGATGATATTAAAAGAATAGTCGGAAGAAATTGGAAATATGCTGCTCAGGATAGAGACCGATGGAAGGAGTTAGAGAGGCCTATGTCCAAACATGGACGACAGAAGGCTAAGAAGAAGAAGAAGAAGACCTCTCTTTGCTAGGAGCAGTAGTTACTCTCTTTCAAGGAGATATCGATAGGAGCATGCGCCTATCCAATTATATGAAAGCGCCTTAGAGGACCAAAAGTATATATCCAATTTGATATTCAGCCAGACCTAACGGGCCCTAAACTCTATTTAAAGAAGCAAATGGCAGATGGCGGTACTGGTCCTTTATTACATTTTACACTATTTAGTAGCATCTGCATATAATCCGGCTAGTCGCTGATACCCGTCAAATTCCATGCAGTGAATATCGCCTTATAAGTTTAATGAGCCACACCCTTAAAGTGTTCTTGCGTATTATCCATTCCAGAATACGAACAAAATTAGAACAAAGCATAAGTAAAATACAATTCGACTTTAGATGCGGTTTTGAAACGCGAGAGCTCTTTGCAATGCAAGTCTTAGTTCAAAAATGCGTTGATCAACAAAAATATGTTTACGCCTGCTTTATTGACTAAGAGAAAGCGTTCGATATCATCAAACATGACAAAATTATAGAACTATTACATCTTTCAGGACTTGACACTAAGCAATTCCAGAATATTAAAAATCTGTATTGGAATCAAATAGTCTACATCAAGTATGGAGATATGGTGTATTAAAACATAACCATTTCTAAGAGGGTTGCATTCTTTCCGCCACTGATATTCAACCTATACATGGAACAAATATTTGTAGGCACTAGAAGAGTAAAATGAAGGCAAGATTAATGGCCTAGCAATAAGTAATCTTCGATATGTAGATGATACTGTTATCCTGGCCGATAAAATCAAAGATTTACTTATGATGTTCAATAGAGTAAATACTACAGACAACCAATCTGGATTTAAGATCAAGGGAAAGAAAACTAAATTTATAGTGATTAGTAAGAAGAACATCCACAATATTGACCTACATATTAAAACAGAACATATTGAAAGAGTACTCCGATTCAAATATCTGAGATAGACGGTAAACGATAAGTGGGACCCTGATATAGAGATTAAGATACAAAACAGAGCAACATATCGTCTGATGGTCGCCAACTTTCGGTAAAAGACGGCACATAAAGAAGAAGTAGCTGATAAAATGTGACGAATCCGGCAAGAACAATGCCTAAAGAAACACCTGTTGCGATATTTGTGTTGGTATACCCGGTTTTTTATAACCTATCCAAATTCAAATTGTTCTAAACATTAATAAAGACTAATGCTTAAATTTAAACGCCATCGCAGTTCATTGGATGTTGAAAACAAACATTTATACGATTTAATATCGCGAAGAAACGGCTAATGACTGCTCGGACTTTGTAACACTGATTATACTTTTTGCTGTGGTAACAGTTTGCCACAATTTTTAAATATTTCTTGAAGTTTTCTAACAAAAAGTAACGAATATTGATATTTGCAATAGTGTATGCCAGATACTCTTCAGATTACAAAATGAAATGGATATTTAATAAGGTCTATTTACCATAAGCATACTAAACCAGATATAAGATCTATTTCAATTATGGAACTTGTGAGTATCCATAATGAGGTTAAAATTTTTGAATCTCAACATTTATACTCAAAACCTAAACCTTGACTGATGAACTATTCAAGGTTTTTACGAATTAAATGATATCTTGATAAAAAAATAAAGATGAGTCCTGGATAAAAAGTAATGGAAAAACTTTATTGAAAAAGCTAAGTTGGCACCTTAATGTAGCAATGACATTAATTAATAATTAATAAAATAGTTCCCATAAATAATTTTAGTAAAATAGTTTTTACCTTTCTAGTGCTAATTCTGGTTTATGTTGTTGAATAAGAAATATTGGAGTTAAGTGTATTGCTTGTTCTAATATTTCTCCAACTGGTTTCTGTTGAGCAGGAGGCTGAGGTGAATGACTACCTGTAAGTAAAAATTATGAAGATAGTAAAACACTATATTTTATAGTGGTCATCATAAAACAATGGTTTTAACAATACTACGAAATATCTCACAAAAACTGAAAATGCTTTGAACGTCCTTAGTTTAAAACTAGCTTCTCTTGTCTCTTTCTTAAAAGTTGGAATTCAAGGAGATGAATATAGCCATATTTGCTCATTTCAAAGACAAGTATACATAATTCCACTTATTGAAAATTATGAGCTTCAGACCTCACTAGTCATTGAATTCGATTCCAAATCATACTGTATATTCTTATCTACTGATAGAATGGAATGCTTTATTTGTAAGCAAACTGGCCATACAGCTGCAAGTTGTACAAATTGTCAAAACACCAATGTTCCTCAATTTGCCGGTGAACAATTATAGGCAACAAAACCTCATCAACTACTAACTTATAACAATTATCTGCTGAACCTATACAAGGACAAAAAATAGCACTTTCTAGCTTAATCAGCACACCGGACTCCCACTCTCTTGACCAACTTATATCTAATTCTCAAATTGAAAACTCGTCGTTGATGCCTCCTCCTAAAGACTTAATAGAAAAAAGCACAAAACACGTGAAGAAAGATGGATCCCACAGATAAATTGCACATATCAGATGCATCAAAGCAAATATTCAAGGATCTTTACACCAACAACCCACAAAGCTTCTCTATTCCATCAGATAATCTCATAGCCTTTCTTGAGAACGCCCCGTCAAGTACTAATCTTACAATAGAAGCCCACTAATGTTTGTATTTTGAGAACGATTTCCGAAGTGGAAATTGAAACGTCAATAAACGTACTTTAACCTTTAATTGTGGCTTATTCCCATTTAAATAGTAATTACTTTAAAATGCCACAAGAAAATAGATTTACAATTGTGCTATATTATAAATAAAAAATAATAGAATGAGTTTGTTAAAAAAAAAAATACAAAATATTTACTTACCGGTATTTGAACTAGGAACTGTGGAATTTAGTTCTTTTTCCAATTTTTGCATATACAGTAAACTTAAGTCGGTGGCTAAGTCCAAGCATTTAATCATCTCTTCTTGTTTTTCTGCCTTTTTAAATTTACTAGCAGCAGTATCATCTTTCTGGAGACATAATGCCTTTACCGCATATGATTCAGCCACTATTCTTAAGCTACGTCTAAAAAATATAGAAACTTAATAGGCAATCTTTAAGCTATTATATAAGACACAATGAATACAGAATGAACATATCTGCAAGGATTAACAGAACTCTAATAGAGGTCTACAGACATTATGGTAAATGAATTACAAAATGAATGTATAAGGAAGGTATCACGTCAGTCTTTGTAAAAATAGCTTTTATGGAACATGCTAAACAATTAAAAGAAACCAAAGCTCTGTTATTTTTATATTGTTACAAAAACTGAATCATCTTGACTTACAGAAAAGATAATGGCATTATTATATTCTGTTTTCCATTAAATTGTACACATAAAATGCAATGACTACACATTAATTTCTTTGGCCTAATAGATACATTCTACAATAAGAATCTACATACTTAGTTCAGAACCACAGGAAGAACCACACATTTATGTAGATGATATATGCCACCTTTAGATTTGCAGATTTTCCAACCTGACAATCAAACTAAAGTAGGCCCTTCTAACTCTTCAAGCTCCCAAAACTGAGGAAGATTCTTTAATTCATGCGAATTATCAGTCAAATGATCAAAAAAGACAGGACCTTTAGACCCTATCACCTTCCAGTTCAATAGTCAAACAGTCAAGTCCAGGTATGGCAAATATTTCCCCACTATTCAAATCTACACAAATAAAACAATTCAATAGTCGCAAAAAGAATAAATATGGAATTCTGAATGTGTCTACGAGAATATGAGAAAGAACTGATCGCCTCGAAGAATAATAAAAACCAATTGAAAAAAAACTCTGCAGCTACTGAAGCATCCTTGAAAAGTATGCAATTGGATTTGAAGTTTGCAAAGTTCAGTTTCAGAATTGTAGATAGTTCTCAAAAATGAATCTGACTTTCAGAGTTATTCCCGGTCTTCTGGCTAATGAAAAATTAGATGAAAGGTATATGTATGACATTAATACAACTGAACGTTATCAAAATTAAGTACAGTACACATGTAGATAAATCAAAAGAGATTTCTTGACATTTAAAGCAGTTAAATAGAACCGGTTATATGTACCTACATATACATCTAAACCATAGTTTAATGCTATGTCATTTAGCATTGCGATATCTAGGTCCCTAAATAAAGAAGAGAGGGGATGACAGAAGATACCGAATATACATGAAGATATTTATAGAATTCAAGAAATCTTTTGAGGAAGAAATTGTTCTTAAAGAGCAATGTAATTGTCGATTTGCAATCATTGTAAGCTGAATCATATATAGAGAATATGGTCTCCGATAAAAACCAAGCGCGAGAGAAAACTGGACTTTTAAAATATATGGGTTGAAAGGTATGGTAGTCAGGTAGTCACTGTAATAGAAAAGGTCTTGGAGAAACTGCATTAGTTACACTATAAAAGAAGAAGACACTAGAATGGATAATTCATTTAAACTGTTAATTATTATCAATGCGACTCTTAGTAATTAGGATAGTTGTTCATCATTCAGGAAATTTTTTCAGAATTAGAAATAACTGATATTTTGACTTTCTGTAGATATTGAACTACTTTATAAAGATTGCTTTCATATGAATATAGCCTAGACTGGATATACAAGGGAAAGTGGAAGGAAAAAGAGGACTGGGAAGGCATGCACATCCTGGTTGAAAATTTTAATGCAGTGGAATGGAAAAACAACAATAGAACTCTTCACAATTACTGCAGACAGAGTAAAATGGGTCATGATTGCCAATATCTTTAAAGGATGACGCACACGAATAAGAAGAATAGGCTAAACTATTTTTCATTGCATACATTTTTCACATTAAAGTATGTTTTCTCTAACTTGAATATATTTTTCTCCTTTTAAACAGCTAAACAAGTATTATATCTAAACATTAATTTTTTAAAATTTACTTCTTAATTGTGAAGGATATGCTACTCATCATGTTAATTTATGATAACATTGACCTACTGAGATTGAAAAAAAAGTAGTAAGTCAGATCGGTTTAAAAATAAACGAGGAGAAAAGCAAATATTTCAGCATGTCTCTCGATAAAGCTAGCAGAAACTTTCCGAACATTACTCTTTGTAGATTTTAACTTCTAAGAAGTTAGTGGTTTCATAATGTGTAGATTGTATCACACAACAAAGTGAGCCAGGAGATCTTAAAATTAATTATGGAGAGAAACCAAAATCCATGAGTGCATCTGGCTACCATTAACATAGTCACTGTTCTCTTCATTATCCGTTCTAGTAGTTACCTCAAGGTACTTTACTTCACTCACCAGATTTAGATGTGTACCATTTGGGCTTAGAGGACCAAATCCCCCTAAATTCCTCCTTCTGGTAAATTTCATAGTTTTGGTCTTCTAACATTTGAAGTCCATTCTGTAACTACACTCAGAGACTGTTACATTATATCTTTAACTGTGCCATCAAATTTGCTGCAGGCTAAAATGAATACGTCATTTACAGAACATGTTGTCTAATGGTACTGAGTCTAGCTTTCAGCCCAACCATTACCATATTCCGCAAGAGAGGAGATAAAACTCCCCTGTGGACAACCTCTGGTTACCTGTGCTGATACTGTGTCCCCCAGTAATGTTGTGTATATCACATGGCACCTCGGCATGCAGTATCTTCATCTGCAGCTTGTTTCACACATTCCTTTTAGATGAATAGCCCTTGTGATTGCTTCATAGGTGTTGTCAAATGCTCCCTATATAGCAAGAAATACATTAAAATAGAATGGTTTATACCAATACAACCAAAAGAAAACTAACTCTTAAAAAACCTAGTAGAATATTAATAAGATTCCAGGTTTTTTTACTTACAGTGGTAATTTCTTTTCCGTTAGATTTTGCAGATCAGCTAATTTAAAGTGTTTTAAACCATCAGCATACTGACCACATGCAAACTGCAACTTTCCAAGAAGCAAATGTGCATCCATAGCCACTCCAGCCTAAAAAAATATATTAATCAATTATAGTCAATAGAACAATAAAAGTAAATTTAGCCTTTCTACTAAAACTGTTAAAATTTTTACAAAAATTGTATCTACTCATGAGCCAAAATGAGAAAAAATAACAAATAAATCTTGTAAATATACTTAAATGAAACACACAAAAATTTTACTAATTTTGACAAAATTCAATGAGTTCCAATCCAATCCACCTAATATCCAATAACCCCTATGACTTCGCAAGAAGTGTTACCAAAGGCTATAATAGACTTTGGTAAAAATACTGGGCAAAAGGGACAACTTTAACCTAGGGATGAGCCACAATAGACTTCTTAGCTCAAGTAGAAGGGTTGTTATGTGCCTACTTATATTAAATCTAACCTAATCCACCTAACATGAGAATTATTCTATTAAAAAAGGAGAGAAATTCTTTTTGGTTCATTGCATTGGTACTACCCTGAGATGCCAGAGTTATTAAGATTTAAAAAGTGACTGTATAAAGACAAGCAAGTTGACTTTACTTAATAACAAGGAATTTATTCAATACATACACCACACAAAATTATTTTACTATGTTTGTAAGTACTGTTTCTTATTTTATATTGATATTAGGTAAAATCAAATAGTTCTGTTAGTTTGTATAAATACATGTAAACTTTTAATAAGGGATATTTTCAAATCATAAAATTCGCATTATTAGATCCAGAAATAAAAGATAGATTCCACTATTTACAATTCTAATTCAGATACTTAATTATATATTTTTCACAATAAATACACAGTAAATAGCCTTGAATAGTTTGTAGCACATTGTACTTTAAACTGCAACCCACTAAATTCTAAAAAACTTAATAACATATACCTTAATTCCTGCTTCAGTAACAACTAGATGGAGATAACGTTTTGCTTCTATTAACCCAAGTTTTGCTCTATTTACATTTGCTTCTGTGGGTGGCCATTCTTCCAAAAAGTTTTCTAATTTACCTTCTCCAATTAAAAAATCAGCTAAACAAACTGCAATAAAATATGAATGTTAAAAATAGGTACTTTATTACAGAAGGAACAGGTTTTACCAAATTCTGGAGACTTCTCCTTTAACTGTTCTGCTAGTTCTATAACCTTTAACCAATTTGATTCTTCTCTACTCTTTTCTATTTCAACTTCTATTCTAGTTGTACCTGATTTTACACGACTCGTCATGTTTTATTAATTTATATATTATCTTTACAATAATTATTATTCATCAAAGTTATTATTATGACAGTAACTATCCAAATCTAACATAACATAACCTCTTTTAAATTTAACAGAACTGTCACTGTCATTTCAATTTTCTGATTATGTCACCAAAAATAGTGGCAATAAACTATAATTAACTCATAATTAACCAAAAAGTAAAGTTAAAGCAATATTGGAAAAAATTATTTTCAAGAATGTTATCAATATTAATATTTCTGTCCAAAAATTTATTTTTAAAAAGATGTTTGATTAAATCTACTCCTTAAAGCGCCAACGTATAGGTAACCAATTTATCCTAATAATAGCCTATAATAGGTCTATCTAAGCATGATACCAATGATACTATGATTAAGAAGATAAGATATTGCGCATAAGTCGTGACGTAATTGGAGACTTGCACGTTCGTAATGTCAGTTTTTTGTATGTGTCAATAAATAATCTTTATGAAATAGTTTGGAGATATCCTTTTGTGTACGATTATTGTAATTATTAAACCTTTATTTAATATTATTATTTTGCTAATTAAATAATTTCATCACAGAATGCATAAAAATCCCATTTAACTTTAACAAGAATTCAAATCTGATCTCCAGTGACGGGATGCGCGAACACGACCGATTTTGTGCTACGGGAAGATCCTATCTTGTTAGTCATAGTATCATGGGTCTAAGCACAGAATACCAATCACACAGTTGGGATGGAGTATTCTGTGGTCTAAGTCATAGTACATAAAAAGAAATCTAAGTCACGTCTAAGTTTACACGGTTTACATTCAAACCACAGATCACCTAACCTCCAAACAAGGTTCCTATAAAGAAATAAAAATATTTGAATTGTTCATTAGAAGATGGAGCTACTAAAAAGAAAATCTAAGATAAGATTCACTTTCTTGAGATACTCCAAAATAGGGTTGAATAGGTAGCCCAGGCGAAAAATTAAAATTTTTTTAAACAATTTTTTTTTCAACAAACTAACAAATTTTTTCGGCTCGGATATTTTTTTTTATATTTTTTGGATCATTATGAAATAAAAATGTCTTTCGTAAGTTTTCTCTAAAGTTGATAGTTTTCGAGTTAAAAATAATTTATAACTTAAAAAAATGCAAAATGCTTCTGCTATCAGCTCCCGATGAAAATTCCTTGCTTATTAAAAACGTTGCTTTTTTATTAGAAGCGCTGATGGCAGGACGGGCGCTCTTTTGTACAATGAGAGTTCAAACCAGCAAAAATTTGTGCAATGAATCTTGTTTCTATCTCTTGTACACGCCGCATCTCGAGCGCCCGACATGTCATAAGCGCTTTAATAACGGTTAAAAAAAAAACAATGTTTTAAAATGAAATAAGCTCAAAATGCCCAAAATACTTATCAGGAAATGACAGAACAAAGTTTGAAGATGAATTTAGGTTCTTGGTAAATTCAAAAATAATATTTTTTACTTGTGTTTTTGAGCCTTGAAAATCATAATTTTGGAGTTTTTTTGTAATCAATTGTTTATAACTCGAAATCGATCAAGTTTACAGAAAAACTACAAGAGATCTATTTTGTTCATAATGATCTAAAAAATTAAAGAAAAAATGCACGGGCCGAAAAAATTGATTGTTAAAATTTGTTTAAAAAAATTGTTTAAATAAATATATTTGAACAACTTTTCGCCTGGACGACCTTTTGAACCTTATTTTGGGGTATCTCTTGAAAGTGATTATGCAAAAAAATCTCATGGGAATATATTTTCAAATGAACCCGAGCTTTTCACCTTGTCTAATTCAAAGAAAATAAATTCTAGAATTGTTTTGTAATATCATAAACATAAAGTATAAAACTATTGAAAAACGTAATGGTAAAATTTCAATATGTATAGATACTAACAACGATAAAATTAAGTAGTACAATTACCAGTTTTTAAATTCATTAAAATACTGGTATCAAGCCATACTAATAAGGTTAAAAACACTTTTAAAAACCAATTAAATTTTACTCAAATTGAAAAATAATTCGCTATCTATACTTAAAAAACTGTAACAATTAACTGCACGTGGGCTTGTTTTCTGGAACTGATACTTTTTCCGTGACCAAGTGCTGTTGTGCTGAATAATTCAGATTTAACACAGTTTTATATTTGATATTATAACTTTTGGATAACAACAACTTAAACTTTAGTATAGTTAACTAGGGCTAGTTTACTTTAAAATGCCAATCTGAATATGTTCCTGGGGTTATCTTATTGATATCAAATACCATAAAGTTGTGACGGCCGTAGCTCAGCAGCTAAGATACTAGCTTTCTAACCAGCGCGTACGAGCTCGATTCTAAGCTCCAACAACGAAATTTTCATTTATAAAAATGATAAGCGCGGTCACCGTGATTCGGAGGGCACGTAAAGCCGTCGGTCCTCTTGTGCCAGTGTGTATCGACACTAGTTACCTGAAATAGGGTTAAAGATGCAATTAGCGCTTGAACAATCCAGAAGGATCTCCCCGGCATAAATGCCATACGATATTATTATTACCATAAAGTCATTATTCAGAAACCATATAAATTCCAACCGTAGTCCGTTTGAAGAGGTTTACTCTCCGGACACTGGAACTCACTTAAGCATGGGTGTATGTTACCTGAAGTAAAATCTAATTAAAATATTAAACATCATATAATATTATAAACATCATGTACAATCTTTGGTAACATTTTTCATTTTAAAGGGTTTTTACCCAAATATTTTGGTGGCTCAGGCATGTTAACCTGCATTTTTAACCTGATGATGGAACAGTTGTTCCGAAAACGTTCGTGCTTGTAATGTTGCCCTTTTAAGGGTTTTTATAAAATAAAATATACCCACATACAAAGACTAACCTCTTTTCTTTTATATAAATTCCAGTATATGATGAATTTATTATGAGGAAATCACTAGCAGGATGTAGAGGTGAATAACAATATACTAACGACAATAATAGATCAAGAAATGCTGGTTCTCTTGAAAATAGTAGTTCCAAAGTAAGAAATTCGGCCTAAAAATTAACAAAAGCAAGATAAAGACAAGGTAGTAAACAGATTTCGCATTGTACGAGTAACAGGCTGCTTATATCAGTATGATATAGTATTATAGATAGCTTCAACTACTTAGGTTCTATGAAGAGTAACAATGCAACTTACGAAAAGTATGGAATAAAATATGGCTTAATAAAAATATGGAAAGATGGATTATATTACAAACTAAAATACGACTAGTAAAAACATTAGTTATCGCAATATTTCTGTCTTCTTCTCCTAAATATGCCTATCTTCTAGTGTTCTTCTTCTTCTTCTTCTTCTTCTTTTTATGTAGACATAACTCCGTCGGTTTTTCAATGTGCCTCCAGTAAATTGTCATTCCATCGTTTTCGGGGTCTTCCTACTGATCGTCTTCCTATTGGGGAACCGTCTGTTGCTGTCTTTATTACTCTATTTGCTATCATTCGGCTTATACGATCGTTCCATTCTACTTTTCTATTTCTTACCCAGTTCTTGATGTTATCCACCTTGCATCTACGTCGTATATCTATACTTCTAGCTCTGTCCCATAGTACCTTGCCATCAATTTTTCATCTCTGCTGTTTCTAACATCCTTTTTGTCCTCTCTGTGTCAGGTCATGTTTCTGCCACGTATGTCATTAATGGTCTGATGACTGTTTTGTAAATTCTGCCTTTCATTTCTTTCCCGATTTTTTGTATTTCTCCATATTGTTTCATTCAGGCAGCCTGCGCCTCTGTTTGCTCTATTCACTTGATCTTCCACTTCAGTTTAAAGCTTTTCGTAGCTAGGTAATGTGATGCCTAGATATTTAAACTGCATCACTTGTTCTATTATCTGACCTTCCAGCTTCAATTTACATCCTAGTGAATTTGCTATTGTAACCATGCATTTTATCTTTTTTGGGGAAATTAACATGTTAAATTTTCTGGCGGTTATATTAAATTGGTGCAGCATACGTTGTAAATTGTCTTCACTTTGAGAGAGTAGTATTGCGTCGTCTGCATAGCAGATTATTTTAAGTTGTTTTTCTTCCATTTGGTATCCTTTATTATTTCTTACTTTTTTTATTATTTCCTCCATAATTAGGTTGAACAATAAAATCTCCCTGTCATCTCATTGCCAGCTTCAATAGGGCCGGTTAGTTCTTCTTCTACTCTTACTTTTATTGTGCTGTCTTGGTACACAGTTTCGATCGTTTTGATTATTCCTAGAGGTATCTCTCTTACAATAAGTGGACAACGTCCTTTAATTTGACTTGGTCAAATGCCTTCTTAAGGTCCACGAAACATAGATATGCCGGTTTGTTGTATTCTAATGATTTCTCTTGCACTTGCCTCATTATAAATATAGCATCGGTGCATGATCTTCCCGACCTGAAACCTTGTTGTTCTTCTGCTAGTGTTATAATTTCATTCAGTTTATTTGTTATTACTTTGGTTGTTAATTTTAGTGTTGTATTTAATAAATTAATTCCTCTGTAATTTTCCATGTCCGATTGGTTTCCCTTTTTGAAGAGACTTATTAGGATGCTTGATCTCCTTTCTTGATGAATTCTGTTTTGTTGTATTATTTTTTGGATTATAAGACAAAAACAAGCATCTATAAAGCAGCAATTAGACTTATATTAACATACACGGCGGAGACAAGATCTGACATATCTAAAATAAGACGACTACTAGAAACAAGAGAGATGAAAATACTCTTACGAATATCAGTTAAAAGTCTGTTGGATAGGGAGAGAAGCAAAAAGATAAGAAGAGCATGCAATATAGAAGACATAAATGGATGGGTGACAAAACGGAAACAGGAGTGGAACGAACACATTAGTAGAATGGCAGAGGATAGGATAGTACGAATAGTACTAGGAGGCTAATATTGTAGAAAAAAACAGGCTTTAAAGCCTACATACAAGAAGGAAGAGGAAGAAGATTTTTTGGATTAGTTTTAATAGTTGTTTGGTCAGATCTGGTCCTCCATACTACGATTTTCTATTTTTTAATTTCTTTATTGCTTCCTTTACCTCTTCCTCCTCAATATTTATTTCTTTGTTTATCGTCACCTCTGGTTTTGGTGGTTCATTATCGTGACTTGCAGCAAATAGGGATCAAAAGTTTTCTACTCATGTTTCCTTCTAAATGTGTTTCGTTTTTATTAGTTCGTTTATCTCTTTTCTTTGTACTCTGATCATTCTCCATATTTCTTTTTGTGTTCCGTAGAAGTCGTGTTCCATCTGTTTTGAGATGCTGTGTCAGTGTTCCCTTTTTTTTTTCTAGTGATGTTGGCAACCACATTTTGGCTTAATTAACCCATCTTATTCCTTTCACAGCAGCTCAAAATGGAATCAGATCAGATTACGTTATAGCAGTCCATTTCCTAAAATTGGCCATCTAGAATATACGCCTGCGTCCAAGGCCTCTCTTGCCCTCAATTCTACCTTGTAAAATCAACTGTAGAAGTCGGTATTTATTACTACGCATAATGTGACTGAAATAAGCCTATTTTCTGTTCTTTATGGTCTTAATAATTTCTTTTTTCTTTTCTTAGGTTCTGAAGAACAGTTATTGTAACGAAATGCCGGAGATCGTATATTCTGGAGTCATTCTTCTGAGAATTGTGACACGTGATTCGTCGGAGGTACGCTATTTCGTTACACTGCTACCCTCTTAGATCTGAACGTCCCGATTAGCACCTTTACATGAAGGCCCAGGATGGCGAAATCTACAGGACTCTCCAGCTCTGCATAAACCTCTTAGGTAGAAATAACAGTATACTGTCTTTGAAGGACACGATCTCTTCGGGTTAATGCAACACACAGTAATTCGTACTCCCGTTTCTCGGAAAATCATTTCAAGCATTCTTTCAATCCAGATTTTCTAGTTCTTGGCCTGGTGAGGCCAAATTCTTAATGTAATAATTGCACATGATTTTCTTCAAATTAGTTGGGCAACACAGTGTAGAGACGTTTTCTAGAACACTAAATAGATCCTGCTGAAAATTCTGTGGTCTTTCTTTCTGCGTAATTTGACATAAATTCAGTGAATCTTGGTCGTCGGTTATCTTCGAGGGTTCGCGCTTCTTCTGTTTCATTTGAGACACCATAAGGTGCAAGACGATTTATGTGACCAATTTTTGGTTTACCTTTTTGGCAACTTCTTAATTCGGTATATTACGTCTTTTATTCTCTTTTTAATTTCATATGGACATTCCCATTGTCTTTGAACTTTAGGAGATAGGCCTCGACAACGTTGTGGATTATAAAGGCAGACAAGATTTCAAAGTTTTTATTTCAATATTTCAAAGCTTTTATTTTTGCATCGAGAATTATATTGATCTTTCATTTTATCACTGGCTATCTGGATGTGTTATCGGGCAAAGTTCATGAATGTTGTTGACTGCAGCCTAACTCTAGATCGCAGGGCAAACGAACTTCACGACCCAACATCAGGCAGGTTGGAGTCTGGCCTGTAGTTTCAATCACGGACAAACGGTAGGCCATTAGGAATAAATGAATATGCTGGTCACAATCTCTTTGATGTTCGGATACAACTTTTAACGGGAAGCGCAGAAGTTGAGTATTACCGTGAGGAACATAAAAGTGGAAGTTATGTATTGGGATTTAAATTAAATGAAGAATTCCAAGTCTAAATACATTCACCATGCAAACCAGCACTCAGGTGTTATGAATTACACAACGGTGAGCGTTTGGACGCGGGTCTACAGATCGCTAAACATAACAGAGGATTCTGAAGTCAGAAAGAAAGCAAAAAAGGAAATAAAGGAAAAAGGGCTTCGCCTTATCTTTTTTCTGAGTGATAAGGAAAACTCAGAATCCTGTATGTTAGACGATTAGTTTAAGAAAGAATAAAAAAATATGACAAATATGGTTAACCTCTTTTTAAAACCAATATATACATATAGCCAAAAGACAAAAGACTTACCTTATATTGTCTTTGATCACTGGTTCTCGCAACTGAGAAGAAAGTTTTTATAATAGAGCATAATTTCCGCTCGTACGGAAATGGACACGATCATGGTCAAAGTTTGAAACAAGTATCTGAAAAATATCGACTAGTATTTACTTAATAAGACGGCCCACAGTGAAAGTATAATGTTCGAAATGGTTGTGAAATTTCGTAACACTGTTAGTGTGTTGTGTTATCGTAATGGCTCTTCCAGTCGTCTAAAAACAGAACAATATTCAAGGATGCGTTCTTGATCAGATCTTAGAGTTTCCAAAACGAAGCCTTCGACATACTGCTTATAAATTGAATATCAGTAAAATATCCACACGTCTTTTTCTTTCTTCTTCCTTCTTGTATGTAGACTTTAAAGCTTGTTTCTTCTTCAATGTTAGCCTCTTAAACTGTTTAAATTATCGCACCATCTTTTTTTTGTCTGCCAATACTTCTTCGTCTATTTGGTGACTTATCTCGTGCTACTCGTACTATCCTATCTTCTGCATCCTACTAATGTGTTCATTCCACACCTGTTTTTGTTTTGTCACCCATCCATTTATGTCTTCTATATTGCATATACTTATGTTTTCGGTTCTCTTCCTATCCAACAGACTTTTGCCTGATATTCGTCGGAATATTTTCACCTCAGTTATTTCTAGTAGTTGTCTCGTTTTAGATGTGTCAGGTCTTGTCTCTGCCGTGTATGTTAATATAGCTCTAATTGCGGCTTTATAGATTCTTGTTTTTGTGTCTTGTCTTAGGTGTTTGTTCTTCCAGATTGTGTGATTAAGATCCAAACGTCCAAACGATCCAAACTGTTGCAAAGACTATGTCACAAACAAACGTGCAAGAGAACTTCACCGTGGATGAATCTTGAGTTTAGTGTACAAAGATCCAGATTTCTTGAGAAATGTATGGTTTCTGGAGAAAGTTACATTCACCTTAACAGTTATATCAATAGACAAACAATTAAATTTCTTGGATTTGAACGCCCACAAGTCATTGTAGAGAAACCACTTGAACAAGTTACCATTTGGTGTGTTGTGTCTGAGCATGGGATTATTGGTTTTTATTTTGTTGAAGATGAGAACGAGCAACCATTAATTAGTGATTTAAGAATTTTTTCGGAGCACCAAATCTGAAGATACCCAGGTAATGATTTTAACAGGATGGCGCGAGTTTTCCATAAATATCTGGTGTGGCATATTTGGGTATTGTATTGTAGAACCATTCGAATTACCAACTAGGCTTGACGGAGTAACGTATCTAAATTTTTTGAGAGGAGATTTACCAACACTTTTAGAAGCCATACCTCTAAATTTGAGACGTAACTCTTGGTGCATGCATGATGATGCACCATCACATTATAGCCTAGAAGTTAGAAATTATCTAGATGAAATTTACCCTCAAAGGTGGATTGGTAGAGGTAGTGTATACCCATGGCCAGCACGCAGTCCCGAACTAAATCCCCTAGATTTTCACTTGTGGGGCTACCTTAAGTCACTTTAAAAAAAAAAAAAAAATAAATAATCAAGAGTTATGGTAAAATATTGTAGAGGGAGTTAACGTAATTAGGGCCCAAAGATTCTCATTATTCAAAATAAGACAAAACTTACACAAAAGATTTAAATTATGTAGTTTATCTAATGGCGAACATTTTGAACACTTATAGTAATTTTTTTTTTCGTTTCGTTTTGAATTATTCACGCTGTGAATTGTTTTATATTCACTTCATTGTTTAATTATTTAATTTAATTTCTGATTTTTTTTATTTGTTACTGTGTAAAAGGTTTAATAAAAATAATTATTTCAATCATATGCATTTTATTTGCAAAAATTATCTACGACTAATACATATAATATTCACTGATATTTAAGACCTTTTGAATGATGTTTTAATTTACAAAGTTTTTGTAAATATTTTTCATTTTATGCACGTCTCTAAAAAATTCGTTTATTTCGAAAACGGTGTACTTTTTTGATTTGAAAAAAAATACCTTTTTGTGTAGGATTAAATGTTATTTCATGTTTTTTCCTAGAATGTTTATACAGGGCGGACAAAAAAAATATGGCCACATTAATGAACTAATGTTATAGTAGGTGGCGCCACCTAGTGTCAATGATAAAACTAATATTATTTTCATATTTATCATACTAAATAATAGCAAAATACCAAATTTTACTAAAATCGGTTGAATAGTTTTCAATATATCCCTAAAAATAATATAAAAAAATATTAATGAATCACACCCTGTAGAACGAAAACTAGCAACATTTTGCCTAAGCAATTTGAGCTCAAACGCTTTATTTTAATGTCAGCTATCACCCATTAGCTAATGTCCAATTAATTATGAGACACCCTGAAGTGAGGGGAAATTGATATAGAATATTACAGAAGAAAACAGGTTTCTGAAACATTCAAGAAACATTCGTGAATGGACTCAGATATCAAATGCAGGACAATTCTTCAATGTGGCAGAAGATTGAGAAGTCTTCGCAATGGTGATTGTCACCGTCGGATAATTGAACATATTTTGCATATAAATGAAACAAACGCATATTTTGCAGAGTTTCCAGAATCATATTCGAACAACACAAAGAAGTTGGAAACTCGCTGGAATAGATGTATTGAGCTAAAAGGAGACTATATCGAATAAAATAAAAGGTCTATCTGGAAAAACATGTTTTTCATTTCAAAGGGGGTTATTTACAAGACCACCTTATAAATAAATAAAAAGAATTAAATAGCATTCCTCCCACTATAATTAAGAATAGAGTATAGGAAAATCAATAATTATAATTTATTAATCCTGTAATGATTGATGTAAAAATTGTTTGTATTAGTAATATTAATACACAAGTTCGAGGATGATTTAATATTATAAATAAGATAGAAGAAATAATTATTCGATAAGAGGGAGTTTCTAAACAACAAGAGACCTACTCTCAATTTAAATGTTACCAAAGTGGGGAAACGCAACAACAAAGTCCTCAATTGCAATTTTAAACAGACCTGGTACTCTTAGTATAAGTGATTATGTGATAACCATTATTTCTTCTTCTTCTTTCAGTGCCTATTCGTTCCGAATATTGGCAATCATTCTGGCTATAATTATTTTATTGACTGATGCTTTAAATAGATTCGTTGTTGTTGTGGAGAACCATTTCCTCAGGTTCTTCAACCATGATATTCTCCTTCTCCCAATTCCTCGCTTTCCGAATACTTTACCCTGTAGGATTACCTTCAGTAATCTGTATTTAGTGCTGTTTCTCATTATATGTCCGAGATATTCCAACTTTCTCCTTTTAATGGTATACATCACCTCTCTTTCTTTGCCCACTCTTCGTAATACGGTCTCGTTGGTTATCTTGTCTGTCCATGATATCCTTAGAATTCGCCTGTATAGCCACATCTCGAAGGCTTCAAGTTTTTTCTCCATTGCTTCAGTTAGTGTCCAGGATTCAACTCCGTAATACAATATTGAGAAGATATAACATCGTAGGAGCCTTACTTTTATCTCCAGATTAAGATTGTGGCTTTTAAAGAGTTTGGCCATGTTATTGAATGCACTCCTAGCCTTCTCTATTCTACATTTTATTTCCTGTGAGTGATCCCATTGTTCATTTACTGTTGTTCCAAGATAGTTATACTGTTTTACTCGGTCCACTGGTGTATTATTGATAAGTAGTTGAGCGTCTCTAACTTTATTTTTGCTGATGATCATAAATTTAGTTTTTGTTATATTTACTTGAAGTCCAAATCTTTCACTTACTTCATTTACTTTGTTTATCAGTTGCTGTAAACTGTTCAAACTGTCTGCAAAAATAACGGTGTCGTCTGCATAACGGATGTTGTTTAGGCGTTCTCCATTTAGAAGTATTCCATGTTCGCATTTTTCCAAGGATTCACTAAATATTTCCTCTGAATATAGATTAAATAATATAGGTGAAAGTATACAACCTTGTCTAACGCCTCGTAGAATCTGGATCATTTCCGTTGGTTCACCTCCAAAATTCGTTCTTATTGTGGCTGATTGGTTCCAGTATAAATTTTGTATTATACGCCGATCTTTATCATCCATTTGGGCTTTTGTTAGAATATCCATCATTTTTTGGTGTTGAACTGTATCAAATGCTTTTTGGTAGTCCACAAAGCAGGTGTAAATATCGCAAGTCATATCTCTGCATCTTTGAAATAATACTTGTAGACTAAACAGTGCATCTCTTGTACCTACGCCCTTCATGAATCCAAACTGTGTGTCTTGTATTCTCTCTTCGCATAGCTTGTATATTCTACGATGTATAATTTTAAGAAAAAGTTTTAATGTATGGCTCATTAGACTTATTAGCCTATATTCTCCGCACTTTTTTGCTCCCTGTTTCTTTGGTAAGGTAATAAATTCTGAAAGTAGCCAATCTTTTGGGATATTGCCTGTGTCATAGATATTATTGAAGATTTTACATAGTACTCTTAAAGATTCATCATCAAGAAGTTTAAGAAATTCAGATTGTACTCCGTCTGGTCCTGGAGCTCTACCTTCTTTTAGTGATATTATGGCTGCTCTTATTTCTGCCACTAGTATAGGTGGTCCTGTTTCCGTAGGTATTGGGGGCTGGTTCTCTCTCTCATCAAAAAATAAATTTCTTATGTAATTTTTCCAGGTATCATTGATACTCTCTTTGTCCACGATTATCTCTCCATTGTCATTAACAAGTTTACTTATTCTTCTGTTTTTACATTTACCTGTAATTTCTCTTACCTTCTTATGCACGTTGAAGTCGTCGTATTTACTTTGGAGAATTTCGATTTTTTGGCATTTTTTCTCCAGTTCTTTCTGTTTGGCTTCTCTGATCTTTCTCTGTATCTCTCGCTGTAATGTTTTATACATGGAGTTATCGTTCTTGTTTTTCCTTCTTTCTTCCATTAGTTGCAGAATCTCTGTCGTCATCCATGTCTTATTCTTACCTTCTTCGTTCTTCATAAAATTGTCTTTAATGTCGTCTATTGTTTTCTTAAGGGATTCTATCTTATCTTCTGTGCTTTCCGTTGTATTATCGATTTCTTTAAATTTTCTATTTAATGTTTTGCTGACTATTTCTTTTACTTCGCTACATTTCAGTTTTCTCATGTCATGTTTTTTTACAGTTTTTCCGCGTATTTTCTTTAACTTAGTTCTATACACGCCCACTATACACAACCATTATTTAACCAAACTATTTTGTAGTTTCTGATAATCCTTTTATATATGGTATTGTTATTTTCCTCACATTATTCCTTGTGTATGCTGTAGGATCTCGTTCTAAGTTGTTCTGAGATCAACAGAAAAATTTAAAAGGATAGGAAATAAATTCAACATTTCAACAACATTCAAAACAACAAACACATTGAGATCTATTTTGTCTAACACCAAACCTAATATAGTGTAGAACCTTTGCTATGCAGGCCTCTGGAGGGTACAGTAAAGTTAGGACTGTATAAGAGGATTTCTTAATATTGTTCTGAAGCTATTTTCTTGTGGCATTTTAAATTAATTACTATTTAAATGGGAATAAGCCACAATTAAAGGTTAAAATACGTTTATTGACGTTTCAATTTCCACTTCGGAAATCGTTCTCAAAATACAAACATTAGTAAATTTTAATAATTAGTAAATTAATAATTTACTAATGTTTGTATTTTGAGAACGATTTCCGAAGTAGAAATTGAAACGTCAATAAACGTATTTTAACCTTTAATTGTGGCTTATTCCCATTTAAATAGTAATTAATGTATAAGAGGAAGGAGATGAAGATAAACTTGACCAGCTCGTTAATATGATTAAGAGTATGACATACAAAAAAACAAAGACCATAAGATGCTGGAATTTTGGCGAAATAGGACACGTACGAAGTTCATGTAAGCACCCTAGGTACGACGCAAATCAAGAAACTCACCATCAGGAAAACTAGAACGGATCGGCAGAACTTTTCCAAAGACCCTCTCATACTAATAGCTTCTTTGAAATGTCGTGAAGATAGTGTATATGTAGATGGAGAAATAAATGGTAAAAAGCATACGTTGTTGGTGGATACCGGAGCGACCAGAACCATTATACTCCCGACAGTTATAAATAGCCGTAAGAAACTGTCACCAACGAGGTTGCGACTTCGGACCGCTACAGGTGAAAATGCCAACATTCATGAAGAAATCCAGGTACAATTAGGAATTGGAGCAGAAAAGTTCGTCCATACTGTTATAGTTGCTGACATCGAAGAGGATGTTATATTAGGAATGGACGTAATGAATATGCATGGATTCCAATTGGATTTTAAGAATAAGGTAATCAAAGTTGGCAACGAGGAGGTATTTCTTCATCCACATGATGACAACAGCAGAGAATAACCGAACATACATGTGTTCGGTTATTCTCTGACAACACTGTGCAAGCAGCCATTAAAGAAGATACAGTCGTGAATGCGAGAAGCGAAACGATCATAGTAGCACGGCTACAGGGAATTGTGGACGAAGGGACACCTGTTATGATGGAGATTTGACACCATGACGACGAGGTTGGCCGTGGAATAATAATTGGAAAGGAATTGGTGACTTGTGGCTAAAGAAATTCCTGTGAGACTTATTAACGTCAATGACTACCCAGTGACCATCAAGAAAGAGACAAAAGTAGGAACTTGTGTACCTGTGACATCCATAATCCGTCAGGCGACAACATCTGATAATTCCAACGACAAATTCGACCAAATGGTTGCAGTTGCGGGACAGTCTCTAAATCAGATGGAGAAAAGGAAATTAAGGGAATTTCTTCGAGAGTATCGTGATATTTTCGTACCGAAAGGAGGAAAGATGGGAAGAACTACCGTTGTTAAGCATAAAATTGATACTGGTAATGCTAAGCCAATTTGTCAAACAGCTCGACGATTACCACAGGTGAAAAGAGAGGAAGCTGAAACAATTGTTCAGGAAATGAAGATAGACGGGGTGATAGAACCTTCTACGAGCCCATGGGTCTCTCCGGTGGTCCTGGTTAAGAAGAAAGACGGAACGACGAGGTTCTGTGTGGATTACCGTTTGCTGAACAACGTTACCAAGAAAGATAGTTATCCTTTGCCTCGGATCGACGATACATTGGACACATTGGCTGGAAGTAAATTGTTTTCTACTTTGGCTAACGCGACTTAAAGAGGAATCAAGAGATTACCGCTGCGATACAGACTGCCAAAATGCCTTTGAGACCTTAAAAAAGCATTTAATCACAGCACCAATTTTAGGATATCCACTGCCAGAAGAAGAGTTCATCTTAGATAAAGATGCAAATAATGTGGGAATTGGAGGAGTGCTATCTCAGATTCAAGGAGGACAGAAAAGAGTCCTTGGATATTTTAGTAAAGTTCTCTTAAAACCTGAGCGGAATTATTGCGTTACGAGAAGAGAACTTCTAGCAGTAGTGAAATCAGTAGAGCACTTCTATCAATACCTCTATGGAAGGAAGTTTTTAATCCGAACCGACCATGCCGCCCTTAAATGGTTGATGCAGTTTAAGAATCCAGAGGGTCAGATAGCCAGATGGATCGAACGACTCCAAGAATACGATTTCAATATTGAGCACCGGGCCGGAGTTAGCCACAGAAACACTGATTCTCTTTCCAGAAGGCCATGCCCAGCAGAGTGCTCCCACTGCAACAAAACGGAATCCAAGGAAGCAGCAGTGCTAAGAACAACGATGGTCAACGACGACTGGACGCCTACTAAGATCAGGGAAGAACAAGAAAGAGATCCAGTCATACAGAAAATTCGAAAATGGAAAGAGGAAAACCATCGACCACCTTGGCAAGAAATATCAAACCTATGCTCAGTAGTTAAGACGTATTGAGCCCAGTGGGACTCATTTATCATGGAAGATAGCTTGCTCAAACGAGTACTAGAAAATGACGACGGTTCACAGAAGAGAAGACAGTTGGTGATCCCAAAGAGCAGAATAGCCGAAGTACTTCGTCAGTTACACGACAGTCCATCAGGAGGGCATTTCGGTGTAAAGAAAACCATTCAGCGAATTCGGAAACAGTTTTATTGGATGAACAGTTCCGACGACGTAAAGGATTGGTGTAAGAAATGTACTTTTTGTGCTACAAGTAACGGGCCTCACCGAAAAAGGAGAGCTCCTATGAGACAATATAATGTTGGAAGCCCGTTTGAAAGAATAGCTTTGGACATCGCTGGGCCATTTCCAGAAAGTGAAAATGGAGGCAAGTACATGTTGGTAGTAATGGATTACTTCACTAAGTTGGTCAAAATTTACGCACTTCCAGACCAGAAGGCCGCCACCGTTGCAGAAAAGTTGATCCAAGAATATATCAGCCGATTTGGAGTGCCTTTGGAGATCCATAGCGACCAAGGAAGGAACTTCGAAAGCGATCTATTCCAAGGAATATGTGATAGACTAGGCATGAAGAAAATAAGAACTACAGCTTATCATCCGCAATCGGATGGTATGGTAGAACGGATGAATAGGACAGTTGGCAAGTATTTGACAAAGATTGTGTCCGATCATCAGCGAGACTGGGACCAATATCTTCCGTTCTTCACAATGGCCTACAGATCTGCTGTTAACGAACCAACAGGCCAGACACCAGCCAGGGTCCTATTCGGACTCGAGATGCGACTACCTTGTGATTTAGAGTTTGGGTGTCGACCTGGAGAAGATGTAGCAGGTGAAGATTATGTGATCAAATTACGAAGAAGAATGGACGATGTACATGAGTTGGTCCGTTCCCACCTTCAGATCGCTAGCGACCGAATGAAGAAACTGTACGATACGCAATCCGAAAAGGGGTGCTTTAAGAAGAACGACAAAGTCTGGCTCTATAATCCCAAGAAGCGAAAAGGTTTCTCCCATGTTGCCTCATTATGGAAAAAATCAACGATGTCATCTAACGAATAAGCAAGATTCCGAGGGTAAAGCCGATGATAGTGCACTATAACCGTCTGGCGTCTTTCGAAGGTGACCACGACGTAGATGAAGAAGTGGAAGTAAACCAAGTCCAAGATGTGTCTGACCTCACCTTTGAGGAATTCATGGGGGCCTATGGAGGTACCGGTAAAGCAAGACATGGTGTTACCACTGAAGAAAAGCAAGATCTACTCGCGCTTCCCGATGACTACTCACTGGCCCTTACCATCCCGGCCAGTATCAAAGACGCACCAGGGTTGGCATCCGTCTTTTAAAGGAAGATCGGTCGAGTTGCAGAACTTCAATGCCAAGTGCCGGCTCCCGGGAAAGCCTTGAAGCTCCAAGATGCATCACTTTACCTTTTCTACCTGTTAACAAAAGACACTGCCCGTGACCAACCTACCTACCGAGATGTATGGGAAACCTTACTTTAATTGAGAGAGCACGTACTAGAGTCCGACGTGCAAAAGTTAGCCATGCCAAACTTATAGTGCCGCCAATTAGATTGGAGGGTTATCCGAAGTATGGTGGAGATCTTTAAAGACACCGAAGTCCAGGTTTTAGTCTGTTGCAATCCGCATGGTGCGGAGAGAAAACCGTCCCTTGTCATTTTTATACAACTGGAAGTTGTAAAAGAGAGTCCAGTTGCCGATACCAGCATACCGTTCCAGTTCCAGTCCCGACAAGGTTTCAGGAGGAACTTTTAATGTTTTAAGAGTCAATCTTACAATAAATATGACACATATTTAACCTGTAAACATTTTATTTTTCTAACAAGTATTTTCTAGTAGGTTCTCCTATCCGCTAAAAACCTGTCCGGCAGTCCATCCTATTTGAGAGGGGCAGTACAGGTCGCCGTCCGAATTCGAGTGGACTCCAGAATAACGGCTATTTTATATATATATATATATATATATATATATATATATATATATATATATATATATATATATATATATATATATATATATATATATATATATATATATATATAGGACATTTTTATTTAAAAGGAGGCTAGTCTGAATAGTTGCATCGAGTTCGAATTGTAACGCGGAAATATAGCATATAAATTAGAATCGTGTAAATAGTGTAAATAAATTATTGTAAGACTTTATATAAATTAAATAAAGACTTTAATAAACTAAGTGTTAGAATATTTAATAATAAATAAAGTTAATAAATTAGATTTATAAAAATAGTTCAATATAATGGTGGAATAGTTATACCGGTGGCGGTTATCATTCCACAGAAAGTGACGAGCGTTCCTCTTTCTGATGAAACACATTGACCCACTTACTTCCTGCCGGTTTCTGATATAACTCTTGGTGCTTGCATGACCGTAGAAATACCAGTTTCATCAGTATTAACAATTCGATCAGGAGGAAATTTATAATTGACCATAACCTCAGAATAGTTTTGAAAAAAAAGTTCAACGTTGGCTTTATTAAAACCGGACGTGCGAGCAATGCTGACATTTTACGGTTTTCTATACGGCAGTTTTGAGTGGCGTTTCATGAATGAACGCATCCATTCGATTCCTGACATCTGATTTTCGTCCCATATAGCTGGATATTTCTTATTCAGTTTCTTCGCATATTGAAATGCTAATATTCTAGCATGGTTGTAGGTAAGTCCAAAATTCATTGACGAAGATTTATGTAGATAGGCTTCTAGTTCTACTTCTTCACCAGCAGTAAAAACTTGACAAGATGAATATTTTGAAGTTGAGGGTGATTCTGCACAAACGGAGTTATCACTTTCATTTCCTGAATCTAACTCATTGGCTGACCTCTTTTTCTTGACATGGAAGTGAAGCGTAGATTTGTTTATATTGAACATTGCTGCTGCATTTTGAATTCTCCGCCCATGAACGATTGCTTCATTTATGGCACTAGCCAAATCTTCTTTTGAAATGTTGGCTCGATCTATTTTGCGTTTATAATTACGCACCATTCTGTAAAAAACAAAAAATATAAGTTCATAACTGAGTAGTTTTTTGAATCTATGATGCTCATTTATATTAACGTTCCATTCTAACAATGAGTTTTGGTTTAAATCTATTAAATTTATGATAATATTCAACAAATAATACATTTTCTTGAAATAAGGCACAATTGGACTATCCAAATCTGCACCACCTGATTTGTCTAAATGTGCCCCACAGTCGTTGTATTTCTACATCAATTTTTATAAAGTCTAACGGATTGTCAAGAAACGTTAACTTTAAGGTTTTGGTTACCAATACACTACACTCTTCCAGTCAAGAAACATTAACTTTAAGGTTTTGGTTACCAATACATTACACTCTTCCAGTCAACGATAAACAAACTGGGCTATTTACAAGAGAAAAATATTTACACTCTTATGAACACAAAGCGTAAATACTTACATTACTCCTTCAGTAATTTTTTCACCAATTAATATCACGTTTTACTTGAATTTCTACACTCACGCGGTAACGATACACCAAAATACGTACGCTCTGAGACGCAACTAACTTCAGGATGCTTTTAAAGCGGTAAAATTGAGTTGTCCAAATGTACCCCAAGTCCAAATGTGCCCCACCCTACCATACGTTAAAGAATTTTCCAAGATGAACGAGGTGAAATACAGGATACAAGAATTAAATCTTTTAGAGAGACAGAAGATCACGATAGATGAAATCAAAAACTCTAATGATATTAAGGCAGCTTGATTAGACGAAATACCTGTAGAATTGTTAAAACTAGTGAAAGAGGAAACCTTGAAATTGGAAGTATTGGCAGATTTGTTTAACATAGTGTATAAGAGAGGCTGAAGTCAGCATTTATAACCATTCCTAAAAACATACAGCAAAAGATTGCTATCCACTACCGTAATATTTGTCTTTGACATGTTTAACTGCAGACCAAATATTTGAATTTCGTTTTCAACCAGCCGTATGAGATCAATTAAATCTTTTTGACTATTTGCAAGAAGGGCTGTGTCATCTGCAAAACTTCTTCTTCTTTTTTATGTAGACATGATTCTGACTGTTTTTCAATGAGACACTAGTAAGTTGTCGTTCAACCGTTTTCGTGGTCTTCCTGCTGATCATCTTCCTATTGGGAAACCGTCTCTTGCCGTCTTTACTACTCCATTTGTTGTCATTCGGCTTATATAATCGTTTCATTCTACTCTTCTATTTCTCACCAAGTTCTTGATGTTCTCCATTTTGCATCTACATCGTATATCTGTACTTCTAGCTCTGTCCCATAGTGTCTTACCATCAATTTTTTTAAGTGTTTTCATCTCTGCTATTTCTAACATCCTTTTTGGCATCCATTTTGAAGAGAAGTATTAGGATGCTTGATCTCCATTCTTGAGGGATTCTTTTTTGTTTTATTATTTTTTGGATTAGTCTTAATAGTTCTTTGATCTGGTCCTCCGTGCTTTAGGAGCTCGGTCGGTATTCGGTCCTCTCCTGGTGATTTTCTATTTTTTAATTTCCTTAATGCTCCTTTACCTCTTCCTTCCCAATATGCATTTCTTCGTTTGTCGCCACTTCTGGTGTTGGTGGTTCATTATCGTCACCTTTAACAAATATCAAATAGGGATTTAAAGTAGTCTCCCCATGTTTTCTTCTAAACGTGTTTCATTGTTATTAGTTCGTTCATCTTTTTTTCTTTGTCCTTTGATCATTCTCCATATTTCTTTTTGTGTTCCTAGACGTCATGTTCCATCTGTTTAGAGAAGCTCTGCCAGTGTTCCCTTTTTATTTGTCTAACTAAAGTATTCGTTTCATTTTTGATTCGTTTATAGTGGTTATCTGCCTGTTGTGTTTATTCTGTATTGTCAAAAAGGCTTGCTGCGTTATTTATGTTATTTTTATTTATTTTAATTTTTAGTTTTTCCCAGCTTTCCTCAATGTCATCGTTTTCTAATTATTTCCAGCGATCTTCTCTGATATTCTTTTTCTGTATAAGTATTCCGTGGATTTCGTATTTAGTCCTTCGACTTTCATTTTTGTTTGTGTTGGCGCCGCTCTGTGTGAAGTATTTCAGGATGATTTACATAATACTAGGCTATGGTCGCTACCTACATCTGCTAAGTTGAGGCATCTTACGTCGATTATTTTCGATGGATGTAAATCTCTGTTGGTTATAACGTAATCTATCATAGATCTTTGTCCACGGGTGTTATTAAATGTATATTATTGGTCTTTGTGGTCAAAAAATGTGTTGTTTATTCTAAGTCCGTTATTCGTGCAGAAATTCATCATCAGTTCTCCATTTTCGTTTTTAACATTCTCGTTATGTTTTTGCTTAATTCCGGGTATTTGCAAAACGTAGGTCGTTTATTTTTCGGCCATTTAATGAAATTTTTTTTTCTTTCCCTTTTCCCATCCTCCGAGTGCTCTTCTTATAATATATGCTTCCCATATATATTAAATAATTGTGGATACAGTATACATCCTTGTCTGATACCTTGTTCTGGATGAAATTCGTTTGAGAGTGTGTCAAGCACTTTATAACTGTTCCAGTAGTGTGTTCGTATAGTTCAGTTTTAAGCGAAATTAAACGTTGTGGTACGACTACGTCTTTTAGTATCTGCCACATCGAGTTAGATCTGCCATAAGTGTTGCCATTTGATCCTGTCGATCGCTTTATAATAATCTATAAAAAAAAATTGTATAGTGGGATATTTAATTCCCTAAATTTTTTTATTATTTGTTTATGATCAGAAGGTGGTCTCGAGTACCTCTACCTTTGATAAATTCAATTTGTTCTTGGGGTATTTCTCTTTGTAGGAAAGTTTTCAAAAGCTACTGAATGAAGATACTTAGTAGAATAGCTGACCTACATTATACTAACAAGGAAAGAAGCGAAAGCACAACACGTATATATATATATATATATATATATATATATATATATATATATATATATATATATATATATATATATATATATATATATAAGCTATTTTACAAACCCTATAATTGTGAGCCTAACAATAGATACTACCTCAGACACTACCTCAAATCTCACTTCCCCTTTCCCGACCTGTTGATTTTTCAATATATATACTCATATACTATCATCAACTCCTTCTTGGATTAATAGCATTTCAAAAATTAACCTTTCGCTGAATAATTATCACAAAAATGAAACCAACAGTTAAATTCTGAGGCAATATTTCCTAGAGCTGGTCAACACAAACTCATATGACGAGATTTTTTACACAGATACACCTTACAGATTACACATTCTACCTTCCACCATTTACCTTCATCCATACATAATGGAGCTGTATGCCACTTTCCTAGCATTAAAATGTTTATGTTACCAAACTAAAGCCAAGATCGAAAACATAAATAACTGAATATCAAAAAGAAAAAAGTGGATAATCAAGATATTAACAGAATGAAAGAAGAAGACAATGTCCGGTATAAATATCAGTTTTGTTAAAATATATTAAAACTTTATTACCAAACATTCATTCATTATTAATTTGGATCTTATAAATAATTCAACAATAGATAAATCTATTTTTAAATCATATATCTAATTCTCTTTATAGCTTAAAAACTTCAGTAGGTACATATATATATATATATATATATATATATATATATATATATATATATATATATATATATATATATATATATATGTAATAATATTATATACATATACGGTAATACAGTGCCTAAAATTATATTGAAGGAGTTGAAAAGATACCGACATTAATTAGTTATATGCCTCACTACATTTTATTCAAGAAATGTCTTTTATTATAATAAAAAATATAAAACATAATAATGGTTAGCCCTGTATCTATCGTTTCGTATTTTTTTAAAGGAGAATGAGAATAGTCTTATCTTTGCTTAAAGCCCTGTCCTTGTCTATATATTCTATATCGAATGGATATGGGTGTATATAATAATACTTTCTAAACCCGTCTACATTCGCTCAAAAAAAAAATAAGATGCGAATCTCGGAATGTAAGCATAAAAACAAAAAAGAGACAGTCATTATATTTTACTAGTCTAGTCACATCCGAATTTATATGACTAGACGAAAAGTTCTTCATTTCGCATAAAACTATTTCAATTTCAATTTTTTTTCATATTAAAACTTGTATTGAAAACTAGCCACATTAATACATTCGAATATGCTTCAAATTAGAGAAATGGGGCGCACCTGGGATGTGTATGAATGGATATTAGTAAAAAGTCTAAACTAAATGTAGATATACATTCATTAAATAGAAAGGGGTGTGTTTCGCAGCATAGAGGAGTGGTCATGACCCAGTTGTTTCCTCTAATTAAGAGTAAATCAATAAAACAAATCCTTAAACGCTAACACAGGAATATTCCCTACTATATGAATACAACTTTTGTATAGGAAGGTCGAGGATTAATGCTGTCTTTAACATTACAATATTCGACAGTTTAATTTTTTACGCGTTGCGCGTTCGCATTAGAATTGCGTTTACCGCATCCGCACATCAGCAAAGAAGCACCGCGCCACGCTTGAAGAGCGCGCGAAAGCAGGATCCGTTGACTGTTTGACGCATTGCAGGTAGAAGTCTACCAATCACAAACACACATTGTACGAGTAGACGTTGTAAACAAGCCGCACCCGATGTTCAAACTTGACATACCATACGCAACGTCAGCTAGATCTGCTAACAGCATACAATTTACTTTATGAAAAACTAGAGCATCTAACAGAGTTCAAAATCGTATAGTGAAAATAATATTTTCAATAGTTTATAATACTGAAATAACAAAATTTAAAATTTAAACCTTTTGTGTATTGGCGTAGGAATATTTCTACCGGTTTCTGTCATAGCCGCACTATTGCGCTTTGGTGGTTTCGCAGCAGCAGTTCCCCCCTCTCTTCTCTTACGTCGATCCTAAACAAAACGAGAAAAGACAGTTGGCTGGTGCACTTTGACGAGAGGCGTTGTTAGTTACTTCGTTGTGTCGACATTTTTCTGTTTAGTGTACCGATTAATCTTGAAATATTACAATGGTAAGTGAATATTATTTGCCATCCAATGCTGTGTTTTAAAGAGAAATGTTTACTGAATGTGTTAGTTTGAATATTTATGGAAATAGTTGAAAGATGTAAATTTTTAGTAAATAAAGATGATTGGTTTTGATGACGGACCGGTGAATATAAGTGCCGCAATGCGGAACTTTCATTGTAATCGCTGAAATTAGCTTAAAATAATTTATTTGAGCGAATTGATAGTGTTTGAAGCTTATTTTCGTTGTGTAGATGTGTACTAAAGTATTATATCGATCTGTTGCATATTGGGTGTTTACTAGTATGAGTAAAAATAAAGTCGTTGACATTTTTTAGGCCACTACTAGAGTACAAGAATAGTTAAACCCTACGCAGAAGTGGCTAAAACAGCAGAATTAAAGTCAATAATGCCAAAAGTACGCATGTAGTATACACCCTAAGACGCACAAATTACCCACAGGTGTAACTAACCACACATATTAAAATTATTATAGCCAATTTTTTTAAGTATGCTGTGAGATTAGATTAAATACACTATTGAAATATATCATACAAAAACATGAAGATCTAGTTTTGCAGATTTTTGAAAAAGTGTATACTTTTATAAAAACAAGCTAGTGCAAAGCAACAATTGAACAGTCTAAGCTGTTATCAAATCAAATATTTATCATAACACTTCGTATCCAAAACAGCCAAACAGCAAAAGTATCCTGGCATATTTCTAACCAAATACTCTGTGCAGCTTTGGCTGTGGAAGAATAAGACAATCATAGAATAATCAAGTATTCCTGAGGTTATAAATATATAGACTATGCAGTATAATAAATTCTTAAATAAAATTGAGAATTTTTTTTAGGCTGACCAACTCACCGAAGAACAAATTGCCGAATTCAAAGAAGCTTTCTCACTATTCGATAAAGATGGTGATGGTACAATTACGACTAAAGAATTAGGAACAGTAATGAGATCTCTAGGACAAAATCCAACAGAGGCTGAATTACAGGATATGATCAATGAAGTAGATGCTGATGGTGAGTAAATTAATTTTCTTCTAACATACTTAATTAGATTTTCAGATGCTAATAAGACGAAATTGGATAAGATTTGTCTCTTAAAATTGGTTTTCTTAATAGGTTAATTCAAAAATTATGTGACCAGTGTGTCCATAAATTAGATAGTATTGATTTTTTAAAAGTTCATTTTCTGTAAACTTTCACATTCTGTAGGTTTTGTGTTTATTTTGATGTGAATTATAATTGAAACAGTAGTCTCATCAATTTGTATTAGGACAGCTGTAAATTGTATAGCTCATCTCATCTAAATTAATGATTATACATTTTGAACAGGGATGGTCTCAGCTGTACTTAAAATTATTTTCTATCGGCCTGTATTGATAGGTTATGATTTAACCAAATTGTTTTACTTAAAATGTATATTTATAACCCAAACAATATAGTATTTGTGAATCTTTTCCATATAAATGTTGAATTTCATGAATTAATGAATGTCATTGAAAAGTTGGTTATATTTGTTATGTTTAATTATCAAAATCTTTACTAAAACATTGTATTTTCTATTTCCATCTTACAAAGACAGTTTTTTTTAGGAAGAAACAGAACAAATAATATGTTTCTTAATGTTTACTAGCAATATCTGTTTAATTGTAAACTACAATAATTATGTTATTGTGTAAGTTTTAAATAAGAAAAAAATATATTTATATAATTTATTTAATTTTAAATGCCCTAAAATTTTGAAGACTCCCTATTTAAAGTAGTAAGATTACAAAGGGTTTTTGCTTTGTAGTAAAGACACTGGTCCTTATAATGGTAGACATTGCCCAAAACTGAAACTAAGCATAAATTTTGAAGCATTTAAGAAGGCTAAAACTGTTAATCTATTTCAAGGATACTTAAAAAATGTAGGCCATGCTATTTCCATATTGATTAGGGAAGCTCATTTTAATGAAAGTCATTGCTTTGTTCTAAAAGTTATCAAGGATTCATGAATAGGATGTTCTTCCAAACAATTTTTTCTTTTTGTTGAATTGAATGTGAAATTGAATTTCCTTTTTTGGCTAAAATTTAACTACTAACTTTCTTTTTTATTACTTCAAATCTGTATAACTTGCAATATAGTTATGTAGTAATTTTGAATTATCTTCAAAATTATCCTGGAAAAGACTTGTTGACTTGTGCTTCATATAGTAGTGGTTTCTAATAAAACTGTTTATTTTTAAAACTTAGATCACTGTTTTTATTACAGGTCTTGTTCACAGAATACACATATTGTTACAATGTTTCCCATGTTATATAAAATTGGTTAAAACTGTCAGTCAAATTTCGTAATCCTAGACTATAAAAAATACACACTTATTACAGGTACTTTTACAATAAGGTGATCTACTTTTTGAACATTATTAGGAATTATTCAATTTTCACAATATAATGGCCAAATTTCTGACAGAATTGCATATACTATGGTGTAGTTTGTCTTAAAAAAGTATAACAGGCTTCATATTCTCTTTGATTTTAACTCGACAGGACTTGTTGACATTTTTTTTTACAAAAATCTTCAAACCAATGTTGTCATTGCAGTCACACCCAAATGTTCAAAAAACTTTTGAAGATTACTGGCAGTTTCTAAAGTGCTTATATGTATTGGCAACATTTTATCCACAGTTATATTTTTTTGAAAATAGAAGAAAAAAGGAAGTATATATTCAAAACATAGGTTCAAATACCAAGTAGTAAAAGCTGTTTATTCAATTCAGTGATTCAAAAAACAAAGTTCCTCTTAGGCACTAACATTTTTCATATAAGCCATTTTTATTCCTTGAACCAATGCTCTTATACAGTTTTTGCGATGTAATTTTTTTTCTTATTTTGGATTCAGTTTTAAAAAATGATCTTTGAAACCATACTTTTTTTAATTATTGATATTGAATATGTATAAAAACATTCCATTGAAAAAACTGTACAATATTATTGTTATCCAATCATACACCTATGTCCTGAAATTGACATTTTAATTTATCTAAAGGCTACTGCTGACTTCTCAATTAATATACTTTTATCTGTAATTAATTTTAAAACTTTATTTTTTTAGCTATATTTTGTTTTAATGTTTATATGAAAATTAGCTCTACAAACTATGTAGGCCTATTACTTGATGTTTTTATATTGAAGATAAGTTTATTGTAGTTTCATGACAAGACAAACATAAGTCCAATTGGACCTTAGTATATATTCCAGTTTTTCCATTGCCCGTTAAATATTTTTGCCTCAATTCAGTCTTGTTCATTGTCTTATTTTTGCATTTTGTGAAATCTAGTCTTCTTAAACCTTCATCTGTCTCTGTTTTCCACCTAATCTGTGATTGATGTCTTTGCTTTCCTCATAGTTAGCTAATAACTTTTTTGATAACCTTTTATCTTTGGGTTTTTATAACTCTTGGTATGGTAAATTCTTGATTTAATTTTTCCATGTCCTTATTTGTTCTTCTGATCCACAGTCCATTTTGTATCTTGTTTAATATTTTTCACATATTTTTAGTATATCTTGTTCTTTTGTGTTTAATGTTCATAATTCTGAGACATATTTGACTATTGGTCTTATCACTGTTTTATTTAGCTTTAATTTTCTTTTTTTTTTACCTAAGAGCTACACTTTAGCAGCTGGACACAGGCATTGTCCTTGCCCTGTCAGTTTCCTCTTAGTGAGGTGTAGAAATTTATCCCTATTCAGGGTGGCAACTGAGCCTACATTTTAGACTCCCAGTTCTTGATGAATCTGGCAAGTCTCTTTAAGTTTGCTCTCCTTCACTACATCTTTGAGGGTTGTTTGGTAAGAGTGTAACCATTGTTGCCTTGTATTAACAAAGGTTGGACAGTCACCCACAAAGTGTTCAGATATCTCTTCCCTCTCCTCACACCTGGACACATTGTTGATCAGCTGAGCTCACAGATGTTTTGGTGTCTTATGAGGTTATCGTGACCTGTGAGGATTTGTAATATATCTCTACTTTCATCATATCAATTAGTTGGTTTACTAAGACTGAAACGACAGCATTATTAGTCTGAAGTCAACCAGTCCTGTTCCATCTTACCAGGTCTTGATATATGGAACACTTCTTAATATCAGTTTTACATTTCTGATACAAGACTGGGTAAAAGGGTTCAGGTCTCAAAAATACAGCTGCTCTGTACCTTCTTTAGCTGCTGCATCAGCTGCCTCATTGCTCCCAATATTGGAGTCTAACAGCTACTTTGTTATATTTAGCCTGCAACTCATTCAGAACTTTAAAACAAATGTTTTGCACCCCTGTCATTTGATAGGATTTATATGAATCCTTTTAGAGCTGATTGGCTATCCTCATACATAATTAAATCATGATACTGAATTCCATCATTGTCTCTACAGTTTCCTGAAGCGCCAATGTCTCCATCTGACAAATATTAACCTGTTAACCAAGGTTAGTCCTATCAAGCAAAGGAAAATTCTCATTCTTGACGACCATTGCTGCCCTGATTTTCTCAGTTCTTGAGCCATTGGTTTAACATACTAATGTGCCCCCTGTACCTTCTGATACCTCTAGCATATCCTCATATTCCACTTTCACTTCCAATCTATGTCCAAAGGTCAAGCTTGGAGTATGGGAGCCTTTATGTCACCTACCTTCTTGTTTTGTAGCTTTACCTTCGGGCCTTTTGTAGCTTTACTTTTAAGTCAATTGACACATTTTTGCTTTTTATCATACTATTCAAAGCACAAAGCATTTTTTTGTGGTATAATTTCTTTATTCAAATCGCTTTGTTTCTCTGACTTTGTATATTTTTCCGTTTTTGCTTTTATATGCATCATTAGATGACTGTAAACTCTCTATCTGTGTAAATTTTTCAATATTTCTTGCTAGGATTTGCTGTAGTTTAAGCAAATAAAAGGCATTGTGGTTTCTATGGTGTACAAGCTCTGCTTTGTTTTATGTGATTTCCTTAGAATTTTGTCTGAAACAAAACTGAAAAGAATGGAAGAGTCAATTTGAATGTTCTAATAATTTTTCTGCTTATAGTCATAAGATCCCACTACAGGATCACTATGTTCATAACATAGTTAATCAAACTCACATTTTTACATTCATTTATAATTAGAAGAATACATTGATAATAAGTTGCAAATTAAATTAGAGCTAATTTTGTCCTTAATATGATAATATAAGGTTGCTGAGAAGAAATGATTGCAAACTAAGGTTGCCAGATGTTTCGTGAAGTATCAGTTTCGTGAGTTTTTAAAGCATGAATCGATAGATATATAAGAATATACATATTATCGCCTGTCAAACCAGAGTCGTTGGACACTAACTCCAGTTTACTACCTCACGTTTTTAACAGCTGGCAACCCTAATTTGCTACCATTTTTCCCAGGCAACCTTATATCATCATATTAAGAAAAAAATTAGCTTTAATTTCAATGTAAAAAACATGCACATGTGTCATGAGCAGCCTATTTTATTTAAAAAATAAATGAACAAGATAAAAATTACTATTAATTAAATATTTAAAAATATTTGCGACCACTTTTTGACTGGCAACCTATTATCAATGTATTTTCCTAATTTTAAATGTATGTAAAAGTGTGAGTTTGATTAACTATATTATGAACTTAGTGATTGTGCAGTGGTATCTTGTACTATTAAACCAAAATCTTCCACAGATTTGAATAATTTATTGCATTTTAACCTGTCAAAGGCTTGATTGAAGTTGAAAAATGTAACTATTGGCAGATATCTAGAGATGGGTAACTTCAGTCTGAGTTTCTTAGACCAAAAAAAATTGTCTATTTCATTTTCCAAGCCTCCCTAAAAAATGTGCATTATAATTATATTTACAATATAGAGAATAACAGTGTATAGTAACAATTTTTTACTATATTAGAACTTGGAACTGCTAAAATCCATGTTTCCCAATATAAGTAGGAATAAAACAAACATATTGTAAATGATAAAGTGGTTTATATAATAAATAATGATAAATTTTATGATTGTTCAGTATAATTGTTACAAATATTTGTCTGGCTTTACACTTCTGATTTAAATCTGAATTCTAATGACTTAATGACATGCTTTATAACGACTCTATTTACTAATTAGACATAATTTTATAAGTTTATAAGCATTGAGGAAATAAGCAGTCTCTTTTGAATTATTTTAGAAATTCTTAAATAAAGCTTCATTTGCATTGTTAGACGATATCATTCATTATATCATCATCATCATTGGTGCTACAGCCCTATAAAAGAGCCTCGACCTTCCCAAGGCTATTACGCCAGTCAGTTCTATCCATTGCCAACTGTTGCCAGTTTGCTGCGCCTATTTTTCTACCATCCTCATCTACACCATCCCTCCATCTGAGTTTTGGCCTACCCCTACTTCTACATTCATTATATAGTGCAGTTATTTTAACACTGTCATAGGCTGCTGTGAAGTCGACGAGTAGAGATAGTGTGTATCTATAATATATTCTAGCAACTTCTCTAGAATTTGCCCACATGCATGTTTTTGGTATATAGTTGACATTCTGGCAGTGAATCTGTATTTTTAATGCCCAACAATATCTTTTGTAAAGAGTTTATGTCTATCAAAAAGTACATTGCTGAGTATTTCATATACAGCTATTAGAAGACTAATGCCTCTATAGTTCTTGCAATAAGTTGATCACATTTTTTATGTAGCCGGCACATTATTTCCTTTAGCCATTCATCTGGTATCAAGTTGTTCTGCCATAAAAGTACTATTAGTTTCTGGATTGCTGCAAAAAGTTCTTACTTAGGTCACTACCTTTGTTATAAATACATTCAGAACAGATTTTGTCAATTCCTGTGGCTTTATTTTTAAGTTTTTGGATGGCATTTGTCACTTCCCTTGTTGGTGCTTCAATGTGTAGTTGCTTCAACATAATTTAAATTAAGATGATCACTGAAATGTTGTGTCTCTCTATTAATAACTGAGTTTATTTCATGTAGCATTTCACCTTTAATCTCTACAATTTTTAGGCTTGGTTTATGTCCTTGATGGTTACTGTTTAGGGATTTGTAGTATTTTCTTGTTTCATTTTTATCAAATGAAACTTTGTATCTATTTTAATGTTTTCTGTTCAATATTTCATCTTCTTAAGTTGATGGACACACTTTTCCTCTCTTCTGAGGTGTCTATACTTGTCTTTTTTTCTCTGTGTGCAACTTGCTTGAAGAGTTTTTTTTATGTCACATTTTTTCTGTTTGTTGACATCTCACAGTCATTATCAAACCTCTGACTTCTTTTTTCTGCCCTGCTTGTATGCAGTATTTTAACTGATTTCTGCAATACAATATGTTGTATTTTTATCCAAAGCTGGTTAATATTGTCTAAATTTGCTATGTCCGGATCTTTTAGTTTGTGAATATTTATTTTTTCCCTCCTTTTTCTGATTTACTTTTTCTGAAAATTTCTTTCTTTAAACTGTGCTTTAACTAAATAGTGATCACTATATTTATTTGCTCCTCTGAAAGACCTAACATCTAAAAGGTTGGAATAGTGTCTTGCATAAAGACTATAATGATCTATTTGTATAATTGTTTCGTTATCAGGCGGTTTCCAAGTTTTCTTATGTATTTTGTTGTGGGGGAATCGTGCACCACCTATTACTGTATTTTTAATGATAGCTAAGTGAGTCTTTGTTTTCGATGGTGGAAGAAAAGAAAAGAAATTCTCTTTGACTTTGGCAGTCTCCTGCTATTTATTATCTTGATATTATTGAGTTTTTATGGAATGTATGCTATATTAAATCCAATCCAACTCACTCTTCTAATTCTATAGAATGTGCTATGAATTACTGAAAATTATTTTGCAACAATATGGCTATATTTATTTTGAATTGTTTTTTGACATAAAATGTTTAAAAAAATTTAAACTTCCACTGTATTGCCCACTAAATTTTATTGTGTTAAAAGGTGAAGAAAATGTTAAAGGTGACTTGAAATGTTTAGATATCAACTGGATATTTAAAATAATTTCTAGGAACACCCCATTGTTGGAATATTTCCAATGGTGAGTAATAGTTTTTATGACCTAATAAACAGTGGGAAACTTGGGAGTAAAAAATTTTCTAAACAAGTTTGTGTTATATAGACACAGCTGTATATAAGTTGAGATATACACCATAGTAAAACTATAAACAGTCAGTTCCATACGTCAATCGAGATTATAATACTACTGATAAAAAGTTGTTGCTGGTATTATAAATAGAATAACATATTACATTTTTATGTTGTAAATTTAAAACATTCACTAACAATGAATTCTTATCTTATTTTTCCATATGGAACGAATTAAATTGCTTCAAAGTTTAACATATTGTATTTAAACAATATTTTTCAAATAATGACCTTGTGAATCTTTGAAACGCTTTGAGAAAGCAAAAATGTATAATTTTAGCAATAGAGCCCTTCCACAGTAGTTAGAGATTGGAGCAATAGGTCACTAGAAATGGCCAGTATGTCTACCTGAATGTCATAAATGGCGGATCAATATTGCGGAATTTCTAGCTGAACTAGAGTAGGGTAAAGCAACTTGTTGCAAAGTTTTTCAAAGTTATTTTTTGGAAAAGAAGTTTCTGGAGTTTATAGATAGATTATAATTTTTGTAATTCATTTGAATTATGAATTCATATATTTTCCTTCATTCAACTTTTTAGTCATATTGTTCTACAAAATCAAGTCTTTGACAATTATTCTCTTAATAGTTAATATTAAATAGCTACTACTATTTGTATATCGACTTAAATGTCAAAGCTTCATAAGTCAACAATTGACCATTTTTAGATTTATGAGGATTTGGGTTGAAAATATTGTTCCAACTGTTCTGGCAAAACTCCAATTTCATGAAAACTATGTTTTGGCATGTTTTTTCAAAGCAATTAAAAAAATACTGAGGAAGAAAAAATATGATTTAAAGATCTAAGTTTTTTCACTCTCCTAAAATTTTGACTTCTGGGGTTTTTGACATTGCATCTCTTATATTTCCTTGAATCGATTAGACAGATATGCTTGTACTTATCACATTCTTATGCTCCGAGGTGATTAGGGAACAACTTGTTGCATGATCCATGAATCAATGTTTTCCTCCATTTATGTGAGATGGGATCATATTGAGAATTTTTATTTACTGTAGACTTTGTCTATGTGATCTTTATTGACTATAAACTAATTCAATAAGTTTTCATTTTATTTATAATTTTTGAAACATCATTTTATTTTTGTGTTTAAATTTTTTTGGGGAGAAATTTGGATTTCTAGTATTTTTTTTTCAATTCTGCTTTTCTATTTCATAAACTTTTTTGTCATGACATCTACTCTTAATTGATGATTGTCGTTCATATATTAACTGTAACCTAATTTCTGCTTTACTTATTTGATTAATATTGTAATTAATCATTAAATGGGACATGTTACGAAAAACCAATATGGATAAATAAGAAAAAAATTAATAATAAAAATTGAATTATTAAATAAGGCTAAACAAATATATATCCGTTTGTGAAGTAAATGTCAAGCAACAGGCAACTGGGAAAGTAGTTATTGGAAGAATAGGATAACACTACTCAACCAGAAATAATGCTTTTTTTTAATTCAACTATGTGGTTTATCTTTTCCTTGCAATATAATAACCATGATTTACTAAATTTTATATTGAAGGAGAGTGAAAGTTGTAGGGAAATCAGTTCATTTAATTTTCAATAAGAATAGAAACTGTTCATGTTAGTGTTTTCAGTGTTGATGATTTTTGTAGATTGTTATAGGGGCCGTTTGGTCTCGCAGATTTTTCTACACTGGGACGTGAAAGATCTGGATACCTTGATTCTACGTTTCTGGCTATTGGATCAGTTTTAGTCCTGACTGTCAGCATCCCCTGAGTCATTGCTTTTTTTCAACATGTACTTAAACCTTTTCCTGTTGCTTTGTTTATGCTTGCTGGACGTTTTAGGTCCTTACTCTGGTTTATTGCACTTGTCTTGAATTTTCAGTAGTTTCTGTCTGGCAGGTTGGTTGCTTTATTTGGTTGTTCTTAGTTCATGCAGGAGCTAGGGAATGGATGACCACTCTCGGTAGAGCCCCGCATGTTAACAAATGGCTAATGAAACCTGGGTATCACCGGATACCCGAAGTTCAGCTGTCTGTACCTTCAACTCATTCCTAGTCAAAATTAGCGACCACAAATTATGTAACTGTTTATATATATATATATATATATATATATATATATAAATATATATATATATATATATATATATATGTTTCACATTTGAAGTCATTTTAGGCGCCAATCAGCGAGGCGTATGTTTCTGTTCTGAAAATAAGATTAATTTTAAGTATTTTAAAACTTAATTTGTCTGTTGGTGATATCAGTATCTGGAAGATCAAAAACCACTTAAAGCGCAGATTTTAATATGATTAAATACTTAGGTATTAAAAGCAATGACAAAATAAAGCTTAACACTTTCGTAATATAGGTAAATAGTTTACAGTTTTATCGGCTCTCATTACAAATATATAAGTACTCTAAGGTTATCTTATCCCTAACATAAAAAAATATAGATAGTATATCTATAATGTAAATATATACTTGGAACAAGATGAGCAGACAAAAAAATGTAGGTACACAAATTTATTAATTGTTAAAAATAAAAGATACACCTTCAGTATTTATTTTTTAAAATTAACATTTTCAATTTTCCCTTTTTGTTTTCTTTCCTGATATTACGACTTTTTAAGTAAATAACTAGATTTCAGTTTCGTAAACATAATATACTTTTTTATTTTTGTATAAAAAATAGTTTGAAATAACACAACAGAAGAATAATATAAAAGTATCATAAATCACAGAGGATAAAATAGCATAAATTGACACTCGATGTTGAGATATTCATCATATTCTTAAGCAAACTTCTAAAACGTATCTGGAATTTCATATTTTTCATATATTTCTTTTTTTGTAAAATCCTATGACAAACGTATGCACACATTTCGAAACATTAAAAGTTAGTACAGTGACCAAACTCGAAAAAAATGCGGGAAGTATAAAAAGAGACACCATTATGAGCGAAGATTCGCGAATAAAATGCTTTGGTGACATTAAGACGTCAAAATTCGTGCCTAGAGTTTAAACAATTAGTTAACTGATTTCTAAGTCAACAAAGAATCAAAATGTGTCTAGATGCTGTTCGCATATCAGTAAAAAGACAAGCCCTCAGATCAAGAAAATAAAAAAAGCTCCTGCTTGCTTCTAAATACAAGGGGAATAGGCTTTTGTCAATGTATATGAGGGAAGTTGTTTCCAGTTCTGTGCAGAAAACCTTCAAATACTATTCACTAATCAGAATATAATTCTATCTTCACAATTTTCAAATTCTCCTCCAGAATAATTGTCTGGGGAGCAATATCTTAGCGTTGTGCTATACCTCTTTGTATAAATGATAACATTCAAAGCACAAAGGATTGTAATAATGTGTATTACACGCAACTAACATCTTTTGGCAGCAATTCCATGACCAGCAGTTTTACCAGATCTCTGTGCCATTGAAAACAAATGAAAAATTAAAGTGGAGCGGCCAGGGCCATACATAAAGGTTTGATCCGATTAATTCAAGAGCCGTAGGCCATCATTACCGATCTTTATAGCGGTGACTTAGTTTACCTAGCGTTTTTATGTGGACTATATTTTAGGATATTTCACTAACTCATTATATGCAGGGAAAAAATACAAATATGGAAATAACTACACTTACTCCTCAGTGCTCCCAATATTGGAGTCTATTAGCTACTTTGTTATATTTAGCCTGCAACTCATTCAGAACTTTAAAACAAATGTTTTGCACCCCTGTCATTTGATAGGATTTATATGAATCCTTTTAGAGCTGATTGGCTATCCTCATACATAATTAAATCATGATACTGAATTCCATCATTGTCTCTACAGTTTCCTGAAGCGCCAATGTCTCCATCTGACAAATATTAACCTGTTAACCAAGGTTAGTCCTATCAAGCAAAGGAAAATTCTCATTCTTGACGACCATTGCTGCCCTGATTTTCTCAGTTCTTGAGCCATTGGTTTAACATACTAATGTGCCCCCTGTACCTTCTGATACCTCTAGCATATCCTCATATTCCACTTTCACTTCCAATCTATGTCCAAAGGTCAAGCTTGGAGTATGGGAGCCTTTATGTCACCTACCTTCTTGTTTTGTAGCTTTACCTTCGGGCCTTTTGTAGCTTTACTTTTAAATCAATTGACACATTTTTGCTTTTTATCATACTATTCAAAGCACAAAGCATTTTTTTGTGGTATGATTTCTTTAAGTTACTCAAATCGCTTTGTTTCTCTGACTTTGTATATTTTTCTGTTTTTGCTTTTATATGCATCATTAGATGACTTTGTAAACTCTCTATCTGTGTAAATTTTTCAATATTTCTTGCTAGGATTTGCTGTAGTTTAAGCAAATAAAAGGCATTGTGCTTTCTATGGTGTACAAGCTCTGCTCTGTTTTATGTGATTTCCTTAGAATTTTGTCTGAAACAAAACTGAAAAGAATGGAAGAGTCAATTTGAATGTTCTAATAATTTTTCTGCTTATAGTCGTAAGATCCCACTACAGGATCACTATGTTCATAACATAGTTAATCAAACTCACATTTTTACATTTATTTAAAATAAGAAGAATACATTGATAATAGGTTGCAAATTAAATTAAAGCTAATTTTGTCCTTAATATGATAATATAAGGTTGCTGAGAAAAAATGATTGCAAACTAAGGTTGCCAGCTGTTAAAAATGTAAGGTATCAAATGTAAAGTAAAATAGAGCTAGCACACAATGCCACTGATTTGAAGTGTTAGTTTCGTGAGTTTTTAAAGCATGAATCGATAGATATATAAGAATATACATATTATCACCTGTCAAAACCAGAGTCGTTGGACACTAACTCCATTTTACTACCTCACGTTTTTAACAGCTGGCAACCCTAATTTGTTACCATTTTTCCCAGGCAACCTTATATCATCATATTAAGAAAAAAATTAGCTTTAATTTCAATGTAAAAAACATGCACATGTGTCATGAGCAGCATATTTTATTTAAAAAATAAATGAACAAGATAAAAATTACTATTAATTAAATATTTAAAAATATTTGCGAAAAAGTGTGACTTAATTTACCTAGCGTTTTTATGTGGACTATATTTTAGGATATTTCACTAACTCATTATATGCAGGGAAAAAATACAAATATGGAAATAACTATACTTGTGTTTAGCAGCAAGTAATATATAAGCAATATGTTCCTTCCAATGTTTTTACTTCTCTTAACTTAATGCCGAGCGAATTAATAAACTAAGGAAAATACTATTAAAAAACTAGTTTGGCGAGACACGAAAAAAATCCAGTACAATTTGTTTGAAATGTCACGCTTGGGAATCTTCTTATTACGAAATAAAGTATCACGCCAGTTTTACATTATAACCCTAAATGGGAAGTTAACGCCCATTTATATTCTGACCATATTCTATGAACTCTCACTAGATTAAAAAGCCTTGTCTATAGCAAATTTTATATTCGTGCATTATATAAAACATTAAAATTCTAATACTCGTTTTATCAGTATTATACATTTTTAATGATTATTTCTCTATATGGGTATAAAAATAGATATCTAAATACCTGTCATTAATATAAAAAACCCATAAATAAAAATTAAAAGTTATCATTCGTCGAATTACATTCATTTATTGAAAGTGAACATTCAATTTGAATTATACGAAATGTTTTTATTGAAAGCTTAATTATATTGATATTTTATACATATACATACATGTTTTGTTCTCAAGTGCTTTGTACGCCGTCGCATATAATTTCCCTAACTAAGCGTACTGTCAATAAAAGAAAGTTTATCGAGTAGTTGTTTAGTAAGTAGCAAGTTTAGTACTCAAAAAATATATTAAATAAGCATTGAATACCTAGCACGCCAATGGGTCTTTGATTTATGTAGCGCAAATGACCATTAATTTTTATTAATACCGCAAATCTAAAATAATGTGGATGGTTACAAAATAATTTTTGCATTTCTACCTTAAAAATGTGTCCTATACTCTCACATATTCAATTTCATCAATTTCTAGACCCTTGGGAGAGCCAAAAACGTTATCGGAGGAAAACCATCGAACTTTGTATGCCGATAAATTTCGTTTAACACTTTCGCTGCTATCAAAAAAGTTCATTATGCACAGGAGAACGTTCTGAAATAAAGTTCCGCAGCTAAAGTATTGATAAAGCCTAGTACGTTTAGCGTTTATATATTTAACATCCTAATTAAATTATAACCTATATCCTTGTTGCATCCAAGGATGCAACTAGAATATAGAGATAATAAACTAGGATGTAGAGAATTCATAATTCTTTACATTTACTACTAACCCGATAATGCGAAAACGCTGTGCTAAAATGACAATATCTTGTAGATAGATAGAGACAATAGATAAAGAATCTTGTATACGTTTCAAAGGTATATTTGATATTCCGTATAGCTTTTGTTCAGTGGCACATTCAATAATAACAATAGAACAATCGTAACATTCTAGTTGTAGTGTTTTTTTTTTATAACATTTTGTTAATTAATTTTGATTAAGTTTAAATAAGTATTTAATTGCGTCAATTGTAATTTCACCCTTCTGTAAATCAATATTCTTAAAATAGTGTGAATAGCGTGGTAATTGATTAATCTGGTTAGTTAATTTTAATCTTATCGTTTATACAAATGGCTTGAAGTATTTTATCGCTGTATGGTGTCACAGCATGGCTCGTTTTATAAAGCTTTTTCGAGTATGTTAGGTAAATACTTGCGAGCCAAAATTAGGTTTTACGACATACCAAGCGACTTAGTTTTATTACATTTAATGGCAATCAACAGTTTCTATGAAATCCAGCAATTGAGCTTGATTTTTAAAAAGATTAACTGATAACGTCAAGGACAAGGTAAAAGTATTTTTCTCCGAGCACGTAATACATCATAATTGGGCATTTAAATGTATCTGTAGTATAAATCTAGATATTTTTGTTTCAAACACAAATTTCATGTTTACCTAGTTTTATTTGTTTGTGTTTAGTTCATATTGTTTGCCATTGAATACATTTTGAGGATAACTTATTCGTATTGGATCTGGATAAAAATTAAACAAAAATCAAAATGTGCTTTAATTTTGTGAGATCTATCTGTCTGTCTCTGTCTGTCCGAGGATTAGTGCTGACATAATTAAAACATCTGGAGTTTTTATTTCTGTTCTTACACACTTATTCTTAAACTATGAACTATGATAGCTAGATCAGTTTTGGTAAGGATTTGTCTATGCGACATTTTATGTTACTTTCAGCGATGAAAATTTCGGAACGGGAATTTTTGTATCTTCTAGAAGTAAACTAAAAAAAAAACAAATTTTTTCTTCAACAAAAATGAGGCCTTTTCTTGAGGCTCAACAAAAATACTGCGCTATTCAAACGCTGCAATAAACCAGTGTAGTAGTCGCTGTTCATTGTTACGTCTGGTCGCTTCCATAATCGTCTGGTCAAGAGCCATAACCATTCCGGCAGTTTGTTGCATCTGGTCGCTTTGGACGTCTTTCTCCGGGCGCTATCCACTTGCAGATGATTGCAAATTTGATTCCGGAGTGAAGTAGTGGATCCATGTTTCATCCATTGTGACATATCACTCAAAAACTTCGACTTGCTCGTACTAATCATGTCCAAACAGCACCGAGACTCATTAATTCGTTGTTTATTTTTGCTCTGGTATGAGAAAACGCCACACCATTTGAAAAAGATCTTTCTTATACCCAAATATTCTGTATAATAGTAAAAACTCATAGACTTCGATAACTTTGGAGGGTTAGCTATCTCTTGCAACTTCACTTTTCGGTTTTCTATAATACTATTCAGCGTTTTTTCGATGTTTTCGGAAATAACTGCCTCATTTGGCCTTCCACAGTGCTGACCATTATTGGCGTCATCACGACCGCGTTTGAATTCAGCAAACCATCGTTTAATGGTCGAAATTGATGGAGCAGAGGTCCTGTAACACTTTTTGAGCCATTGCTCAGTTAGGAGGGTATTTTTTCCCGTTAACTAACAATGATAAATCAATACACGGAATTGTTTGAATCCATTGTTTATAAAATCACAAAAGTACCCTCACTTCAAGTACTGTAACTCAATAAATAGTAACCTGAATGTCATGCATGACAGTATGCTTTTGGAGGTTGACACTACCGAAATGCCATAGATGCCATTTCATTGAGTCACCATTTCATGGTTATGCCGGGGTTTATTGACCGACCCACGTTTTTAATATGATCATGGATCCATACCTTGTTTTCTATAACAATACGTTTACAGATATTTCTAAAGTTTATAATATTAGTGTTTGGGAAAATTTATCTAGTTTTAATATACTATTATTTATTAATGTAATCAAATTTTGCCTTTAATGTCAGCAACTTATTTTCATTAACTGAATATTATATTGTTTATGCCTATTTTGCCATTGTACAGTTTAGAATCTTTCTGTAAATAAATTTTGATTGATTGTAAATTAGATTTGTTTGTGATGAGGAATTACGTATAGTAATAATAAATATCAATTGTTTGCCATTTTAACTACCCAATAATTCATCAAAAATTCCTACGTGAGATGTACGTTTTATGACATTTTAATATATAATCCTATAAACTATAAGATGTAATAATATCTTATAGTTTTTAATCCTATTGCACTATGGTATCTCCTGCTCTTTATTTTCAATATACGAGTGGGTCGAATCGGTGCTATATAATAGTAGATAGTTTGCATCGTTGGAAAATTGTATTTTAATTACACATTTCCTGGTATTTGATCTCTTACAGAATGTTAAAATTGTTTAATGTTTAAAAATTGTTCTTGATTGCTAAAATTGTTCATAGGAACTTAAAAATAGGTATTAATAAAAGTATTGCATGCTGTATTTATTATTGTCCAGAACCGAAATCAGTAAAAAAAGGCTTGATTATTTTTTTTTAGATACGGAAATACAGAATTTTACATTTTTTATTATTTTTAATTTTTGGCGCAGGTTACATGATTCATGATGTGTAGTTAATCTGGTTCGTTGAACAGTCGAAAATATTTACGCCCACTCTATGTTTTTCCATTATTTTAATATCTATAGTTTTAATTAAGTACTTTTGCTTTCATATTCGTTTTAGTCCTTCTGTTCAAAGTAAGGTTGAACGGGAAATGCCTTTTTTGTAGAATTATAAAATTATCGCGACTCTTTCTTTGGCACTTTTGTCAAATCATCGCTATATTTATACTTATATCCTATACATATTATAAATGACGAAGTTTCAACATGCTTCCACATAATTTGTGTTTATTTTACGTGTTTTTTTAAACTTATATAGATTTTTGTTTTTGATTGGTGAATTAGTAACCTAGTTGTTGTTATTATTGGCTTTACTTAGCTATTTACTTCTAAGACTTTGATCATATATTTTATAATCTGAGCTCCTACCGATATGGAGTGAGAGACTTTTCGTCAGATGTAGTTTAATATCACATCTATTCTGTTATTGCCGATAAGTTTCTAAAGAATTTAAATGTATTGTTTTTTTTGTAGTAATTATTGAGGTTGACAACTATCATGGCTATTGTGATCTTAGATGCCATTCCGCAAGTTGCACAGTCAAGAGGTTAGCCAACCTGGGCAATATGTCACAGGTACTGCAGTCATGGCTTCATCTATCAATATATGATATTTTCAGAATTCAAATGCTTCCAGTCACTTATTTGTCTCCACGTTCAGGGTTCAGCCTCCATTCCATGTAGTAAGTGTCGAGAAAATATAACACCTTGCCAACCCAACTCTTAAAATTCAGCTGCAGATCCTTTGTTCCAAACATCTTCCTCAGTTTTTTTTAAATTTGTACGTGTATTTTCTATGCACACTCTAATTTTTTTGGAGTACTTCTCCTGTGATTGATTATAGGGCTAAGATAGAACTATTAACCTTTCATCTGTGACGGGTAACTCTTTTAGAGGACAGACTCAGTCAAACGCAGGTTTAAATTAAAACAAAAATATATTTGGAACAAATGAATAACAAAATAAAGTTATATTTAAACCAATAAAAATAATAATGTTACCTGCGAAAATAAAATACAATTAATGCCATAAAATCTAAACGGCAATTATGGTGTGGAAAGAAAAGGACGGGTCAGAGGAGTAGAGATGGAACGGGCCAATCAACACTCGGTCCGGCGAGGAGCGGAAAGCGACTAATCAATACTTAGACACGGGAAAGAATAGGTCTGTCTCAGATCAATACTCCAACACTGGTACGGAACTGCCACTAGATCAACACTCTAGCAGAAGCGATTGGCCTTCAGTCAATACCTTAGGGCCAGTGGAGTTGTTATCAGATCAACACTCTGACGGATCTCCGGACGGTTGGCCTCTAGATCAGCACTCGAGCGAAACTCGATTCTCTCTTGTGGCGTAGACCTTCAAGAGTTTTGAATGATCAAACATCTTATTTATTAGTATCTGCAAAACTAGAGTATTATCCACATACCTAATGTTGTTAATTGATGTTCCATTGACCATTATTTCAACAGTTTCTCACCTAAGATTTCTTCGTAAAAATTTCTGAAGAGTATGCATTAAAGAGAAGTGGTGCCAGCATACAGCTCTCTCACCCCTCTTAATTTTATTTTCTTCTGATTTGTTTTCATTAATGCATAATATAAAATATTGTTTAAAATTTTTTATGATCTGAAGGATTATATTTGTTTTGTGTCCAAGATTTCAATGAGCTTTCAAACAACTTTCTTTGGGAGCCAACTCGTCTAGCTCAGTCTCTCAGGTGTGAGAACGTCTTATCTTAGAAGTAAATCTGAAAAATGAGTTTGGCTGGGACAAATAAACGAAGATATTAACTAATCATATTTATTGTACATAAATAAAATATAAAAATTTTAATGTTAATAAAAAAAACGGGAAATCTTGCCTACAGTTTAACAAAAGTTTTAAAAGGATAACTTATGGCTTCTAATGTTTTTAAGTATATGGACAGGATTATTTGTTGGTGACTTCAAATGCTGGTTGGATAGATTGTAGAATGCTCAGGGATATTGTATACTTCAGGGATATGTTGAGTTTTCATAGTAGCGGCCACCTACTACAGTATATGAGTCCCTATGGTTTTAGGGGAGGTTCCTCCCTAGCAAGGGGAACAGGAAAAATATAAATCAGGCAAAAAAACTAAAATAATAAACCTTGTGTTAGCACCATCATAACTTTTTAAATATTTCCTATATGAAAATGAAGATTACAAATAATTACAATATTAAATAGCGAATTGGGAGAAAATTGAAATTTAGATTATGACAGAACATTATTTAGTAAATAGAAAGTTGATTGAAGAGCTGAACGCCAACTATTTTTAAAATAAAAATAGTAAAATAAAGGATAAAGTTAATAGATGAATGAAATCAAAAGAAATTGAAATAAAATACTTATTTAAACAAGAATAACAAACATGTGACGTTCATAACGTTACAATATGTTTGTTGAGACAGACTAATGATAACGCTGCATTCTTTAGTGTTTGCCTTCTTAGGGAGGCAAATAAAGATCGAAAGTCGATGTGTCTTAGCTCTTGTAGTACTTTTTTACTTTACCAGCGTTTTAGTTTTTTAAGTCTCAATATATGGTGTTCCAATTTTTGTCCAAAAGTGCCAAAATATGGTTTCTTCGTTGTAGCCCTCCTAGTTCATAAACTATTTTATTTAGGTCAATATTTACTTTACCAATATTTTTTCGATTTCTTTACATTTCCTCTTACGTGTTTTGTTTCTCTGATTTTGTCTCTGATCTCATTGTTACTAGTTCTGTACTCATTATTGTAGTAATTATTGGACGTTCATATTTGAACTATTAAACAGAGAAATAGCTTTTATTTTTTGGAATGCTTTCTGTTTGATTACTAAAACTAAATCAATATTTTATTATGTATGGCTAGTTGAAAGCTTACGTAGGAGAGCTGTGCTCGTCTATTAGAAACAAGTTTAATGCTGCTATTCTTTTCCATTGTTTGTAATAAACGCGGACAACTTTTTCAAATCGATATGGTATTTGGTGTTTGTTTACAAGCCATTCAAAGTAGACGTGTTTTATTAGATATAAAAATATTATGCTATAATAAATGAAAAAAAGGTTTAAAGGCTATTTAAATTCGTCATGAAATGGAATAACGTGTAATGTGACGATGTCCTTCAAAAACAATGGTAATGTAAGTGTAGTTTCACGATGGTAAAACCAAACCTAAAACTCAACCTCGCTTTTGACGTCTAAAAAGTTCATATTTTGCTGAAATGAGTCCGACTCAAGAAAACTGATTAAAAAGTAGAATCAAAAACGCTTTTGAAAAAACATTTGACGGTTTTAAAAGAGACAGACTATACGCTTGGAAAATCTCTGTATTTATCATATTTGAATGTGACTCATAAAATTCTTAAAAAAATTAAAGATGGAGTTTTTATCAAACGAAGAATAGTTTCAGACAATCACTTCGGAAATGTATGTAAGTAGAACAATATCTGAAAAATGCATTAAACTTCGGACAGAATACATTAAAGAATAAAAGTCATTTTTGTGTTTTTTAATTTCCGCTCAGAGAACTGTTTAACCGGTCCTAATATGTTTTTTTTTGTTCAATATCGCTTTAATTATTTTTAATGAATCGCTAAATATGTTTGGCAACGTCCACAGCTTAACAAAAATGCTCTACTATTATTATTTTATGAATCAGGCAGAACCAATCAGTAAATTCGTTTGGCAAAGTTCATAACATTTAAAACTGCGTTTACATTTGGAATTAATAACGGTAAGAGTGGGAAGTGAGAATAAATTATAATATCAACAGTACCTTACTATAATACCTCGTTGTAATAAATTATTTGAAATGACGAATTAACATTTGTGACTCATAGGGATCAAAATTCGATAGATGATTGCGGTATTTATGTAATTAATAATTACTATACTATTTTTCCTAGTTCATTCATGATGCAAAGTTGTTTCTTCGGAGAAATAGTCTAGTAGAATATAGTTCTCCTTTAAAATGGTCTATTATCATTTCTAAAGGAAAATGTAATCAAACTGTTACGGTTATTATTAGTTTACAGTCTTTTTTGTAAACAAAATTACTATCGCTAAAACAGGATATTTGATTAGGTATCGTGTTACACAAATAATCCAAAGGAAAATTGCATTTAAGCGATATTCTAGATTTGTAACAAAAAAAATGTAATGATTATTCAAAGACACGTTTAATTTAAATTATAAACTTGTTTCTGGAACCAAATTATATTCTAGGTTAGATAGTGGCCAGTTTTATAGCATAATCTAATTTTGTAAATTAGATTTATTTATCTCTATATAATAAATCATTGTTGGCCGTATAGATGTTAAAACTGAAGTTAATCGTAGCTTTGTTCATCTGCAACATTTTGTGTATTTTCGGCGAAAGTAACAAAATTAAGGCTCGACGTCATAAAATCACTATATTCTTTTAAAATTTTCGCATCGAGAACTGCATTCGGCTCTAAAGTTTCGTTTTATTTCGATACTAAAAAACACATTAAAATTTTAAACACATTTCTTTGAACTTATATAACTTTACTGTTGGTCCGTTCCCGTCGTAAAACTAACCACGTCATACAAAAAACCCTTGAAAGTAAATTATTTTTTTATTCAAGAAAGTGAATAAAAGCATTTTATTCAAAAGTTGAGTTAATAAATTAATGTGGAAATAGAATCGGCGAATGTTTATACCTCTGATTATTATTATTTGAAATAAATAGTACAAAAGTAAATAGTGGCAGTAGTAAATAAAATTAAAACAAAATTGTAATTTATGTTCTACGTATAAATAAGTTCGCTTTTAAAAGCAACATTTTGACCTTTTTCTTCCAGTGAAACTTCCAATTTCGTTTCGAATCGTGCCTTTGATACGTTGTGTTATGAATTCACATAGTAATTCTTTCCAGATCACGCCTGTTTCTTACCAATACTTGCAAACTGTGACACACGGAGAGCCGTTTCGAACAACGGCAGAAATCGCGTGTCCAATTTCCATCTAATTTCTGGCGCAATTTGTCCCCACTTTCGATGGAAATGGAAACGACGGTTGCTAAATCGATAAAATCTGAACAATGATAATTACCGTCTCCGTGTTCTCTTTTGGTCTTTGTTTTCGCAATGAAACCGTATAGGATAAACAAATTTGTTGGTTTTATTTAATTATGGACAGATAATTCATTTGAAATAGATAAATTACTACGATGTGAAACATGAGATGAGTATGATATAGATTTTTGACAAAAAATATTTATATTAGTCAATTAAATTAGGGATCTGCCAATTGAAATCGGCTTTCTTATTAACAGTAAACATTGAAAGCAATTCATAGTTGCTAACATTAAGTTGACTTAACTAATAAATGTTATTAGTTACGAAAACAGACGCCACAACTGAAGTCACGCTGTTGCGGTTATTTATAGAGCCATTAGTTATTTATAGTCTATCCCTTAATTTGTTTTACTAGGACTTGACATGAAGATCACCTACTCTAGGATCTAAGCCTTCAGATTCGAATCCGTTAAAAAACTTGGCTCTCTCCTAGAGCCAAAAGATTTCTGTAGATCTGTAATCTTTTTTGGTTCGGATAGATAAGCGTTTATATAAATATACGTAATACAAGAGAGGAATTCCCTCTTATTCTTTAAGTGCCATCTCCGCTGCTGAGGTCGGCATTCATCATAACTATTAGGACTTTTGAGACGGCTGCTCTGAAAAGTTCATTTGATGTAGAGGTAATGGATTTTGACAAGAGCTATGAGTGATGCCGATGCAGTACACAAGTTTACCTGTTATTTACAAGGTCATAGCTCTTGTCAAAATCCATTACCTATACATCCGTACTATTCTTATCAGGTTGCGCAGCCATGACATTTTACGCCTCCCTATGCTTCTCTTTCCTTGGATCTATATATATTTAGGGATTCTACAGTATTCACTGCCTTCCCTCGCTCAACCGTTTCCATCTCTCTCTGTTGTTCCATTCTCCATCGTTTAGTCCTCTCTTACTCATGGCGTCGTCTACTTCGTTCCTCCAGGATTTTCGGGGTCGTCCTCTTTTCCTCCTTCCTATGGGGCTCCATTCGGTTATTCTTTTTATCCATCTGCTGTCGCTAGCTCTTCTTACATGTCCATACCACTTTAGTCTTGTTTGTTCTATATATGTTAGTATGTCTGTTTCTATTGATGTTCTTTGCTTTATTTCGTCATTACTTCTCCTATCCATTCTTGTTACTCTGCAGCATCTTCGCAGGCATTCCATCTCTGTTGCTATTATCTTACTGCTGTTTTTCTTGTTTATGATCCAATTTTCGGCCCCATATGTCATAATACTTCGCACTAATGTTTTATAAATCTGCGTTTTTGACTTCATATTTAGGTGTCTATCCCACCATACTGAGTTAAGTTGTCGGATTGCTGCAACAAAGATTAGGACAAACAAGAACAGCAATCCGACAACAGCAATCCTTGGATCTTTCCTTGCATAATCAGTTGAAGCAAACTGTATTTCTGTCCACGTGTAATATGTCCAAGATATTCCAATTTTATTGTTTTAATTGTATTTAAAATTTCTATTTCGTTATTCATCCTTTTCAGAACCTCTTGGTTTGTAACGTGTTCTGTCCACGATATTTTCAGAATTCTATACACCCACAGCTCAAATGATTCTAAGTTTTTCATTTATGTCGCATTCAAGGTCCAAGATTCCATTCCATAAAACAAAGTCGAAAAAACATATCACCTCGCCAACCTAACTCTTAGTTCCAATTTTAAATCCCTCGTACATAGCACTCTTCTCATTTTGTTGAAATTTGCTCTAGCCTTTTCTATTCTGATTTTGATCTTCTGAATGTAATCATTTGTGGAGTTAATCATTGTTCCCAGATATGCATATTTGTCCACTTGTTTGACGTTGGTTTCGTTTATTAGAAGATTATTGTTATTTCTTTGAGTTTTCGATATTCTCATAAATTTCGTCTTCTTGACATTCATTGTTAGACCGTACTCTTTTCCATACTCCGCTATTCTGGTCACCAGTCTCTAAAGATCTTCAATATTTTCGGCTAAGATCACAGTGTCGTGCGCATATCTAATGTTGTTAATGCGGACTCCATTTACCTTTATTCCAGCTGTTTCACCTTCAAGAGCTTTTTTCAGGATCTCTTCGGAGTAGGCATTAAAAAGAATAAGGAGACAATACGCACTCATACCTGTCTCACTCCACGTCTAATTTCAATTTCTTCTGACAGCTGTTCGTTAATACGTACTTTTGCTCGCTGTTTATAGTATAAATTTGATATGATCCTGAGGTCGTTGTAGTCAATCTTCTTTGATTTCAGGACATACATTATGATTATAGAAGAACTCCCAGTATAAACGATATGGTGTGATCAACGCGGTATATGTTACTTCAAGCAACCTTAATTTAACACTATATGGACCAGTCAAATAAAATTGTAATATGTACATGTAAAACATAAAGTAAAAGGTTATGAAAAACGATTCATTTGAAACCTAAATTAAATTTGATTGATAATTTATTTAAAAAATTAAAAAGATTTGCAAAATCTTGTAGGAGCAATAAACATAAAAAATAGGCATAAATAATAACAAAAGTTACAATAAAAATATGACTTTTAAAACCCTTAAGGTACACATACATTTTTGTTGAAAAATATTTATTTATTTAAAAGGTATTCCAATTGTTTATTAGAAAGTTGTTTATTTGATAATGAAAAACGCGGTTGTTTCCTTCACCTTAGAACATCTTATAAAATCTTATTGTGTTCGTTTTTATCTATATTTTCTTGATATGTAAGTGATAAGGGAAACGTTGACAACCACCATAGACGTGGAGTAGCAATTATTGTCGATATAGAGGTCAACAAGTCAATAGAGGATTTTGTCCCAATCTCATAGAGTGATTGCTACTAAAAATAAGGACATCACATACAAAACTAAATTTGATCCAAGTATATGCGCCAACGACGGATGCAACAGAAGATGAAGTAGAAACATTCTACCAACAAATTGAAGATGCACTGAAAATGACAACGAACAGGGAAATCACGGTAGTTATGGGCGATTTCAATGCAAAAGTCGGCAAGGGAAGAGCTGGAACAATAATGGGAGATCAAGGACTAGGGAAACGTAACGATAGAGGAGATCGTCTAATACAATTCTGCCAAGAATAAAGTCTAATAATCACAAACACGTTCTTTAAATTACCTATGAGACGGTTATATACATGCCCCTCATCAGCAGATAAACCGGAAAAAGTGGTAAGAAACCAAATCGATTATATAATGATTAAAGAGAGATATCGTAACACCATCAAATCAGTTAAAACATATCCAGAAGATGTCACATCAGACCATAACCCACTAATCGTTAATGTCACGCTTAAGCTTAAACGTATTAGAAAACCCCAAAGGACTCCAAAATTAGATGTTAAAAAACTGAAAGAAGCTGATCTAAAAACAAACTCCAACAGAAAATATACTAAAACTTTGATAAATTAGATACTAACACCTACGAGATAAACCAACAATGGGAATCATTAAAAAACTGCCTCCTCGTTCCATGCAAAGATATATTAAAAGAACCGATAAGAAAGAGAGACAACTGGATGACCGACGAAATACTCGACATGATGGACCAAAGAAGACATGCCAAGAACAAAAACAGAACAAAGTCACAATTACAAAATCATTAACAATGAAATCAGAAAAATGATAAGAGAGGCAAGACAAACTTACTATGAGGAAAAATGTAAAGATATAGAAGATCTTCAGAACAAATACGACCTATTCAACTTACATAAAAAGGTTAAAGAAATGGCAGGGCTGCAAAAAAGAAACCACCACACAACTCTTTTAGATAAAAATGGGATAACGACTGACGAAAGCTAAAACGATGGAGAGAATATATGGAAGAGCTCTTCGACGACGAAAGAGGAAACCTACAATACATATCTTTCGAGGACAGAGAAACAAGTACAGAAATTACATAGGAAGAAATATTGTATGCACTAAAGAACACCAGAAACGGAAAAAGCCCGGGGCCAGATCAACTGCCTATATTGATATCCTTAAAATAATAGACAGCGAGTACATGGTTGTCCTCTTAAAGCTCTTTAATGAAATTTATCAGACGGGTGACATAGGTACCCAATGAATGGTTGACCTCAACATTTATTTGTCTCCCAAAAAAAGAAAAATGCTAGAGAATGCACCGATCACCGCATCATAAGCTTGATGTGTCACACACTTAAAATGTTTATATAGATCATCCATAAACGCATTTATTACCAAATACTTGATATGGACATTGAAGAAACCCAATTTGGATTCCGTAAGAGGCGTAGGTACCCGTGAAGCTCACTTTGCATTGAACATACTAATCCAGAGATGAACCAAGATATGTACATCTCTTTCATAGATTACAACAAGGCTTTCAATAAAGTCCGCCACAAAGAGCTAATGGAGGTCAAAACAATTACAATATAATGACCTTCGAATTATAACAAATCTATATTATAAACAGCAGGCACACATACACATTAATGAACACACATCAGAAGAGTTCGAAATTAAAAGAGGAGTGCGACAGGGGTGTGTATTATCACCACTAATATTCAATTCACACTCTGAAGAAATTATGAAAAAAGCTCTTGATGGAGAAACAGCAGGAATAAAGGTCAATGAAACACCGATTCACAATATTAGATATGCGGGCGATACTATCATAATAGCAGACAATCTCCAAGACCTCCAAAGGCTAATGAACAAGTTAATTGAGTATGGAGAAGAATATGGATTATCAATAAACATCGAGAAAACTAAATTTATGAGGATATCAAAAATTCAAAATAATGATGAAAGCCTCAAATGAAAGTTCAAAACTACAATTATCTTGGCACAATAATTAATCACACAAACGATTACTCCAAAGAAATAGAGAAAGCACGAACAAACTTCAATAAAATGATAAAGGTACTTTGTGCAAGAGAACTGAAATATGACTTGAAAGTTGGGCTGGCAAGGTGTTATATTTTCTCGACTCTGCCTTACGGGATAGAGCATGGACGACTACTAAAAAGGTTGGAAGTAATAAACAACGAAGTCATGAGAAAAGTCAACAAAAGAATGGAAATATTGGAAACCATCATGACACGAAAGCTGCAATACCTAGGGCATGCTATGCGTAATGAAAGATACAACATATTTCAATTAATTATACAAGCGAAAATCTAAGGAAAGAGAATTGTAGGAAGAAGAATCTCTTGGTTGCGTAACTTAAGGGATTGGTAACATCAATCGAACTGTTCAGAGTGGCAGCATCTAAGATCAGAATAGCCATGATGATTGCCAACCTCCGTCGCGAAGATGGCACGTAAAGAAGAAGACTTTTGAAAATGGTATTTCAACTTACATATCTTGAAAATATAGATGAAAATGAACAAAATGAGATTTTATAAGGTGTTCTAAGGTGACGGAAACTTACTTTACTTTATATTCTTTGTTTATTGGACTAATATTTTTGTGCTAATAGTTCGTATTGTTATTGTGCATTTAAACGACTCCAGTGACTTTTCTCGACTAGAGAAATGTATCTAGAGACGATTTTCGTTCGGATATCAATTATAAAAAGTCGAGTAAAATTTTTGTATTAAATTTTACGAATATGAAACAATAAAATATTAAGTGTAAAATGTGCGCAACGATATACGACAACAATGTTTTTATATTTTAAGTAGTTTAGTTTTTTCCGATAATACTTATAAATTGGATGATGTCATACTTGTTTTAGTGATTAGTTATCGTTTTTATCACAAAAACTCGTCAGTGATGTAATTGCGGGGCGTTTTATAAATAATTCCATTATCAAATAAATGCAAATTTGGTTAGAAGTACAGGCATTAAATAAATACCTTTGTTTAAATAAAATTGATACCCAAGTTGAATAAAGTACTTTTTATATTTTACGGTTCATGTCGATATGCTTTTTATGATGTATTGATTAAAATTTAATAAATATATTGTCGCACAGGCATATGCAAAACCCGAAAAACATTTTTTAATTCATCTAGTCCAATAAAAATATTTACCAAATTGGCATTTTTCACAATATTGTTCGCAGCATCGGCGATATCTAGCTATTATGTATAACTGGTATTGTTATCAAACATGTGCCTGGATCTGTGTTTCATATAATTGGTTCGAAATAAAAAATTAACCCTTTCAGTGAATTTATCCTTTCAGAGGGAAACTGCGATAAGTACCCCTGGAGTATACATCTGTAATTTTTGAAGCCAAGCTTCTATACTGGCGTTGTATTACTCTTCTCTGTAGTAAAATGCTGAGGCGAGCGTCACGGAAGTAGCACCACGAAACGAAATAGTGGTTCGTCGTTCGCAGTCACAGTTGAAAGAGTTTATTTACGCGACGATTAGTCCGTTATAAAACATGTAAACTTTTCAATTTTATTCAAATCTAAAAAAAAAAATAAATAATTTAAATTACTTTTGAGGAAAGAATTATTTTATTCATTTTACTTGCATTTTTGCCATTCTTCTAAGATTTATTTTGTAAAAGTATCATTTTCATAATCATTAGCAGTTTTTTATAGTCCCGCAGCAGCACATTATGTCTTGGGGCTAAAATAAGGCAAACAAAATTTACGTTAGAAATATTTATTCACATAAATATAATACAACAAGCATTATTGCGACTGAATTTTTTTTGGGAAACAATTCCTTCTCTGGATCAAACACAGATGAACTTCCACATTTGGAACACAATATTTTTTAGTCTTATTTTTGCTTCCCTTCAAGTTGCATCTAGAATTTTTTTTCCGTCTACATTGGGATTATTATTGTAGCTGTCATATCTCACTTCTACGGGAGGTCTTGTTTCCCATTTTTTTTTGCTGGAACTGGCAAACCTTATAGTTTCGCTTTTCTCTCTTTAGAGTATTTTTAAATATTAGATGCTCTGCTACGTTTTTTCTAATTCTAGTTCCATATCTTCTACATCATCTTCTGCAACTAGGACTAAAAAATTTCATCTTTTGACAGTCGTCTCTCGTTCTTCATTGCCTTCAATCTCGAGATCTTCGCGCAACAACGGAACATGCGAGTCGTCATCATTTTCTAAATATTACCAGAGTTCAATAAGGGGCTTCTGTTCTTTCACAGTTTCTGAAATAAAAAAAAACATAGTTCAGTCGTCAGAGACTAAAATGCCACTGAACCGATAAAAATCATTTTCGTGTAAAAATCATCACTTTAGTTCACAAAATTTCCTAACGCTCTTACGAATCGATTGCAATAAGTTTCATTGACATCCACTCCAAAAGATTGGTAAGTTTATTGCTTTATTGCCTCAACTATCCCACTAACTCAGCCATATCATTACTATTTAACCTATCATTAGTCTATTTTCCGGTGATTTTGGCCAAACTAGTTGACTAATGTATAATTTAATTCATGATCATGGCTAACATAATTTTTGAGCACATATTGGACGGCAGCCAATTGGCTTTTTGTATATATTCTATTCGTATAACCTGGCTCAGTTTTTAGTGTTAACTACTTCGTAGCCGGGATCGACGGCTTTACATGCCCTCCGAAGCCCAGTGGCGGCTTAGTCTTCTTCTTTTTATATAGACATGACTCTGTCTGTTTTTCAATGTGCCTCCAGGAACCGTCTCTTGCCGTCTTTACTACTCTATTTGTTGTCATTCGGCTTATATGATCATTCCATTCTACTCTTCTACTTCTTACCCAGTTCTTGATGTTCTCCACTTTGCATCTACGTCGTATATCTGTACTTCCAGCTCTGTCACATAGTGTCTTACCATCAATTTTTTTAAGTGTTTTCATCTCTGCTGTTTCTAACATCCTTTTTTTCCTCTCTGTCAGGTATTGTTTCTGCCGTGTATGTCATTATTAGTCTGATGATTGTTTTGTAAATTCTGCCGTTCGTTTCTTTCCCGATATTTTTATTTCTCTTCTATATTGTTTCATTTAGGCAGCCTGCGTCTCTGTTTACTCTATTCACTTCAGTTTCGAGCTTTCCGTAGCTAGATAATGTGATGCCTAGATATTTAGTGGCTTAGTCAAATTAAAAATTGTTAAATTTCAGTTGTCTGTGGCGTGTGAGTTCGAACCGTGTTTGGTAAGCCAGTACTTAGCCACTGAGCTATCACCACCACACGTGTTGGAAATACTTTAATTAACAAAAAATTGCCCCATTATGCTACCATTAAACATGCGTTTCGTTCTCGTGAATTTCTGATTTTTTTTTTTTCAATTTCGAGATATATATAAATTTGTTATTTAACCTATCTGTATCTGTCAATTTCGGGTTTAAAAGTATTATATATTATCGATTTGTTGGTTATAATATAAGAAACAGCGTTTTTTATGTGTGTGGCATTTTTAAATAGGAATTATCTTATCATTCTCCTGGAATTATCTTAAAATAATAATATTTACTAAGAATCTTACTCCATGATTCATAAGATGATTTCACGTATATCATAATTTTCAATGTTAAATTCTGGACAGAACGATATTATATCATTCCTTTTGGTTAGTTAGCCAACATGTTCATTATGTGTATCTTTGTTGTATTATTCTTAAAACACGTCACATTACTATTCTGTTAGCCATATCAGTGTGGTGTCACAGTAATTTTTTGTAAGGCGTTTGTATTCCGACCTGAATTGCTTATTATACTATTTTACTTGAATTTATAATACGGTTTCATTCAGAAATAAGGAAAAATGTCAAAAATGACGACACGCTATCCCAATTGCTGTGGTATAGATGTATGATTTCTGTTATACTTACATACTTACTACATTTCGCCCTCTTATATGTACTCAGTTTATTTTTGACGATGCACCTACAGCTTTTTGATTCTAGTGTTCCATTGAGACATTTATGGTGCATCCACTTGCTCTCATCTTTCTTTTAACTGTATATCGTTTCACATGAGTAGAATATTCTAAATACTGTTGTTACTTCTTGCTGGTAGTACTAAGAGAAAATGGATTTTTTCCATTTTGGAACGGAGGTTTTGAAAGATATATAGTAGATTCCTATATATAGTATTTTTCCTATACTCCTATAGTATTTTTCCTATAAGTTATCTTTTTTTATTACCATACCATATTTTAATCTTATTTACAATTAGTTTACGTAGACTTTGGTTGAATGCAACCCTGCAAAGCACAACTTGCAATGTCCGATCAGTTTATGTCCACCTTTTTAGATGGCACTCGCATTGTAATTAAACATTTTGATGAAAAAATTGACGTTTTTAATATTTTTACTGTGTAAATATATTACTATAATTGGTTGGCCCCTTAGCTAAGCATATATTAATTATAGTTGGCCAATATTAATAATATTGTATTATCTTTCTTATTTTAAAAGGCATGAATGTTGTAGTGTCTAGAATCCCTTCGAAGTTACGCCAGTGCGACTTGGGTTCAAGTTTTTGAAATTGGAAATAATAAATTAGTAATTCTTGAAACACACAGATGTTTCTATGAGAATAAATTAAACGGGACAATATGGAAACCTATTTATAATTCATAATGGTTCTAAATAATATATTAATCTATTAAATAATATAGACGAAACAAACCATTAAAAAACGCTTTAATTAAAAATAAACTACTTTCTATTTAAGATAGTTTTTATCATTTGTTTTACGGAAATTGACGTCAAACGACGATACGACCATGTATTTGACAATCAATTTTTATTTAAAGAACGGATTTTACGGTTAATTTGATAAGGCGGATCACTAATCTACAATCATTTTTGTGACCAATCAACGAATTTGGTAGAGTAGCAAGTAATTTAGTAAATAAACTTGTCGCGACCCCAAAAATGTATTCGAATCAATCCATTTTGTTCTATTTTTTCGGGCAATTAACGCCCCCCACACGTCTTGCTCACTGGTGTCGAGTTCATTAGCATAGAAAAATGTCGTTTTGCTGGAGCGAAGAAACAACTTTAAAATTGATTTCTAAATAGTTACCTAAAACATGGATCTTTGTGAATATTAATTCTTTGTAAAATAAATTTATTCGTCCACCTCATCTGAATAGCTATTACAAGTTTGTAAGATTACTAAATAGTAATGGCATTTATAGTAGGTTTATAAGCTTATTCACTGTATTGTGCTACAGCCCGTTTATCTTGCAAAACACCACCAACTTGTGTACGGTTAACGACCGAGGTCAGAAGGATTTTTGGGCAGTAGTGAGGATTTTAGCTTTTATCTACTAAATTGAACATCTACATTGGTAAATCTACATGTACTCAGATGAGACAAGTACTAAATTATCTACAATTCTACCAAACTGTTGAACGTGTCTGAACCGACGATTATCAACGTCATCAAATTGACCAGGCATCAAACAAAAATTGATTTTCGAATATATTTCGTCATTGCTTAATATTTTTTTAAACTTACATTATCGATACTTGGGTAACGAAACGGCGAAAACTAACAAAACGGTGATATCAAATGTTCACCAGTAAAGAAAATTTCACGGACATTTCGTATTCATGGACTATAAGAAAAGTGACTGCCTTTTAGTACCCTTATTGCATATTTATCAAAAAAAATTTATAAATTAAATAAATATCCAAAAGTATAGGCTTGTTCAATTGAAACCCATCTTTGGTCAGGTTGTTAGCCTTGGAATACAATTATATTCCAAGGCTAACATCACACTGTTCCACCATCACACTGTTCAGTTCTTATCATATGTATTTGACTGCGATTTGAAGTAATTTGGCTTAAATATGGCATTTGTTGTTAACAATCCGTCCGAACATAATCAATTTTTATGTACTGAAGGTTTGTTTGATGAATTGAAATTGAAATGAATTTTTACGTACTGAAATTTATACGCGAATGCAAACAGTGTATGGAAACGCATGTTTTGCGTATTTAACTGTCAAGGAATTGTATCGTTGATTTAGGAGTGGAAGAGAGAAAGCGAATGATAAGTAACGAACAGCTGGATTGAGTACTGCATTAACATACAGGAATGTGGCATGTGTGAAAGGCTTGATTAGATAAAATCGTCAAATTTCAATTAGAGCAATTTCAGGAAATGTTGGTTACGCAAACTCGGTTACAGCAAAGTTTATACGCAGTGCTTTCCTCTTCTTGTGTTACAGAACCAAAAAAGCTTGGCTATTGATTTTATCTTTGCAACATCTCACGGAATACCGAAAAACGATAGTTACTTATTTTCGTCAATAATTGCTGGTGACGAATGTGGATGTCATCATTTTAAACCGTCCAAAGAAGTTTAACTGAAGGCAAGGCTAACTTTTTTTTTTCGACCTCAAGGACTCTTGCTAATTATCAACGTGTGCATATCAACGCAAACCTGTATACGAAACTGTGAACAAGCTACATCAAGCAATAGGACGAAAACATCCAGGATATTAGAGAATCCACCCTAGAGTCTCCATTTATCGCCTTGCGATTATCAAGTATTTTGAAAATGACGTTAAAATGAAATCGTTTTCAGTCATACGAAGGAGTATAGTCTAAAATGTCGTAAAAGAATTCTTCGACCAACAGTGACGAGAAATCTCTAAGCAGGGCATACATCAGCATCGGTTGGTGAAGCGATGGAATATTTGCTTTAATTGTAGTGGTAATTAATTCTAGATATATCTGAGTAAATTTTTCCTGAACCAAAGATGGGTTTCAATTGAACAAGACTCGTATATTCTTCATGAAGCCGATAATTATAATTTATCCACGAGCTCTTCCTACAATATATACACTGAAAACTATATAAGATTAAAACATATTAATACCGATATTCTATTTTTTTATAAACCGTTTTTGTTTCTTGGTTAACATTTTAACAGAGCACATTGCGTATATTGCGTAATTTATTCGCGTAGAATAGACTTAGCCTGAGTCGTTCTTCTTAATTATTAAATTCCGTAATAATATCTTCCTGTTTAGGGCTCAGTCCTTCAATTCAATGGTTTAAACGATGCCATCTCAAGCTAACATTGCCGATTGCCGAATGAAATAACAGCCGTATCATCAAATACATATTTAGCCCAGTCTGGATAAAAAAACGTCGAACAATTTTTCTGAACAATCTGAAGCTTTTAAGACATAGGTGGGGGTTACTAGATGACGAATAGATGAAAAAGTACTCGTATTTTTACCTTCCTTTTTTTTAACAATAATTTATGGTCACAATTTGATTTTTTGTCTATAAGTTTTTTCCCTTATATTTTACATAAACAATATTTATGTCATTTTTTTTATATCAAGAATATATTTATTTTCCCGTTTTTTAAATTAAAATTGATAAATAATTTACGGAGATATTTGCAAAAAAGCAGTTTTTTTGCACTAATTTATAAATTTTAAATTTCTGTAACAAAATAAAATGTTATTAATAAATTTGAACTTCGAGGAATCTTTTAAATTTGTGCGAAATTTCCATCCGATCGGCCAAATAGTTTAAGATATTTAATTTATTTATCCCTGAGGCTAAATATTTAAACTATTGAACTTGCTCTATTAATGAGGCTAGATACATTTAGCAAATTTCATAGGATTCTTTAAAACTTAAACTACCTCAGAAGCTAAATGCATATTGCGTTTTCATCGAAATTATTTACAAAATAAACGTTTGAAAAAGGGGTATGTTTTTTACTTATAAACAATTGTAATAACTATATTTTTCAAGCTACAGACTTGTACGTACAACCATTGGATAGCTGGTAAAAAAACTCACATTTAAAAAAAAAACCTTCTATGACCAATAGGAACGAAGTTAGGGACTATTTTGACGAAATTTTGGAGCGTGGCACCTGCTACTCATCCCGCCTTTTTTACGCATATTAAGATATATATTACCGGTTTTCTATTATATAGATGACCTTTCTCCCATTCACATGAATACATGTAAAATGTAGGGACACGAGGACGGTATACTCTGTGATCTTTGGATTTAGATAAATAAATGTGTTTACCGTCCTCGTATTGTACATATACCTATACACATATATAAACATATAAATCGTCAAAGTAGTAAATAATTAGATAATGTTGATTTTCCAGTGGGGGGGGGGGGGGGGTTGAAAATTATGTCATCATTATTAATACTGCGACTGTAAAAAGAGTTTTTACGGTAAATTTCAAATGAACCCAATTTTTCCGAGGTTTCCCATATTTCCCGGCCAGTGAAAACTATGCAGTTATTTATATTTCGACGAGCTACCCCAGATTAAAATAAAAGAGGCTTCTAGCTGCAATGGAAGCCGAGATAATGTAAATTTTTCCTACGCGTTTCAATTTGAAGTTCCGATCTCGAAAAAAAAACGGAGCTGAAACAGTTATCCCCTCCACTTTGGAATGTCGATCTTTCGAAAGTACTTTCGTTTCGAAGGGCTGTAAGTTTCGAAAAATTGGATGAATTTTATAGCTATAAGTTTCAATATAAAGTTTACATTTTCATTCAAAATTTGTGCAAATTTACTTCTTAATGTTTATAAAAAATGGAGATATGATTTTTTTAAAAATAGTCCCTAACTTTGTTCCTATTGGTCATAGAAGGTTATTTTAAATGTGAGTTTTTTTACCAGCTATCCAATGGTTGTACGTAGAAGTCTGTAGCTTGAAAAATATAGAAGTTATTACAATTGTTTGTAAGTAAAAAACATACCCCCTTTTCAAACGATTATTTTGTAACTAATTTCTATGAAAACGCAATACCTATCTATGCATTTAACTTCTGAGATAGTTTAAGTCTTAAAGAATCCTATGAAATTTGCTAAATGTGTCTAACCTCATTAATAGAGCAAGTTCAATAGTTAAAACTATTTAGCCTCAGGGATAAATAAATTAAATAACTTTTAAACTATTTGACCGATCGGGGGGAAATTTCGCACAAATTTAGAAGACGATAATTCCTCGATGTTCAAATGTATTAATAACATTTTATTTTGTTAATAAAAAAATTAATAAAATTTATAAATTAGTGCAAAAAAACTGCTTTTTTGCCAATATCTCCGTAAATTATTTATCAATTTTAATTTAAAAAACGGGAAAATAAATATATTCTTGTGACCATAAATTATTGTTTAAAAAAAACGCAAGGTAAAAATACGAGTACTTTTTCATCTATTCGTCACCTAGTATTTCCCACCTATGTCTTAAAAGCTTCAGATATCTGCGAAAAAATTTGCCGTGAAATCGATGATTTTTGCATAACCAGACTGGGCTAATTTATTAACTTAAAAATTTCTTTCTTGCATTTTACAAAAAATTTGATTGTCAAAGCCAGGTGGTAGTTCTGTTATCCTATTATTACATTGCTGCTGTAAAAATTTGTATAGCTTTTTTTCTCGATTGATTGAACTATAACTTTTACTAAAGTGACGAGTATATATACATTTTTAAAACCGTTTAATTACAATATTGATTAGTCATTCTTGTTTTGGATCTAAAAATACACCTATGCGCAAAATTCTAACGTTTTAATGTGGGTAATTAGATGTTCAAATTTGGCATTCTATTTTAGTTTTATCGCGATCTAAATGCTCGAATCATGGCAAAATTTTATTTATTGTTCGTCGCATGAAATCCCTACTGGATATTCGCCATAAAGTAAATTGCTACTTGTAATTTTTGTGTGGTATTTGCCTACACCAATTTTCAATTCTATATACAGGATTTTTCAAAAGTTTGTGTGGTATTTGCCTACACCAATTTTTCAATTCGATATACAGGATTTTTCAAAAGTGCTAAGATTTGATATACCACAAAAATATTTTTTCATTAAACTGAACATAAATGCAACTGCCATTTATCCTTTATTTAAATGATTTTATATATTTAACAAGAAATATCCTTTCTATAAACTTGTTATATGCAAGAATTGTGAACTGTAGTAAAACATAGAACTATTTCTTCTAAATGAAGTTCTATCGGGTTATTTTCGGGAGTTATTTCGATCCCTACACTTTTGAAAAAGTTAATAATGTCTATCCTTAATATTTGAAATTTTTATCCAGCAAGTTTCTTAACTAAATACGTGACAATTTTTTTATAGGTAATGGCACGATCGATTTCCCTGAATTTTTAACGATGATGGCACGTAAAATGAAAGATACCGATAGTGAGGAAGAAATTCGTGAAGCATTCCGAGTGTTCGATAAAGACGGTAATGGTTTCATCTCTGCAGCAGAATTGCGCCACGTCATGACCAACTTGGGTGAGAAATTGACAGACGAAGAAGTCGATGAAATGATTCGGGAGGCCGATATCGATGGTGATGGTCAAGTCAATTACGAAGGTAAGTTCTTTTAATTCTAGTCAGCTGTCAAATGTCAGAATGTCACTGTAGTTTTTTAGTAAATCTTTAATAATGGGAAGTCATTGTAAAAATGGGAAGATCCAGTTGGATAATTGTTTGAGAAATAGATTAGTCCAAATGGTAGGCTATTTGACTATTCACGGTCAAGACTTAAAAGTCTTAGTGGTTTCTACTCCACGTTCCTACATTGCATAAACACAGGAAGTTAACATCATAGTATCCTGTAACAATGACTTCTCATTGTGTAAACATATTTCTGTGCAGTGACAAAACAGAAATACTGAATCCTTGGAAAGAATTAATGCATCAATTGTAAATTTAGTATTAGCTTGACAGTATTGTGCTAATTAATGTGAACCCAAGTGTTAATTTTGAAAATAACAATGTTTATTAGATATAGATGAAGAAAAAGGAGACAAGAATATAATTTAATTTGTTTTAATAGGTGTGTTCTTCCTTGGCTATAACTGCTTGGACGTATTTTGGCATATAACGAATGATATTTTTTACAGTTTTCTTATATTTGCTGGCCTTGAAACATAGCTGAATTAGAGCTTCGAGTCAGTATTTTTGTTGTAGAATAATCATTAACATCTTGAAAGATGTGTTGTGATTCATCATTGAGATTCAGAAGCTCGGACTGTTCGATTAATGATCTTTCTTCATGTTTCTCGTTCAACGGTTGTGTTATATCGCGTGTATACCGCGTTGGCGCTGACTCTGAGGCCTCTCTTGGACTAACAACCGCTTCATTTTGTGATCGCTTCGATGGATAAGACCAAAGAACTTTAAAATTTCAGAATAAACTGTACTGGAAAGATGTTAATTGGGTTTAATTTCTTCTAGAAGCAAGACATTGGAGTTCATTGAATTAAGTCTCCATATCCACATTTCAAAAGCGTCTATGCGTCATCTATCCGGTTTTTTAACCGCCCAAGTCTTGCATGCATAAAGTATGAAACGAGGGTCAAAACCTTGCACATTATGAATTTTGTAAATAATAAGGGAGATTTGGCGTACTCCCTTCTCCAAAATGCGTTTATCAGATAGGCACCCTGATATAGTCGACTAATAAGATGAGGTCACACACATTGCAGTCAGTATGTTCCACAGTTTTTCCCATCTTGTCAAACACCTTAGTATATATAGGGCATTTTTTATGATATTTTGATATTTGATATATATATATATATATGATATATTGATATGGTATTTTTACATTGAGAATTTGTTCTCTGGTACCTCTGTCCTTCACAAGTCCAGTCTACTCAGGTGCTACTTGTCAATATATGAAGTTTTCTAGATGAGGTTACAGGATGTAGAGGAGCACTTTGCTGCTGTGGGTTAGTGCTAGTAGTCTATAGTTACTACAATTATTTGTTAGACCTTTCTTATGTAGAGGTATGGTTTATGGTCTTTCTCAGGCAAGATGCCTGTGTGTCAGAACTGATTGCACAATCGATGTAATATTCTTCACATTTAATCTGGTTGCCAAGTATGTCAGGTTCCCATTCAAATTGTCGATGACTGGGAGACGAGTGCTATGTGTCATTGCTAAAGGAGACTGGATCTTCAAATATCTATAACTGTGTCCAAATCTGTCAATAACAAATAACTGTACATTGCCTTCATCATCTTTAATATATCAAGATTTATGCTCAAATTTACGTGTTAGTAGTGTGACTTTGTCGGAAGAGTTCGTTAGTGATATTCGTATCAGCATATCGTTGAACCAAAATATCTTCTTAGTCCTTAACCTGATGCAGGTATCGTGATATCATGAAGCTATTAGCTAAATTTCCCAATGTTCCTCCACGTTTTTCTATCTTCTGCCATTCTAGCACATTCTGACAATGGAGCGCCAATGGTAGCAACAATATGGTCCGTGTATCGTGTGGGAGATCTACCTCTATTTCTTTTGCCTTCTACTTTTCCCTGGATGGTAAGTTTTTCAAGACCATTTCTTCGAAGCACATGTCCAAAATAGTTTATTATTTGTTCTGATATTTGTGTTCTTAGTCTTTTCTTTATGTTTAGCTGGTCCAGTATGGATTCATTTGTTCTTCGGGCCACCCATGGTATTCTCAGCATTCGTCTCCAGCAGTACATCTCAAATACATCTATGTTCTTTTTGTCTTTCTCAGTAAGGGTCCAGCATTCCGATGCATAAGTAAAAACTGGAAAAACTAGACTTCTTACTAGTCTCATTTTTGTATCAGTAGTTATTTCATGGCTTTTCCAAATTTTTGTTAATTTTGCCATAGCGCTTTTTGCGATTGCTGACCGCCGCTTTATTGGTTACTTGGTACTTTATTCAGTACAGCCTCCTTTGTTGGTTATTAATGAGCCCAGTTACACAAATTTATCTACAACAGCGATATTGTTTATCATGACCAGATGATTTTGATTGTTGTTAGCTCTGTCAATTATCATGATTCTCGTTTTATCTCTGTTTATTTTAAGGCCCATCGTTAAGCTTACGTCTTCTATCCGTTGTAGCAGGTGAATCAATTCAGCTTCAGAACTAGCGAGGATAGTAGTATCATCTGCATATCTCAAGTTGCAAATCTTCTTCCCGCCAATGGTGGGAACCAAAATATAGTTGATATCAAAAAACATTTCTCCAATTTGCAACGTGGTAGCAGTGTATGTTTTTTTTGATGTCTGATTGTTTTCTTCTACATTCTGTACGTCACTTTTGTATAGTAGAGTCATGAACAATAACTCTTTTTCTATTGTTATTCTCTTCCTTCCACATTTCTCTTTCCTGTTGCCCTAATTATTAATTAACAATCTTAGCACGCGTTTGGAGAGTAGTATCCATTCTTCAAAAATAAGCAAATGAAGCCTTAGTTCAGATTACTTCAATGAAAGGATAATACTATAAAATCTGTGGTTTGATATGTCTCATTAATCAATGACTGAGTTAGAACCTGTCACTACTTTAACATACATTTGTTGTCAAATGCCAAACAAAGTAACATTGGAAATATGTGTCCACAATAATTCGCACAATACCCTGAATATGCAATAAATATGTCAGCCATAGTTTTATTATTTACTTTTGTAAATGAACTCGTTATAATAATATGTTTGTTAATAAGTGCTCAGAATTATAAGAAAATATATTCGTGATGTATAGCGGAGTGTTCGATCATTAAAGAAGCAAATATTGATTGGCATATAAGCAATTCCAAGTGCCTTAATTTTTTCCATAACTTTGGTTTCAGATCTTTTGTTTAAACTTTTGTGTTTGTCCATATTTCTATGTTGAAACGTTACGATACGTTGCGATATTTGCTTGAGTGTGTCAAAGACGGTTGTTGGGTATTCTTTTATTATAAAAAAATATTTTCTTACATAACATGTGATGATCTAACGATAATATAGTAAAACTATCTGAGAATAACAAAAATTACAAAAAAAGTTATCAAAATTGAAATCGAAGTGGTCGTCCGAGAATTTAGAGTTTCACGAGTTATTTGCAGCACATAATTATATAGACATAATTAGAATTTGGTTCTTTGCTTTGGAACATCGAGAAAGGTTGACAACTTAAAAAACCGAGCAAATTAGTTAAGACATGAGTTAAAACATGACATCGAAGATGAAATACGAACCAAACAATTTTTATATTTATATAATAAAGAATGCCCAAACACAGAATTTCAAATATTAGAATGGAATCCAAAAGGAAGGAGAAAACGAGAAAGACCACGGAAAAGTTGAGAGAAGGCGTTGACAAAGTGATAAGAGAGAGTGGCTTAGAAGATGACATAAGGAATGGAAATTAGGAATCCCAAGAAGTCGACACACGTTTGCGATATGTATATACAAGATAATGTTACCAGAAACGGGAAAATCGAATGTTCTTTCCATTGACTATAACTACAATATATTCAACTATAGTACCGGTATAAATTGAAACATAGTAAATGCGCAGTTTGTTTAACAAATAACTGTATACTCTTCTTTACCTTTGTCACGGCTTAGGAATCCAAAACACGAGATAGGAAATTAAGTAAGGAAGATAAACTATTCAACTGGAGAGCATATGGAATCCTAAATATAATGGATATGGGACTAGGAGCTACTACAAATCACTGAAATTTCAGTGAGGGAGTAGTGGAATGACACTTATAAAATAGTGGGTGTAAATAATTATGCCCCATGTAAAATTCTTGGTTTACGAGTGATTGGCTTTACCATAAAAACGGCGTTATATAATTGGGACAATTACTGTAACATTTGGAATGTGAGTGATAACTTTTCGTAAGTGATTGTATATGTTGTCTTGTGCATAAAAATATGTCTGAATCTAGAATATCTAAGTAATATCGTAGTCTTCTTTTTCTTTATAAACTCAGGTTAATTTTGGATTGGTCATTCTATCTTACTATATTCTATATTACAAAATTTCAAACTACCCGAAGATATGACCAATTCAAGTAATATTAACATGGGTTTTCTTAAAATCTACTGCGTTTTATAAACTGCTGTTTGAGTTATACTTTCGTATTATTTTGTTTTTATTACGTTTTAATATTTAATCTTTTTATATAAATTCATCACATTTCATAAAAATCTTGATACGCATACTATTCATATTGATCTAGCTATTTTTTACGGCTTTTATATTTTTTTTTCCATTGAAATGAGTTTGCGTAATAAACTTTTTAGGTTTCTTAAAAATCAATTATTCCTATACAGCTGTATCTTACTTATCTTACATGATGGTTAAGTTATACTAAATAAAATAAGTATTCCCTTTCCGGACAAAAGTTCAGTTTCCTAGATTTTAATTAAATAAAAACTTTTTGTTGTGAATTCCTAATAAATCAATATGATTATTTTATAGCGTGGTCAATGTTAAACGATAATTTTTAATCCATATTATTTTGTTTGGATTTTATTCTACTTTGGTGTGAATCCTACATACTGTTTTTAAGTTCTGTAGAAGGGCGTAATAAATCCGCCTCAGAAAGTGCCAAAAAAATTCGTTATATCTAATCCACGAACCTTTTTTTTTATTCTTTTTCAAGAATATTTCCAAGTCGATACATTTTTAATTTACTTTACTTTTTTAATATTCTGGTTGAGGCTTTTTTTAGTTACTGGGCACAAACTTTACTCTGAAACTATTAAAGTATTAATAAGACACGTTTTCCACGGAATCTTTTAAAAATTAACATCCTTCATTCGGATGCTATTAATTATAGCATAAATTTTCTTTTATTTTGGTGTTATCAACATTTTAGTTTCTTCCGGAAGACAAAAGCTACTATCTTTTCTTTTTTTGCATCAGAGGAGTCGCATGTTTAATATTCGTTTACCTGCGTTAGTATCATAGATCAGACGATATGTTTCAATATGGCCACATCTGGGTGGGAAGTATATAAACGTAGTTTTTTGCGTCAATTACTTATCAAGATTACTAGAAATCATAATTGCATTACGCATGGGTTCGCAAAAGTGGGCTTAACTTTTTATTAAAAATATTAAAAAAGTTTAAGAAAAATCAATATAATTCTGGCTTAACTTTTTATTAAAAATATTAATATATATCAATATAATTTTTAAGATTTGTAGCCACATTTATCTTATTTAAAATATAATTTTAAAACTTATTCCCCTCCAAATCGTGTTAAAACCAATACTTGCTGAGATATATAAAAAAAATAAGAAAAAAATACTGAATTTCTTGAATTTTTTAAATATATTTAATAAAGAGTTAGCTAGATAGTTGGAAGTAATTTATGTTAGTAAGAAACTATGTTACTTCCCATCCAACTCAAAACATATACCGCCTGATCTACAATCAGGTTTAAAATGTTACTGTATATCATTCTGTGACATCTGCATCTATTTACTTCTATTATTACGTCAATAGATTTATTCTTCGTAAACAATGTTTGGCAATTTTATGTATTTCTTGTTTCTTTAGTGTTTCTATGAAAAGAGTGTGTATTTATCTTACGAAATACCAATTTTTTCTGTCACAATTGGGGCACATTGGGGTCTGATTTTTAAAGTGTTTTATGTGTAGTCCTCATCCCATAAATGATTGATTTTGATTCTCATGCATACTTTTGTCTTACCACCATATTTATTGTTTAGATTTTAATACTGGCTTCGTCGTCGTGATGGTTTTATTATCAGTGTAGTTCACTAGTGTTAAGTATCCTCATTCTAAATATCCACTTCCTTGAGCAGCCTTTTATTTTTTGCTGTTCGTTATCAGAACAATCTAATTGCTTTGACCAGATTTTATAAAATAAATTTGAGTTAATAAATTAATTCAAGCCATGTTTGGTTTACAATTAAAATAAACACAAAAGTTTTTATGAAAGAAATAGTAGAGAACTACAATTAGCATTACAATATATTTAAATCACATGTTACTGAAATAAAGTAAAACCTAGATAGAATGATGCGCTAGATTCTACTGTGATAAAACCCTGTTATTTTTTTTATATTTCACTTCTTTTTTTACTATACTATGTAATAATGCACTTGATAATAGTCGTTAGCTTACATTAGTATAAATCTAAATTTTATTGCAACCTGTGTGACTGGTAGTGTTCTTTGCAGATTTCCGAGCTCTTTCGCTCATAGTTTTCAATCGGTACCCGTCACATGCTTCGAGCTGGTCAGTTTGTAGTCTTGCTTTGGGAATGTGCTTAGTGGTGGCATGAGTAATTTTGTAAACGGTATTTGTTTTTATGTATCCTAGCGTGTTGAGGTCTAAAATGTTTTCAGGTTCCTACAAACAAGTTAGTCAAAGCGAGATCGCGGATATGTTGTAATATAGTGAATGTAGAGCAAGATGTTTTACCGTTGCACTATGTTCAGTACATTATAATAGGAGATTCTCGCTATTGATAATTATTTGCTAGAGCCTTTAGACCTGAAGCTAAAGGCGTTTAAAATAAATAATCTTTAATTGAACGCCTATAGTTTATATAAATGTATGAAAGTTGGTAGTGCAAAGCTTTTTAAAAAGCCAAGTAGGTAGTGAAGGTACATTTTTTAGATTTGATAGTTCATCACTAGTACAAGTAGATTTTTATTAAAAAAAAATTACATCTTATATCCTAATTTTAAAAATTTCCAGTTAGAAATGGCCCAAGAATAATTTAATTAAAAGTGAGATTTTATAATGTTTTATCCTTGCATTAGAACAAGTGTTACAATTTTTTGACTACATTAAGTAGAACTGTAAGATTGTTGCAGCTTGTAGTTGGTTTAATTGGAATGGTGTTTATTTTATCTGAATAATAATTAAAATTGGATGCTGGCTAAACGATAATTTGGATCCTTATGATGAAGTTAAAATTAGAATCGAATTTCCAGGAGTATGTTCTTCAAAATAAAGGCACTATTCTGTAATACAGACCCGAGTCTGACTATTCCATGCCGTGTCATTAAATGCTACGTACTATCTACACTGTTGTACGGAGTTGAGGTGTAGACGTTAAAGGCAAGGACCATGTCACGTCTGGGTGCTTTTGAGATGTGGTTGTACCGGCGGTTATTGAAAATAACTTCCGATGAGGAGAGGGCACATGAACAAGAAGAAATTAAAAGAAAAATATTGCAACGAAAAATTATTTCTCTTGTGAGAAATTATAAAACATCTTACCTCAGGTGGTCAAAGAAATAAAATGACAGAATTTATCCGCATAATTCACATACAACAACACAGAACAAAATCAAGGAATCAGAAAGCAGCCATCCGAACTAAAAAATACCCAAACACAAACAAAAACATAAGAAATGTTAGTGTTAAAAATAAATGGAATAGATTTGTAAAGTAGATAAAAGGATCGATTTGCCTCTTAGACCTTTACACACTACAAACTAAAATATTTTGTAGAGACTCCTTGGATCGAGGTTTTGATTTAAACCTTTTCGTCGCTGATCAGCTCATACTCAGGTGCTCATTGCACCTTCTGCTACGTGCTACTTTTCGGTAGTTTTTTCATCTCTAGAAATAGGCCTCTAACGGAATCCAGTTCCATAGGTTCCGGATGACTGAGTACTGAGTATAATGAGCCGCCAGTATAATACTACGGAGTCTCACGACTCTCGGAAGGGAAGTATTGGATATGTAGTAAACAGTAAATAATGGGAAAAAGTATGAGATGAGAAAGATTTGAACAAAAAACAATTAAAATTAAAAATAAGTAAAATATTTATTATATAGAACAATTTGGGACTGAAATGTTATCTGCCATGAAATGTTGGTTAAAGGAAAATGGAAGAAACAATCGAGCACAGTAGGGGTAGAAAAAATTGAATATTTATAAGAAAATTGATTTGATTGTTTTCTATACCTCAGACAAGATCATACCTTATCAATTGATTTATCGGTAGAATAGACCTTATTAAAATCCAAATTAGTAAACAATCTGTAACACTGTCTAGATATTATATGGTTGTACACAATTAATAAAATGTACACGAAAATATCGATTTATTTAACAGTTTGTAAAACCAGTCAATATACTATTTTTACTTAAATAAAAAAAATTGATGTGCAATTATTCAATATAACGCCAACATTTCAAGTTCGAAGAATTTTACAAAAGCAGCTTCGTCGCTATTCATGGAATTGAAAGTTTGGGCCACAAAGAAATACAATTAATTTTGTGAAAGGCCACTTTATTTTGTTGGTCATTTCTATCAATCTCGTGCAGGATTTATCCTAAGAGACAGATTTGATATTAATTTTTTTCGTAAAATTGGTGTTTCTGGCAGATGTGTAATGCAGCTATAAAGACAAGGTAAAATCTGGGCTCCGTGAAATAAAATCGATCAATACAAATTTCAGCTATTTTAAATTAAGATTAATTAATTATTTATATTAAGATTAATATTCTTTTACTTCCCATGGAAGTAAAAGAATATTAATCTTAATCTGCCCATGGAGCTCAGGGTCGGGGAGCATCAACAGGTACAGATATGTTCAAATCTATAGGGATCTACTCGTATCTTGTTGATACCGCTACACATCCGGTGATTTAATTACTATATCTGTTCTGGTTCGAATTGATGTGGACACAATTTGAAATAAACAGCATTTATTAGTGGTTATACGACGACGAAGAAAAAGAGAGAAAAGAGTACAACTTTATTTGTTCTCAAGTGAAGTATGTCCTCCCTTCTCAAACTAGTTTTTTTGCAATCTATTTTTCTTTTTTGCTTTTGTCCTTGAAATATTTTCATCGTGATTTCGGATACGTCATATGGAGCCGAATCTTGTTGAAAATCTGCTTCTTCACCGTTGGCATAAAATTCTTAATTTCGTTTAATGTACGTTTTAACAATTCCCTGCATTTTTGCGACTGCCTGATATCTTCTATAGATAAAATGGATCAGGTGCTTGTATAAGAAAATTATCACCGGAACATATTCATTAACGGATGTTTAACTATCTATCTCAGATATTTCTTTGCCCAATCGTATCGTTTCTTCATCGCGACCGCAGTTAATAACTATTTGTGACCTGATTGTGTTCTATAAGACTTTTTACAATGAGATAATGAAAATAAATGTATGTACTCCTGAACTTCTTGGCTTCTTTTCCTGTGGATTAAAAAAACATTCATGCGCTAAAAAATCTTTATCCTTTGCAGTTTCTGTTTCTCTTTCGTCCACATTTCCTCTTTTTGTTCACCTCAATCTTTCCAGTATCTCTTGTTTGCTTCTAATTCTTGTTTACAGACCACACACACCTTGGAAATATACCCTAGAGTCATTTATGTGTTATTTAAATAATCTTAGCGCACGAGAGAACTTTAGTTCAGCTTACTTTAGCAAAATTAATAATTCTAAAACAATTATTATACAACACAATTATTGTTGATCGGTATGTTTCATTACTAGCTGACTACTCGCTACTTGTAATTACTCGCTGACTACTCGCTACTTGCCATTACTCGCTTGTCATTACTTGCTGCCTTGCCATTACTCGCTGACTTGTCATTACTTACCGACTATCAGGACTTCTCATACATGTTATACATATCATCTATTTAGAATGTCTTTTGACGTTGTCTGGTGCCCAATTTTATGTAGCTTGTTTCATTGTCCTTCTTTAAAGTTTAGCTTAATGATTTCTTACTCCTTCCATCTCGTTTTTTCGGTCTTCCTCTCCTCTGTTTTTTTGTAGGTGTTCATACGAGTACTTGTTTCGGGAGTCTATTATTTTCCATTCGCTGTACATGCTCGTACCATATGAGCTGTTTTCGTTGTCATGCGTTCCCTGATTTCTTCATCTCTTTGCTCTCTTCTCGAAATTCTTAGCATTCCATTTCCGCGGCTTTTATTTTTCCTCGGTTTCTCTCTTTAAATCACATCCTTATCGTACCATATTTTTTGCCAGTTTCATAGATATTATACTTTTCTTTGTTATATTCCTGTTCCAGAGAATTCCGTTAAGGCATCCTATAGTTTTTCTGGCTTGTATTATTCTGGTGTTAATTTCTTGGTTATTGGTCCTTCTCGATTGAATATTGTTCCTAGATTTCCTATTTAGCAGCGATCCCTATCTCCTTGTTATTGTCCAGTACAAGATTTGCTGTATCTGTACTAATGCTGAGATATTTGATTTTTTTGGTATTAAGTATTAGTCCCTATTTCTGATATTCTTCAGCCAACTTTTTTATTATGTATTATGATGTATTCACATGTGTTCGCACAATACTGCAAGTAGACCTAAAGAAATATATGCAAGTGAAGATCGACCGAACGAAACGTTTACCGACTGAAGTGGAGATCTTGCAAGTATGTTTTACAAATAATACGAGTTACTACTTCGAACATATTGGAAAATAAAAGAGAAATGAAAGAACATAAAAGGCTGGACTGGCGTATTTAATCACTTGCCAGTTTTAGATGGGCGATTAGAAACTATCGAAAGTGTAATGAAACAATATCTGATCTTAGTTCTAACTGTAGACTGAAGTAGAATCCATGAAAATAATACAACAATCTCAAAGATACTGGTTTCTTTGAAAATATGAATTTACTTTGGATACTTTTCTCAGAGCCTCCTAGCTTTTTAGGCATGTCGAGGAAAGTTGCTTGACTGCCAGTGGCGTACTGTTTTTACGGGAGCAAATATAAAAAGCAGAATGGATATTTTTGGAAGTTTTTCTTATTCAATGAAAAAACATTTATTGATTTTTTTGTTAAATTAACTGAAAGAACAGTACAACAAGATGGCTATTTTGACAAAAATAAAATGAAATAATTAGTGCCGAAACTATTGTTTCCATAACATGGCAATGCATTGTAAAATTTTTATTAGTGAAGAGGGAAAAATTGTCAGAACAAGACGATGCAGAATTAAAGCGTGCATTCTGTTATTTTATTCGATTAAAAGCGTGTATATTTTTTAATACTGTAATGGTTAAAATGAATTAAGATTCTAATCATATAGTTTTCCATTCAAAAATAAAAGCTTCAATCAACGAATCCCTAATTTGTAAGCAACAATCAACGTTAGAAGTCAATGTCTAACCTACAACAAACGTTTCCAATAATTCTAGCCAGCTCAGATGTTCTCAGAGGTAGATGCGACTTTCAATGTACAGTACTAAATGGAAATAAACTGAATTCAAGCAATATGTGTATTACACAAGAGTACACGCTATTAAACAATATGTATATTACTCCAGGTTGGTGGTAGTTATTTGTAAAAATAAATAAATAAAAAAAAACTAATTGATAAAGTAAAGTGAAATAAAATTCTTGTATACCTAGTCGAAAGCCTCTTGGAGTGGTTTGATAGTCTTTGATATGTTTTCATAGAAATATTTTATAGATTTTATTGTCAATATCGACTAGATATATTAGAAAAAACTAGGGCACTGAAAAAAACCAACGAAAATAACTGCAAATATTTACTATTATTGCACAATTACCGTTAGTATTTTTGCGTTCCTACTGTATTAAAATGTTCCAAATATTTCATATACATCATAGAGTTTTTGTTTGTGATGTCTTAACACAGTGAATGAGTTTAACATTTGTTATTGGATGCCTTTATGTTAGGTTTAGTTAAGTTTAGTGATTTACGATAAAAATAAAAGAAATGTCGAAATTTTTCAAGATAATACCCCATGTGTATTGTCTTCCGCTTGAAATGTGCTTTATATTTCTTCTTTCTAGCCAAGTGTCAAGTGTGCTCATCCTTTTATATGTTAGGTGAAGGTAAAAGAAATTTTTCTTATTCAAATACTGACATACTTTATTTTATACTTATCTACTTTAATTTTGTTTTTAATTATTTTATTCTTGTAGGTTAATTTATCTGAAATTATTTTTATTTTTAGAGTTTATTAGGAGTCACCTTTTGGCCAAATAAGTATATTGATTACAAAGAAAAGTAGAAGATTATATAGTTTACAGATATTAATTTAATTTAAATGTATAAAATGTAAATAAAAAGCTACGCTTATTCTTTTTAGTTTTATTTAAAGCCCTTCGTTTGCAATTTCGACAATTTCTTTTATTTCTTTAAACTAACAAAATTAACTTCTGTTTAAATAGAAAAAAAAAATGTTCAAAATTCTTGTTACTTTCACAATTGTTGTTTTTAGAAAAATGTTGTCATTTTAAGCTATGCATAGATACACTTTAATTTTGTACATGTATATTTGATTTGTTGATAAAACAGGTGTACTTTTAAGTATCTAAGTAAAATTGAATAAAGAATTAATGTGGTATAATGGTTAATGTTATCTTTAATAAAGTATCATTAAAGCATTTAAATCATTTTAATAATTATGTTATTACGCGAACCAGTACTACACCAAAGATATTCTAAGAAAGGTAGAATATAATAAAACTATATTAGGGCCCTGGCAGTGCTTAGTAGTAATCTATTCAATTAATAACGATCTGTAGAAACACCTCTCTGTAAGGACTACTTTACATAGAAACAAACTATCAGACCTCTTGTAATGTACTATTTCAAGACGTGGTAATAAATTTTATGGGAGTGACAAACTAATTTTTTTTTACTAGAAAAGTTTCTGAATTATCAGATACTTGGCAGGTACATGACAGACCTGAATATATATGTCTGAAGTTAGTAAAAAGGCCTTGTCAAAAATACTAGTTGTTCAAAATATGCTTGGAGTTGGTTATCTTGTTTAAGTCTCCAGAGAGCATTCGATATTTTTGAAAATAGTTCAAGAAATAAATTTCTGTAATTCGTTTTTATAGAGGGTTGTGTATTAGTTATCAGAGGCATGAATGCCTATCTCTTCTCTAATACTCCGTTCTTTGTTTACACTATGACATCTTTAGGTACATATTGGTCCTTATCAGATAATGCTAAAAATAGAAGACAAACTTGAGGTGCCTAAAGACATAGCCATTCATAAAAATAATTCCATTTTCAAATATTTTTGCAGTTGCTACACAGTTCAGAAGGGACACGGTTTCTCTCATCCAATAGCAAGAATCGTATCTTTCCCTTCGTCAGTATGTTTTTGATTTCTACCACTATCTGATTATATCATTATATAGTCTGAAACCTGTCATAGTTAGAACGAAGAACATGCTTTTAGAGAAAACTGAAAGGGTGCATTACTCTATTACACGCCGCTCTTTGCCCTCTATAATCCATATTTTTTTGTATATAGCAGTGTACAAATTAAGATCGGATTTCCACTGCGACTTCAGAATTTAGAAAAAATGTGTTCATGTATACATGTCAAATTTTATTTCCATGACAATGTAGTAAAGCATGTTAAAATCACACTAATGTACAGGCTTAACGAACAAACTTAATTCTGTTTGTATTTATGTGCAATAACTAGTTGTAAAAAATGTTAACATTTATGTCCATCGCTTATTAAAATACTGATTGGAATATCGATAAACGTATTTTTTTGTTGCAGAGTTCGTCACCATGATGACTTCAAAGTGAGGAAACCAGAGTTGCATTTTCAGCTTTCCATTGTTTCATCCCGGCTCATTGTCTACATTTTTCAACACCTCGAACTTTTTGCTTTGTGGCCGGGTCCACTAAAGTGAATAACTTAACCGTTATTTGATTTACAAGACAAATTTAATTAATAAATATATTTATAAATTAATATAATTGTGTAAATTTTTGTAATATATTTGTTTTTTCTTTCACAGGAGTCGTTGGCGAGATCTAGTCGCTGCGACCCTTGTACTGTATCAAATTCTGTGCTACATGTCTAGTTGAAGTTTAAAAGAGTTAAGTCACAAAGTATGAAAACGTATATATATAATGAAGATAAAAAATCGTTCTATTTGATGTTAGTTTTAGGGGATACAGCATTAGACACTTTCAATTTTTTTCATACTTTGTGATGCAAAATTACATCTGTGCACTTACTATATAGTATGTATCCCCTTTTTTGACATGTTCATTCATTTTTCCCCTTTCTTGTACTGTAGGTTTTACATTTTTAGTCTAGGATTTGAATTTGCTGGAAAGTAAGCACATTTTTATTGTCATCCTGTGATGCGTATGGAAATGTTAGTATTTTTTGGCTCTTACTGTATCACAGGAAATGGTCTTTAGAAATTGATCGAAATTTTTACAAAAAAAATATTCTTCTAATTTCTTGGGACCGCTCCCTTTCGTATTGTAAGATTTCGTTTTTATTCAAGCCTGTTAATTTTTTTATTTATTCTTACTATTTAAGATCCAGTAACGCATCCGTTACAATGTGAAATTATTAGATGTTTAAATTTGAAATAAATGTGACTAAAATATTTCCTGTGACTTACTGGTACCCAATATATTATTACTATAAAGTTTTTATGTTAGAATTTTTTTCTTTATTTAAAATAAAATATTTGAATTAATCTATTTTTCTATCCGTAACGCCTTTTGAACGTTCTCTTTGATTTTTCGTTGCCCTTAGTTGTTTTAAATTATTTTCTTTTGAAGTTTTGTGTTACTTCTGTTTAAATGGACCCAATGAGTGCGTATATTTTATTTTCGGAGGTTATCAGGATACATTTTAATGTAAGTATATAATTTTATTTAACAAATATTAAGAAAATTACAAGGGTTGGCAATTACGTTATAAAGGTACTTTTTACTGGGGCTTCAGTTGCGATCATCGTTGAGCGATCGTCGTTGAGCGATCGTCGCTGAGCACTGATCGCAAGCGGAGTGTTTTTACTGAAGCGATGATTTGTTTAGTGAGTTATCCGTTGTCTAGCGAACAAGTGGTTTTGTTGCAGCGATGAGGGTATGAAAAAGAAAACAATTATTGTTAAAATACCTGCTAGCAGAAAATAAAGAGGACGGAGCATTGTTAAATCTTCCAAGATTAGAAAAACATGCAATATTTAAAAGAAGACAAGAAGGATTCTTCAAAATTTTGATAAACCATTTATTAGGAGATGTTAAGTTTCCATAGTTGTTCCGTTTGAATGAACAGTTTGATTTTGTGTTAAGTTTAGTAAAAAATGATATGAAAAAGACGTCTACAAACTGTATTCCATATCCAGGGTCTCCAAAAGAATCTCTCAAATAAAAAACTCAAAATCTCAGAGTTTGCGACTGTATCTGCTCTCGGACCAGTCGCTAATGATCGACGCTAGCGGCTCCAGCGACAGACGCTTCAGTCAAAACGGCAGACTACACAAGCAGTACACCGCGATCATCGCTTAGCGACGATCGCCGAACGATAATCGCAACAGACGCTCCAGCTCCAGTAAAAAAGACTGTTGGTAAAGTATATTTCATGAATTTGAGACTATTTAGGATTAGGGATCAAAGCTTTGACTTAAAGGATCTGCTGTGCTAAGAAAGTTAATAGCAAATTTTCCCAAATGTGTGAAGCACTTTCGAAGACGAGCAAAAATACGGTTTTAACTGATAATGATAATTCATTTAGAGAAATATACGATTATTAGTGTAAAAATGGAAGAAAAATACAAAATCGTATTATTTCTAAATTGTAGTGGAATTTACTGATAAAATAATAACAATAAAACCCAAAATTTTTCTTAATGAGAAAATGAAAACATATTACCTTACAGTGTTATCAAGAATTAGATCCATACTCATAATCAGTCTCGTTGGTAACTTACTTTGGATTGTAAATTATGACTGAGTTATTTGCTTCCATGCGATTTTTACATATCCAATATTCTTCTATTAACTTTTTACATTTCCGCACACTTTTTTTTCAAATTGAAGGAGTAGCAGTATTCAATGCTTCTTGCTTCTATTTCCGATTTGATTTCGATTTTCTCTAATTTTATGTTCGGTGTATGGTCTGATTAATATCTCTCTCAACCCATATGCCTGATCTCCATATAAACAAAACAGACTGTTTGGAAATGTTACATTTTGCTTCAGTTCTTCATATAATCCTGATTCATGCCGCCTGCTCCCAAAGCACCTTTTAAACTAATAATAATAATTCCATCTGGACAGAGAACAGATATAAACCAATGGAGCCTTTTATGTCCAGAGTAGCAAAGTTGCTGATGCTAGGTGTTCAAATTGGTGGGACTGTACCATCTATAAAGTCCCAACAATTATAAAGTGGACATCCAATATTTCTTGTATACTAAAACATTTTTAATTGAAGGTGATTACTTCGCAACATCGCACTTAACGAAGCCCTTAACGATAACTTTTCAACAAAATTATATTCCACTTATCAATTTTGCAGCGCACAAAAAAAATTTAATTATTTGTGTAAAAATTAAATCTGCGACCGATATAATTATTAAATTATCATGTGTCTTTTGACAGGTATCTTATAGTGTTTAACAAATTAAAGTAAAATTTTATTCTTATTAGAGAGTACCTAATACAGAACTTCAAAAAAACTTTGGAAAATACTTATTTTTTCATTAGGCTAAACAATCTGAAATTTTAACATACAATCTCGTCATTACACATCATTCTCTATTTATAGAATTGCTGTGTGCTGTAAACGTTATATTTGTTTTTTTTTAACTTCATTTGAAAGTTTCCTTGTGTTTATTTGTTTATATAAATGTAAAAATATATTATGAAGTTCATATAAATTAAAATGAAGTAAGCTAAACTATTATCATATGAATGCGTGTATATAGTAGTGCATTTGTTTATTTCAGTAAAATCTCGAAATTTTAAATGAAGATGGCACTAACTACTAAGGAGTAACATATACATATTAGCATATGTATATTATCTGGTTCACACTCTGCTTAAAGTTGATATGCATTGGTCAAAGGATGAGGATAAAGAAGTGCACGAGAAAGCATGAGGCGACATAGATTTATAGTTATAATTTATAATAGTGAAGAAACCGCTACATCAGTGTCAAACTTAGTACATGGACGAAACCAGATTCGACAATATTGGCCACATTACAAAAAGAAACGATAGTGCGAGAATGTAGGATGTGCAAAAGTAATACTATTTATTTACACTGAGCGGCAAAAAAATTGGCCACCCTATAAATTTCCGAAAATAAAAATTTATTGCTATCATGTATGTTTGTTTTTGAAAGTTTTGATATTTATGTTGTTGTTTTCTGTAGTCGCTGTGATTCTTCTAAGTTGAAAACATTTAATCAAACAGAAATTTAGCTTTTCAAACGTGGATTTCCACTAGTCGCGTTTATCTTCTAATTTGAAAGCATTTAATTAAACAGTTTTTTTTCAACCGTTAATTTCCACTAAGTGAATAATTACGATATGGTGTTATTAACAGTAGATATTGTTCGAATTATTAAGTAAGGTTGGCTATTGTTCCTGAATTACAACTCAAGACACTGTAGGAATCGATTAATTTTTGCTCGACAACATCAATACTGGATTGGAGCCGAATTCTCTACTGATAAATCGCGGTTCTGTTTTTAGTCTGGCCACGTCCGAGAGAGTGTTTGGAGACACAGAAATAAAAAATATACCCAAGCTTGTATGTCCCAGAGAAGAAAGTTTGGCGGTGGTTTTGTCATGGTTTGTGCTGGAATCTCATTTAAGGTTGATCTGCACCCCCCAAAAGACAAACCCCAAATTCAAAAAATTTGAAAAAATTTGAGAAAGTATATGTGATGTCTAGAAGTATTTTGACAACTTTTAAACAAACTTCATGTTTTCGTTTTTGAAAAAACTCAAAAAAACTACTTTTTTCCAAGTATAAAGCGGGAAAACCAAACATAGGATTTTGTTTATTTTGTTTACAGCATCAAGATATGATTATAAGAAATACTTATGAATTTTTTGAAAATTTTTGAATTTACAGTTTTGTTCCAATAGGAAAAAATAATATGTTTCGGCTTATAATAAAGTTACCGGTAAGAAACCGAAAATTTTTTTAATAACAACATATTTAAAACTGTAAAAGTGGAAAATATTTGCAACAAAAAGTTTAATATTTTTTCCTAAACATATGAAAAATCTCGTTAAACAAGAATTATGTCTTGAACTGCCGCCTTCAAATCGTAATGTAGGGAGATGGCTCCATCTGAAGCAATGGTAGTATTTATCATCGATAGATAGCATTACGTTCGGCTTCGAAACGCTTCAAGCAAAACGTCACACTAACAGGGTTGCCATATCAATTACTTTGTACAACACTTTGGCAGATAACAACAAAATTTAATAGGAATGTTATCGGTTTGAACTTTGAACCGGTCATGCTGAAACTTACAGAGTTACAGAATAGTAGATACTGCAACTTTTATTTTGAAAGTAGGATATCATAAAATTTACACTCTATAAGTAATATATCTATAAAAAACCTATTTAGTTTTAAAAACCTATTTAGGCGTTTATGGTTAATTATTTTAGTATTTATAAAAATAGTGTTTCTTGCATAACCAGTATCGTACACAGAATTTGTCTGAGGGGGGGGGGGTTTGAAATTTTTTTATGCTACCTCCATTTTGAGTCCATAAAATTTGGGTTTTAGTTTAATTTAAAGTACTAAAGATAGCAGTGCCAAAGATTCAGGTATCTATTATCCTGCCTAACAACTAAAACCACCCTCTCTTACTTGTCTGCATTTGACTGTCGCACGTACCGTACTCCGAAAGTGGGGTGAAGACATTTTTGGAACACTCACTTCTCTTATCTAAATCTTATCTATTGTTCTGAAACTATTTTGTTGTGGCTTTTAAAGTAATTACTATTTTAATGGGAATAAGCCAACTTGTAAATACAATTTATTTTGGAGACGGCTATCGCCGTATTTCCGTTCTTCTCCGCCAATTCTGGCCGGTTTAAGGCATGCTTCTCCTCCAAACCTTTCGATTCCATCGCTCTTCTAATTCCTTCATTCCATGAGCGTCAAGTTCTACCTCTTTTTCTTCTTCCGGGGGGGGCATCCATTTGTGAAGTTTTTGGGGCCAACGTTCGTCAGGCATTCTCAATAGGTGTCTAAACCATTTTGAACCTCTTTTTTTCTATTCTGTCAATGACCGTTTCTGTAGCGTTGGTCTTCCTTTCCTGGCTTGATGTTCTAGCACTTCTTCTCAAATAATCCATTTCAACTGCTAACAATCTTCTCTTCAGGTCTGCATTGACAATTGTTTATACTTCAGAGCCATAACAAAGAACTGATTCGACCATGGTTTGCCCTATTCTTTTTTTGTTCCTTTTGGAAATGTTGCGATCCCACCATAAGGAGTTCAGATATCCTACAATTTTACGTCTCTGAGTAATTCGGTGTTTAATTTCGGTTTGTCCCAAGCCGTTCTTAGTAATGAGTGCACTTAAATATTTAAATTTTTCCACTTGTTTGATTTCCACGTCCTCGTCGATCAACACTTCAAACCTTGCATCTGAATTGATAACTAAATATTCTGTTTTCTTCATGCTGACTTGTAACATACATTGTTACATATTCTCTGTACATTCCCAGGCAGTGGTTTTTCCAATTATGGAGGGCTGCCTCAATATATAAATTAAACAGTGAGTGTGACATTATGCATCCTTGTTTTAGTCCTTTAGTTACTTTTATTGGCTCTGATAGTCTATTTCCGATTTTTAGGTAAGTAGTGTTCTCCCTGTATACTTCTGTAATTATTTCTAAAAGGTATGGACTAATGTCGAGTTGTTGCCACAATTTAAGTCTTGGAACTGTATAATACGCCTTTTCTAGGTCGATGAAGGCTAGATTGTACTTTGGTACCAACTACTATTCTTGTTTCTATTAATTGTTGGAGTATAAACAAGTTATTAGTGCAAGATCAAAGATCAAAGATTCAAACGTCAATAAACTTATTTTAACCTTCAATTGTGGCTTATTTCCATTAAAATAGTAATTAGATCTTATCTCTGTCGTTGGCTCGGTTGGTGTTTCTCTTCTTCTTCTTTCTTTTTAATGACTGCTCGGATGTAATTGTGAACACTATTCCATTCCTCCGTACTTCCTCCAGTCATCTTCACGATCATCTCTCTTACAGTCACAGGGTTCATACCTATTTCTTTCTCTGTTTGATGAGTGAACCTCTGCATGGGCGACATCCCAATGAGGTCAGTCAAGACCATGTCGACAATATAGCGTCGAACTATTGACTGACGTCAGGAAAGATGTTTCCTGAAACAGAAGATTCACTACTAGCCATTCAGGATCAGGTTATACAAACCAAAAATTACCTGAAATATATCGTCAAAGACCCTCAGGTCCAGAATGACAAATGCCGATATGGATGTTAAGCTCAGGAAACCATCAAACATCTTACCGGGGCTGTCAGGCATTTGCTGCAACTGAATATAAGGAACGGCACGACTCAGTAAGAAAGATCATTCATCAAGAGATAGCTATCAAACTGGGACTTCTTCAAACAAACCATCTTCCATATTATCAATACGTTCCTGAGAGTATACTTGACAATGACAACTACAAGCTATCCTGGGACCGCACTGTGCTCACATAACAAACAGTGGCACATAATAGACCAGATCTCATACTAGTTAATAAACTAAAGAGATAAATAACATTAATTGATGTGGCGATACCCAACAACCATAATCGTCGTGTTAAACAGAACGAAAAAATCGCCACGTACAGGGATCTGGAAATTCAAATACGAAGACAGTGGAGAATGGAAAGTACCCAGACAATACCTATTATTCTCTATACTACTGGAGTAATTCCAAAGAAACTCCTAGAAAACATAAAAAAGCTAGGTCTGAATGAACATCTCTACAAGACTATGCAGAAAGCTGTAGTACCCTCAACGTCCAGATGTGTACGAAAATTTTTGGGAGATACTCCAACATATCAAGCCACCTAGGGCTCGGTAACACGGAAAGAGTCCCACCAGAGCTCAATCCTTTTGATACCGTAGGTATCTGGGATGAGTCAATTTTCCCCTTAGATGGAGTGTGAGCCGTATGACTAAATCTGGGATACTAATACTCAAAAGCAAACTTAATTTCAAGCACATAGTAAAAGCAATAAACACATACGCAATACCACTTTTCACATACTCATTTGGCTTTATAAAATGGTCGAATACGGAAACTGAAGAACTAATTAGACCAAATAGAACCGTGATAACTAAATAGGCATCAACTACCCCAAATCGTACATCCAACGCATGACACTACCACGCACACAAGGTGAGAGAAGAACATCGTGTTTTGGAAATATTCACTACTTAAAGATAAAAACAGCAAAAAACAAACACAAAAATATATAGAGCAGCAATTAGACCAGTGATAGCATACGTAGCGAAAGTAATATGTCGTACGAAAATAGATATAAAGAAAATAAAAATATAAATAAAAAGTAAAATATAAAGAAAAAGTAAGAATTATTAAAAGCAAAATGATAAGAATAAACAGCCGAATAAAGCCCGAACAAGGAGAATATAGAAGACTAATAAAGCATGAAATAAGAAATAGAAATATAACCGAAGGGGAAGACATAGTAAAATTTATTAATCCACACAGACTGAGATGGTTTGGACACATACAAAGAAGAGAAAAAGACGCACTAATAAGGAAGATAACAAACCTGAAACCAGTAATAAACAGACCAAAAGAAAGACATGTTCGCATGTTTTAAATAACATTTTTGACGATTGACCATTTTTCATATAAATCCCACTAAAATATTAAATAATACCAGATAATTTAATTTTTAACTATTCTATCAACAAAAATCTAATATATGATTGCATGTATAAATTTAGTGGTAATACGATATTCACAGATAGCGCCGCTAAGTACCTCTTTGTCGATAAAAATGTTTACATAATAAATATGTGTCATTTTTCAATGATATGGTGTGGATTATGTTCTTGCAAATGCGTAACTTTAATACATTCCGATTGACACAGCGGAGCAGTAAAATATTATACATAAAGATGTTGTTAAAGATATCTTTGCTTATTTGGTCTACTAGGTATTTGATAAAATTATTACTGTCTGCACAACTTGGCACCTCAGCCAATGGATATAATTATAGAAAACTGTAATTTATATTAGGGTTTGAAAATATTACAGAGTCGTCATGTAGAAATCTACGATTAAGTTAAAAAAATTACCACAGTAGTATGCCGCAGTAGAGCCATCTCTAGGATCAGAAACAAATTAATCGAGGGTGAAGATCAACCTTAAAGCTCGAACTGAACTTATTTTCATCAATGGCCCCTGAATGCTCACCGGTATATAGAGGATATTTTGACAAAAGCAGTAGTTCTATTTGGTCCATTTCTTGGGGACAAATTCGTCTTTATGCATAATAATCCATACTGCAAGAATCGTGACAAATTACTTGGGGGAAGTAGGAATTAATACTCTGGAATGGCCAGCCTGCAGCCCTGATCTGAATACCATCGAACATCTTTGGGATGAACTTCATCGTAGGGTTAGAAGTCAACCAGGCCAGCCAGAAAGTCTTGCAAAACTTTAAAAGATGCTCTGTAAAGAATATAAACGTATTCCTCAAGTTTTTATTCAAAGTTTATTTCTTTTCCTTACAAACCGTATGCAAACTGTTAGTGATGTTTTAGCGCAAAATACCCGATATTAGACAATTTTGTTCAATTTCACTCATAATTTTTATTGTTTGTAATTTGTTTAGATATTAGACTATTTTCTTTTGTAGCCTTCTAATTAAATAAATTATGCTAAGGAATCAAGCAGTAATGGCCATTTTTGTGCTTAAAGGCCAACTGCATAAAAATTTTCAATGAATTTTTACTTTCGGGAATTTATAGGGTGGCCACTTTTTTTGCCGGTTACTGCATGTAAAAGGTGTAGAATGCATCTACACCCCGAATGTTTCGAAAATTTTCACCTTAAAATTTAAGATACAATATGTTCCTTCATTGAAAGTTGGACTGTTCCTTGAAAATGAGAAAAAAATCTTTTTGGTTGTAAATTAGTCTTAATTTATGTGTTTTTAATCCAATCTAATAAATTAATTGTCAAATTTTTCTTTGTATATTGAGCGGCCGTTAATGGGTTAATACCATGTAAAGAATAAACTTTCCTCAAATTTACTTTACTTACCTCAAAACTATTTTAAAGTTAATAATAAAGTCTATTTAATAAATATATTCCCAAGAAATAGAACACACTACGCCTATGCACATATAAAATGCGGAACGAATAAACTAAAATATATTTCTCTCATTGCCATTCTTTCCAAGAACGTAAATATAGACCAGCAAAATAATAAGTTTACCGATCTTTCAACTAATTAATGAACTTATCTCACTATACACTAGTGAATCAACCCAATTTATAGTTACGGGGGCAAATTTTATGGGACTATGTTACTTTTTCATTTATTTGCATGGGCGAAGCATACACAATAAAAATGACCCCGGTAAGAATTTACTGGAGTTCGGTTCTGCATCGATAACTATAATGTTGTACTCAATGTGGGCTCCGAATATTTTTAACATTAACAAAGTTTAATGTAAGTTATAAATTGTGAATCTTAGTGATATATTGGAATAAACTGTAAGTGTACAAACTCTTTACATAATATCCAGTTAAATTAGCATTCAAATCAGCAAATTGCAATTATTTGTTATTGTTGTCAATAAACAAATCCAGTTTTACCAGCAAATAACCGCTTTTAGTAAAGACCGATATACCTGTTTTAGCAGGTGTACAGAGTCGGACTTACTTTTCATAAACGTTTATCGAAATGAATTTAAACATGGAATCACACAACAGTTCTACAATACAAGACCATCAAAAACAAATAAACACATCACAGTCATACTCATCGGCAGCGTCGAGAGTGCAATTTCCTTTAAAGTCCCAAGCAATTATCTTTAGTGCCTTAGAAAACACCAAACTTCAAGACTACCTTCTCCCACTTGGAAATATAATTCAACCGAAGAATATAATCTTCTCTTCTAGATTGTCTAATAATCGCATATGTATGTATTTATCCAATAAACAAATAGTGGACGATTTTATGAATAATCATGGTCAAATAGAAATACAAGGTGAAATTGTCAGAGCAAGAAGGTTAGTTACACCAGCGGAACGACTTGTGCTCTCCGGCGTGTGCCCTTCAATACCGCACGACTTGCTTATCAATGAGTTACAAAAAATCGGCATAGTTCCTGTCTCCCCCATGACCTTTCTCAAAATAAGTGCTTCTATGCCTGAATACAATCACATCCTTAGTTTTCGAAGACAAATCTATATCAGTCCACACAATCTAACACTACCAGAGTCATTTACTCTTGTTTTTGACAACACGACATATAGAATATTCATTTCTCAAGACAGTTTAGTTTGCTTTAGATGCAAGAAGCCAGGACACATCGCTTCACAGTGCTCCGAACCACTAGCTCAACTAAACCCCAACCAAAACAATGAAGCATCGGTATCCAGCGCAACAAATATATCCTTGCAAGCATCCAATGACATAAACCCTTCTCAGTGTGAACAAATGTCTATTTCTAATATCCCGGAGATACCGAACAAAGTAGATGCATCAAATAAGGACAGTCACATAATTAATCAACCAAAAAGAAACTTTGATGAAATTATTTCACCTGAAGCAGATCCATCTTCAAAAGAATGTAACATTTTTCCACCACCTAAAGTCCAAGCAAAATCTAAAAAAGCTAAAATTAGTTCAGCAAGCACTTCTGAATGCTCATTTTCTCTCTTACTTGACCCTGCTAAAAACTTCATAGAAAATCACCCTCTACCTTTCCCTCTAAACGTTGATCAACTTAACATGCTCCTAATGAATATCACGGGGTCAACAGATCCTATAACCACAATTAAAGAATATACCACAGACCTATCAGCTTTGTCCGATATGCTCAGTCAAGTTTATCCCCATTTAAAGGAAAGATCCATAAAACGTAAATTCACGTCCATAAGGAAAAAAATCTATAATTATCTTAACAGTGAGACATCGGAAGCGGAAAGTGACACATCTCAGTTAAGTCAACATTAAATTCAAGTCTCTACTTCAGTGGAATATTGATGGTTTTTTCCATCGCCTTGCTATGCTCCATCATCTAATTGGTGAACAATCTCCTGATGTAATATGCCTACAGGAAACTAATCTGAATCCCCCAAAAAAATATAACTCCAACCAATATGACTGTTTTCGCAAAGACAGGATAACAAATAATAATTTTTCTTCAGGCGGAGTAGCCACATTAGTAAAAAAATCACTATCGGCGAAAGAATTTCCAGTGACTACAAATCTGGAAGTTGTAGTCGTGGAAATACAATCATCAAACAGGTATTTTATTTGCAACGTTTACTTACCCTCCAGTCGCCAAGTAACGTACAACGATTTAAAGGAGTTATTCAATCAAATACCATCCTCTCGCATCATCGTGGGAGATTTTAATAGCCATAATATTATTTGGGGCTCCTCTTATTCAAATGCTAGAGGAAAAATTGTCGAAAATATAATTTCAGATTTTCAATTGAATTTTCTTAATGACGGATCTCCAACCAGATTTAACATTAATACCGGAAATTCTTCAGCAATTGATCTAAGTCTTTGTGACCCTGCACTCACACCTCGATTATTTTGGGAAGTTTTACAATACACTTATGGGAGCGACCACCATCCTATAGTAATAAAAAACTCTATGGCTCTGACCCATGACGTTTTCATACCCAGATGGAAAACTGAAACTGCTGATTGGTTAAAATTCGAAAATTATATCGACAACTCAATGCCGAACTGTAAAATAGCTGAAAGCATTGATGAATCCTTACACAATTTGAATAGCATTATCATAAGTAGTGCTGAGCAATTCGTTGGAAAATCAAAAAAGACAAAGAATAATCAGACTCCTGTACCTTGGTGGAACTCAGAGTGTGGAGCAGCTATTAGAGCAAGTAAAACTGCATTTAATAAATATAAAAGACATAAAACACCTGAAAATAAAACCATGTTCAAATCACTTAAAGCTAAGACACAACTTATTATAAAACAAGCTAAGAAGGCTTCCTGGTCCAAGTATGTTTCAGAAATAAATACCTCAACTCCTGTCAGCGAAGTATGGAAAAAAATAAGAAAAATTTCTGGTCTGAAATACACGCCAATGATTTCTAAATTAAAAGTTGACAATAGGATTTCAACTTCTCCTCAAGAAATAGCTAATACCCTAGCTGAATCTTTTAGAGAAATGTCTTCAAACAGTAACTACAGTGATACATTCCTTGAAAGGAAAATAATAATAGAGAATACTGATCTTTTTGCAAATGACAATTTAAATGATCCATTAGATCTACCTTTCACTTTTGAAGAACTGGAAAATGCTTTATCCGAATTAAAAAATACTAGCCCGGGCCTAGACGATATCCCGGCAATATTTCTAAAACATCTTCCTTACTCAGCAAAATTATTTATTCTTCAACTTTTTAACTTAATTTGGCAAAATAATAAATTTCCATCAATTTGGTCTAAAGCTATTATATTACCTTTTTTAAAACCTCAAAAATCAATCCTAGAACCTGACTCATACAGACCAATCAGCTTAACATGTTCTATGAGCAAATTGATGGAAAAAATGGTAAATCTTAGATTAACGTGGACATTAGAATTATCAAATCGTTTAGTTCCGGAACAAAACGGTTTCAGACAAAATCGTTCGGGCATTGACAATATTCTTGATCTAGAATCTGACATTCATGAAGCGCTAGCAACCAAACAACATTGTATTGCAATATTTTTCGACTTAAAAAGGGCATTTAATACTTGTTGGAAATTCAATATTCTGAAAGAACTACATTCATGGAATATTCGTGGAAATTGCCTGAAATTTATTAAAAACTTTCTACAGAACCGATCTTTTTGCGTAAGAGTACATAATACTTACTCAGAGGAGAAAAGTGAAGAAAATGGAACACCCCAAGGATCAGTCCTAAGCCCTACTTTATTCTTAGTGGCAATAAATAATATTATTAACAACCTTACTAAACCTCTAAAGGCTCGACTTTTCGCAGATGACCTTGTTGTCTATATCAAAGGAAATAACACCGAATCAATGACAAACGCTTTGCAATGTTTTCTAAACCAATTAGAACAATGGTCTCTAACGACCGGATTCAAATTTTCAGTAACAAAAACATCAGGTATACTCTTCTCCAAAAAGGTCTCATCAATGCCCCCTACATTAAAATTATACAACACTACGCTACCATTTAAACCAACGGCAAAGTTCTTAGGTATGTGGTTTGATCAAAAACTTACTTGGCAAGAACATATAAAACAAACAGTTTTAACATGTCATAAAAGACTGAATCTAATGAAAACATTGGCAAACCGAAATTGGGGATCAGATCAGGAAACTCTGTTGAGAATATATAAAACACTAATTAGATCTAAATTAGATTATGGATCAATTGCATATGCATCTGCTTCAAAAACACTACTTAAAAAACTTGACAGCATACACAACGCTGGTATTAGAATTGCACTCGGAGCCTTCCGGACAACTCCCTCCGAAAGCATACTGAGCGAAGCCGGCGAACCACCTCTAAATTACCGAAGAATGTACTTAGCTCTAGCGCATGCTACATCTATAGCCTCAAATATAAAAAAACCCCTCTACTGTAATACTTTTAGTAACAAATATATTAATTATTACAATAATAAGCCCCGTGCTCCCAAACCTTATTACGAGAGAATCCGATTATATAGCTCCAGACTGAACATTCAATTCCCAACAGTATTTCAAACGAATACCAATAACTATCTACCTTGGACTATTGAACAGCCCAAAGTCATTACAGCGTTAAGCATATATAATAAACATGAAACTAGTCCTATTATTTTTAAAGTTAAACTAAATTCAATCCTAGATCAACAATACAATGAGTGGATTAAAATTTATACAGATGCATCCAAAGGGGAACTTGGCGTTGGAGTAGCAGTGGTAACCCCAAATGACACTTTTCAATTTAAACTTCCTCTAAATTCAAGCATCTATACTGCAGAACTATTTGGTTTGCTCAAAGCCATCAAGCAAGTAAATATTAAAAACATCCCTTGTTGTCTAGTCCTTTCTGACTCTCTCAGCGCAGTCAAAGCTATGCAAAATGTATACCCTAAACACCCCATTGAGAAAATTATCAGGGCCGAATTAATGAAAGCTCAAGAAAATTTCAGAAGAGTCCACTTCCTATGGATACCATCTCATATAGGCATAGAAGGGAATGAAGAAGCAGATACTTGTGCGCGTAACGCTATCACCAGTGACGTATCAGAAACAGAGTGTCGGAGTATCGCAGGCGATCTAAAAGTTTATTTCAAAAATAAGGTGTTAAGTGCGTGGAATCGGGAGTGGAGTGACTCTAGTTCGAAACTCAGAACCATCAAAAGTGATATTTTTTCATGGAAGTGCACAGCCAGAAGTAGAAGATGCCAAACTATTATTACACGTCTACGACTTGGACACTGTAGGTATACTCATGCCTATCTCTTCTCAAATAGTGAACCACCAAAATGCGAAGCATGCAATACAGTAGACAGTATAAAGCACTTCTTGATAGACTGTCCTAAATATGTAAATCAAAGACAGTCTTACAATTTGCCAAATAACCTGAAAGCACTACTCAACAAAAGTTTAGTTCCGGACAATTTATTAGGTTACTTAAAATGTATAAATATGTTACACAAAATTTAACTTCATTAATTGTTACAAATGTTCAATTGTTCACAAATTGTAATTAATTGTTACAATGATTGACTGTTACAAACGTTAATTTAATATTATTACAAATGTTACAGGAGTGTCGCTAATAACCTTTGGGTGGATGCGACTTTGTTTCTTTAAATAAAAAAAAAAAAAAAAGAATTTACTGCTGACATTTTACATGGTTGTCGCTATCGTTTAGTTCAATTTGTAGATTAGTCACCTTTAATTGAAAATTGTCCGACTATAGCGTAAAAGTTGATTACATTAAAAACTTCCATTGTTTACATGTACATTAACTAACCCGGGAATATTCACTTAATTTCTCATAATTTAAATGTGGTACATTTACTAAATCAAGTAGTAAGTTTTCTTTATTTTCTGCAATCGTGTTTAAAGTATGTGTACAAACTTGTGATATAATAGATCCCGAAAATCAAATAAGAGGCTCTAGGCCTGAAAGTCTGTTAGGGTACATAAATCTTCGTAATAGCATACAGAATCCATTAATTCTTAAGATGAATTACACTGATTTGACTCATAAAATTTTGTAGAAACTGCTATAGCAGCGAAACTTACACGTGAATTGCTGTATTTCCTAAAGCTCCTGATCGTGCAAGATGTGTAGAATAAGTGAACCTTCTATGTCTTTGAACTTCTTAATCATCAATAAAAGCGCCTACATTTAGTATCGCGGGCATTTCCAAAATTGAAAATTGTTCAAAAGATAATTGCTATTTAAACATTAGAAATCCTAAGATTTCCTACTTGGCGAGTGAATTAATTTCTTGTACTCGACTGAGTAACAGTCTACATAATTATAAACTAATAAGTTATCAGTCTTGTCACTTAACCTTAGTTTTCATATTAAAAATAACTAAACAGAAAACGGTTTTAGATTTAATTTCAATACAGGACACCTGCCATCCGCTTATACTTATTAAGTTATCTTCAGAGCGACATATGAAGAGACTCTGCATATGTCGATCTGATGATACCTAATAAGGTTGAGATACGTATAAGCGGCTGGCAGATGTCCTGCATTGAAATTAAATCTAAAACCGTCTTTCTGTTTAATTGTTATTTATTTTTAATATCAAAACTAACGTTAAGTGACAAGACTGACAACCTATTAGTTTATTACTAATGAGTGCAACATCATCGTTATGTTACGTACAGAAAGAACTATTCTTCTTCTCATTGCGCCGTCTCCTTTCGAAGGTTGGCGATCCAAATGGCAATTGTAGTTTTGGAAACTGCTGCGCGAAAGATCTCTGCGGATGAGCGGTCGAACCATCTCCTCAGGTCTTTCAGCCACGAGTTCTGGCGTCTTCCTACTGATCTTTTGCCCTGTACTTTTCCTTCCAGTATAACTTGAAGTAATTCATATCTTTCGCCTCTCAGCACATGACCCAAGTATTGCATTTTCCTCTCTTTGATTATTCTTAGTAATTCTTTTTGTTTACACATGCGACGAAGTACCTCAACATTAGTAACTCTTTGTACCCATGGAATCCTCAACATTCGTCTGTATATATACATCTCAAAGGCATCTATTCTTTTTTCTACTTCAGAGTCCATTGTCCAACTTTCACAGCCATACAGTAAGACAGAAAAAACGTAACATCTGATCATTCGGATTCTAAGCTGTAGACTAAGGTCTGATCTTGTAAAAAATGTTTTAATCCTCATGAATGTTTTCCTTGCTTGTTCGATTCTTGACAGGATTTCTTTTTTTGGATTACACTGACTATTTATATTTGTTCCCAAATATTTTATGGAATTTACCTGTTCTATTATTTGACCCTTGGCATACACCATTCTATATAAAGTTAACGTTCACTATTCTATGATAGTGCTTACGTATTCGCTCCGTGCGTGACTGACGCGACATCTACCGCATTAATCTGACAGTTTTGGACCTCCCAATTTGAGGTTAAACATTATGTTAAATAGATACGAAATTGAAAGTATTAATTAGTTTTTTAATTATATTTTTTCAGTTTATGTACAAAATAAATTTAGTATTAATAACTGGGTTTCTAAAAATTCATCAACTTTATCTTTTCAATCCCAAACAGAAAAGAAAGGGAAAAATCTAGTACTGGCAAATCAAGTTTTTGTATGTGGAAGAGCATGTGATTAAAAACAATAATAGTAAAAATTATGATATAAAAGCTAAAGTCATCAGGCAGGCTGCAGTTAGCTTAAAGCCTTATGGAATATCATTTAAGGTAAATTATTTAAATTTTTCCTATTTAAATTGTATAAAAATGAAATGTGATATTTACTTTTTCATATATTAATAGCACGAATCCATCTTTTTCTTTTCTCTAATTTACATGTAATCTTTGGAAAACTATAAAAACTACACTCACTATTTTTGCTATTATTAGCACAACTAAATACGCAACATGTATTTGCACCCATTTTTGATAAAATTTATGCGTAAAAAAATCCAAAAGGTCCAATTTTGTCATATTTCGCCGCTACGCACGCTGGCATCGTTTCAAGGTACCCCTACCATGGTCACGCACGGAGCGAATAGGGAGATACTTTACATTAGGCAGTTACAAAAATGCCTATTAACTACATTTTGATATTTAAAGGAAGGGGTTGACAAATGACAAATTATATCCTTAAAAGATGCAATAAGATGAATAAAAAACGACCTGTTTCAACACTTACAAAATTAAATATTGCCAAATATCAGGGTGGATTCTTTTGAGTAGCCAATCCGCAACCCTTTATATTTGAAGCTAAAAACAACTTAAATGATTTTTTTGTATATAGGTATTTGGGAATAAAAGTTCAAAATAATTGGTAGATGCACTAAAACATATTTATTAAATTTAAAATCTTTAATATTCCTACTGCCTACTAACTTTATATGTCGATGCTATGTGCGACAGATTCCATAATGAGCAAGTTCTAGTAAACCTGAAAATATAAAATTTTATATCAACAAAAAATAAGTTATTTAGTAGAATAAATGTAATAAAATGTTATTGCATTGTAGTAATATGACACTACAAGAACAGGGTGAAGATTAAAAATGGAGTTATTTCTCAAAGATGTGGTGCTAAATGTGGGAAAAGAACATATGAGAAAGAAAACAAGAGTAAAGAATGGATGATTAGAGGAAAATGAATTACATGATGGACCAAATGAGCTTGATTAACAATAATGATTCAATAAATCCACACATATTTTATGATAAAATAACCGATTTTGGAAGACTTTCACGAAACTCATTTTGCGACATACTACGATCAAGATTAACCTTAAATAAATAAAACTACCATCACAGAGTTTCTGTATTATAATACAATCGTGTCTATAAGTATTATATGTAGTAAGGCAGCACGGCAGGAGCCTTCTCGCAAGTCATATAAGAGCAAAATAAAATGTCACTCGCTCCCTGGAAACTGGATCCAAATGACCATAAACATCAAAGGCATTACTTGCAATAAGCATGATTTTTTTTATCTGAACTGTGTAAAATCCACAAATATGATATATTGTGCATACAAGAGACTCACCGTACCACATCAGCACATATACCGAATGTTGAGGGAATTCATCTTATAAAACACAGCCATGCTACGTGAAGAGACGTTGCTGTAACGTCGGCTGAAAAGACATGCCACCTGACCGTCGAAGTAGGAGCCTGTGCAGTGACTTCTGTATACAAACCCAACTGTAGACATTTTGTCTTCTCCCCTCAAAAAAATTTCGCATCAAGAGCGTAGGCGCAAAATTTCGGGCCAATGCTTTTTAAATGCATTCGTTTTTTTTTCGAATCCTGAGAAAACTAATAAATATTTTTAAAAAATTTAAACGCAGAATGAAAGACTACATTATTACCAAGGGCCGAAAGTCCCTTAGAATAAACAAAAAGTTTCTTTTGAATGAGATATTTGAAATTAAAAATCACACTTCATTTTCTCTTTTTTTTTTTTCACCCATGTAACTTACTAAAATAAACATCAGGCAAGTTTTCAGGGACTTTCGGCCCTCGGTAATAATGTAATCTTTCATTCTACGTTTAAATTTTTTAAAAATTCTTATTAGTTTGTACAGGTTTAAAAAAAATGCATTTAAAGAGCTTGGCCCGAAATTTTGCGCCTACACTTTGTACACATCTAGCCAACGCATGTCGCCGAAGCCTTGTGACCAAACGTTTTCGGTAAATGTGTACGCCTCAACAAACGATAGCAAACGCATGTTTTGCCTTCGCTCACTGGGCGGTACATCAAAAGAAAATTGAACGAATTCGTTTAAATTTTCCATCGAACATCGAAAATATCGAACGAATTCGGTCGAAGGGCTTCGGTCACATGCATTCGCCAGATGTGTACATGCCTTTCATCCTCGGGGTCTTCAATATCCATAGTATCCACTGGGTTATGCGTCATCTGGAGATATTCTGGAAGATTTGGTTAAAAAAAGAAAACAACTTGACTATTGTACGATCCAAAACTGCCCTATTCGTTCCAAAGAAAAATTTGGAAGAAAGGCTATAACCCGGATCTTGCTTTATCGGTGTGTCTTTAGAGGATCGTTGCTTTAGAAGGATATACAAGCCTAAACTAAAAACGCAACATAGACCGAAAAATATGGCAAAGATCCATTTAGTTTGGATCCAAGAATAAATTTTAGAATTTCGTATTTACCTGATAGGCAATCGACAGCACACTGGAACCTTCCAATATTGTTATAAGTGACACGATTGTTTCCACAAACCGGATCGGACTCCCCGGTAGCTTGGCAATTTTGTTCACAAGGACTCATTGTGGTAGCAGCGCCAGGATAGGGTAACGTTGACAAAGGATTTTCTGTTGTAGTAGTATCCCTAGGAATATTGATGTTTCCGTCAAATCCTAGAATAAAAACACAGCAGCACTTTTAGTTAAATATGAATTAAAAGTTCTACGCAAATAATCATTCAGATATTTTAAATAATATTAAATTTATATAAAGACAAAGAACGATCACTATTAGAAAGAAAAAATACAGAAATTTGAAGAGAATAAATACTTCGAGGAAAGTATTAACATTAGCAATGAAAATGAACACATCCAAACAGCGTGTCGAAAACTCCAGTAATGAACAAGCGGAACAAAACTAAAAATAAAGCTCTGGGTCAGAAGATGCTTTATGCCAGAGAAAAATTAGCGTTTTACAGCCAATATATATAAAAGAGAATTTTTCAATTCCAGAACTACAGGCCAGTGCTAAATGTAGCATACATAATTTTTTCTGGAGATTTATCCGCATAGATCGCAACAAAGGAAAAATATAATAGGCATACTTAAATATGTGTGTAAGATGGAAGGCAACCGTATATACGTATTTCTGACTATTGGTCGTCTTCAGTACGGTGCAGCCAAGTTAGAAAAGGAGCATGTTAACTTGGTAAAGGACCACTACAGGAGCATTGAGTTTAATTTAATTTTAAGATAATTAGTTTGTAATGGCCATGATTCTAATGGCATGTTGTATTCTCACCGAAAAACAATTAACCTGTCGTTAATATAATTAAAATAATATAAAATACAATTATCCTTTGTAAATAATATTTATTTAATTAAAATTATTTTCCCTACTTTTCATATCTTGTGTCCGATGGGCACTTCTGGTCAGTTACGTAAGAAAACATTCGTTTTAATTCATTTTTGTGGAAAAGAAAATACAAATAAAACCCTGAATCGTGCTTGTGCTCGTCGTTCCTCCAATCGTGCATAAGAAATACGTAGCTCTATCTACGCAACGTTCCGTTTTTAACGTGAAACACTCTAAGGCAGCAAATATGTCGAGCACAGAAAAATTCTCACCATTGGTAATCGGTAAATCTAAAAAACCTCATTTCTCGAGATGTTTTCAAAAAAAGCCAAAATGTCAAAAAATATGGAATGGAAAAATCATAAAATTCTGACCTTAAGATGGAAAAAGGAAGAGGATGACGATGACTTAAAAAGATACCAAGCATAACGTGGATGAGAATAGCAAACAAGAGAGGTATTGAAACAGTTAAGGGAAGCCTATGTTCAGTTTTTGTCCCAAAGACGGAGTTACAAAGAAACAATTTCGATAGCTTTTTACTGAGAATTTATTTTTATTTTTTACTGCGAATGTTACCCATCCAAAACAAAATATGCACTTTTCCGAAATTCAGTTTTTTTATTGTTTTGTCTATTTAATAATTATTCATTACCGTTTTGATCGTTTTCTGGTATTCCACCATTATTTTGACTATTCCAAGGTTGCTGCACATTATTGTTTGTATTAGTAAATGGATGTCGACCGTTGTTACTGGATCCATCTAACGACTGTGGCCTACGATTTGGATTAGTAAATGGCAACCTGCCTTTTTTATCAGATATATCAATTGACCCTGGTCTATTATTTGGATTAGTAAATGGCTGCCTACCGTCGTTATCGGATCCATCAACTGACTGTGGTCTACTATTTGGCCTAGTAAGTGGCTGCTTACCACCGGTACCCGATCCATCAACTGACTGTGGTCTTCTATTTGGATTAGTAAATGGCTTCCGACCATCGTTATCGGATCCATCAAATGATTGTGGTCTTCTATTTGGATTATTAAATGGCTGTCGACCATCATTACCTGATCCGTCAGATAACTGGGGTCTTCTATTTGGATTTGTAAAAGGTCGCCGACCATTGTTGTTATTACCAGATCCATCAGATGACTGTGGTCTTCTATTTGGATTAGTAAATGGTTGTCTATCGTTGTTACCAGATCCATCAAATGGGCGTCGATTATTATTTGGATTATTCCATGGCCGGTCAAAATCATTATTAGAGCCTTGTAAAGGTCTTCGATTATTACCATTTGAATTATTCCAAGGAAATTTTAACGTATTAGGTTCATTTGGCGGTTGTCCCATATTGTTACGACTATTCCATGGCTGTGCGAAATTATTCCCAGGACGTCTATTAATTGAAAATGGGCCAACGTTAAAATCAGGATCAAAACCATTTCCAAACGATGATGGATCTAAACAAAATCACAAAAAAAAAAACAATTAATATAATCATGAAACATATAACGTAGAATTTTTCATAAAACAATGATTTCACGTCATTCAAGATTTACGAGGTCAGAACCCCACAGCGTTGCCAAAACGTCAGAATAGCTAATAAGTGAGGAATTTTTAAAATCTCAACAATTTAAGAATAAAAAGAGGTTTAAATCTTTGTATGTAGGTATATTTAAAAAACCCTTAAAAGGGCTACATCAAAAAACACAAAGTTTTTCGGAATAATAATTCCATCATCAGGTTAAAAAGCCTAAAATAAGTATAAACCATTTAATTAAAGCAAACGTGATTGAAATGTTGACTAAGGTTAAAAAAGCAAAATGGTTATACTTACAGGTTAACATGCCTGAGCCACCAAAATATTAGGGTACAACCCTTTACAAAAAATTTAAGTTCTCTTCTAAACCTCTTCAAACGGACATCAGCTGGTAACTGATTGACAAGATACCTATGAACCATGATACCTATACAATAGTAGAACTGTTCAACGCTATCTATACTACGGGAATTATCCCAAGAGAAATGTTGACATCAGCAGTTGTGTGTTTGCCAAAGAAAGTGAATGCCAAAGAGTGCAGTGACTATCGAACCATAAGCTTAATGTCACATACCTTGAAAATTCTGTTGAAAATTATCCACCCCAGAATTCATACTAAACTGGAGCTGGATATTAGTGACACACAATATGGGTTCCGCAATGGTATGGGTACCAGAAGGTACTATTCTCCTTCAAAGTGCTGACGCAGAGATGTTTGGGTGTTAACTGTCCTCTTTACGTCTGTTTTATATACTACAATAAAGAGTTTGATAAAGTAAAACATGTAAAATTCATGGAAATTCTAAAAAATAAAAACCTCGAAGAAAGAGATTTAAGGCTAATAACAAACCTTTATTACAATCAGCAAGCAATAGTACAAATTGAAATTATAGAATTGAGATACATCTGAAGAAATGGAAATAAAGAGAAGAGTCAGGCAAGGCAGCATACTATCGCCTCTATTATTTAATGCTTATTGTGAAGAGGTAATTCGAGAAACTCTAGAAGATGAAACAGTCGGCATAAGAATAAATGGAGTCTTAGTTAACAACATCAGATATGCAGATGATACGGTAATAATAGCCGATAGTTTGCAAGACCTGGAAAGACTCATAAGTAAAAAATAATGTGTAGTAGGGAGTACGGACTCTCGCTCAATATTAAAAAGACGAAGTTTATGAAAATTTGTAAAAACAAACATAATACTAACGAAATCTTGATAGTAGAGGGCCAGCAGATCGAAAGAGTAAAAAAGTACACTTCACTTATAACAGAAAATAATGACTACACTGCAGAAATCAAAGTAAGAATCGAAAAAGCACGTTCTAATTTTATGAAAATGAAAAAGGTGGTATATGGCAAACATTTAACATTAGCTCTTAAAGTACGCCTAGCAGAATGTTATGTATACAGTGTACTATACTACAGAGTGGAATCATGGACGTTAAATCTAGACACAATGAGACGACTTAACGCCTTTGAAATGCGGATCTATAGAAGAATTATGAGGGTCTCCTGGGTAGATAGAGTTACGAACAATGAAGTAATGAGAAGAATAGGTAAAGAGAAGGAAGTTGAACTTACAATTAAAGAAAGAAAGCTACAGTATCTCGGACATGTGATGCGGGGCAAAAAGTATGGCATCCTGCGACTCATAATGCAAGGAAAGATAGATGGCAGAAGAATCATCGGAAGAAGACGAATTTCATGGCTTAAAAACCTGAGAGAATGGTTTGGGTGCAGCTCAAAACAACTATTTAGAGCTACTGCCTCAAAAATTAAAATAGCTATGATCATTGCCAACCTGAAGTGCCGGAGATGGCACCTGAAGAAGAAGAAGAAGGGAAATTAGAACTCTAAGGTTGATGTTATGGAAAATGTATGTATTTAAAATGTGATGTCAGTCAGATTTTACTGTGAAAAATAGTATATTTTGTTTTAACTAAAATTGATGGTCAGGCCATGGAATTGGGGTATTTAAATTGTACAAATGGCGTGCACCCGCACCGAGGTATAAGCGGGAACACAAAGTGTATTAATACTCATACGCATATGAAATGCATCTGGCGTATCATAAGGATCTTCACATTTTACTTGTCTTAAGTGAAATTTCTTTAATCTTGTCTCTCAGCTTCTTTTGGCTAACTTATGTTTCTTCCTACCCCCAAATGGCTATTAGGTTTTCGAGGGCAGACGGGTCATTATATTTCCTTCTACTACACACTATAGAAAGGTACCGAGAAACCATCTAGAGCCTAACTTTCCCAAGAAACAACATGGAAATGGCTGATAACAACAGCGGCTCCGAGTACACGCGCTCCTTAAATGGAGCAGGGATGCAGCTAGAAGCATGAATGCATTGTATTGAGAAAGAAAAAGAGGAATATGGAATGTTAGAAGCAGGTACGAAACTTATAGCTATAAAATTCATCCTTCTTCTTCTTAACATGCCATACACCAAAGTGCGTAGGCGACTATCTCATTACTAGAATTCTGTTCTTGGCGGCGTGACACAGCTCGCCTGTATTGTGTATTCCTGTCCATTCTTTAATATTCCTTAACCAGGATAATTGTTTGCGGCCGACTCCTCTCCTACCTTCGATCTTCCCTTGTAGGATTAACTGTGGTATTTCATATTTTGCTCCTCTCAATATGTGCCCAAGGTAACCAATCTTGCGTTTTTTAATTAATTCAAAGAGTTCTCTTTCCACGCCGGCTCTCTTAATGTAAAATTCATCCAATGTTTCGAAACTTACAGCCCTTCGAAACCAAGGTACTTTCGAAAGATCGACACAGGAAAGTGGAGGGGATAACTGTTTCAACTCCGTTTTTTTTTCGAGATCGGAATTTCAAATTGAAACATATAGGAAAAATTTACATCATCTCGGCTTCCATTGCACCTAGAAGCCTATTTTTTTTAATCTGGGGTAGCCCGTCGAAATATGAATAACTACATACTTTTCACTGGCAGAGAAATATGGAAAACCTCGGAAAAATTGACTCCATTTGAAATTCACCGTAAAAACATTAATTTGGCTTGAATAGTCTGTCGCAGTATTAATAATGATGACATAATTTTCAGCCCCCCGGAAATCTCTGAAATCTTTTTTCATTTTATATCAATGATGTAATACTTATATATTTTATAAAGTAAATTTAAGGTAATTATTAATAAATTCCAGGGGATTTTCAGATATTTCCCGGGGGGAGGGTGGTTGAAAATTATGTCAGCCAAATTAAAAAAAAGTCTTTATGGTGAATTTCAACTGGATTAAATTTTTCCGAGTTTTCCCGTGTTTCCCGGCCAGTAAAAACTATGTAGTTATTCATATTTCGACGAGCTACCCCAGATTAAAAAAAAGAGCTTTCTAGCTGCAATAGAAGCCGAGATAATGTAAATTTTTCCTACGTATTTCAATTTGAAGTTCCGATCTCGAAAAAAAAAAAAAACGGAGCTGAAACAGTTATCCCCTCCACTTTCCTATGTCGATCTTTTGAAAGTTCATTCGTTTCGAAGGGCTGTAAATTTCGAAAAATGTGATGAATTTTATAGCTATAAGTTTCAATATAAAGTTTAAATTTTCATTCAAAATTTGTGCAAATTGTACTTCTTAATGTTTATAAAGAATGAAGATATGATTTTTTAAAAAATAGTCCCTAACTTCATTCCTATTGGTCATAGGTTTTTTTTAAATGTGAGTTTTTTTCCAGCTTTCCAATGGTTGTACGTACAAGTCTGTAGCTTGAAAAATATAGAAGTTATTACAACTGTTTATAAGTAAAAAACATACCCCTTTTTCAAACGTTTATTTTGTAAATAATTTCGATGAAAACTCAATATGCATTTAACTTCTGAGATAGTTTAAGTCTTAAAGAATCCTATAAAATTTGCTAAATGTGCATAGCATCATTAATAGAGCAAGTTCAATAGTTTATATATTTAGCCTCAGGGATAAATAAATTAACTAACTTTTAAACTATTTGACCGATCGGGGGGAATTTAAAAGACATTTTATTTTTGTTAACCAAAAGATTAATAAAATTTATAAATTAGTGCAAAAAACTGCTTTTTTGCAAATATTTCCGTAAATTATTTATCAATTTTAATTTAAAAAACGAGAAAATATAGATATTCTTGATATAAAAAATGATATAAATATTGTTTATGTAAAATATACGGGAAAAAACTTATAGAGGGAAAATCAAATTGTGACCATAAATTATTGTTAAAAAAAACGCAAGGTAAAAATACGAGTACTTTTTCATCTATTCGACATCTAGTAACCCTCATCTATGTCTTAAAAGCTTCAGATATCTGCGAAAAATTTTTCGACCTTTTTTTTTAACTAGACTAAGCTAAAGACACTTAAATGTTACGAGGAACATTCCCGAATCATGATTTACAATGTATAAACTTTGTAAATCATGATTTGCGATTTATACAATGTATATGCTTTATAAATCATTATTTGAGAGTACTCCTTGTAACATTTAACGTGTCTTGGTTTGTTTATTTCTAGTGCATCTTGATTGTGATTTTATTATAGTAAAATGTTTATAATATATATAAATCCAACTTATGTGTTTTTTTAACTGTCAACAAATCTATTTGTAATACATAAATAATACGATACCGTTATTTATATATAAATAATTAATATACAGACAATATTTACGATTAATTACAATTTTTTGATTTTATTGCTGCAGAGTTAAAAATGTTTTCAATGGTGTAAACCTTATGGTGATGAAATAATAACCAATAGAGGGCGATACTTGTTCAGCTGCATGGAGGGAATACTAAGGGAAAAAATTAGTATCAGTACCTCCAAAATCTGGATCTTGTGGTGGAAACCATGAATTTATTTGTCTTGAAGTACGGCGATGACTTTTCAAATTATTTAAACTAAAACTTTCTTCTTTGGTGTTAATCCCAGTTGTAACTGATTCGGCAATTTTCCATGAAACAAGAATTGCATCTGAAAATATAACAACCATTCATTAATAATTTAATTTAGTTTTGTTTTTATTTTCAAAAATACATACACAATGATATAATGAATGAATACTATCAGCACAAGAATATCCATAAATTCATGTGGACTCAACAAGCTTTTTAAAATAAGTTTACCAGTTTCTATATCGAATTAGGTTAAATTTGAAATTAAACACTGTTTTTACTCCTTAATGATCAATACCTACAAACCTTTTAACTGTACATTGTTTCTTTGAGCAGTATTCGTTTTTACGAACGAACTAATAAAAATGAAACTCATTCAAAAGAAAATATGGGTAGGCTATTTTCGATCCCTATTTGCTAAAGGTGACCATAATGAACCACCCACACCAAAGGTAACGACAAACGAAGAAATAAATATTGAGGAGGAAGAGGTAAAGGAAGCATTAAGGAAATTAAAAAATAAAGAATCACCAGGAGAGGATAGAATACCGACCAGATTTAACCAAACCAAACAACTATTAAAACTAATCCAAAAAATGATAGAACAAAACAGAATTCTTCAAGAATCGAGATCAAGCATCCTAATACGTCTTTTCGAAAAGGGAGAAATATCGGACAGAAAACTAGAGCGGAATTAATTTATTTAACACAACACTAAAATTAACAACCAAAGTGATAACAAATGAACTGAATGAAATTATAACACTAGCAGAAGAACAACAAGGTTTTAGGTCGGGAAGATCATGCACCGACGCTATATTTATAATGAGGCAAGTGCAAGAGAAATCATTAGAATACAACAAACTGGCATATCTATGTTTCGTGAACCTTAAGATCGCATTTGACCGGTTTAAATTAAAGGACGTTATCTACTTATTGTACGCAAGAGAGATACCTCTAGGAATAATCAAAACGATCGAAAATATCTACCAAAACAACACAATAAAAATGATGAAAAGGATATCAATGTGAGTCCATAATACTAGTATATGGGAAATGAGTAAATACTCACAATCTTAAATTTAAGTCCGACAACGCGACTGTCGCGTTCAGTGAATATAGCCTCAGAGGCCACCAACGCGAGTCGCGCGGTCTTTGACTATATTATGAAAATAGATGAATGTTATCTCAGCGGATTTTTCACGAATTACAACAAATATCTGCTGGCTGCTTGGAAACACTGGCATATACTGGAGTTTGTGTTTGGTTTTCGAATTTTGATGTTAGACTTTATTCTGAGTACATGACAATGTATGAATGTTACCTCGGCAGATTTTTCACAAATTATAACAAATATCTTTTCTCCCATTGATCAATTGGATGATAAAATATAAAATCCTCAATTTCAGTGCTTACTTTTCAAATATTCATGCTAGACGTGCTCGAAAACGACAAAATTAGCTGTAATAAAAGGTTGTAAAGTAATAAAAGTAAAAGCATCGGTAAGCTTTGAAAAAATCACAAGATGTATTTAGATTATATTACATTTCCAATAATTTGTTGTATTATCATAATCCAATCCCATCGGTTTATTTTGCTATGCATTCAGTAATATTTTCTACGCCTTCGGTGTTGGATGTCTTTTGGTTTTACTGTGAGCCATTACACGTGTTTAGCTAAATACCTCAGTTTTAATTATTTTTAAAATGTGTGATGAATATTGCCAACCTTCGACTTCTAAACGATGTAGGTGGGAAACTTCGCTGCCAATCTCAGATGATGAATTATTACACATGTTAGAAGATTCACATGACGACAGTGACGCAAGTGATGAAGATTTATATTGTAATGAAGATGATCGGGCAGACGATCCTAATTTACCAGAAGAATCTGAAGATGATGATGGTGATGATGAGTCTCAAAATATTATTGAATTGTTTTCAGAGGTTCAACATCCTACAGTACTACCATTTACAGCAATACCAGGATTGAAAATTAATGTGGGTGGCAGAAATCCTAGTCAGGCAGGGCTGTGTCCTGTCTCCTACTTTGTTTAATTTGTATTCAGAGGAAATAATCCAGAAAGCACTAGAAGAACTAACTATGGGAATAAAAGTAAATGGCCGACCAAACAATAATATACGGTTTGCCGAAAGCACTATTTTATTAGCGGAATGTCTTGAGAATTTACAACAAATGGTTGACAGAGTGGTAGAAGTCAGTGAAGAAAATGGACTGTCCCTAAACACAAAAAAGACACAATTTATGGTAATTACAAAAACCCAACAGCGCCAAGAAAACATAACAATACATGGAGAACAAATTAAAAAAGTTGAAAAATATAAATATCTGGGTACAATAATTAACGAAAATAATGAGTCCACAGAAGAGATTAAGGCAAGAATAGGACAGGGAAGAAATTCTTTCAACAAACTGAAAAAAGTACTCTGCAGCAGGGACATTTCAATTTCTTTAAAGATAAGACTTCTGAGATGCTACGTGTTCTCAGTATTATTTTATGGGTTAGAGGCTTGGACTTTAAAGAAAGATGCTTCGGACAGATTGGAAGTCTTCGAGTTATGGGCCTACAGAAGGATATTAAGAATAAGTTGGGTGGATAGAGTCACGAACGTCGAGGTGTTGAGAAGAATGGGAAAAGATAAAGAGGTTTTAAATACAATTAAAGTCAGAAAATTGCAATATCTGGGACATGTCATGAGGGGCCAGCGTTATAACTTGTTGCAATTAATAATGCAAGGAAGAATACAGGGTAGAAGGAGTCGCGGAAGAGGACGCATCTCCTGGTTAAATAATTTGAGAGCTTGGTTTAACTGCACTTCTGCTGACCTCTTTAGAGCAGCGGCGTCGAAAGTGCGAATTGCCATGATGGTTGCCAACCTTCTTAGAGGAGATGGCACGTGAAGAAGAAGAAGAACGCATATGTGTCATATATGCATGTAAATTCTCAATATAATAGGAACAAACTACATAAAAGAAGGCTTTTTATAAAAGAATTGGCATATAAAAATGTTGAACTACCCGAGTGACAACAAACGTTCCACAAAAAATCCAAATAAATTTACATGCAGTAGCTGGAACAAGTGGAAATGCAAATGAAAGTCCAAAACGTTGAAGGTGTAAAGACTGCGGATGGGAAAAAGACAGAAAATCTCGTACAAGATGTCAAGCACGTAAGAAGTTTATTTGTCCTGATCATTCAAATATCTTTTGTAAAAGTTGCATACTTTTAATTGATTATAAAGTTTTATTATATTTTTTATTACAAAAAAACTGGCTTTAGTTTTGATACATCGATAACATGAAACTACAAAAGCTTCTACGAATTAATAAGAAAAAATTGGAATCTAATTCACAACAGGTATGAGTTTTATCCACTGGGTCCACCCGTACCCATAGACAAAGAATGTAACATTTACTTCGGAAGAGTAGGAAGGTTAAGATTGTGAGTATTGGCTTATTTCCCATATAATAGTACTTTGCATGAGTTGCCTTGTTATTGAGAAACCATCAAAGAAAGAGTTACTTAACTCTTAAAACCTTAACTGAGTTATACAGGTAAATAACTAAATTTACAGTTTGTCATTAAGTACTTACATATGAAAAACATGGTCCTAGAAATACACTTACTATTGTTACAACACAACATATACTAACAATTTATGACCACAAGGTAATACTTGGTTTACTTGTAAATTAGTATTTTATAGTTTCTAAATATTTAATTTATAACTAATGACCGTTTTTAAAAATCCTAATGAATCACTTTTAATGTATTTTTTTACCATTGACTGATTGTGTGAAGAGTAAATGGTATATAATATGTTTTTGACTAAAATACAAGAATTTTAAAAATTTAGCTGATTTAAACAGAGAAGACTAAACAAATCAACAAAGTAACAAATTATTCTTATAGTCCAGTAACTTAGGCGACAAATAGGACCTTAACTCCAAATTCTGTCGGATTTTCATTACTGTGGGGACATATATCTCCCAGCAGATTTTAAAAAATCAGCTACGATCTGTTTGTCCCTAAAGCCCATGTTGTTTGAACCATTATAAACGGTAAGTTGTTGCAGCTGATGATGAAGGGTAAAATCGAAGGAAAAAGAGGTCCTGGTAGACGACAAATATCCTAGCTGAGAAACATTCGCGACTGGACCTGGAACATCGCCTTTGCCGATGACGTAGATGCAGTAGCACAGTCAACATTAGAAATTAAGGATATTTTCTCGAGCTTTGAAGAAGCTGCTTTAAACATCGGTCTAAAAATAAATGAAGACAAAACAAAATACATGGTCGTCTCAAAAGAAGAACGACGGCGAATAAGGCAAAACATTACTATAAATGATCACAACTTCGAAGTGGTTAAAGAATTTAAATATCTAGGAGCAACAATCACAAATGACAACAAATTAGAGCGAGAAGTTGAAACTAGAATAATGGCAGGAAACAGATCTTTCTTTGCAATGCAACATCTAATGAAGTCAAAACTTCTTTCACGAGATACAAAAATCCGGATATATAAGACCATAATACGACCAGCAGTCGCGTGTGGAAGCGAAACATGGACGCTAACAAAAAGAGAAATAAATAAATTGCTGGTGTAGGAACGTAAAATTCTTCGAATTATATATGGCCCTTGCAGAGACAGCGTGACAAACGAATGGAGGGGCAGATACAATAACGAGCTAGAGTCTCTATTCGGAAAAGAAAATCTAGTCAGATATATAAAGGCCAATAGACTCAGATGGGCAGGGCATGTGATACGCAGTAACGACAATCGCCTTATAAATAATGTGTTCTGGGAAAGGCCAGAGGAAAGAAGGTATGTAGGGCGGCGTAGAAAAATGTGGAAAGATGCAATCAAAGAAGATCTAGAGAAAATGGGAGTGCGACAATGGGAATTACTGGCACAGGACCGACAAACATGGAAGGCAATAGTAAACGCGGCAAAGACTTACGAAGAGTTGTAGCGCCATTGATGATGATGATGATGACTGGACCTGGACCGGGTTAAACACACAGACACTCTTAAGAAAAGCAGAAGATAGAAACGAATTTGCAATGGTTATAGCCAACCTTCATTGGTGGAGATTGCACTAGAAAAAGAAGAAGAATTTAAACGATTCCCTATTTTTAGACATTCCTTACCCATTACCTAGTAGTATGCAACCTATATATCACGTCTGTAACCTATAAATTAATGCTAACTAAACACGTGCATCAACAACTCATAAATAATACAATTTTAGTAAAGAAAAAGTGACTGCTCTGTTTTTTTAACGGATTATATATAATTTGGTTGTCGATTAACACAGATATATATATATATATATATATATATATATATATATATATATATTGTTAATTTTTGATATTGTTTTTATCGATTTTAGCATAATTTCTAAACGGACTCTAGTGCCCCAGTAGTAGTTTATACCGGGTCGTATTTGTCCCATTAGTATTGTTTGGTTGCACACTTACTATGGCATCTAAACGTTTTCTAACACAAAAAGCTCTCAAATATTTCTGAAAATAAATCAAGCATTTCAAGGATAACTATTTTTTACAAATTAAAAGGAGTATGCGCTAGAAAACTTGGATACCCATCATTATTCGCTTATGAAGAGGAAATATGCTTCATATAATGCATTCATAGCCTTAGTGATGCTGGTTTTCCTGTTACTGGAATGAAATTGCGACAAATAATCAAGACTTATTTAAATCTCCAAGGAAAAAATAACTCGCTTTAAGGCGAGTAGGTATACTCACCTAATCCATACTCCAGGTATGGATTGGGTCAAATCATTTTTAAGTCGTCATAAGGACCTTACTGCAAAGATAGCCTAAAACATAAAAAGAAGTAGAGCAGCACTAATGACTGAATACATAAAAAATTGAAAGTGAAGCCACATGCTATTTTTAATTATGACGAGACTAGCTTAACAGATGATTCCGGACAAAAAAAATATTAGCTAATCGTGGGGTTAAATATCCTGAACTAATTTGTAACTCTCCAAAGACTAGTATTTCTCTTATGATGCGTGGAAATGCAGCTGGTAAGCTACTACAGTCTATCTACATTACAAACCGTTGCACGTCATCGGCGTCATAGCCCGTGACGTCACATGATACCAACACGAAATATTTAGGCGATAGGTGTGTTCTTTTTTAGAATCACTTTGCCGAGTACACTGGCATTACAGCCACTAGACATATTTTATTATATACGCGTAGAACTAATATTTAAAGATTTCTATTAATGTTAACTTAAAGAAATAGACAACAATATGTTTCATTTAAGTTGTATAAATGCATTATAAAGCGTTTTTATGAAGAACATTTGTTCGGAACACACTGTAACTGTAATCGAACGAAGGTGAAATTTTGGCATAAATTGGTAACACTTATTTGACAGTTGCGGTGTTGACACTTTTTGTACTTTATTATTTTAAATTATAAAGTGAATACCTCTTGTTTTATATTTTTACCTATTTAATAAAATCTGTTCTTTTTAGAACAAAATTAGTGTGTTTTATTTCAAAAATGTCACGTAAGAATTTAAATAGTCGTTGTAAAGAGTATAATAATAATTATGTGACCTATTTGATTTAAAATGGATTCAGGATTTGTTTATACTTTGGCAACTATGTCAACTTCGATCTCTGACGTAGATAATGACGTGCAACGGTTTGTAAATTAGATGGACTGTATCTCCTTATGTGGTGTACAAATCCAAACATTTGTGGGACACATGGACTGAAAAAGGCCTTCCTGGTACACGTTATGCAAATACAGCATCTGGTTGGTTCGAAACAGACATTTTTAAATTGGTTTAACACTATTATATTGCCCAGACTTAAAAAATTCAGGAAAAGAAGGTCGTTTTAGGAGATAATATTTGTCTTCTCATAATAATGTTGAAGCCTTGGATTTGTGTCGAAAACACATTCATTTTATATGTTTGCCTCCAAATAGCACCCACGTTACACAACCGTTAGATGTCGCATTATTTGCCCCAATGAAAAAGGCCTGGAGGGAAATTTTATCTGAATATAAGGACACTCATGTATTTGAGAAACAGCATTTTCCAACATTTTTACGGTCATTAATCGAAAAACTAAAAAATAATAGCGATGAGATAATAAAGTCGGGATTTTACTCGAAGAGATATTAAACTCTTGGAGCGGTTAAAAACAACTAAGCAATCTAATGTGATAACTGATAGTGATATAACAAATAATAACAATAAAGTTCCTCGGGTATGGAAAACACTTTAAATCGCTATTTAGAAGATAAAAGACAGTAAGCCATACAGTTCTAGTTCCAGCAGGACAAAGTATTGCCCATTCTGAAATTAGTTCAAAAGATCTAATTGAAGCATCTACTTCCACACCTCATCAAGCTGTTGAACCAGAAATAGTAGATGGTTCAGAGGACATTATTTTGGACGACCACTTTCCACTGGGCAGGGATTCATCAGATGATGAAATAACTAAGCTATAAGAGATGGAAGAAGAAAGCAAATTTAATGAAAAACTTGCCTCAGGTTCTCTTGGAACAAATATTGCTGAAAAAGTTAAAAAGTCTGAATTAGATGATGTTAAAAAAATATTGGTGAGAACGTTTTATTTTTCTATGAAGAATATGTTTACCTTGGGGTGATAACATGAATAGAACATGACGGAGCGATGATCAATGCCATGGCCAAATCATTAAAGTTTTGGAAATCTCCAGAAAGACGCGACGAAATATGGTATTCGTGGGGCAATGCAATTGGCGCCATAAACCTTCCCAACAAAATTTCCAGATGAATATTGAACTTTGTTCCAAAATGCGACAAATTGTGTTGGTATTAGTTTTAAACTTTTTTTTTACTATTGTCGTTATAATACAGTTTGTTCATTTAAAATATAGCAATGTTCTTTACTTTTATAAATTTAGGTAGACTCAAACAACTGAGCAGATGATTTTTTCTGAATTATGCAATATGTCTAAAAAATAGCTGTAACAAGAGCTATATTACAACCTGTTCAATAAATATTTATAATAAAAAGTTCAGATCTTCTTTCGAGTGACGTTATATCCACTTTAACAAAATAAAATTAAAAAAAAATGTTGCCAATTAACCCCGATTTACGTATTGTAAATTTGGATATGTGTAATAATCACACAAGAGTTCCTTTTTGTTTTATTGTAGTTCGCTATGACTCTTGTTCCCAATTTTAATAAAAACTTCTTGTTTCTTCTTTCTGTATTCCCAATTTGTGCATTGTTTCCCGTTAAAGTTTCGTTTTCGTGATTGAGTATTAAACCTTTCTTACGTCAACAAATAGTATGTGTATATTCTTGTTTTTTTTTGTTCTTTTTAAGTAATAGTTCTAATTTGTAACTGTGGTGTCTGCGTGTTCTTCTTTCTTCTTTAACAGCCTTCTTTCTTCAGTCTTCTTTCAATATTTTTGATGATATTACACTAATTTTATTATAGGTCTGGTATAATTATTTTGGGTTTGCTTTAGTAATTATTGATGTTATGTATGCTTGTATCCATTTCTTCGGGAGTTGTTTTCCATTTTAGAATAATACTTAGTGTAAATATATAAAAGCGTTAAAAAAATTATAAAAAACCTAATAAATAAATCTGTTATTTGGTGTAAACAAACGAATAATAATTTCAATATCATGTGCAAGTTCACCCATATAATAAACACCTTTATGTTATATTTTTGGTAAATCGTGTAAACAAAATTCGAGACCATAACACGCGATTCTTATGGGTAGAGATTTATAAAAGGCGAAAATCATATGATGACCTAGAAATGATAAATTCTTATTGAAACAAAATCCTGATAAAAACGAACGTGTAGTGAAAATCTACGACGTCGCCGACGTTTATAGACTTATGGTAACCATACACGTATCGACAATATTTATTGTAAAAGACTTCCATATTTTCTTACAATTTCCTATGTTACGTAAGGTCTTTCATTAAAAAAAATGTTTTGTTATTTGGATATTTATTTGGAATTAGTTGACAAATTTACAAAAAATATAAAATAATACAAGCCCAAGACAGTTCAAGATAGTGAAGAGACGCGAATACTGGGGGCGCAGTGGCAAAATTTGTAAAGGTGGGGACAGCTTGACAGTTACTTGAATGCAGTGTTATAACGTTGTGATATAAATATGGAAAAGGCGCAAAAACGATAAGTTCTAAATCATTAAGCGCAAAAAATAATTTACAATGTTAAAATTTACAACAAATGAAGCAGAAAATGGGCAATTATTAATAGATTTAATGAAAGTGTGTAACGGATAAAAACAATCTATAAAGTTTTAATTCATGTAGGTACTTTAAATTCCGTTTTCTATGAAATTTTAATTCACATATTTTAAATTCCATTTGATTCACACAGCAATAACTTTTATTCGATCCTGTATAAGATTTTAAAAACACGCAATACATATTGTCAAATGTTTATATTACCTTGAGTAGAGCGCTTCCTCTTGGAATTTCGTAAGTGGCAATAAATATTTATAGCTGTTTTTAAAACTTTCTTCCTTGATTGAACACGTCACCTCTTCTTAGAACTTTGGATACAGAGACCTCTCTTCTTACCGATGTAAAAATGGACCATTTAGAAAAGTACCTCGTTTCCTATTTATTTTGTTAACAGTTTAGTTTTAACCTGACATATTTTTTTACTTCAACAAAAAGTTAAATGGTTATAAATTATTAATTTTTGTTTAGTTTCCTTTTTTAAAGTTTGTAAAAATGGTAGTTTGTGTGAAATGTTAAATAATTTTAAAATTTTCATCCTTTCTTAGGTACTTTATGAAAATAGGTCAATATTATTCTTTAGATGCTGCCACAAAAATTTAAAATTAACTTAACTTATTACATTATACCTTGACAAAAATAGGTTAGAAAGTATTAATACAAAAAAAAGTACTTATACAATGTAGTTGTTTATTTTCATTTGATTAAAAATATAATCAAAGTACTTTGACATCATATACTGTTGTATTTCATTTTATCAATCAAAGATAGAATAAATTTTTTATTTTGTTATAGAACGCGGACACATAAATTTGCAACGCCCTCTACATCGATTTGTAAATATTTGTTATAAGTTAGTTTTAAGCAGTGGGTTTATCTATAATGAGTTTAACCCTGAAGGACTGAAAAACATTAGTACATACTTAAATGTGAATAGACAATTGTTTCCCGGTATTGGTAGATATTATATTTTAAAAGCCTTTGGTTTTGTTTCGCTGGAAAGGCCAAAGCCACCAGGTAGTTATTATATTTAGAAAGTATAAGATAAAACCGTTATCATTTTCAAAGAAAGTTGTTTAGAAGCGATGCTTGGGTTTTTCTGATGTAAAATAAGAGGAGGGATATAGGAATTGTCTGATTGGTTAGCGAGTTTGGAATGGGGATGAAAGAGAGTGAATGTTTTGAAAGTTTGTAGTAGAAAAGATTATTATGTAATGGTCATCCGAAAGAAGCAGTTGACGTTTTGTGTAGTCAGTTAAGAAGCAAGTGCCAGTGGTGTTAATAGTTACAAGTGGGTGGCTGAAATGTGGAACGAGAGATAGGTCAAAGTTGAGAAGTCGAATACCTCCTTGATTCTATAAAGTCCAAGTGAGTAAGTCACAAGAACTATAACTATTAAAATATTTGCGACAACAAGTAAAAAAAAATACTTGGGTTTCAGGAGATTGTTAGTATATGAAAGAGAGGAGAGAATTTTGGAGTTTGTTGAAAGAGTACTGGTAAAAGAGGCCTGCTCGTGTTTTGGAGAAAGAGTTGCTGGTATGCTGATAGTTTGATACTTAAAACGGAGAAGGCTTTGATTGGTAGCTTAACACAATCAACAAGTGGAGCTGTTTTGGTCGAAAGGAGACGTCGTCTTGTGTGAATTAAAAGGTCAGTCAATAATTTTTTGTGACAGAGATTTTTTGTATGTTCCAAATAAAAGACTCTATACCATCAGAAGATCAAAAATTATCGCTATTTTAAATTACCATAAATTTTATAAAAGCTTAAAAAAAATTAATTAAAGTTTTCTAATTTACATTGCAAATATCATAAAGTTTTTTTAACGTCAAAGGATAATTATTAATATTGCTTAATAAATTTAAAACGTTTCCTTTATAATATTCAGAATTTTATTTTTTTTTGAGTACAAAAACATATGAACAAAGGTTCCATTATTTCAAAATATTCATATTATTTCTTTTGATAATAAAAGTTATTTCTATTTGTTTATTTATGTTATTTCTATTTATTTTCTTTTTATCCCGATAAGGAACAACTAAGAGATATTGGAAGTTACGAAAAAATATAAGTATAACCTAAGCTGATTTTTTTTTTGTATAATAAAATGGCACCCTGAGATTTTTTTTTATGTATGATTTGCGACACTTAGATAATTAATTAAATAATTAATTAAAGTAATTAAATAAATAAAAAGTTAATATAAAAGAAAGAAAAAGCAGATCATAGTAATACATACAATGCTCGACGTTTCGGCACCCATTTTGGAGCCATTTTCAAGATGGATACGGTTCCGTTCGAGTTCGGGGCCTCAATCTGCCTACTAGTATTGTGTTCTGTATAAATACTCGTGACTCGACCCTTAGGAGTAGGCAGATTAAGACATCCGTGCCGTTTGACGGTTCTTTTATTTAAAAAACACCATTTTATTTTTTTTTTACGTTCTCTATAAGCTTTGGACCGTTCAGCACTAGTTTTTGGTGTAGCTTTTGGATTAAGATCTTTTGCATTATTGATGCTCTTATGAATTGCTTTTTTGCGTTCACTATAAGATTTAGAACGTTCAGCAACAGTTTTCGATGGTGGGCCTTTTGAATTACTATGCATAGATCATAGATTTTTCTAAATTCAAGATACTACGATATTTTCCTGTGATTGTGGTAATTATTGTGGATTTATAAAATTAAGTCTTTACAAACAAAGTAGGTGTATTTCATTTGATTATCTTTATAAATCAAAAATCGAAAATATCAAATTCGATATTATTTATTTATGTAATTAAATTATATAATGTACCTGTCAAAGCAATGCATATTATTTTGTACAATCTTTACATTAATATTTGCAATATTGATTTGTTTTTTACGTTTTCTATAAGCTTTAGAACATTCGATGTTTTCTATATCCCAGATATACCCCAGATATAGCGACATCTGAGAATAAATCTCCAAAGTAGAAATGCGAAGATTTCTTTGACGAAACCAAAATTCAGATTTTGCTTTAGGTAATCTGTACCTTCTATAAATTGCAAGGTAAAACAGACGATGATAAAGGTGTAAGAGAGATATGGGGTATCTAAAAGTTGCATTACTCAACATATCTCCTCAACTAAGCAAACATCCTTGATGAACTGGTTTCTTGTACTCATAAACAGTAAACCGAAATAAAAGAAAATACAGTTAAGATTTGATTTCACGAATAGTGCCTCTGTATATTCACTATATTGGCTTATACGTATTTCATCCCACCAGGATTCCTCAGAGCGACTGATATAGAAGCTCTAAAAGTGAAATCAAATATTTTCCGTCAAAAGAAACAACAATAAAATGGCTTCAATATGGACGCTATAACGAAATCTCAGAATAAATCACCAAAGTAGAAATGCGAAGATTTCTTTGACGAAACCAAAATTCAGATTTTTGCTTTAATCTGTGCCTTCTATAAATTGCAAGGCAAGACTTTGAATATAGTTTTATAAAGATTCCCGAAAATATTAGTAAATATATTTTGTCATGTTCTCTTGTGTGCTTTTTAAACTATCTCTGTGGCCACATTAGTAACTGGACGGAATTCCTAGATGCGTTTCACAGTATAAACTTCTAATATTTTCTATCTTTTGATTTTTCTAATATTTTGTCATATATCATAATATTAATCTGTCGATAAATATATTTAGAAATAATAATATTTGACACGATCTCATTTAAAAAATGAGCCTGGCACATGATTACTTCCACTAAAACAAATATTTTAAAACGATTTGATAGATATTTTTAATGATTTCCTTTTCACGTTATGGCATCCAAAACCAATACATTCACTAAAGGTAGCCACACATGTATAGTTTTTTCTTTTAGGTGCTTTTTTTGGTAGGACAGTTAATGCTCTTAATTAATTGTATAGTTGTGGTAAGAACGCTAAAATTTGTAAGTTTTGAAGTTCTGCTTTAAAAATATTTATTTTTTAGTTACTATCCGTTGCAAGATAATTCGGATGGAATTTCCCATATTCAGAGACTAGTTCAATATTAATCACAAAATGAATGTACTCCCTCAATGCTGTAACGAATAGTTACCAATACATTAGGTTCAATTTTAAATTATATCGAAAGTTTAAAGGTTACTTTACTAAATGATACAAAGTAGGTGTAGCCAGGTACGTACTTCAATTTTGAGTTGTTAACGATTGATAAATAAAATTTTAAGCATAATTTCGTGTAAACTTCATTCACAATAATTATAAGAACTGATTTTTTAAAAGTATCCCGCTGATAAAGTCGAGGTCATAAAGGGATTTGCCTCTTCAGGTAAATAGTAAAAAGGGTCGGCTTAACGAATTTTATATTTTATTTGTTATTTACATTACATATTTAATTTAAATAAATATCTAGATAATTAAGGGAAAAAATACATAAACTGATGGAGTATTAGAATTAATTAACCCTTAACTGGTATGGTGATTTAAAATTACACTTAAAGTATGGCGGGGTCAGATTTGACCCTGTGCCTTTTTTTGCATGCAGCAAATAGAAAACAGAAAAATTTTCATTCAGATCGAATATAAATCCTTTTTATTATAAATAATAATGTTTACATATACTTTTTAATAATATCTGGCCTACTTCTGGCTAAACTTATAAAAATTAACATGGCTTTTCTTATCTGTAAAAAAAAATAGAGAAAAAATTAAAAATAATTTTAAACGGAATTGTTTTAATCAAAACAAACCTAAACCTAGGGAAAAATACTTAAAAACATGAAAAAACATAATAAACAAAAATTCTGACAACTACATTTTGCGCAGTATTTTATTGTTCGGAGCAATTTGTACACATGTTGGACGTTTTGCAATGGTCTTTGCAAATATGCCTGCTACACTCGTCACATACAATTGGATGTTTGTTGTCACTGTAAGGGCATAAGAAGCATCTGGCACGCTTAGGTTGTCGACGTTGAGGGTTATCTATGCTTCGTGGGGCCTCATCTGGGATATTGCTGATTCGCCTTATGGTTACCTTCAATTCCCGAGGAATGTTTTTCATTTGACTTCTTCGAACTAAGTGTTCGTTGATCATTTCTCTCCCTAAATCAATAAGGAAACGGTTACGAACCATCTCATTATTTGGATTAGCAGCATTATAAATTATGCCTGCATTTGCGGCGGAGATGTCCATCATTCGGTACCACAAAGTTAGAGGCCAACGCCGAGTACGTCTTCCTACTTTGTAATTGGCACAAATTTGGTCCAGTACATCAACGCCAACTTTCGTTAGGTTATAAAAGGAGATGATGTCTGGTAATTTCTTTGCTCCTTCTTCGACCATGTTATTATGGTGCATTGTAGACATCATGCAAACTGAGCGATTTCTTTTTGGAACGTATGACGCAATTGTTATATCCTTAGTAAATCCAAAAAGCGAGGAAAGTGGTTCACGTTGCTTACTAGCTAGGAACTCTTTAGGTAACTCCCTTTTATTCCGTCTAATAGTACCTACGTATGTCAAGTTTTGGCGTTGCAATTCTTCAACCAGCTCTAGTGACGTGAACCAATTGTCCCCTGTAATATTACGGTTCGAATTTGCTATTGGTTCAATCAAAGTTAGCACAGTTTGGGTTGGAATAGATAGCTTCTTTGGATTTGCCCTATTTTCATCTTTGCCCGTATATACAAAAGCATTGATCAAATAATGTGTACGAGCGTCACACAAACACAATATTTTTAGTCCGTATTTCACAGGCTTGCTTTTTATAAACATACGGAACCTACACTTTCCCCGAAATCCAACCAACATTTCGTCCACGGTTACGTATTCCCCACAAGAATAGTTTATCTTACAGTTTCCAATAAATCTGTAAAACAAATTTGAAATTGCAGCAAGTTTATCTCCGTCTTCAATACGTTGTCGTCTAGTGGCTGGATTGTCAAATCTTAAGGCTGTTAGCAGGAAACTGAATCTCTTTAGAGTCATTGTTGCACGAAAAATGTCACGACCTGTTCCATCTGTTGCAAAAAGCGAATTTATGTCCTCGTGACTCGACTTGAACACTCCAGCTAGATAGAGAAGACCGAGAAATGCTCGCATTTCTACTTCATCGACATGATTAATAAACTGACATGACAAGGCCTGATCGCCATAGGTTGCCTGCAGTTCAGTTATTTTCTCATTCGTTCTTGCGATAACTTCATTTATAATGTATCCATCGAGAAAAAAACTGAGCGCCTGCAAGGGTGTAGTTGGCTTATTGGTCCGACATGGTCCCGAAAGGCCAGGAATATGCGACACTATGTTGGTGACGCGAGTACGGCTAGACGCAGGTGGCGTTTTCGCCCACTTTTTTCTATTTTTTCCGTAGAAATAGCCACTTTCATCCCCAACAATTTCACTTTCAACAGATAAGCTAACTTCTTCGACAGAGTGCCTATCACTGCCATCAACAGCTTCATCTTCACTCTCACTATCAGCATTGTAGTCACTATCCGTATCGTGATCACTAACAATCGTCTCTGCATCGGAAAGGTCGTTGTCGGTATCCCATAAAGTTTCAGCAATATGTTCAATTTCCTTTTGTGTCAAAGGCGCCCTTTTGTCACGCACGTTCGACATATTATACTTCGATCACAACTCTAAATTGAAAGAACAAACAAAATTGTATTTTTTTCTGGAAAAATAACAGTATTGTGCTTCTTACCCGAAAACGAGAAATTATCCTTTAACGGTATGGCAGGGTCAAATCTGACCCAATTCACAATATTCACGTGGAGCCACTAATTGCTTGCGGGCGACTGATAGCGGAACTGAAGCAGTTGCACGCCTTGAAAGAATACCTCAAATGGTATGTTGCCATATCGCCTAGTTTTTCCGAAAATTACAAAAGAATTTCCAATAGGGTCAAATTTGACCCTGCCATACCAGTTAAGGGTTAATTATTATATTTTCTGTGTCGATTCTTTATTAAATATATCCAAATTTTGAAAGTAATAAACAATTTTTGTTTTATTAAACAAATTGCAAGTGAAATAATAAAATAGTGAAGTGAAAATTAAACTGAATTAATGTAGGTATATACATATAGCTAAATATGATTATATTTTATACTTCATGTAAGGGAAGAAGTTTTTCAATTGTTAGTAAGGTATAAAGTATGTCTGAAAAAGTTGGAAACAAAAGGGAAATTTCTTTATTATTAATTTCATGAAAAAAACTATTCTTCATAAACATTTCTGCATCGAATAGAAATCAATAATCAATAATCAAATTTATAAAATTTTAAGTGGTATACAGCGAAAATCAAAAATATTGATTTATGCTTAAAAGTGAAGTGCTTTTAAATTTAGGTGCAGCATAAAATGTTATTTTAATTTGGTTGTAGGAATTAAAAATTATTTTTAAATTTAGATTCATGCCCTTTTAATGATGTATCAGTAGGTGCATTAATTTTTAATTTTATTTCTAATTTACCTTATTCGATATACAAAATCAACAAATGCAAAAGTATTTTTTTATTTACTTTTTACTTTAAATGTATTATTTAATTATTAGAAGGCCATGAATCTAAACTTGGACATAATTTTTAATACCTACATTTTAAAATTACATTTTCCTGCATATCTAAACTTAAAATCACTTTCCTCTTCAGTATTAATTAATAACTAGGGGACCAACTCGACATCGAGTTTTTTAAATGAAATTTTTATTTTGCGAGAAAAATATACAATATATAAAATGACCGGAAGTAAAAATATTTTTATCAATAACTCAAAAACTATAAATGATAATTTCGTGAACTTACATTTTTGAACTCTACGTTGAATTCTCTATTGATTTGACTAATAAAAACGAAACCGGAAGTCGACCTCAAAACCAGAATGCAATTTTTAGTTCATCAAATGTCGACATGGATATCATTTAGCAGTTAATTTTGCATGCTGATCACGAGTCCGGTGTCAGATTTGCTCTATCTTGACGTTTTATGCGCGTTTCGGGTCACTTCCGGTATCGGATCGCAACCGGAAGTACATATTTAGATTCGTCTCGACGAGACCTTTCGATCCATATATACATTGTGGGGTCTAAAACTTAAAAGTAAATTTTAACTTCCGGTCATCTCAAAACCGGAAGTGAACTTTTGTACCAAAAGTATATCTTGACAATCTCATACGTAATACTAATAATATTCCGAAAAATATTTTAATTATCTAATATGGTTTTTGAGTAAAGTGGTGGACAAGAAAAGGGCTTAGCGTTTTAGTATATAAGATTTTGATTTTCCCTATCTACTACTTAATATTTTATAAGATTATCGATTAATGAGTTCTATGTGATGCATAAACTTTAATGAAGAATAATTTTTTTCGTGAAATTATTAATAAAGAAATTTCCCATTTTTTGCCAACTTTTTCAGATATGAAACGGAAAACTTAAACATAACAAGTCAACATGAATAAATATGAACCTTTTAAAACGAGTAAATCGGTACACACCGAAGGGACCTCAGACGTTCAGATACAATTAGCGTCTCTTTGTAAAGACAATGAAGTCGACTTTACTAAAGTAACAAGACATTTACTTAACACAGACACTATACATTACTCCCATGAGTTAGTGATAAGTTATAGTCTAAAAAAATCAATATGAAATTGACTGGCCAGTGTGAAAACCAATGCCAATAAAACACAAAACACACACAAAACATTTTTTTTTAGATTGTAGATTTAATTAAGACCGAATGTAATATTATTATAGCAGATAATTGGAAAAAATGTATAGAGCATGTCAAAAAACTAGAAGAAACATAATTATAGTTCCAAAACATTATAAGTAGAGTAGTTATAGATTTAAACGATAGCGATGATAGCAATACCGATTTAAATATAGACGATAGTTAAGTTTAAAATAATTTTTTTTTGGATTTTTTCGTTATGTTAAATATATATTTTAATATAAAAGTATTGCTTATATGTATGTTTCTTTTACTTTGTGGGATTGCCGTAATTTTAATAAAATGTATCAGTATATAAGTCCGACCCTGTATGCAACTATACCTAGAAAATTAAATCCGAAATATCTTGCAACGGCAGTACGTATACACCGTTAAAATAGGACATATCGTATGTGCAAAAATTAATTTTGACCATTTTTTATTTATATTTCACCTTATAGGGACCCACCTTCTCACTGCCTGCTTGCATTGATACAAATTAATTCACAATTTTTTAAAGAAAATTAAAACTTTAAACGGGTATAACTTTAAGACAAATAAATAAAAAGTAATTTAACAAATTTTGATTGGAACTTTATAAACTAAGCTTTAAAATTAGCTATACACAAGCGCTACACAAATTATCTAGCTCTTTTAATTTACGAGCTAAAGCCCTATAAACAATTAAATTGTTTATACCAATTTTTTGACCAGTCGGTTCCAAATCCACTCTCGAAATTTGTAATCAGCAGTCAAACATATATAATAAAAAACTTAGAGGATCCATCAGAATTGAAAAGGCCACGATGGCCCGGGTACACGTAAACTCATCACCAATTATCATAAATACCCTCGTACATAGTACAAACTCATCACCGCCATAAAAGTAAGGATTTTCAAATAGACCCCGAGAGATTGGTAAACTCATCACTGGCCTACCTGCACCCTGTGGCAGGTATAGACCATAAACCCCTTGCAAACCGCTAAGATTGGGTAATTTGGACAGAATAAATCTAAAATAGATGTAAAAATTTATTAAAATCCTTTATAAAAGGTATATAATACATAAAACAATACAATATACAATAAAGGTATATAATATTATATACCTTCTATAAAGGATTTTAATAAATTTTTGTGATACATGGTATAAAGACAGCTACAGGAACTTAGTTTCCTTGCGGAGATTAAAATAGATGTATTAAATGCAAATGCAATTCATTGGTTTTTATTTGGGAATTCCTCAAAATTCTATTGATATACCTATATATACCTAAAACTATACGCCTAGAAAAATTTCTCTTTATTTGCCATTGTTCCTTTAACATGGATAGTGAGCTGCTCATTACGTTTTGAGCCAACGCGGACGAAAAATGATAGATATCAATAATTTAAAATTAATTCAAAATTAATATTTACAAATCTGTTGTATATAAGTACAAACCAAAGTATGTATATAAAATATGTATGTTACTTATGCATTATCCATTTCAGAAAAGTACGGTAATAATAAGTGTGAATCGGTGTAATATTGAAGATGGTGTTTTATTAAAAACTACCGAAATCATGCGACATGCAACATTTCGTATAGCCCTGCATATTTAGAAGTTTAAATCTAAACACAAATGTATGTCAATAATGTTCTTTAAAGTTTGTTAAGAAATACTCTATTTCTCTTGCTAGATATTTTTAATAAAAATTCGAAGTGCCAGGATTGAAAAATCATTAAGTATAAATAATTAATTTCTGTGTAAAATTGCAATTGTACTTTTATAATAAGTTTTACAATACCAGCTGAAGATCCAAATATTTTTTTGACTTAACCATAAATGGATCATTTTTTATAATTCAATCAAGTAGTTTTTCACATGAAATATGTATCCAACAGCTCTTGTATTAGGAGGAATATGAGCAACGATCGTTTTCCTTTTATGCCACCTGTACATAAGACAATGGAGAAGCGCATCAAGCAATCCGACACATGAATCTAAAGACGAACCCCGATGAATGTTTTGTGTTGGATAACGATTCGCAACAATGTATTATTTTTGCCATTCTTGAGAATTTACGATACTGACGAAAGCAGGGACATATTACTTGGATGGTACATTTCAATACGTTCCAAAATTTTTCTTACAATTATTTACGATCCATAGCTTATTAAATGGGCAATACTCAATTAATTCGTTGCTTCAAAGAAGTTGGTGTCATTTTAAGTCCATTAAGCTTTGTGGCTGATTTCGTAATTGCCGTTCGACGTCTGTGAACCGAATTGGGTGTTTATTTCACTTGGCACAAAGTTGGTTTCGCAAAATCCAAAAACTTGGTTCTGTAATCACTTACAAGAGGGGAGATTACAGCGGCAAGTGGCTGCACCACTTATTTGGTTGGCCATTTTTGGACCCAGAACGAGTTGGCGATTCTTTTGTCAACGACTTCATGCGGATGTCCCTAATTTGTCTTCATTTAGGAAAATGGCCGATTATATGTTAGAGAACTACGTAAGTAATGAGTCTCTATTCCTTCTAACTGTTTGGGTATCCCATTCTAGCCATATACATTTCACCACAAATCCATGCGAATCCTTTCATTCCCATTGTTCCAACCATTTTTAACATTCTCATCCCAATATCCCCACTTTTGTATATACGCTTCTACAGTAGTGTACATAAAACTGCAAAGTTTACATTTACCTGTCCTGTTTTCACAGGACAATGTTTCTTAGGCTTTAACCGTTTATAAAAGCCAGGAGACTGTAAAGCATTTTGATTCCTTCTGTCATAATAAATAGATTTCTAATTAGTTAGTTAGATTTCTAATTAGTTAGTTAGATTTCTAATTAGTTAGTTAGATTTCTAATTAGTTGAGAACTATTTCCGATATATACGGAAACAGCACACCGTAAAAAAATCGATATTAATATCTATTTTAAAGTAATGTGCTCAAAATAATTTCTGAATTTAATAAATTACCACATAAACGAGAAGTGTAACAGGTAACTGGCAATCTTCCGCATTAGAAACCAGCGCTATGGGGCAAAAATACTGGTGATCAGTTTACCTATCTGCGGTGATGAGTTTACCTATCTCCAAAGGATGCCGGTGATCAGTTTACTATATCTCGGAGGGTCTAATAATTTTATGGGGGGCTATAAAGTAATGAGTTCGTAAACGTCCGATGGCCCTTAGCTGGCCCATAGACTAATTGTTCTAGTTCTATACTTACTTCGAATAAAATATGTTTTATTCGGAAATTCCCTATGCGATTCAAGTGGAATACACTTATGTTTATTAAAGAATATATATTTTATTTGCCATAATTTATTATAATTACTAACACTAAGCTTTTAAATGATAATTAACATTAAAAGCGTACATTTTATTATAATTAACATAATTTATTTTTAGATAAATAACTCAGTAAAGTTATCGAAAATTTTTTAATATACTATCAATAATTTAGAAATCTTGAAATGTCTATATCATAAATAAATTAACTATTTTTTTTTAATAAATATCACATTATTACACTAATTTAAGCAAAAATATCTAGAAGGTCAATGGGATAAAATTGTTATGCAATAAATATAAATATAATCAGTCCTGAATGTTATTCATTTATGCAGTTTAAGCCTTACAATGGTTGGCATGTTCCTCCTCTTCGAAGTTGTACATCTGAAATAAAGTAAACAGTATTAAGCAACATTTTCAGGATAAGTTTAACAGGGCTTTTATATCTATGCTCATTTTAGCACGATGATCGCTTATGCCTTCGACATAAGATCGCACAAATTACTTTCATTCAAGAGACGGAATTCAAACTAAAAAGAAGCAAAAGAACTAAATGATGGACACAACTTTTTATGATCAATTAGTAAAGATACTAGATGACTTGAGTTTGGAACTAGAACTGATGCTGTAGATGATATGCGGAAACTAGTAATAGTACTAGATATGGTTAACATTTTTTTGGGCCAATGCTGATTGATACTGACTAATACTTAATGGATGACTCCGGGCAGAACTTTATAGATAAATATACTCGGAATTAGGGATGCTTTATAAAGGCAAAGAGAAAAATGATGAAGAATGCTTTTGCAAGATTCTCAAAAGTTACTTTTTTTTTAATTAATTGGTTTAAGCAGTAACTGATTCGGTTTATGAATTAACTTTTTTTAAGTTCTATAATAAGTTGAGATACAGGTAATAGTAGCTGTATATACTACCTATTCTTTTACCACTCTGTTAATTTTTTATTTTTTCAGAGATGTCAGTGATAATCGGATTATGTGAACAAATTCAAATGAAACAGACTTACACCACACAATTGTTCAAAGCATCAGTCGAACGTAAAAGGTAATTTACCTCTTCCGTTGGTATTTTTATTTCAATCAATTATTACAGTCGAAAAATGATTAACTAAAACTTCCTGCATATTGTGGTTCAGCATTTTGTGGTTGGGTTAGGTTAATGATTATACTTCATATAAATATCTTACAAAATTATTAATAAGATAAACCGAATCTTTTTTAATTTAAAACGGAAGTAAAATTTGGTTAGGAATTGCATCATTGATTGATTTGCAACAGCTAGTTAGTTATTTACGAATTGAATGGAAACTGAACGAAAAATATTATTTTTTAATATAGTTTATTATTTACCAATTAATGATCCAATGCCCACTATTAGTTTTTGTTAATATTAATGATAGTAAGTTGACTAATTTATTTTTTTTCTAACAGAGGTATTCAGATGAACGTGTCACCGAAGGTAAGCAACGTAATCAAGAAATCAAGGAGAAAGAAATCTACACTTCATTTCCAGCATTAAGAACAGATAAAAATTGCTTTTTCGACAAAATAAAATTTAGATACATTTCACATTTTAGCACAGAAGATTTTAGATTGATCCAAAACCCCACAGCGAAGTGAGGTTTATTGGGGAAAGGAAACCACCTCAGCTATTATGTAAAACACACTCCAATAGCAGAAAAACGCAGGAACCTGGATATAGCTGTAAGAAACCTACAGACGACAGTGGATAGAGTAGAAAAATGGAGTAGACTGGGAAAGTTAATTTAAAAAAAGAGGAGATACCCCAGAAGATCAGCTAACAGTGCAAATACTTGGGAGTCACAATGGATTAAGGTTTAATGTTCAGGCCATAGGAGGATTCACGAGAAGAAGAAGTTAGCAATGAAAACCAAATTAAGATTGATTCCTTTTTAGAGTTTTTAGCAATAAAAAAATACGAACAAAAGCCTCGAAAAGAAGAGGCCCGCACACTCGAGCGCCGAGTCACCGAACTGGGCCAAGCTTAGGGCGGGGACTCGGCGTCTTGAAAGCAAGAGCAAACGAACGATAAGTTAGTTTAGGACGATAGTGGGACTATAGCGCCTCACACTGTCCCGCATTATTCAGTTAAAATTTCATATGAGGAACTTTGTATCCAGGACCTCCATATGTCAAATAATTTGATGAAAAGTAGCTTTCATACTGCATAGTGCATAGCGTTCTAGGGGGGTGGAGGATAGCCTTGGAATCATTGGGGTTCGGAGGAGTGGTCTCTGATTTACTCGGACCAATTCTCCTTACCCCCATGAATTACATGTCCGAATAACCATATGAGTATACAAGTCACCACAGGTTGGGTTTATTTCTATTGCTTGCTTGCTTGTACTTGAGAAAAGGGGCAAAAAATCTTGAAAAGAGACATTATTGTTTTTGTTTTTGATATTCTCGCCAAATTTTATCCGTGGTGTTTTTATATTTGTCCGGTTAAAAAAAACTTAATCCATACTGTCTAGAAATGAGATTTGTCAGAGAGACGATGCGATTCACCTGCTATTCAAAATCATCACGGACGAAATAAGACAATTGTGTAAAATTACAAGAAGTATAGATATAAAATGTAAGAAAAGAAATTAAAATTTTATGCTACGCAGACGAAGCATTCTGGTAGTGGTCAACAAAAACGATCAGTAACAAATATATCAATGTATTAAAACCACCAAATCTTTTGGCGGCTATAAACAAAAAATATTTGACAAGATCAGGGATACGTCCGAAATATAAAAATAAAAATACGAATAAAACATGCCAGGAACATCTACAATAAGTAATCTTAGATATCCCAGAGTCGCATTTAGGTCAATTGACGCCCTAGGCAATTCTTTAGTAGCCGCCTTTCAAACATGTACCATTTTTGCGAAAAACAAATTGCAAGCAGAATTTTTTATTTAAAGAAGAATACATTAAAAATGGATTTAAACTACGATGTTTATATACATATAACAGAAAAAATTGTCATTCCAGTTCGATTACATCAGAGATTTCTTCCTTGATTTTTCTTTGACAAAATCATCTATAATGTCGTCATAATTTATCGCCTCTCTTCCGCCACTTTCTATGGAAAAAATCGAAACATTTTTAAGACGTCATTACGTCATAACTGATCGGAAATCACTTTTATTTTCTAAAATGACCTTCCAGCGGACACGTTGGCCACTGGAATGCACAAATAAATGCGCAAAACAATGTCAAAATTAGGGAAAATATCTTTCAATCCACTCTTCTTTAAATATTTAGATATGTTAATTGGTAATTTTATTGTGGTGTCCAAATGACACTTTAAGTGAATGCATTCATGTATAAATGATGTATCCAGGCCGTCTTTATAAATTTGTATCAGATTTTCAGCTTCTTTAAGAATTTCTTCATTATTTAATTTTGGCAAATCTGTTAATACACGAAAACGTTAATAAATAAGTTGATAAGATTCCAGACGTCTATTCAGGTCTATTATCAGAGTGTCTCTTATAATATAGAATGTGCGGATTTTCATCTCATTACTAACTGAAAAGTTTAGTTCATCATTGGCTCCCTCGTCAAATTGAATTTCTCTTTTTTTCTTTCTTATTTCTTTATATGTTTTATTTGGGCATAATTTTTTGGCTTCCTCTTCATAAATGGCAAAATTATTTCTTATTGAGGTAAAGTAATTTAAGAGAGCTTCATACTCTTTAACAGAACCCATATCCATTCACTCCACTCACTCACCCAGATCCACTCTTTTAAATAAATAATGGTGATGTGTTAATAACACTCTCTAAAATATGTTGCAAAATGACAGCTAATAGAGCCATTTCAAAAGTGTCCATTTTTTCAAATATAGAAATTGCTTGATTATTCACAGCTGCAGTTTGATATTCGTAGTTATTAAAAAGCTCATTTTTTATTTCGCTGAAACCAGTGTAAAACGCTTTTGTTGCGTCCGCCCTTGCGGACCACCTAGTTTCACTAAGAGATTTCACAACAGGTGATTTTAAGTTGTCAGTCAAAAATTTCCATCTATATGTGGAAGCCGAGAAAAATGTATGCAATTCTTGTAAAAAAATGAAAAAGGAAGTGGAGTTCAGACAGGATTCTGTTGCCAAAGATCCTACCAAATTGAGAAAATGTCCAGAGCAAGGTACGTATTCAGCAAGTTTATTTGTAATCTTTTCTTGGTACTTCCAAGTTTCAGTATAAATCAAACCAAATCAAGTCTTTAGTTTCTGCTTAATGTGCAAAATACATTTACATTGAAGTGCTTAATGACTAGCCGCCTTTACGGTGCTACCGGCTGCCCAATAGGGGAGGGTGTTCCACAGCGAAACATGTTCCACACTGAAACAAAGAGATTTTAACATTCAAATACCGCGCCAAATCAACGCAACCTTCGCTTCAGAGAAGTTCCCGCCGTCCTCTACTTGTTATCTTAACCTCAGTGTGTGTAAATCCGCCGTTCTGTTGCGACGAAAAAAATATTGTTTTTCTGGTTCCAAGTAAATTTTAAGTTGATATATTTTCAACCCGGTAAGTCTCCAATTATTTAATTTAATATTTGCTAAGAACGTTGCGGGGTAAGGTACATAATTGATTGATGATTTCTGAAATTTGCGGCATTTTGAATGTTTTAGGTTAGGTTGTTAAGTTAATTGTTGGGAAAAGTGCTTAATGGTCCAGATTGAAACAAGTCCATGTGGGGCACAGTGAAACATGTTTCATTGTACCCCATGACACATGCAACAATGTTTTAATTATTTATTTTTTAGTTGTCATCCAAGTTTAAGATGGCTCGTAACCGTAAGCGCAAAACAAACATTGGCAGTTTCAGTCAAGAGCAGATGAAAGCAGCTGTGCGTCTCGTTGTTCAAGAAAATCTGCCTATAAGACGAGCGGCCGAATTACAAGGTGTTGCCTATGTTACTTTGTTTAGGTAAGAAATCAGATGCATTTAAGTAACTTTTTCTGTTGTATGATGCACTATTTTTCATTTCTAAAAATAGTTTTTCTTTTATTTTAGGTATGTATGCAAAGTTAAAGCGAACCCCGATTCAGACACTGTTTTTCGTCCCAAATATGATGTGAGGTTAATTTTTACACATGATGAAGAGAAAACCTTATTTGACTATATTTTGACCTCTGCAAAGATGTGCTATGGACTTACTCCACTGGAATGCCGCAAGCTTGCGTTTGAGTCAGCAATAAGAAACAATAAGGAAATCCCTAATAATTGGAAAGAACAAAAAATGGCAGGTAGAGAGTGGTATTTTGGCTTCAGGAAAAGGCATCCAGAATTAAGTTGTCGAAAATCAAAAGCTTGTAGTTTATCCCGTTCTACTGCGTTTAACAGGCACAATGTTTCAACTTTTTTCAAAAATCTTGAAACAGTTCTTAAGTGTGAGTCTCGTTTTAGTGATGGCAGTAGAGTCTTTAATTTAGACGAAACTGGAACCACCACAGTTCATGCTCCTCCTAAAATTCTTGCCAAAAAAGGTATGAAACAGGTCTCTCAATGTACTACTGGGGATAGAGGGGTTCTTGTAACGACATGCAGTATCATTTGTGCTGGTGGTTATGCCTTACCTCCGGCCATGGTATTTCCCAGAGTTCATTTCAAGGAAATGATGATACAAGATGCTCCAGCTGGTACGTTGGGATTGGCTGCTTCTTCTGGATGGATGAACAGGGAATTATTTCCGCAAGTAATGGAACATTTTATAAAATATTCTTCTAGTTCTTGTAACAACCCCAGCCTTCTCATCATGGATAATCACGAGAGCCATTTGTCAATGAAAACCTTGGATCTTGCAAAGTCGAATGGGGTCACAATATTGACACTACCTCCACACTGCTCAAACAAAATGCAGCCCTTAGATGTAGCAGTATTTTCATCGTTTAAGGCGCATTATAACAATGCCATGCAAGGTTGGCTTCTTAATAACCCTGGTATTCCAGTAAATATTTTTAATGTCGAAAGTTTTATTAAAGTTGCGCATGAAAGATCAATGACACCTACGAACATCAGGTCAGGATTTAAGAAAACTGGCATCTTCCCTTATGATCCAGAAATATTTTCAGATAAAGATTTCCTCATGTCGGCTGTAACAGACAGACCAGAAAATCATTCTGAACCAACAGTTATTCAACAGCCTGAGCAAGAAACAGAAAAACAGCAAGGCATCGAGGGAACTGATGAAACGCCAACAGAAAATAAAACCAATAATAAATCTTCTTTCAAAAAAGAAAGATTCAGAAATCTAGAAGGCAAGGAAAAACAATTATTGCGACTGACACTCCTGAAAAGGACGAACTAGCTAAAAGGGAATTGAGTAGAAAAAAAAGTAAACCAAACAGCTGTTAAAAAGGTGACAAGAAAAATTACAGATGATGATGATGACGAAGAACAAGAATGGCAGGAATCATCAAGTGAAAGCGATTGGACACCGGAAGATCCAATTCCAGATCTTACTGAGGAGTTAACCAGACCTCCAACTAAAAATAACTTCGTTTTGGTACAGTTTACGACCAAGAATTTGATTTACTTTGTTAGAAAAATATTGAACGTTTTGGAAAAAGATGAATTTGAAATTTACTTTATGAGGAAAAGCGCAAAAGTAACTGGCAAATTCTTCTTTCCTACTAATCCAGATATTTCAGTTGTTCGGTTAGAAGATATTAAAATGCTTTTACCTCAACTGATTCTTTCTGGCTCAACGTCAAGACAAAATGCCTACATGAGTTTTGAAATAAATTTTAACAATCATGACGTTCGGTAAAATATATCTATTAATAAGTTCATTTAGGTCCTAGTGAGTAAAACTTGTATGACACTACATATTTTACATTAAACATATTTTTGTTTAGAAAGTGTTTCATTGTACCCCACCGATAGTTTCAGTGTGCCCCATATTTGGGCACACTGAAACAAATGACATGGTAATAAAAAAATAATAAAAGATAGGTAATATTATTAGGTAATTCAAACCAATCGCTGCTATAATGACAAGTAATGTCTAATATTTGCGATATTACAAACAAATTATACAAAAATCTAATTTTTCTAAAAAAAATGTCATTTGAAAAAAAAAAAATGATCCACTGTGGAACACTCTCCCCTAATCCCTAAATTTACGACTTCCGTTATTTTGGAATGAATAGTGTTATAATCTATTTCTAATGAGTGTAGAGTAATAAAATCTCATGAAGTATTCAAAAGCGCTACAGGGTAATCCGTCAATAATCCGTCAATAAATTCCGTCCGCATTGCAAAATTCTGTCGTTTCATAAAGAGCAGGTAGGTATCACCCTGTTTTAAGGGATTAGTCCATTGTTATCGACAGATAAACACTGAGCCAGAGGCGCGCTAGTGGGTTAATTGACAAAAGAATATGCATTCTTAAAAATCATATTATAGGAAATAAAAATGTAATACAGCAGAACAGTGTTATCAAAAAAATATAAAATGTAACAATAAAATATATACGAACCGAAATCGGGAAATACTCACAAACACACACGAATGAACTTTACATATTGAAACACTTGTGGGGAGTTTAAATCAATTTATTCACAAAAACTACAAAAACTTTACTGGATACGTTATTACAATTCTACATCACTATAGTCTTCATCCGAAGAACTGTCATCATCCCCTGGTGTTATAATTATAGGGTCAACCACCTGATCGACCAAGTTGTCCAGTTCCCACATTTTATCTTCCTCTTTTAAAACATGCTGGATTGCTTTTTGCCAGTTTTCTGATGTGATTTCCATAACGGCTTGATCAAACAATACCTTGACATCTTTCATTTTAAATGTGGTATTGTGCCTTGCAACATATCCTTTAACTTGTGCCCATATAAGTTCTATGGGATTTAATTCGCAATGATATGGCGGTAGGCGTAGCACAGTAACTTTATACTTTTCTGCTACATCTTCTACGGCATATTTTATGAAGCGAGATTTATGTTGTTTTACTACGGCTAGTAGTTCCTTCTTTATTGAATTCGTCTCAAACTGAATACCTTTATTTGACAGCCAGTTAATAATTTCTTGCTTTCTCCAAGCTGAAGTTGGTACCTTCTCTATGCGCCTTGAATGGTAGCTTGCATTATCCATAACCACGACCGAATCAGCTGGAAGAAATTTTAACATTTCCCCGAAGTAGTCTTCGAAGACATCCGAATTCATGTCCTCATGATAATCTCCCGTCCGACACGACTCAAAGCTTAACAAACCTTCTTTTAAAAATCCTTCTTCGCTTCCAATGTGAGCAATTATAAGCCTCTTCCCTTTTCCCGAAGGCACTTTAATACCCGTCGAAAGGCCTTCTATGAAAGCTTGGCGAGCACTTGTTACATTTTTATCTTGCCACATTTTTTGGACTATATAACCTTCGTTTATCCACGTCTCATCAAGATAAAAAATTTTCTTGTGCTCTCTGCGGTACTGTTTTATAGTTCTCAAATATTTTCGTCTCCAGCAAATGATTTCATCACTTTCCAGTAATAGTGCCTTTCGATTGTGCTTTTCCCAGGAAAAATTCATACTTTTTAAAGTTTTCCATAAAAGTTTTCTGGATATCAAAGGAATATCGTTATCTTGGCTTATCTCCATTAGTATTTTGTCAAGGGTGGGTATTTCCTTTTTAAAATAAAACGAATGAACTTTTCTTCGAATGTCACGTTTGGTGTCTTCACCTAAGATTTTTATTGGTCTTCCTGATTTTCTCTTGCATGGACTTAACTGGCCTGATATCTTTCTTTCTCGCAATAATTTAAAAATCGTGGACTGTCCAATTCCAGTCATTCGGGCACATCGCTCAACACTTTCTTGCACAGACAAACTAGGGTGATCGTGTTTTATGCAATCATATACATTTAAAATTATAACTTTTTCACTAACAGATAGCGGAGAATTTTTTACACCTCTTTTCTTTGGAGTAAATGTCGCCATTTTATAACTTTTTCACTATTTCTATATCACAATATTACTGTACGTTTAATTCGTGTAGTAACAATTACTAACTCGAATGTCGAATGTCGAATGATAATAATAAAATAAAAGAGGGATTATAATGAAAGTGTAAGTAAAACCTCATTACGCGTTATTAGTCTTCATGTTGATTTATTTTAGTTCTTAGTAATATTAGGAGGTGCGTCATACCCTTATCAGTTTCTTCTAATGCTTTTATTCGTTCAGTAAGGAAGTGAATTTGTTTTTATAAATAAAAATGTAATTAGCTTAAATGACCATATAATGGAATACGAGTTTGAAGAATAAGTTAATCGAAAAATTAAATAAAATTGGTTATCACAAAATATCCAAAATATGATATTTTGAGGTACATCAATTTTTGACGACGAAGTTGACATCCGTCCATTTGCCTACGCCCATGACGACACCGAAATTCAGGCAAATTTTATGACACTTCATGATTTATTACTCTACACTCATTTGAAACCAATTATAAGAGAATGCAATTTGTTTTCTAGAAATAAATGCCCACTTCTATTCCATTGATGGATGTACTTAAATTTTATTCGATTTTAATTTTTATATACAAATATTTTTTTGTGCAGTATTTTTGCTGCCCTCTCATAATTTTCCGCCCTAGACAACTGCCTATCTAAAGCGGCCTTGAAATACCCGAATTAGAGTTATTAAATGCTACATTTGGTCAGTCCTTTTATATAGAGTTGAAGCCTAAACATTAACATTAAATACCATGAGATTGCTAGAAGCCTTTAAAATGTGGCTTTATCGCAGAATATCATGGACAAAATACATAATGAACGAACAGTATTAAATACCAAACAGAGTTGAAACTTCGTACATAGGCCACATAATGAGAAAAGACAAATATAACCTGCTACGAATAATAATTGAAGGGAAGATACAAAGCCAAAGCGGAGTAGGCAGAAGTACAAGGTCATGGCTTTGCAATATCGGAGCTTGGACGGACATGAACCTTTAAGTTTAAGTACTAAGAGCGGCGCAGAATAGGGAAGATTTTGATGTAATGATCGTAAACCTCTAGTAATGGAGTGTACCAAAAGAAGTAGAAGGGATTAAACAGTATTAGAGCAAATTACTATCGTTTTTTGTAAGTTTCACTAAGTAATTGATATATGACAAACAAGTTAGGTATTTATAAACTTTTACTTACTTCTTCCACAACCAGCGGCACAATTAAGTCTTTGAAGGTTGTCATAATTATTTCCATCAGTACCACAAACAGGATTATATTCACTAGTAGTTCGGCAGTTCGTATAGCATCTTGTATAACTGGGCGACGCTGTAGTGGTAGTTGATCCATCTGGAGTAACACTATTATCCGTAGGTAGTTGGTTGTTATTAGGTACCTGAATACTTGGTATTTGGATATTTACATTTGGATTTTGATTAAAATCTTCATCTGTGAAGTCGGGTATATTTGGATTCCATGCTGAAGACACAAATAATCTATATATTATCAATTCGTTAAAATGTTAATACGTTATGTACATATGCAAGGTGTCATTAAGAATTTGTTCTAGTCATTAAACTATGAAAGATACAACGGTAAGGCGGTGGTATGCCGTCTGTGCAGTACGTTCAAACATTAATATTTTGAAAGTCATATATGTAATAATTAGACTTAGGCAAATATGAAAATTGCAAAAGTAAGCATAAAGTGCATATAATTTGAAAATTTGGTGTTAACTATATATTTTTATAGTCAAACTTACAGATAGCATGAAAATGCCAATATTTAATATTGTTTTATAATCACTTCGTATTCAAATTCTTGGTATAGTAACTAATAAAAGACAGCGGCTTATAGTTTTGTCACGTTTTGTCCTGGAATTAAGTCCTTGGTTTCACTTTTGTTGTAAAATTGGAGGCATAAACAACGCGTATTTCTAATTGTGAATAATTATTGTGCTTTGAAAATACCGAAAATAAGCAATGTTTCAACTTGGATAAAAAGAGCTATCTATGAATATGGATAAAGTTTATTGCTCATGTTGTGGCAAAACCGTAAGTACAAACGTATTATTTTTTATTTTATTTTAAAAATTTACACGGTGGTACACAGATTTTAAAATTGGAGATTATGTTTAAGAAAAGTACCGACACAACGCTAGTTCGCAATAAATCGATGTATTTTTTTTTCAAGCATTTCTTAAACTCCTTGCGATAAAAATAGGATACCTATTTAAAATTCAAATCATTCAATAGTCTACTGAAAGGTCGCTAAAATTTTTTTTAAGTTTTTAAGTTTTTTTAAGTTTTTTTTAAGTAACAGTTTGCTTTAATTTTGCTAAAAACAAAAACATATTATATATTGGACTTAATTAATTAAGTTCTTTTAATTTATGCTTACAGTATTTTTTTTTTAATGTAAACAGAAAAGACCAAGAGCCTCTAGTAAATATTTGGGGGTTGATTTTTACTTGATTTAATTTAAATATTTTAATTGCTATGCAAAAACGGTTCATTTTTAGTTTATTTCTACAATCTTAGATTTTAAAAATGGGTACAACTATAGATTATTTATATTCTTTTTAGATTTCATCTGAAAAAAAAAATTGAAATAGATCAGCATGTCATAACCGCGAAACATTTAGCTAAAAAAGTAAAATCCATATCCGGTAAAAAATATCAACCTTCAGTATCCAAGTTCTTTCAGTCAAGTTCCAAAAAACAAACCGAACAAGAAACTTTGAACGAAGACTTGTGTCGTGCATTAGTATCTTCAAATATACCACTTACAAAATTATCTAATGAAAACTTTAGTTCTTTTTTAAAAAATTATTGCAAACAAAACATTCCCAGTGAACGAACTCTAAAGAGAAATAATTTCAATTTGTTATACTCCTCAGTTATCCACAACATAAAAGCCGAAATAGGTAATAATTACTTTTACATATGTGTGGACAAGACCACTGACTCGTCAGGAAGATACATTGTGCACTTATTGATTGGTGTACCTAGCGATGAAACCTTTCCAAAATCGTATTTAATTTCCTGTAAGCAAGTGGAAAAAACCAACGTTCTAACAATATCACGGTTTCTACAAGAAGCATTAGCAACTTGTTTTCCTGCTGCTGTGCCTAATGATAAAGTATTGCTTACTTTATCTGATGCCGCACCATATATGGTGAAAGCAGGACAAAATTTAAAAATATTTTATCCAAACTTAATACATGTCACTTGTTTAGTGCATGGGATAAACAGAGTTGCGGAGGAAGTAAGAAAAAAAATTCCACTAGTTAACAGTTTAATTGCGAGCGTCAAAACGGTATTACTGAAATCACCTGTAAGAATACAATGTTACAGAGATATGATTCTTGCTGTTCCACTGCCACTGCAACCCATTTTAACACGTTGGGGAACATGGTTGGGAGCAGCTAATTTCTATGCTGATCATTTTGTTGATTTAAAAAAAAAATCATTAACCTTTTAACGGATGATAGTTGTAAATCTTTATTGGAAGCTAAGCATCCTCCAACAGCAACTGTCATTCATAAAATCAAATTATAGTTTTGTCCAGAAAACTATAACTCAATTAGAATCCTCCAAATTATCATTGTTAGAGAGTACAGTTTTAATAAAAGAGTTTAAGTCATTGTATCAAAACGTTAAAGGTACTATTGAAAAGGAAATTTTTCAAAAATTTAAAGCAATCATAGAAAAAATAGTGCTTACCAGGTTCTTTCTGAAGTGGTTCAAGTACTAGCTGGGACATTTTCAGAACCACTTAATTTAGAACCATCTATTATAGTAAATTTGAAAAATGCCCCAGTTACATCAGTTGATGTCTAAAGAAGTTTTTTTATTTACAAATATATGTATTCAGATAAAAGCCATAAGTTTTTATCAGAAAATTTTGAACATCATTTGATATAATCTATTGTTACCACAATTCAAAATAATATTTATATGTTAAAATAATTGTATATGTTATCTATTTATAATATTGTAAGTATTTTTGTAAATAAAAAATATTGTAAATATTTTTTATTGCATGCATATTTTCTAGATAAATATGCTTATTTTGCATAAAATACTGCATATTTATGCGCATATTTCATTCTTTTTTATTTGCATATTTGCCCAAGTAATATATACTATATGAATTAATGAGTGACAAAAAGTTGTCGCTTATTTTTTCTGTTCAATCTGGTGTGTGTCGTACAGTCTATACGTCAAATTTAATAATAGGTATGTGCATATTTGTCGATAAAGCTATTCCCCAATCTGCAGGACGGTGTAGAAAAATTAATGATCTGGACAAAAAGTTATTTTCATTTTCAAATTTAAAATCCTTTAGCTTAGAAACATACGTTCTTTATTAGCCTTATTATTGTTAAGTAGAATATTATTATTAGAGATTTATTAAAGATATGTTTTATGTGTCATACGCAGTTTTGCGTTCTTTATTTTTGTCCTTTAATAAAATACAGGCCACCTGTGTTTATAACTATTATTTAAGTTACCCTTATTTTGACGGTGCAAATTCTGCGGTTTATCTCTGCGGTAGTATTATTTTCAGTGGTAAGGAGCGCTCCCAGGTATAGAAATTCGTTCACTCCTTCGATGACGTCGTTTTCTATAACAAGTGATCGTAGTATTTGTCGTTGCGTGCTTATTTTCATATACTTCTTTTATTGATGTTTATCTTCTTCTTCAAGTGCCGTCTCCATCAATGGAGGTTAGCGGTTATGGTGGCAAACGTTTGTCTATCTTCAGCTGTTCTTAAGAGTTCCTCAAAATTGATGTTTATGATTAAACCCATTTTTGTAGCCGATTCTTTTAATTCTACATACGCCTCTCGTACAGTGTTTTTCGTTCTCCCAACAATATTGATATGATCAGCATAGGCCAGGATTTGCACTGATTTATTGTATATTGAACCAGTGGTTGTGATTTGTGACATACCTATTACTTTTTCCAGAGTCAGATTAAACAGTATACAGGAGAGAGGACCTCCCTGGCACAGCCCGTTATTTGTTTTAAAAGGTTCAGACAGTTCCCCCTGAATTCGTACTCTACATTCATCTTTTTCAAGAGTTAGTTTTGTTAAACTTACCAACTGATTTGATATTTCTAGCTCTTTCATGGCTTTGAACATTTCTCTTTTATTCACAGAGTCGTAGGCTGCTTTGTAGTCTATAAATATGTGATGAGTATCAATGCCATATTCAAAAATTTGTTTCAGGGTTGCAATCTAATGAATTGTTGATTTACCACCTCTGAAATTAGCCTGATATTTTCCTACAATCCGTTCTGCATATGGTGCCATACGATGACATAGTACCGTGGAAAGATATTTCCTTTTTTGTGTATGGTGCAAAGTATTCCAATATTCCAATCATTGGGGAGGGATTTCTGTGTCCATATTTCTTTTATAAGCTGCTGTAATGCCATTATGGTATCATAGCCACCTTCTTTATATAGTTCAGTTGGGAGATTATCTATTCCGAGTGATTTGATTCTGATTCGTTTAACTGCATCTTTAACTTCAAGAATCGTTGGTGGTTCCTCTTCCCTCTCGTCTGTTCCTCCTACCTTATCGCTTTCATCTTCCATATTTTCTACTTCTTTCTCTATATTAAGTGCCTGGTTAAAGTATTCCACCCATCTATTCATTACATCTTTCCTTGTTATTAATATATCGCCATTCTGACTTCTACATTTTTTGTGGTTGCCTTGAATTCTTTTCTGTTAATGTGAACTTTCTTATATAATGCTCTGAATTCTTTCTCCCTGTTGAAGTTTTCTATATATTTAAGTTCTTCATTTAGGTGTTTCGTTTTTTTCTTTTGTGTATCCTCTTTTCTTTTCTTCTCTTTGTCTGATAATTCTCTACAGTTGTTCTAGTTCGCCAGGTAAGCATCTTTCTGTCAGCTTCCTTTTTTTTTTCTTTTGTTGCATTCTTGCATTCATTGTCAAACCAATGATTTCTACGGGCACACATTCCTGTTCCTATTTCCTCTTTCGCTGCTGTTTCAATGTCTTCCTTTATTCGTAGGAATCTATATCTGTCTGACCTTCTTCATTTACATTTTGATTCCTTAGCTTGTTAGTAAAGTTTTCTGAGTACCGTTCTGCATGTGTCGCATCTCTCAGCTTTTGCATATTCCATTTTTTTGTATTCATTTTATTTTATTTACTAGTATTTGAAATTCTAGCCCTTAATGTTGAGATCACTAGGCAATGATTTGAGTCTATGTTTGCGCCTCTATACCTTCTGCAGTTTATTACGTCTGATCCATACCTTGAATCTATTATGTGATCAATCTGACTCGTTGTTCTTCCATCAGGAGAGGTCCAGGTTACGTTGTGTATGTTCTTGTAATCCATTATCGCTCCTGATGTTGTGTAGGCTATGCTTTCCTATCGTGGGCATGAAAACTCGCTCTCGTCCTATTCTTGCATTCATGTCACCTAATAAAATCTTAATATCATTTCTGAATATCTCCTATAGTCTTGCCCTAGGTCTTCGAAGAACTGTTGTTTTATTTGCTCTGGTTTGTCATCAGTTGGGGCATGTGTATTGATCAAACTAGTTTTATATTATACGAAAGTATTTAGTGTCATTTGTCAAAATAAAAGATTTCTTAAACATGATGGTAATAAGTCTCTTTTAGTCATGAAGTACTTTATTAAAGGATCCTGTAATAAAGACGGATGACATCTTATGGTTTCAATAACTCTCTATTGTTGGCTTCTAATATATTTATATTTATTTACTGATTTTTACTTTTAAAATTATTCTTAGACATTAAAATAAATATGAAGGAAAAGTATATTAGTTGCACAGTATTGATCTTAAGCCAACATTCCTATCAGATTTACAGATTTTATACTTCCTCATCTTCTGGATATGATTTTGGCTTGGGTTACCTATGCAGGATATTATCTTTTCTTCCGCTACTTCTTTTTGCCGTTATTTTTCCTGCACTATAAATTTAAGATATTGTAAGATATTATGTGGCCCACGTATTACATGTTTTTTTCTTTTGCCGTTATTTTTACGTCTTTATCTTTCCTCATTCTTCTCAACAACCTCATTATTGGAAGCTGGTAAACCAATGATATTCTCAGAGTTATCTCGAATCTAAGTTTCAAAATATTTCTTTAAAATCGAACTTATTACAGTTTTTTTTATATTTTATATGAAGTATGTTATTTTTCATAAGGTTGAAATTTGATGTTAATAGACAATTGTAATTACTATTCACCTTTCTATTTTCTTCCGGGAGAAGTAACCAATATAAAGTGTTTTCTATGTCTGACATTAATTTGACGTTTTGATTTGTGTACCTATTGTTTTTGATGTAGATTGCTTATAGAGGCCCATATTTAACACAGACATAAAAAAGTTTACTACTTTCATAAAAAAATTAATAATCTTTCTATCTCAAGTCAACTTACAATTTGTTGGAATCTGTCTTCCTCCTGCTTGGTTCCATGAATTTTGTCTTGTACCCCGGTTTCTAGACCAATTATTGCCGTTATTTTCCCAATCTTCCCAATTGAACTGGCGCCGTTGTCTTGAAGGTAAGCAACTTACACCCAAAACGGTGATTGCTGAAAATAATAAAAAAGTAGAAGTTTTTAAATAAAAGCAAATGTATTATAATATATTTATAGTAAATAAGAAACATTTATGTATATAGATAACTTTTTAGTTATACATTTTTGCAGAATTTTTAAATACTTATTCTTTGTTTGAAAATGATTTACGGAGTGGAAATTGAAACATCAAACATAACTTAAAAATTTAATTTTCATTACAATAAATTGTGGCTTAATTCCATATAAACAGAATATTTAACTTATGACAAAAATATTAGAATGTATAGAACATAATAAGAAGATCACCAATGTAGCTTGGACGTATCCGAAACTATAAAAAAAAAACTAAACGAAAAAAAAATCCACCTCATAAAACGTATAAAGAAGACGAAATAGACCGTCTGCCTATAATCTACATGACCAAAAGGCATTGATGAGCATGATGTTGTCTTTATCTTAAAATGCTGTTCTACTTCTTGTTAAGTTTTCTTTACAAAAGCAATTGAAATATGCAATATAATAAGGTTAGTTTCGTTAAATAAATGGCAATGACACATAATATTCTTCTTCTTCTTATCCGGTTATTTATACATTGTACGTCACATTTTGTACTATAGTTTATTTTTATGAACGAGAGAGTAATTAGCATAATTTTAACTGGTAGCTCCGACCACTCCATGGGCGTGCTCAAGATTAATTGAAAAATTACTTTGAATAATTGTAAAAAATAAATGAATTATTTCAGTGTTATAAAGTGTTATGTGTATGTAAACAAAAGTGACCTCTTTTATCACACACTATATTAGAACTGACTGGCCTACATTAAAAAGGGTTTTAAAAAATTCACATTTTTTTTAATTTTTAAAAATTACAAAAGAGAAAAAGAGTTTTTAAAACCGTCTAAGGTATGTTAAATAGATGAATAAAAATATTAATATAAAACTTACAGCTACTTGTTACAAATCCAAATCAGATTCAGAAGATGAACTTTCAGAACCAAGATTTATAATAACTGGCTCGATCATTTTATCAGTAATATTGTCCAGCTTCCACATTTTTTCCTCTTCTTTAATAGTGTGATTTACTGCCTTTTCCCAGTTTTCAGGTTTTACATTATTTACGGCCTCCAAAAACAACTGTTTAACATCATGAATTTTAAAAGTGGTATTTTTTCTTGAAACTTCACTCTTTATCTGTGCCCATACCAGTTCAATCGGGTTTAATTCACAATGATATGGTGGGGATCTAAGTACTGTAATTCCACGATTTTTGGCAATTTCATCAATATCGTATTTTTTAAATTTTTCTTTATGAAGGGCACACAACGAATAAAGTTCCTTTCTTATAGATCCGGGATGGTACGTAATATTTTTTGAACTCAGCCAATTCTGCAAGTCTTTTTTTAACCACTTGGTTGTGGGCAGTACTTCTATAAGTCTGGAGTGATAACTTGCATTATCCATTACTATTACACAGTTCTTAGGAAGAAGATCTATCATTTGTTCGAACCATTCTTGAAAGACATCAGCGTTCATATCTTCATGGTAGTCACCGGTACGAGTTGATTCAAAAGTTAATAAACCACCTTCAACAAAACCGTCTGAACTGCCAATGTGTACTATTATCAGCCTGCGTCCCTTTCCTGATGGTGGGTTTAAACCAGTAGATAAGTTATTTACAAAAGCGTGCCTTTGACTTGTAACAGTTTCATCCTGCCAAAATTTATTTGGTGTATGACCCTCGTTGATCCATGTTTCATCAAGATAAAATATTTTTCTTTTTTGGTTTCTCATTTCCTTTATGGTTCTTAGAAAATGTCTTCTTCATATGACAATATCGCTTCTTTCTAATAAAATAGACTTTCTGGGATTCTTTTTCCAGCGGAAGCCTATTTCTTTTAAAAGTTTCCATAACGTACTTCGACTCATTTCTGGGTAATCCTTATCATCTCGAACTGAGACAAGAACTTTATCCAATGTTGGAAATTCTTGTCTAAAGAAGAATTCATGCACTTTCCGTCGAAGTCCTTCTTTAAAATGATATTCTATTTGAAATTTTGGTTTCCCTGGAGCATTACGTGGCATTTGAAAACTACCACATTTCTCTTCTTTAATAACTCTGTAAATCGTAGATTTCCCAACACCAAGTGTACTGCTAACTAACTCAACGGTCTCATCAACACTTTCACATAAACGTTTGTCTGTAAATGATTTAAAACAATTAAATATTAATGTTTTTTCATTAACTGTTAGAGGACCAATTTTTCGGCGTTTACACGGCACTTCCAAATTTTCCATAACACTAGTATACACAATAAACTGCACCTTGCAACTGAAGTACCTACTTTTAGTGAACTGTTAAGAATTTTGAATACGCCACTTGGACCTTCCTATATACAAAATGGAAAAACCCACTATCACATTTTCTGTGGAATAAGTTTAGAAGGTAATTATCTAGTCAATTACTGTCGTAGATTCCTGGAATTAAAGAATTAAATGTTTGATTGTTGAAACCCTTACTTCGTGGAATGCACTCATTTCAGATAAAATAAAACGTTTTATTTTATCTAAAGAATTAAACTTTATTTTGCAAATAGGTAGGTACTTATTGAACTTTTATTGGTTATATATAACCAATAAAATAAACATCTTACATTTCTTGCAAATTCATTAGTACCTGTTAACCTCCATCACTCCGACACTGGCAACCTTATTTAGGGATTAGTAACCCTCACAACTATTGTATTCTATTCTGCTCCAACCTTTATACCTGGTGGTCATACTCAATTTAAAATTGTTTTCCTATATACTTCTGTAAACTTGTTGACAAATATCTGTTTTTCATTGAGTCACCCGTATCAACAGTTTAGGGATTTGCATACATAATTTATTGTTTTATTACTCTCTCATACATAAAAATACACTATAATGTCTGAACTTCTTTTTTGATCTCTCAGCGCATTTCCTGTAATTCTACTCAGTACTCTCATCCCTGCTGTTCCCAGTAGCCTTTGCGTTGTAACTGTGTCGGGTCTTGTTTCTGAAGCATATGTTATTATTGGTCTTACACTGGCTTTATAAATTCTTGACTTCATCTCAGTGTTAATGAGTCTGTTTCGCCATATAGTATTATTTGCTTTTTGTACTTGATCTCTCACTTCTTTGTCCAGGTCTCCAGAGCTAGACAGTGGAATTCCCAGGTATTTTATTTTCATTACTTGTTCAATACTGATGCCATAAATTTCTATTTTACATCTGGTTGGTTCTTTGCTGACTACAGTTTTAGTTGTTTGAGATGAGATTGTCATATTAAATGCTTTTGCTCTTATGTTAAATCTGTGGACCAGTCTTTGCAGACTATCTTCATCTTGGGCTATCAATATTGTGTCGTCTTCGTAACAGAGTATTTTGATTTCTTTATTTCCCATTCTGTATCCTCTTCCTTTGTTAACGCTTTTGATGATTTCATCCATGATCAAATTGAAGTGCATGGGGCTCAATGAATCCCCTTGTCCATCTATTTTGACTTCCATTTTGTTGTTTTGGTAGATGTTTTCGATAGTTTTTATAATATTTAGGGGAGCTTCTCTATTATACAGAAGATGGATTATATCTTTGAGTCTTACTCTGTCAAACGCTTTCTTTAGGTCAATCAGACATATAAATGCTGGTCTATTATACTTTAGTGATTTCTCAGTAATTTGCTTAATAACGAATATTGCAGTTGTAGACGATCTTCTACTACGAAGACCCTGTTGTTATTATTCACAATTTTAATTTAAACTAAGTTATATAATGTCCCTTATTCTTATGTTTCCAATTTGTTTATGATATAGGTACTATTATTTCTACGTTAAAATCTTTTCAACAAAAGCTATAATCAGTTTATTACAATATTTTTAATATAATTTGTTATCGGTTTTTAAATTATTATTAATTGACCTTTTGATATTACTTCAGTATTTCTTGTTGGTTTTTCAATATATCTGTTACGGCTGCGTAGCAATTTTAAAAGTATCTAGATATAATATCTTTTGTTATTTTTTTTTTGTTTATTACGTTTATTTCTTAGATTTAATGACGCCTTACAATTGATTTGAATTCAAAACATGTATTTCTTTCATATTTTTATGAGTATTCAAGGTCGGTGATTTACAGAGATTAAATATAATTTATATAATTAATGTTAAAACGTTTTTAAAGAAGTAAATGAATGATCTTTATAGTCAAAATTGCTCTCTTGGAACAGTCGACATTCTAACAAATAATAATATCAAGTTCATGGACATACAATTGCATAAGATTTGCCGGTATTTTACACAAGATTTTTAAGAATTTTTTTTGATTAATGATACTATTTTTTAAAATCATTTTAAATATATTTCCACATAAATTCTAGAAAGTGTTTGGTTGATAGATATTTCGCAGATTTTTGCATGTCAAAACAGCAGACTCTATGAAAATCATAACATATAAAATGTATACTAACTTAGATCCAAACAAAAAGAAAATTTAGTAATTATCTGCAAAATTTATTACAAATATAAAGAACAAAAACTGGTTATCAAATTATTTGATCATTATAATTCATACTGAACGATAAGATCCAATGCAGGGTATGGTTTTCCCTTAGAATGCCTAAGCTGAATATTTTACTCAGTATTTGCACAAAAATAAGAGATTCTTGATAAGAAAGGCCTTGATACTCATATATTTTGCATTTCTCTGTGTCAGCGTCCACTTTATATGCCATTTGATTTTCTCATTGTTGGTCTTCTAGGTCTTGAACTCTAATCGAGTCGTTCTTTTAGTCTTTTCCTCATTTGTTTCTCTTTAAATACTTTTTTGTATTTGTTATATTCTTCTTCTTATTACGCCGTCTGCTTTCAAAGGTTGGCGATCCAAATGACAACTGTAGCTTTGGAAACTACTGCACAAATGATTTGATGGGCGGTCAAACCATCTCCTCAGGTCTTTCAGGTGACGAGTTCTGGCGTCTTCCTACTGATCTTTTACTCTGTACTTTTCCTTCCAATATGATTCGAAGTAATTCATATATTTCAGCTCTCAACACATGATCCAAGTATTGTATTTTCTTCTCTTTGATCATGCTTAGTTTGTTATGTTACCATTTTATATGTGTTTTGTGGTATTAACTGCTGTTTTTGAGGATTTTTGTTACACTTGTAAGTGTTGTAGATCGGATAAATGTATCTTCTTTATTTTAATCATTGCAAAATTTTCTCTATCCCTGTCACACACTATTTTGTTCAAACTTGTTTATTCAAATGAGTATTTGTAATAAATTTATTGTTTTTTTGGTGGTCTGGTAAGTAACGTCCTTCGCCGATTGGGATGACACGATCACAAAGATAAACAGTAGTTCTACAAAGTGGAAACATTTTTTAATCATATATGTCAAATTTTAATGCGATACGGCCAATAGTATATTTTTGACAGCAAAAACGGTTTTAGATCTCTCATTAACACTATTATTTGAGAAACAAAACTGCGAAGAAAACAAAAGAAAAACTGGATACATATTATGGGACTAATACTCCTTCACAGTCAAATTTTGGTTCCTTGAATTCCGTAGTGGTCGTATATCTGTATTGGATGAAACACCTACTGGACGGCCCTTCGGTGCAGTGACACCAGAAAATGTGAAGAACGTCCACTAAATGGTTTAAGCTGATCGTAAAGTGAAGATGTGTTTATTGTTAGAAGCTACAAGAATTAGTAAAGTCTGCACTAGTCATATTTTGAACAAAGTTTTTAATATGAAAAAATTATTCTGCCGATGGGTGCCACGTTTGCTGACTATTGATCAAAAACATGATCTTGGATGGTCAGCAATGTTTGGACCTTATAAAGCGCAATTTGTTAGACTTTAGCCGTTGATCGATAACCGTTGATGAAATCTGGATCCACTACTACATATCTACTACACTACTAGCAAAACTATCAATAGCCAATATTATTCTGCATTATAGGACAAATTGAAGGAGGAACTGTGAGAAGCGCCCCATATCCAGAAGAAAAAAGTGTTGTTTTTCCAAACCAATGCAAAAATTCATGAGTTAGGCTTTAAATTGCTATCTCATCCAGCTTATTTTCCTGATTTGGCCCCTTTCGATTATTATGTGTTTCCAAATCTGAATCTATGGGTCGTAAATAAAAAATCAGCTCGAACGAAGAGATAATTAATGAAACCAATGCCTATTTTGCCGAGTTTCGAGAATCGAATTATTCGGACAGCATAAAGAAGTTGTAAAATCGCTGGAACCACTGTATTGAGCTAGATGAAGACTATATCAAACAAAATAAAAGAATTTTCTGGAAAAGCATGTTTTTCAGTTCAACGAAGATTACTTAGCCCAGCATTATATAAACCATGTTATTGTTTTTTTTTTCGTCCACTTGACGCATTTGATTATAAATATTTCATTTAAAATTAAAATTGTTATTACTCCTTACTTTTGTACATAAAATTTAAGCTGTAGTAAAAGTCAGTGTTTATTTTATTAATGGATTTTTATTTGCAAATGCTTGAACAAGTAAATAGCAATATGATAATGTTTAGCATTGACATTAAGTAGGAAATCCCAAATATTTAAGTACAATCCACAATTTATTAATGTATTCTTCTAGTTGTTTTGTTTGAATTAGATAAAATTCGTAGTTTCACAATAGTAAGCAATAGTTTCACAATATAAAATATTCTGGTTTTTAGAGGACACAAATTTTAACAAGAACTAAAGAAAAATTAAAATGTCTTGGGTGGTTGTTGAGAACATAGGTTAAAGAGTAAGGAACAACTGATTGAACGAAATTGATTGAGTAGGCCCGAAACCATAGGACAAAATACGAATTAGTAACTTAGGATTTTTGGTTCGTTTTTAAATTCACTGTGAATAGTTACGATGAGAACGGAAACCTCTACAAAAAAATGTCGAAATAGTCGAAATTAAAAAAAAAACTACAGAAACTTTAGATAATTGGTAATTGTAAAAATATAAAAACATGACTTTCAAAAATCGAAATGTATTTCAGAAGGAACGCGTAAAGAAAAATTATGGCTTAATTTCGGCTTCCTTATTTTGCTACACTTTTAAGCACATTTTTTCTTCAAAGATATCCACATCTATTATTAGAATTTAGATTAGAATGAATAAAAAATTTAATACATCAATATAAAGAAAAATAAAATTAAAAAGACAGTCAAGATTTCATTTCACGTACAAATCGTCTATGTATCTGTTGATACGTATTTCGCTTTAATAAAGCTCATCAGAACAGTTATTCATAGGCGTTCTCAACGTGAAAATTAATCTTTTCTGTCTTTGGGAAGCAACGATAAAATGGCTTCGAAATGGCTAAACTGCCTTAATCTGGAGCCTTCTAAAAATTGCAAGACATAGCCAGACGTTGATAAAGATGTTAAATGAAAGGAAATAAAATATAAAGAATTTTAAATGTTTTAATGTTAAACAAATATTTTTTTATTAATTATTTGTATGAAAATATATTTTTCAATAAAAATTTATGGTCACTAAAAAGGACTGCGTGGTTATTATTAATTTCAAGCGCTTTACTCCAGTCAGCAAAGATTTGACCTATAAAAAGCATACGAAAAAGCTGACTTTTGCTGAGTATGGGACCTCAAAAAAGATGCAAAAAGTTTACCACTACTACCCCCGATGCTTTCCCCTACAACACCCCCTAGTAGAAGGGAAAAATAGAAAAAATCAATTTACCAAGAATCTGTACGCCGTAGAAAAAATTCAAATAAAATATGTAACTGAGATAATTTTGAATAAAAATGTTTATTAACACTTTTTGTGTAGAATGAACCGTTCTCTTAGAAACAACGCTTGAAATGACCGTCGATTTTGCATGTCAGTTACACGCGAAATCGATAATTTTAAATAAACTTTGTATCAACTCGACAATGCAAATTTGATTGATATCTTTTGAACACAGTGTCGTATCGATAAAAATAAATTTTTTTTTATTTTGCTGCAAATAAAGTCATAAACTTTGGCAAAAACTATAAGGCACTTTAATTATACCTAAAAACGCAGAATTTACACTTTTACAATCGCACGTCATGGGAAGTCACTTCACGAAGACGGTATTGGGTGGAGTTTGTAGTTATGTAGTTTCATAAAACGTACTTGTGTAAATGAAAAGAAGCAGTTTTAAACATTTTAGATCGTTTTTTATGTAAAAGTTTATTTAGGGTTTTTTAGGCATATTTCAAATGCCTTACATTTGTTGCTAAAACTCAAAACCGAAATTTCATGTCAAGGGCTTTGAAGATTAGGCTCTAACAATGCAAATTTTATAGTCATCGGTCTATAAAAGTGATAAATTTTATTGATCTGATGAGAATCATAAATAATGACGGGCTATTGAGCTATCCAACAACTTGGTAAATGTCATAAACATTAACTGATACATTTACACAACACGAGACACAGGACAGACCGTTTAAAATTATAATAAATTCGAAGAAGCTACATATTGGGTGGCACCAGGAGAGAGAATTAGAGAGGGAATTCTTTCTCCTGATGTCACCCAATATGTAGCTTCTTCGAACTTATTATAATTTTAAACTGTTTGTCCTGTGTCTCGTGTTGTGTAAATGTATCAGTTAATGTTTATGACATTCAACATATATTGTTGGATAGCTTAATTTTGACGAAATGTCCCTGAAGATGATCTAGGAGCTAAAGTACTTGGGAAAGATTTAATAAAGATTGACATTCAAAATATCCCACCACTTTCCAGATTGGAGATTTTTTTCCAAGACACTTTTAAATCGTTTTTTAACAAAAAAAAATAACTTTTATATCTTTAATGGTGATTGATAACTTATAAAAAATATATGTAATTGTAATTAAAAAATTTGTTAAAATCCTTCATAAAAGGTATATAATTATATTTAATTATATAGGTACCTTTATAGCCAGCTACAGGAACTTAGTTTCCTTGTGGATTATAATTGTAATTAATAAGTAAAATAGTTTAATTACTATTTAAATGGGAATAAGCCACAATTAAAGGTTAAAATACGTTTATTGACGTTTCAATTTCCACTTAGGAAATCATTCTCAAAATACAAACATTAGTAAATTAAACAAATTTTGTTTTTTTGTGAAATTTTTGTTTTTTTTTCACTTAGTGAAAAAAAAAACAAAATTTGTTTAATTTACTAATGTTTGTATTTTGAGAACGATTTCCGAAGTGGAAATTGAAACGTCAATAAACGTATTTTAACCTTTAATTGTGGCTTATTCCCATTTAAATAGTAATTAATTTAAAATGCCACAAGAAAATAGCTTCAGAACAATATTAAAATAGTTTAGTAACAACGTTTTTTTTATTCGTGAAAAATCAAAAAAAAAGCAATTTCAGAACAGAATTATAAAATATTTATTCCTTGTTATTAACGAAAAATCTTATAAATAAATTAAACAATTTTTTATTTGCCATCTTGGGGCGCGTATCGTTGAAAATTTACGTTTTTTATTACACAACTTGCAAAAATAAATAAATAAATTAATTAATAAACGAAAAAATTTAGCAATTATGGAAAATTTTGTATGCATCTTAAGGATCTTAAACATCGCAAACAACTTGTGAGACAAGTTTTAAAATTATCTATTTTTTTTTTGGTTTATTCTAATTTAAGACAATTGGAATTACAACGACTTTTTGTCAATTAATTAAACAAATTATATATATTTTATTTAGAAAGTCTAAAAAAAAGAAGCCTCTTTTTTTAAACTTTCAAGAAAATAAAGTCAAATCTTTTAAGGGGACGGATTTTTTTAGGGATCTAAAAAACTCATTTTTAGGTAATATTTACGTTTTAATCAATATAGAAATAAAGAACCCTGTAAAATTAATTCGATAATTCCATAAAAAATCATTTTTTACGGCTAAACTTTGATTTAGAAAAGTACATAACTAGAAATATTATACAATATATGTTTTTTTATTTCAACTGGTCTACAAAGCTTTTAAACTTTGATTTGGAAAAGGACACAACTTAAAACCTTATTCAATGAAGTTTTTCTGTAGTTTTTTTGCTCCTTTGATTAAGCTATAAAATATTATTTTAAATAAAGCTAAAACAGATAATACCTTTTACCCCTTTTATAGTGTTATTGATAAAGGGGCCTAAATGATGATCAAAGTAGATGAAAAACATTTGCGAAAGCGAAATACGTCATCAGAGCCATGAAGAAATAATTGGTCGTTGATCATTATATTTAAAATGTTAACTCAATTATATCTCAACTTATCAAATTACTTATCTAACCACAAATAAGTGGGACTCAATAGACCAAATTAGCGTGTATACTAGACTACTTGAAATCGCATAAATATATGCAAGATTGATATTAGTATATAATTCAAAAATAAAAAAATTATAAAAGAAGATATAAAAAGTAAGAAATAGGTTTAAAAACTGGATAAATATTTTAAAAATAAAAATTACTAATTGTCGTAGTAAAGCAAAGTAAACGACACTTAATACAAGCTCTAGGAGCTTATACTTAAAAAAAATTGTATGTAGAAAGAAACAGAAATAAACAGTATGTAGAGATGTATTTATACTACAAAAGAAGAAAAAATATAGCAACAACTTATCCTGCCATATAAACTAAAAATATTATGATGGACAGAATCAATTTTTATGGAAGCATTTATGTACCCGATGAATTTGAGAATTATTAATAATATAAAAAAACATTTTAACAATTATTATACTTAAGTGAAATCATTTTTTTACTACGAAAAACAAAACAAAGAAAACAATGTACTACCTAATCATAACAAAAGATGCATTTTGTATTTATAAAAAATTAAAAATTGTACACATTAAAAAACGAAATATTCAATTACCCAGAGTCTTAGGTTAACATAAGTTCTATTAAACACTTACCCACGAAAAAGATGCACAAATATTTCATTTTGCAGTAGTTTGTTTTGATACAATATTGTTGAAGGTTGTGTAAAAACAAAAGTAACCTGACGACTTATCTTCCTTATATATTTATATTCTTAAGTTGAGCTGAAAATTCCCATTTCCGAAGAGACGCCAAACCACTTATCAGTGGTAGTGCTAAATATTTTCTAAGAAGGTTATGACTTGTTATTTCTTTTTAGTGATTACTTTTTCTTATACAGTTCATGAGAACTTTAGATTTTAATAAATACTTGTATAATAAACACATAAAATGGATTGTGTTTTTAAATTAAAAAATTCATCTCAGTTTCACTCAGTCAGATTCTGGCGAATTGCAGAAGCTTACATATTAAACAATATTACATACAAAATGAAGTATTCCTATTTAATCAATATATTAAAATGTTTTGTATGAGTGTTACATAAATTATTTATTTTCAATTTTCTCAGTTTCTTCTTCTTCTCGTAGCACTACAACCCGGGGTGGGTTTTGACTGACTGCACAACTTGCTTCCATCTTGAACGGTCGTCCATAATAATAGGGTCAGTGAGTAGCCCCATTGTTCTTAGATCTGACCATATATTGTCTCTTCATCGCATTCGTGGACGTCCTAAGGACCTTCTTCCTGTGGGGGCTTCCTCCCATATTAACTTGGCAAGGCGGTTATTAGGGAGTCTATGGACATGGCCAGCCCATCTTAGACGTTGGGATTTAATCTTTTGGACTATATCGCTCGCTCTATACATCTGCTTGACCTCAGCATTTGTTCTCATTCAGTATTGGTTGCTATTATTGTCATGATAAGGACCAAAGATTCTTCTGAGGATTTTCCGCTCAAAACATTTAAGTTTTCTTTCAGTTTCTTTGGCAGGGTCCACGTCTCACACCCATACATGAGCACCGGTCTAATTACCGTTTTATATATTCTAATCTTTCATGTTCGTGTTAGGCTTTTAGATTTAATAGTATTGTGGAGGCTGTACATACATCTGTTTGCTGCCTGAATTCTTCCTTTAATCTCTTCCGCGATATCGTTATCTGCAGTGATTGTTGCTCCGAGATATTTAAAACTCTCCATTCTTTCAAAGTTATATGGGTCTATTGTAACAGGTCTATTTCTCAGTTTCTGCATTGTGTGATCTGTTATACCCATTAAATTATAAGTATCTCGTTTCGACAAATCTTTCTGATCTTGCTTTATAGATTGATCTCAAATAAATCAAATTTTTTATCCTTTGTATCATTCATTGGAGCCTTTTATATGCTTGATTCTGTCTTTGCGTTGCTTGTGCACATTGCGTACCAGTCTGACCTGGTTTTTACACGATTCTGTCTTCCAATCACTTCAGTTGCTACCTCTACCAATATAGTTCTACACTGCCTCCAATAGTTGTTAACATCGTCAAATATACCTCATGTACAGTTCTCTAGCTTATCTTCCAGACTTTCCTCAAATCTCTTGACTATCGCAGAGTTTTTAACGCTTCCAACGCATTTACATTGGATACTCTAGCTTTTATTTTTATTTGGAATAGGTAGTGGTCAGACTTTATGCTTACTCCTCGTCTTTCACATACGTCTATTACGTCGGTGAAAAGTCTTGCGTCGACTACTACATAGTCGATTTGATTTACTGTCTTCCGATCAACACTTCTCAATGTTTCCTTATGTATATATTTGTGCAAAGAGCATATGCTAGAGGCTAAGTGTATCAGGCAACTTTCGTTGTTGTTCGACTCTTCATGTACTCTATGGTTTCCAAACGTTATCGCGTAATCCCTCTCCTTACCTTAATTTGTTGTATTGTTATGTTTTTATTAATTCTAATTTATTGTTCTTATTTTAATTTACTAAAACACGATAATTTATATCAATTTATTAAACCACTCTACAACAATTTATTTGACTAATAATTACATAATTTATCTATACGAACGTTACAATTTAAACGCGAACGCGAGCTTCTTTTTTGACTGGCTGTTTTCTCCAAAAAGGTCCTGTTATATACCCAGTACCGTTAGACTAGAAAAGTCGATGGCCCTCTCGACTAGACAGAGCGGCGAAATGGTCTCAAAACTGGTATTTTTACATCGGCTCGTCTCCCGAAAGTTCGATTGTTGTTTTTATAGCGGAGGGGGACCCATCGTGTGTCAGGTAGGTATTACCTAGAAAATACGTAAATGAATGAGAATATTAGTAATAAATATGTTTACGGTTTTGGGTCAGAATTTATCGTAACAGTACATAACATTACATATTTTGTTAACTTTTTAATTTTTTAATTTAATTTTTTTGTTAACGAATTTTAACATATTATATAAATAAAACTTTTAAACTTATATAACTCTTAGGCAGGTCGCACATTTGACGACATTTTGCCAACATTTTTGTTAACGACATGTTTTCAACGCTCGTCACATGCGAATGTAAACAAAAAACAATACCTCGCACATTAATTCAACACATCATGTCGTCAGATGAAGTTGTGTTATTATTGTCAGTGGTATTGTGAAGGAGAAAAAGCAAACATCGAAAGTATTGGGTCTACCCATACAGTACAGCAAATATTCACCAAAGTATACTACAAAGTTGCACTGACAAAGAAATTACTAAAGAGTCACTAAAATTTCAGTCATTTTATAGAATGTCTCGGGTAGCATTGTAACATTTTCATTTTCACGAAGTAGGTCACAAAAATCGATATAGTTTATATCTTTTTGCGTTTTAAAACAGTAGTTTATACCACTACAAGGTTTTGCTTACTTTAGCAGAAAGTTGTTTTCGAGTGGGAGTATTATTTACTCTATTTTTTTGATCCGGAATCCGGATTAATGGCGGAGGTTTTAAATAAAATTTGACGAAATGTAGGGTTCTGCTTCGTATTACGCATTAGAAGAACATTTAATGGCACTGAAATTGTTTATTGGTTTAGGAAAATTGGTGAAAAGAAAACTTTTTCGTTAAGACAGCACCGATAAAGATAGTGAGCGGTCGGTCTCTGGTGGCTACGGGACTGGACTTCAAGTAGAAGGGTGGAAGATAAAGCCGCTACCTAAACGGAACTTGCAGCAAAAGATTATGCCGCTGAATTATGAGTGTGCTACAATCTTATTACTGTAATCACCAAAGAAGAAGAAAATTAATAAAGTTATTTACGAGGTAACACAAACAAAAGTAAACATACGGTCTATAATAAAGCCGGGCATGTGAGGTGCTCTTCGCCAGTTCACATCGACGAAGAGAAATATATAATAAAAAGGGATTAATCTTTGTATATGGGTATATTTTATAAAAACCCTTAAAAGGGCTACATTAAAAACACGAACGTTTTCGGAACAACAGTTCCATCATCAGGTTAAAATACAGGTTACCATGCCTGAGCCACCAAAATACTTGGGTAAAAAGCCTTTAAAATATATTATGTTACCAAAGATAGTACATGATGTTGATAATATTATTTGATGTTTAATATTTTAATTAAATTAAAATTTAATTTAATTAAAATATTCAATATTCAATTTAATTAAAATATTAAACATCAAATAATATTATCAACATCATGTACTATCTTTGGTAACATAATATATTTTAAAGGCTTTTTACCCAAATATTTTGGTGGCTCAGGCATGGTAACCTGTATTTTAACCTGATGATGGAACTGTTGTTCCGAAAACGTTCGTGTTTTTAATGTAGCCCTTTTAAGGGTTTTTATAAAATATACCCATATACAAAGATTAACCTCTTTTTGTGATACGTGGTATACAGCCAGCTGCAGGAATTATTTTCCTTGTGGATTTTAAATATATAATAGATAACAGTGATAAGAAAAGAAAACACGATGGGCACCTCACATTACCGTGAAATTAATAAATATTTATTATTTTGATAAAATTACTAAAAATACTGATAGTGCGCGTCCCCTCGAATTCCGAGGGTTTTGTTTAGTTTAGTCTGTCAGTACATCAACCTTGCACAATAAACGGGCACATTTTAGAACATGTCAACAAGTTCAAGTACTTGGTATGTTGGATCCATAGTCCTGGAATGTTTATACAATTACAAAAATTCCAACAAAACTTCGCTACACCACTCCATAGTAAAATTAGCACTACACTGACTATACCAGACCCTAGCCATGGTTAAAGGATAGGAGGGGAAAGTGCGTGTTATGCATCAGCTTCCGACCTTCTTTGAACCGTGCTGATTTACTGACAAACGACGGGACAACACGCGTTCATCGTAAATAGTCAGGTTTGCCCTATCCCAGGGATCGTAATCCACAAATTTTGAGGAGAAATCGGCACTCCACGTTGCTTTGGTTCTCGTCTTTACCTTTTTCCTTTTTCTGTAATGTATTTTCTATTTCTCTTTGCCGATGAAGAACGCCTTTCCACGTTATGTCAGATCCCGGCTTTAGTTTTTCTCAACATAGGGAGACCGACAGTTCGTCGACGACTTCATGAAGGGTAATTTATCCAAAAGGCCAGTCCTATATCCACTGCTATCTGTAGAACAACTGAGAACTGAGAACAGTTGCTTTTGCAAGTAAATAGGAAAAAATTGAACTGATACAGATTGGTGTGCTATTCTCAGATGACTCCAGGTTTTGTATAAGGTCTTCGTTCGCGAATGAGTCTAGAGAGGAAAAAGATATCGATTTCCCTACCAACATGCTCTGAAAAGTGTTAAGTAACTATCAAGAAGACTCAGTTATACTGACTGGTTGGTATACTGATTTGATTCTCATGGGAAGGTTGTATGATAGAAGTAAGTAAGAATTTGATCGAACCCATTTGGGTCTCAGTTCAACACACTGGAAAGACGGATTGGCATACGGTAACTCTGTGCTAATAACTAGGCTGATGTTAGTCCGAAGATTCGGCATAATGGGACAAATATGACCAACTTGCAATACCGAGAATCCTTAATACCGAAACGTGTTAACTTGATACTAATGTAATGTTTGTATTCTTCTATGTTAATAAAAGATTACGCCGGAGGAGAAGTTTTCATCTCCAGAATTAGTTCGTTAAATTTTATATATATGTATGTATATACCACGGAGGTATTATCGATGGAACAAGTACCTATTAAATGATTTTGGAGGATAAAAACTACCTCCTAAATAATAATTGGGTGATGAAATCATATAACTTATAGTTTTAGTTTTTTTTAACTAACTGTATTTCCTATTAGCAATTAATTTTCCCTCTTATTTTTATTTCCGATCTTAAAATAATATCTAACATTTTATCTTCTTCGCTGTAAATAGGCGTGGATCAAATTTTTTTGTACCTGGCTGTATTACTTAGTATATTTCAGTTTTTATTTAGGTACCACCTAAAAGATTTGCATGACTACGCCTTCTAAGAATTAGTAATAAATAAAAATAATAAGCGATTAATTTTGTTGATGGCTGCTAATTACAGCAATTTTACTGTAAATATTTTTTGATAATATAGACCCGAAATTTCGATTTAAAATTAACGTTTTAATATAACTGTTTTTTTATTATTTATTTGATTGCTATTATTTAAGTGAATTATCTTCAATTTAATAATAGATATTTACTGTAATTATAAAATTAGATTTAAACAATAAACACCATAAAAATATGACATTCGACCTGATAAAGCATGATGGCACATATTTCATGACACAAGATTACAAGGGTTTTTATACAAGGCTGTTCAAAGTACGAACAATTATAAATATCGATATCTTCTTGTTTTCTTTTTGCTTTAGTAAAAGAAATTAGGGTCAAAGAAGGTGTAGCCTTACTAATACACCAAAGTTACCAAAATCGCATCAAAGAGTGTCACTACGTATCAGAAAGGATGAAAGGATTGTAACAGCAAAGATAAGTGTGGAGAAGGAAGACCTGAACATCATCGGAGTATACGACCCAAAAAATAACAAGCCTACAACAACAAGGGAAACATTTTTTGACGAATTACAACAAGTAGTAGATTAACTCAGTAATTAACTCAAAAATATGCATTTAATAACACCCGTGGACAAAGATCTATGATATATTATGTTATAAGTTATAACCAACAGAGATATACATCCATCAAAAATAATCGTAAGTCGAATACAACAAACCGGCATATCTACGTTTCGTGATTAAAGGACATTATCCACTTATTATACGCAGGAGGGATACTTTTAGGAATAATTAAAATGTCTACCAAATACAACACAATAAAAGTAAAAGTAGAAGAACTAACCGATCCAATTGAAGCTGGCAATGGGTTAAGACATAGAGATTTCCTGAGACATCTATTGTTCAACCTGATTATAGATGAAATAATAAAAAAGTATGAAGTAAAAAAGATACCAAATGAAAAAAACAACTTAAAATAATCTGAAGTTCGAAACAGAAGTTGAAGATCAAGTGAATAGAGCAAACAGAGCCGCAGGTTGTCTGAATGAAAATCAGAAGCAGGATCAAAAGGATGTTAGAAACAGCGGAGATAAAAACACTTACAAAAATTGATGGTCAAACACTATGGGACACAGCTAGAAGTACAGATATACGACATAAATGCAAGGTGGAGAACATCGAGGACTGGGTAAGAAATAGAATAGGAGAATGGAACGATTATATAAGCCGAATGACAACAAATAGAGTAGTAAATAATTCGAAGAATATTCCGTTTGCTTAGCCGCCCAATCCTATATATATTTTTATGGTGGATATTATGTTTCTGCTGCCGATAGATTCAACGTTCTGAAATCTCAGAACGTTGGTGGGGGGGGGGGGCACTTTTGAATGTGGGATGGATTTGAACAATTCAAATTTCCCTCTTATAAGCACCGCAATATTAGTAATTTTTGTTATACGGTGTTGGCTACATTTATACTACTAGTGTGAAGTTGCATGAGCGATTGTTGTGTTTACAAACCTAACAGCGAAAGTAAGGCTTTCAGTATTTAAATACATCTGTGTGTAATTTTGGTTGTAAGGATAATGCAAGCAAAATATTCGGAACTGGGTGGTATTGCTGCTAGACTGCAATTCGCAGTCCCCTTGGAAGGGTTTTCCAAGGTATGTGTTCGATATTGAACCTCATAATTCTAACCCTAAATTTTTAACTTACCTAAATTTAAAATCTGTAGTTGCGGGGCAAATTTGAACAATAGGAATGGGGCAACTTTTGAACTTTGTTTAAAGGTGCCCCATTACTGCAAGATTCATTAGGAAGTTTTAAAATTAATGTTAAATGTGGATATTTAGGAACTGAGATGGTACGTAGATACAAAGAAAACGTGCAAAAGTGCCTCCAACTGAAGATGATATTTAAAATTTAATACAAGCAGTGGAGGGTGGCATGACACTTCGCATGGCTGCTGCAACGTATGCAATGAAACATACCACACTATTTTATAGAATAAAAAGGAAACAGGAATTATTTAAGTTTGTATTATACTGGTCATTTTTAACAAAACTGAAGAAGACGTATTAGTTGCCACAGAGTGAAACTTCGGAATCCGATGAATACATCGTTTATGCCAGTTCTGATGAATCGGAGGACTTCACAGAAAGTGCCAATTATGAACAGAATGACTATATTTTAGTGAAGTTTGTTACAAAAAAGCTGTGTAATTATTATGTGGGACAGATCACTGAAATATTTGCTATGGATTCAGAGTTTAAAGTGAAATTTTTGAAAAAAATTAAGGGTAAAGTGAGAAGTTCAACTTTTCACTTTTCAGAAACGGAGGATATTTTGATAGTCCCCATTGAAGACGTAGTTGTATAATTACTTCCTATAAACAATTTAAATTATAGCACTTGCAGAACGCAATAATTTATTTTTTTTTCAAATTTGATGGATAATTACAATGTAAATTAAAAATTAATAGTTTCTTGTTTGAATGTCTATACCTTAGGCACTTAGGTACTTATTGTGTTTTTTCACGTTTGTATATTTTATTGTGTCCTTTATTAACTGTATTAGTTATTTTTCTTTGTATGTTCAGATAATTTGTAGGTAAGTTTGATAGACAATATTAAATTATTAGATGTGCTAATGTTGTTTGTGATATCTAAAATAAATAATTTTAGGCAAAGTAAGTCATAATACACCTAAAAAGAAAAAACATTCAAAAGTGTCCTCTCCTCCCCTAACTAGTTGGTAAAATTTTTATCCTTTCTTCAAGCCACACAAGCATTTGGAAAATACATACACAAATTGTTCATCACTTTATAGAAATGAAAATAGATGGAAGTAAATAGTCCTACAAATCCTTGGAAGTTTTCAGGAAGGACAAAAAACCATTTCATACTTTCTCTTTATCTCTGATTTGTTTTCCAATTTAAATTTGTAATCGAACTGACTTTCGACTAGGAGTGTTATAGTGGTTTTGACTAAATTTGCTAAATTGCGTTTACTAATTTGCTAAAGTTAACATACAACCATTTGCACTTCAATGTTGGCCACCATTTTGACATACTCAAGAATCCTTTTACCATGTTTTTAAATAAAATAGTCGATTTGGGAGAAAAAAAAACATTTTTAATAAAACTTATAGTATTTACATATATTCCAACAATAGAAGGTGTAGGAATGCTTATCATTACTTGAAAAAAAAATGTTTGTTTAGATAAGATACAAAGAGCTGAGTAAGAAATTTACAAAAACTTAAAAAAATAGTTCATAATATAAAATTATAAATGAATAATAACTTATATTTCATTATAAATAATAAAATTCAAAGACATATGAATTACAAAAACTAACACGAGTTTTTTATGTTCTACTTGTATGCTAGTTTACTGTAGAAATCTCAGTAACCCTGAGGGATTAGCTCTTTTAACTTCTGCAAGTGAAGGTACTTAGACTTTTCAATTGGGCAAGGCCCTTGGTATAATTTTAAGCGCTCGGTCGCCACTGAACGTTTAGGTCGTTTTGGAAGTGGTGCCCACTGATCGTCTACGTTGAGCTTATAATTTATAATGCCTTCAGGTGTATATATTGATAGGCAACAACATCATTTACACGGGGATCTACCATTTTTATTCCAGTTCTAATACTTTTATAGTAATTTTAGTGTCAAATTTGAAAAAATCGACATACCTTTTATAGTATGTCTGGTATGGATTATGGATTCGTGCACTTTTAATGATAAATATGTAATCAGCAGGGACAAAAACTTGGCGGCAGTTTTTAAGTTTTGCTTCTATTGTTGAGTGAAGAGAGTCCACCTCCATGTGTGTATGTCTTACTTCCAAATACTTTTGTTCTATGATGACATTTTTTTTAATACTCAAGTCGAGTAGGGCGTTTAACAGTTTTGTATTTCTATTTTGGTATCCACACTCATCACTCCAAATAATAATTTTTGTTGTAGTGCTCTGGATAATTTCATTCTCTATAAAGGTAGTAGCAATTGTAGCAAACACGTCACTTTCAAGTCCTCCTGCTGTCTCATGCCATACATAACAAAATACCTGCTTCGTGGCTTGATTAAAATAAACTTGGTTATGTACCTTTAATTTTATTTTATAATAGTTTGCAAATGCATTTAGACGAGGCGCAAGAAGGAGAACTTTCATTTTTGTAATATATTTCTCAAAAGATTCCCGTGTTTGTGCATAGTACACTCATTACATTGGTCTTTTTTTGGTGTGTAGATATCTAAATTTAACTTCTTATAAAGTTTTTTGAAAAGTAGCCCATGATACAACTTTTTTATTTTCAGCGGTACACTTTTCGTTGTACATACTATGCATTTCTCTAAAGCTGCTTCAGACAGGCTCTAGATACAATTTGCTCGATGAAGAACGGCAATAGTGTGATTCAACCTTAGGTAACAAGTTGAGCCAGGCCTCTAAGCCTTTCCCTGGTTTTTCTGTTTCTTTTGCTATGCTTTTTGATGAACACCCTTTTTTCCTGATGTAGAAGATGAACCCACAACGTCACTTTCCGACAACTCCGATGAGCTTGAGCTGACCAAGGTCCATAATCTCAATTGCTTTTCACCAATATTTAATGCACTTAAAAACATCTGTTTACAAACTTGTTCTTTTAGCTTGTTATTAATTCCTTCTTTATTTGCTGTCAAGTAAAACTGAAAGCTATGTTTTTTCCTTGACACGTTAGCAGCCATTTTTCGATTTTTTTGGAGTTGTTGGTAACACATTCTCCTGTACAAATGTCTTTTTGGGTTCCCAACTGGTTTTTGCCCAAAATGTCGTAAATATGGAACTGTGTTGGTCATAATCATTTTTATTTCAAAGCCAACAAACTTTAACGTAATCTGTAACAAATAAAATAAATCGTATGTCGTATGTCAACATCATGGCCAAAAATACCAGTAGCAATTATTCTATGTCAAATATTGGAGCATAAAAATAATCTAAATTGATTATACCTTGCTATTGGCATTGATCGTATAAACCAAGTAACATTGTATTATTAAAATTAAATAGCTATAAACAAACACCACTAATTAAGTTGACTTGTCTAGCAAAGTTTAGGTTGCAAATCTGTAGAAAATCTCAAAAACATTTTACATACGAATAATCACAGTAATAAAATATCAAGTACAAATTTAAAGAAGAAGTAATGTGTCAAATAACTTAACCTTTATATTTTGTAAGTATGTATATTATATTATGATTAGTAATGTTTCAACTTAATTTTGGCAGCATCTCTGATCACAGCTTGACATAAGATTATTTGCAGTGGCCAAATAACATTGTCAAACTATTCGACTTTTTGAAACTCGACTTTACATCGACTTCCTATTGGGCTGTTGACGTACGACCTTTTGAAGCTGTGTAGATGACTGAATTGATCGATCACTTGTAATAAACCAAAATCCATATGATTTTGACATACGGCCTATTGTAGTTACCACGACGATATGCAAAAACTGTATGAGAAATGTGAAGTGCATGGGCGCCTCTGCAATGAGCAAAACTAAAAAAAAGATACTTTCTATAAAAAAGCAAACGAGCCATTTTTGTGCATACCTTATTTTAATGAACTTCATCATAACAATTAAATAATATAAGAGGCTTATTTCCATTTTTCTGCTTATCGATTACGTAATTTTTGTTATTTTGTTCATGAAAACACCGTTTATTTTAAAGCCACAACCCTTGTTATATTTTCATAGGGATCATGTCCCTGTAGGTACCACGTTTCTCATTATGGAAAAATCTAAGAAATTATACAGTATATAGGTCAAGTTCGTCCAGTTTTGCAGTCATAACATAATATAATTAAATATCCATCAACAACCCAGCAGATATTAGAAAATGTGTTGACCCCATGGGACCAACATAGCCTGATAAGGCAAAATATTTGTTGGTCTCATCTGACCAATAAATTGGTCCGATGGAGCCTCAGCAGAACTCATTATGAGTCCTGCTGAAGAAGGATCAGTGTTGGTTTTATAAGACCAAGAAGGGTCCTATAAAACCTATAAAAAAGTTCCTATAAAAAAGAGAAGTTTTGAAGAGGAACTTTTAACAAACTATATTTTGAAGTGCTACATATGGTCCATCTTGCTTTATGGCATGGAAACGTGGACTTTGAAAAAAACATCTATCAACAAACTTGAAGCATTTGAAATGTGGTCATTAAGAAGAATGATGCGCATACCTTGGGTGGATAGAGTTCGAAACGATGACGTCCTTAAGAGAGCCGGCGTGGAAAGAGAACTCTTTAAATTAATTAAAAAACGCAAGATTGGTTACCTTGGGCACATATTGAGAGGAGCAAAATATGAAATACCACAGTTAATCCTACAAGGGAAGATCGAAGGTAGGAGAGGAGCCGCCCGCAAACAATTATCCTGGTTAAGAAATATTAAAGAATGGTGGGAATACACAATACAGGCGAGCTGTGTCACGCCTCCAAGAACAGAATTCTAGTAATGAGATAGTCGCCTACGCACTTTGGTGTATGGCATGTTAAGAAGAAGATATTTTGAAGATAATGAATTTTTGATATACATACCCAACTTGCTAAGTTTGAGATTTTATTGGCTAATGACATCCCTATTTTGTGTAATTATTAATAGTACTTCTATGATCGACATTGTATTAGTTCACGAGACTTTTATTATTTTTTTTTATGCATTTGTAATTCAAATGCTTGTATTTTGTTGCATCAATATTTAACTCATAACCATAAATTTACACCGTGAAGGAGGATACAATAATAATATAACATTTTACTAAATGTTTATGTCATTCTGAGTATCTGTAATTATGATATCACTTGCATTTTTACATTATTTACTGGAAATTCGTTAGAATATTGTGTTAACATAGATAAACTCTTGTAATATTTTTTATGATGTTATCTTCAGTTCGTCACAAAGTTGGAAATAACGAAAGATAAAATCTAGTCGCTTTTTGTGTTTTTTGACCTTTTTTTCTTCTGTTATCTCTATCTCCTATAAGTTTAATAATAATGTTATTAATAATAGTGGCGTCCCATCATATATTTCAAATAAACAGTATTTTTTGAAGCGAAGCTTCTATACTGGCGTTGTATTACTTTTTTCTCTAGTAAAATGCTGAGTCGAGCGCCACGGAACTAGCCCCCCAAAATGCCGTCGTCACGGGTAGCGTATATGGTAAAAAATTAAAAGTGTATCTGTCAATAAAAGATAGTAAAACAAACAGAAAAATAAAAGATCGATGCTAAAATTCGATTCGTAAGGAGTCTCCTATGTTAAAATTCATCATAAATGTCAAAAGTCATAAATGTCATCCTATCCAATTTATAACAATATAAAATCGTCTGTTTAGTAACGCCCGATTTCATAATCAATGTAAAGTGAATATTAAATAAATTAACGACCCAACTTTAACTTAAACGGTACAAATATGTCAATTAACTTGTAACTATACATTATAGCCTCAAAATTCTGATAATCGTCTTTGTCTTCCTTCAAGTTTGTTTAAAATGTTATGTTTTTCAAATTTAAAATGGTGCTGATAATATAAAAATCATTAAAAAGTCAAACTAACCAACATTAATGTCCAAATGTATATAGAGAAAATATTAATCAGCACATAGTTTTAGAGGAGAAGCTGTTACATCAGTCCAACAGTTAACATTAATATTTTTTGCTTCTGGAAAAAATGCAAATATTAGTAGCTGACTATATGGGTATATCCAGGACAATAGCTTCAAGATGAAATGGTCCAATTTGAACAAGAGTTTTATACCATTCTATGATTTCCAAGATGTACAGCTGTAGTTATTTGTACTTTAGTACGGATTTATGCAGAAATATATCGTTCAGAAAAAGAATTTTTGCTTGCAATGACCAAAAAATCAGTAACTAGTTTAAAAATTAGAAATATTGTTGCAAAAAGGCTGGGTTCTAAACATGAGCAAACAATATTTCATAATAGTGGCATACAAAGATTTGAAGCTGGAGACTTTTTAGGTTTGTACTATTTTTTATACCTAGTTAGTGAGTGTAGTTGGTAATTTAGGAATAACTAGGAATGTTGTGGAAAGGCAATACAGAGTATGGAAACGATGATTTCCAATTTTTAAAAATCGAATGAGATTAAATTTGAAAGTGACTATGAATATAATGGTAGCAACAGCAGTACTTCATAACGCCACCATAGAAAATGGTGTCTTTATTTAATTTTAAAAATAGAGAAAACATATGAAAACGTATGAAGCTTCGCGCTAGTCAACAGTATAGCCCACTGTACCAAGTTTTACAAATTTTGTGATCAATATCTCTCTCCCACTTTTCTCGAAACTTGTGTAATTGAATGAATCTACTTAATTAAATGAATTAAATGAATGAAATGTATGTACCAAAAACACAATTGTGACGTTCCATGCATTCAAGAAACTTATAGGGGTAATACTCAACGAAAACCAAAACTACAGGGCATGCACCTACTTATTGAAATACCCCATAGGCAATATGGAAGCTTAATTTTCGTTGGACCAAACCTACCACTTCTTTCGGTCTCATTGACGGAGACCAACAACATTAAGAGACTGATTGTGGAGCTAAATCATTGGACTGTAACCACATTCCGGCTACGATGAATTCACTGAAGCTTTAAAGACATGCTCCCATCTCACGATCCCCAGAGGATGTCAGACAACTTACATCCCAGACATGAATGAGGAACCGAAGGTACTTTTTCACCGACACCAATTTTTATTTGAAAAAGATCGCTTTAGCGAAAGAACAAATCAATGCGGTGTAGAACTTGCTTCTGCCCTTGCAAAGTCCAAAAGAAGTAGATGGGATCAGAATCTGGAAAACATCAATATATACAAATATTGCTTTATAATAACTGCATGCAGTGAAACCAAATTCCTTAGATCTGGATGAATTAAGGTCATCTTCTATTTCTTCTTCTTCGTCTAGCCATTCACGTCCACATCTAAACATAAGCCTCTTCAAGTCTTCCTTTCCATTGTTTTTTATTGTACGCTACTTGTAGCCAATTTTTCCCGGCAGTCCTTTTCAGATCATCTGTCCATCTCATAGGAGGTCTGCCTCTGGGTCTTTTGTGTTGGTATGGTCTCCAGGTTAAAATTGATCTGTGCCATTTGTTTAGATCGCTCCTAGCTACATGTCCAGCGTATTCCCATTTCAACTTTAATGATTTTTGCACCACATCGGTGACTTTGGTTTTCTGTCTTATCCATGTGTTTGTTTTCTTGTCCTTAAGTGATATACCTAGCATTGCTCTTTCCATCGCGTGTTGAGTGACTCTAAGTATATTCATATTCTTTTTTGTGATTGTCCAGGTTTGTGCCGCATAAGTTAATATCGGAATAATGCATGCATCAAAAACTTTAGATCTAAGATGTAATTGAATTTGTTGATTTCTGAGTATATAGTTCAGTTTACCGAATGCTGCCCAAGCTAACTTTCTTCTTCTTTTTATTTCTTCAGTTTGAATTTCCCTATTTAGCATTATTTTTTGTCCTAAGTATATATATTCTTCAACTTTTTCTATAACTTTATCGTTTATTATTGTCACGGTGTCTTCGGAGTGCATGACTTTTGTTTTGTTTATATTCATTTTCAGTCCTATTTTAGAAGATTCGGTATGTAGTTCTAAAAGCATGGTTTGCATTTCTTGTAGGTCAGTAGCTATCAGGATTATGTCATCTGCAAATCGTAGATTACTGAGGTAGCGGCCATTGATGTTTATTCCCTTATATTTCCAATTTAGGTTTTTAAAAACGTCCTCCAAAACTAAGGTGAACAGTTTGGGTGATAAAGTATCTCCCTGTTTGACTCCCTGTTTAATGGTACAGGGTTCGTGTGTTCATTTTCATTTAGGTAGTCTGTAGCTGTAGCTTGGTTCATAGTTTCTTTTATTAAGTTAATATATCTGCTGTCTATTCTACAATTTTGCATTGCGTTTATTACGGCCGTGTGTTCTATGGTATCGAAAGCTTTTTCATAGTCTACAAATGCTAGGAAAACTGGAAACTTGTATTCGTTACATTTTTCTATTAATATTTTTGTGGTTAACAGGTGATCGGAAGTTGAATAGCCTTTTCTAAAACCTGCCTGTTCATATGGTCGGTATTCGTCTAATTTCCTTGTTAGTCGAGTAGTTATGACTTTGGTGAGTATTTTAAACAGGTGTGACAGTAGGCTGATGGGTCTGTAGTTTTCCAATTTTCGACTATCACCTTTTTTGTGTAATAAGATTACTTTAGAGTTGTTCCAGCTCTTAGGGACTTTGCCCTGATGTAAACAACTGTCCACAAGCTTAGTTACAATTGCAATTAAGGTCATAGCCGTACTAAAACCAGGCAAAGAAGTAACAAAAGCAAAAAAACTCAGGTATTTTCGAGGGATTGTTGATCTACCGCCTAAGTATCACAGCTGAATCAATATTTATCCCAACAAGCAGGTTTAGATCCAATAAATTGTTAATCTAACTCAGTTCATTGAAGATGGTTTCGAGTGGGGCAGATCATTGAAGTAGCCTTGGTTGACTTGACTGTAGCATGCGACACAGTGCTACACAATATTCATAAAATGTATCAGATTGCAAGGGACTCCATCTTTAAAGACATGGTTCGCACCTTTTGCAGAACCGTAGGTTCTATGTAGAGTTCCAGAGCAGAAGTCGCTGGAGACCTTAAGATGATGTGCTTCCGCAAGGAAACATCCAGTCTATAATACTTCTTAACATCAATACCAACGACCAACTAGAACAACAAAATTCAATGAGTGCCTCATACGCTGATGATCTGGCATTGTCGACAGAGGCGAATGACTTTGAAGCCGTAAAAAATCCCTCAGCGTCGCGTTTGGTAAATTTACAAAATAATTTTTAGAAAGAAAGGTTCTCAGAATAATATTTGGCCCTCAAAGAGATGAATTCACAGGGGATTGGAGAAGGCGCCGCAATGCTGAATTGGTGACTCTGTATGGAACTGAAAACATAGTTAGATATATCAAGGCAAACCGAATAAGATGGGCAGGTCACGTGGTACGATGAGAGGATGACAGAGTGTTAAAGACAGTGTTTTTTGAAAGACCAGATGGTAGAAGATCAGTAAGCCGACCGAGAAAAAGATGAAAGGATGATGTTGAAGCCGATTTATCTAGAATTGGGGTACAACAATGAAAAATAGAAGCGCAAGATCGTAGAGGATAGAGGACGATAGTGGATGCGGCGAAGACTCACCCCGGGTTGTAAATCCAGTAAAGAAGAAGAAGAATCATACACCTGTATTTTTTATCTTTCATCAAATGTTACAAAAACCAAATGAAGATCGCTTACGCAATTGTCGGTTAATTGATGGAAATTCATGTTTTATAATACAATATAAAACAAAACATAATTTTTAATTTCCACAGAATATATTTTGATCAATTTGACATCTTTTGCTGAAACATCTACTTCAAAAGCATCATTTTTATTTATCAAACAGGATTTTAATTCCTAGATTTCCCCTTCCAGTCCTTTACCCACTCAATCTTTCACCACCTTCTCCACAACTCCGCACGATGTCACGTTTATTTGCCGTATCTTGTACCACCTGCAAACTTCTTGAAAAAATGATAAATAAAAGACTTGATAAATAAAACCTTGTTCTTCTTCAAACACATATTTCTCAAGCAATCAATAATCAACAAGATGTCGTAGCAACTATATTTGACATTGAAGGGGCATTTGATTCAATCTCCAGAAAAGCAATCACTGACAAACTCTCCCACTATAATTTAGATGGTAATATTCTCTCATTTGTAAAAAACATTCTAACTGAAAGAACCTTTAAAGTCCTTGCCAATGATAAAATTTCTGAATATCTTCCTCAAAATCAAGGTGTCCCTCAAGGATCTGTTTTAAGTTTAACTCTATTCATTCTTACAATCAACGATATTTGCAGGTCCTTTCCTACTCCCATCAAATATGTTCAATAGACTGATAACCTAATCATTTACTGCCATGGCAAATCTGTCCCCACCCCATGTAAACTTATACAAAGTGCAGTAAATCTACTTCAGGATAGATCTACCGAACTAGGATTATCACTCTCTCAGAAAACCAAATTAATAAAATTTTCCAGAAGGATTTCCACTCACTTACCACAAATTATATTTAATAATTCTCCACTTTCTATGTTAATCAATGTAAAATTCTCGGTTTGATATTTGACTCCAGAGTAAATTGGAAGAATCAAATCTCTGCACTTAAAACCAATTGTTTTAAAAGGTTGAACGTTCTCTAAACCCTCAGTCATCTTCAATGGAGTGCCGATGAAACTAATTTATTAAGTAATCGGATGAGAGCCTACTATAGAGTCCTCATCCGATCTAAGCTCGACTACGGTAGCTTAATCTGTTCCTATGCCTCTCCATCTGATATAGATTCATTAAACTCTGTTCACAATAGCGCCCTCCGTCTATGTCTAGCTGCTTTTCGCTCTATTACTATCGGGAGTATGTACCGTGAACACTTGCCCTAACACGACAATCTCTACTACTTTCATATGCTGCATCAACATCCGCAAATCCCTTTAATATCGTTCATTTCCTAATTACAACAATGCCATCTTCTTCCAATAACAATATCCAACACCTTATCATAAAACCTATTCCTTAATTAATTTCTCCATTATTTAAAAATATTTACCTCCTTCTGATTAGTTCATTTTCTCTACCTTTACTTCCCCCTGGGCTAAAAATCTACCTTCAATAGACACCTCACTCACTATCTTTAACAAACATGAATCTTTTAACATTCTTATAAAGAAAGCATTTTTAGAAATCATAAAAAAAAATCATATGATTTAATTCTCTATAGCAATGCTTCTAAAACTACCAGTGGTATTGGCTGTGCAGTAACCATTAAACATAAACTTGTAAGATCATCTCGGTTACCCTTAACATGCAGCGTTTACACAGGTGAACTATATAGTATTCTGTTGGCTTTTAAATGCATCTCCTATCAAAACAGACATATTGCCATTTGTTTAGATTCCCTTTCATCTATTAATTCAGCCAATACAATTTTCACTGACCACCCGTTAGTTCTAAACATTCATGACATATACCAAAATCTCTCTACTTACGATGTATCAGTCTCTCTCATATCGCTTCCTTCTCATACTGGAATTACTGGTAATGAAACAGCAGATAATTTGGCCAAAGAAGCTACCAACCATAATACTGGAGTCACCCCAATTTAACTAGCTAACGATCTCAAACTCGTTTTCAAAAAGTCAGTAGAGGATACTTGGCAAAACTTATGACAAAATAGCTAAACAGCTCTTTATGAACTCCAACCATTTATTGGTCATCTCTCTCTGAACTTCCTAACTAGAAGAGAAGCACTACTAGAAAACTTCGAATCAACCACACCAAACTTACCCATGGTTTCTTGATGTCCTCTGGAACTTTTCCAACTTGCCACCATTGCAATGTTTACCTGACTGTAAAACACATCCTCACCGACTGCAAACAATTCACCAACATGTATAAAGCACTGGACTTGAAACCTACTCTTAAGAAAATGGTCAACGACCCAACAGAGATCACAAAAACTATATAGTTTTTAAAAACCACTCAACTCTACCAGAAGATTTAACCTAATAGACATTAGTTAAAGTGATCTAATTATTATTTGTTCTCATTATTTATTATATATTTAATATTATTGTTTCTGTACCAATTGCCATAGTTGACGAGGTACTTTATGTAAATAAAAGAAAATTACTAGATTGTAGTTGCTATAAATCATAAATATCTTAGTAAATAAAAATCATAATTATCATTAGTTTGTTAAGGATTGGGTCAGTATTTTGAATTAAAAGTCGATTAATTTCTCATTTTCAGTAAGTTTCTTTTTTAGTTTTTTGTTCTTTATGCCAAATTTCAAAATTTAGGTTAAATTTATGATTTTCGTTAATTAACTTCTTGGCTTATGTAAAGTTGGTCCTTTGATAAAACTACATCTATGTTTATTTATACGTTTTTGAAACTTCTACTTGTCTCACCTGCGTATTTATTGGACATGAACCACAAGTGATCTTATATCTTTGTTATTTTCGGCTTTTATTATCTCTATCTTTATTATTTTTTATATTTTACTCAAAGAGTTGTTGGTTATTTATTACCTTTTTTCTTCAAAATGTTTGATACTTTATTTATTGGTGAACCGAATAGAAGGAACTAATCGCTTCCCTGTAGAAGCTTTTATTTAGTTTTATCTATCTTGCATTTTATCCTCTTCTCGTAAATTAGAATTTTGATTCTTTAATCCTACCAGTTTTTTTCATAAAAGTAATACTTACCTTTCTAACAATGTTACTTTTTGTCGATACACCACTGTAGAGTCAGTGCCGCCGTCAAAAGATTTGCTCTGTCGCTTATGGTAAGAACCTTACCATTCAACTTGAATTTCAATGACCCCATCTTATTGACGGGGATACCGCTAAATCTTTATTGACTCAATAGTAATTTATAAATTAAATTCCACCGGTATATGAATATATTACTAAGGTGCGGTTATATTTACATTATAAATATATATATATACACAACTAAATCAAGCCTTGTGTTTGTCTGGGTTATCCTATAATTAAATGTAAGTCATACGAGATCGGGTAAAACCCCACATAAATAGACACGCATGGGACATGCCACACAAAACAAGAGAAATATTTTATCTAATCGACATTATTCATTTATGTATGTAAATTTTTAATTATACCACCTGCTTCTAGTCTTGTATATACCTATGGCTTATAACTTAAAATCAGCATTATGGATATACATACATATAAGATTATGATGTTAGGTTTACAAATTACCTAAGCTTTGTTTTTATAACGTAGAAGATGATAAGAAGAAGCTTGTTTTTTTATTAAATATTTCTACCCATTTGTAAATATTTGTAGGTTTACCTATTAGGGATTGACGCATACGCGACTCACAACTTTACCTTTAAAAATTCCGTCTTATGCGTATTTGTTGATAATTAAGTTAAATTGAACTGATTTTTGTTTAGGTTTCGAATCACCAATATTTTAAATACTTACAGTTTTCTTAATACTTAATAAATTGATTAAATTAACGGATTTCTTACTTTTGTCTAATGTAAATATAACTCTGCCTGGGGGTTATGAGCAAGAGGACTGGGTGGATTGAGTAGCTCAGAAGCTGCGTTCATGCGCACAGTCGGTCCCAAGTCCGGATAAAAGAGGAGGGTTGATGGGCCAGGTTAGCATTCTACCCATTGTAATAGAAAACAAGGCTCAAAGAACCGATATAAAGCCTCGGAACCAGACGGAAGCTAAGATGACCAACCAGGCAAAGAAAAAGAAAACAAGAGGGAAAAATAAACCCACAATCAGATTTATTTAACAATAAAGACCAAGAGATAATAGAAGAACTGATAAATAAAAACATAGACATTTGTGCAATCCAAGAAACCAAGAAAAAAGGTAAAGGCCAAAGAGACTGTAACCAATATTTTCTAGCATACAGTGGAGTGAAGAAAGAATAATGCATATGAACATCACAATAGACTACCAAAAATTAAATGTCATATCTATCTATAGCCCCGACGACTTCGAACGAGAGGCATTCTACGAACAATTGCAAACCAACCTGGATGAAATACCTCATGAAGAACCCTTAATTCTTATGGGTGACTTTAATGACGAATCGGAAATGAAATAGTTCCAGGAATAAAACAAAGATTTAATGAAAACCATGTCAACGCAAATGGAGAATTTATGGCTAATCTCTGCTTTTAACGAACTAGAATCAATAATACATTTTTCGACCATAAGATCCAGTATAAATAGACATTTGAAAACTCCAGGGGAGCACAAATCTATGATTGATTTTATAGTCACTAATAGAAAAATCCACCCAAAGCAGATTCTAGATATCCGAACTTTAAACTCAGCAGAAGCAGAGAGTGAACACAAACTAGTACTAGCAAAAATAAGAATGAAAATAACACCAAAATATTTTCTACAGGAAATCACCGAGGAAAAATTCAATGTAGAATTACTGTGGAACGACTCTACAAGAGAAATGTACCAAAAGAGGCTAGCGCAGAAGATACAGCTGAAATAAATAGACGACATCGAAGATATATACGCGAGCTGGGAGAAAATTAAAAACAGCATTGGAGAAGCAGCAACAGAAGCTCTAGGAAAACGCAAAGTCATACTGAACAAAAGAAACCACAATAATACACCATGGTTTAGAAAAGAAATAAAAGAGAAATGAGAGGCCTACATGAAGTACAAAACATCAAATACTCCAGAACCCTGAGACACCTATGGAAGAATACGAAATGAAACAAAGCAGTTGGTAAGAAGAACAAAAAATGAACACTGGGAACAGTTTACAAAAAGAATGGAAAGCGACTTCTACGGTACACAAAAACAAAGATGGAGATTCATAAAAAACCAACGGAAAGAAATGACAGAATTGAAGGAATACAATAACATACCAGCAAACGAATGGGAAAGATACCTGACGGAACTGTTTAAAGCAAAGGAAAATATTAATTAACACAACAATGTACCTGAATTAAGACACGAAATAGAAATCAGTTTTCAGGATGTAGAGATAGCCGTAAATTCACTCAAAAATAGAAAGTCACCAGGACCAGTCGGAATAACCAACGAGGTTCTAAACACGAAGGAGAAAGTATAACCCTAGAGATAACGAAACTTATACAAAAACTAATATTGCATTGCAAAATACCAGATGCATGGAGAAACGGCATAATTGCCGTTCCAAGTCGCATCCAAGTCGAAGACGTCTTACACCTACTGTATAAAAGAAACATACCAATCAATATTATACAAACCATCGAAAATATCTACTTACATAATCGAATGCAGACAAAGATAAATGGAAAACTAACACAGTGCAAGACAGCGCTGGAGGACAGCGCTGGAGGAAAGCACAGAAGGCATAAAGATAAATGGAGAAATAATTAATATCATAAGGTATGCTGATGACACTGTGATTCTAGCAAGTAGCATGGAGGAACTGAGTTGCCTAATGAGTAAGATACAAAAAACAAGTGCACAATACGGACTCAGACTAAATATCACAAAAACCAAATGGATGTTAGTAAGCAAAACCCAACAACCACCACAGCAACTGATATTAGACAATGAAAGAATTGAACACGTGGATTCGTACATCTACTTGGGAACAACAGTTAACTCAAATTGGGATCAAGCGAAGGAAATACGTATAAGAGTAGAAAAGGCAAGAGCATCGTTCACTAGCATGAAGCAAATTTTCACCTCTAAAAGCCTCACCCTACCTCTCAAAATTCGACTTCTGAAATGTTATGTATTCCCGGTTTTGTTATATGGAATGGAGGCGTGGACAATGACCGCAACATTGATGAAAAAAGTAGAGGCCTTCGAAATGTGGGCTTACCGACGTATATTACGTATATCCTGGACTGAGCACGTGACCAAAGAAGAGGTACTACGCCGGATAGGTAAAGAGAGAGAGGTAGGAATAAGTATAAAGGAAAGAAAGTTGGAATACTTGGGTCACGTTATGAGACATAATAAATATAGAGTACTCAGATATGCGTCTAACAGAGAGAAAACAAAGAAGCTATATTGCATTTACTAGGTACAAGCATAAACACATAAACAATTAAAAAACTCTTAATAAATAAAAGAAAGAGGCGAGAAGCTTTGAAGAAGCTAGGAAGGTTTGAAAAAGGACGATCAATACATTGTATAATAAAGATTCTTTTTTGCCTTGTCCTAAAAGATAATCAAACGAATTGGCATTTGAACAGTACTTTTAACTAAAAGAACTTAAATCCCTTAATTTTCATAATGTGAAGAACTTATAGATAAATAGAATTACTTTTTCCATAGGAGCGAGTATGATTCTAAAACATATAAATGCATTTTTCAAGCTCCAGATGGTATTACGATATTTATACAGTTGCAACCTTATACATTATACTTCTTCTTCTACTTCCTTCTTGTATGTAGGCTTTTAAGTCTGTTTCTTCGTCAATATTAGCCCCCTAAATTGTTTAAATTATTGCACCTTTTTCTTGGTCTGCTAATACTTCTTCGTCCATTTGGTGACTTATCTCGTGCTATTCGTACTATCCTATCCTCTGCCATTCTACTAATGTATTCGTTTCACTCCTGTTTATGTTTTGTCACCTATCTATTTATGTCTTCTATATTGGATGCTCTTCTAATGTTTTCACTTTTCTCCCTATCCAACAGACTTTTCCCCGATATTCGTCGGAGTATTTTCATCTCTGTTGTTGAAAGAGCCATTCAGCGGTTCAACCAAAATGGCAACTACACTAGAAGGTAAGGATAAGATGATTAATTTTTGGTTTCTTTGTGTGTAAGAAATAGACATCCAACTTCAACTGAGCTGGCAAATCGCCTGAACCAAGTCCGAAATGTGGATGTAAGTAGATGGACAGTTCGACGACTTCATGAAACGAATTTATTATCCAGAAGGCCAGCTCTTTGTCCACAGCTATCTGTGGAACACTGCAGAGCTCGACTTGCTTTTGCAAAGAACACGAAAACTAGAATTACGCAGATTGAATATTTTGTTTTGAGAAAGAATTTGAAGAAGACAAGAAGAACGATTTGCTTAGTGTAATATTGCCAACAAAATAACCTATGGAGGAGGCTTAGTTATAGTAGTTATAGTTTGGATTGGTATAAGTTTTGATGTTCGTACTGACTTAGTTCTTGTGGATGGAGGTTTCATGACAGGAGCAAGGTATATATTCACCATTTTAGATGAGCATGTTATACATTTTGCACCATTCACAGCATCTAATTTTATTTTTATGGACGTGCATTTCTACTGTGCTAGCATCGTTAATGAATACTTAGAAGACGTCGGGATTGTCCGTATGAATTATCCAGTTTCCAGTCACGACCTCAATTCCAGTTCGGCTACTTCTTCCAAACAACTTGCCTGAGCTTAGTGCGGCTCTTCAGACACTATGCGACAAATTGAACCATCTTCAGGTTTAAAATTTAATTAACACAATGCCAAGACATATATGCAGGCTACTATAAAGATCCAAACGATGAATTACTAGGTAGTAGGTATTGATAACAATGGGAAAAACGTAAACATTCTTTTTTTATAACTGTTTGTTATCAAAAAAACTACTTTTCAATTTTCGAATAATGCCATTATGTTTTTATAAATAAATCATTTTATCGCATAAATTGAGTTTCTTTTTTATATGTAATGTTCCTCCTTAAATATGTGGCATATTTAAGGAGGAACATTACCTAATCTATAAGTGGCATCTCCAAAAATGTGATATTCTTTACAAAATTGACACGGATCGATTTTTTTTCAATTTATATATATATATATATATATATATATATATATATATATATATATATATATATATATATATATATATATATAAATACATTTTTTGTGATTTATGGTATACAGCCAACTAAGTACAGAAATTTCATTCTTCTTGTGGATTTTATTTCCATGAACAAAATTTTATTTTTATAAATGTTTGTTATGGTGATAATATTTTATTTATCACTTTTGTTTACAACCTCCTAATGACTCCGTAAATAGTCTGAGGATTTTAGTGACGTCTTTTCCTATGTAATAAATAATATTATGATTTGCTATACCTATTTCAATAAAACACAACATCGTGTTTACGTTGTTTTACGATTTACGATGACATAAATGTCATTTCTATAATAATTCAATATAATTATTCTGATGTAGCTTTATGGTTCTAAAAATTTATTAGAATAATATCAACATTATAAGTAATTAAGTATTTTTTACTAATCCACTGAGTTACAGTAATTCGCAAGTATAAAGTCGATGTCAGAATTTATTATCAGAAAAAGGTGAAACTTTTAGTCAATAGCATTATTTTTTCTCATTGATATCGTAAAACGTACCTATATTATTATAGTTACGAGAGTAAATCTTTAATTTGGAGTTTCCTATCAATCACGCAAAATTTTATCGTATGGTTTTTTGAGAAACTAAATATTCAAACATAGTCGTACTCATTTTTAGAATATGTGGGCAATTCCTTCAAATTAATGTTTATTCAATCTGTTTAGCTGCGGTGTAGGGTAGCATTTATCTTAATTATGGTCCAGTAAAAATTTGGTTTGGTATTTTCGTTGGTTTTTACATTATTGTTCTGAATTATTTATATAATAATTTATTAGTGTTACTATTTTTATTGGGAATTAACCGGAATTTTAGTTTAAAATATGTTTATTTTGACGTTTATTACAATAAAATATTTTATTGTTTCGATTTCCACTTCGGTATTTTGAGAAGGATTTCCGAAGTGAAAATCGAAACTACATTAAACTCTCTTTATAACGATTCCCTATAATATAATGTAAAGTATGGGTCGTATGTAGTATAAGCAGAGTATAGGTCGCTTGGGCCAGACAGTGTGACGTCACTGTCGGTAAGCATTGGATCTACATTACCGACCTAGCAGTCCCCACTTAGTCAAGATCGCAACCCTCGGTCGTAACTGCCAAACGGCTCAACGTACACCAACGTGCAAGGTATTGATGGAAAGGGGAGGGGGTCTATGGAAAATGTATTATTGCGTTTAAAGCCCAGACTTTCTGAGTCACGAGTGGCAAGGTAATTATTGCTGTCCAACGGTTATTTTGTTTCTCGCTAAAGGAATGCAGCCACTCCTCCTAATCATTGTTATCCAAGGGTTGAGTAGCCCGCTTGTATTGTTCGCACGGCGTGCCTAACTGTTTTCCCACTGATATTGTCATCTATTGACAACTTCTCACTTCCAGTTTCAGTTGTGTCTCAGTGTGTGAACAGTCAACATGTTTTCGAAAAAGCGTAAAGTGCTCTCGGTGGAAGAAAAGTTCTCGTTCGTCGTACGGGTCTGTCTCAGTCAACTGTGGCTACCATATGGAAGCACAGAAAAAAGTGGCTTGAAGCGGAAATGGAGGGCTTTAGCAGGAAGAAGATGCGGAAACCTGAGCACGAAGATTTAGATCGCGCTATGCTTCAGTGGTTCCAGCAGCAGCGTATGAACTATATTCGACTTTTTGGGCCTGTGGTCAGGACAAAAGCTGAGTTTTTTGCAACTGAGCTTGAAATTGAGAATTTCAAGGCAGCTGAGGGTTGGCTGAGCAGGTGGAAACTGCTGCACAAGATCAGCTATGGGCAGATCAGCGGAGAGGCTAGCAATGTTAAAAAAACCTAACGGGTGATTGGCTAGAAATCGTGTGGCCTGGATTGAAGGCACGATATGCGTCAGATGAAATTTTAAATGCTGATGAGACTGGATTGTTTTTTAAAATGACACCAAACAGAACTTTAAAATTTAAATCGAAATAGTGCGTTCGTAAAAAGCTCTCTAAGGAACGCATTACAGTTTTAGTAGCCGCTAACATGACAGGGTCAGTGAAAAGAAAATTGTTAGTGATTAATCCACGTTGCTTTTAAAACATTAAAAATCTACCCGAGACCTACAAAGCAAACAAGAGTGCGTGGATGACTTCGGAAATTTTGATGAAGCGATAAAAAAATGGGTTGTCGAGTTTAAAGGGAAAAACAGTTTCTGCTTGTAGACAATTGTCCTGCTCATCCTGTACTGTGCAACCTTTAAAACATTGAACTTTGTTTCCTGTCAGCAAACACAACGTGTGTCCTTCAGCCCATGGACCAAAGTATCATCAAGAGTTTGAAAAGCCATTACAGGAGAACACTTTTGATGTGGTTAAGAACAATGGTTAAGAACTCAAACTAAACGTTCTTGACGCAATCCTGATTATGATTATGATAATAATTTAAATGTAAATCCTGGGACGAGGTGGCGAGCAATATGATAAAACATTTCTTCAGACATGCAGGATGGTTGGAAGATCAAGAATTTACTGAGGATGAAGATGACCTGCCGTTAGCTGTTTGGGCCAGACAGTTTGAACTTCCTATCACCTACGAACCGGAAGAATAGATTTCTAAGAAGTTAAAGAAAATTTAGCTGCAATATTTGGACTTTCTGACGAAGATATCCTACAAACAGTTCGTGTAGAATAAGAAGAAGAAAACAGTGACCCGGAAAACAAAAAGATCATATGAGTGTTGTGGAAGATTCTATGCGTCTTCAGGACAACGTCAGGTCAGTTCTGTGGAAAGGGATAAGTAAACAGACCAAGGTGACAGACATTTTCGTTAAAGTAGACTAAATATGGGATGTAATCTTTTTTCATACCTTGATGAAAATACGGTACAGTACCATATTAATATGTTACTGTACAGTATACATTTTTTAATTATACAGTCAATTTTTTGTACTGTATCGCTTATATCATTCTTTAATAAATCTGTTGTGTAGCGTATATACAGTGTTAATTTATTTATAATCTTTTTTGATCAATTTTTTTTTAAATTACAAAGGTTATTTAGTACAGTATTATTATTATTATTACAGTAACTATTTTTGTCGCTCTCCGTATCACGATGAAAATTCCCAGTCCCTTGCATATCGTTATAGACTTATAGAGACTGTTTGTGGCCGTCTCTTGTCCTCATCATAAGAAGATAACCAAACTTCTAAATGGTTGATTATGAAAGACTGATTAATTAATCGTCGTCGAAGCAGGTATAATTTGATGTTGAAGTAATAGGTCAGTAAATGAACGTAAAATACGGCAATACCGGTAATTTTTCGTGTCACTACCGAATTGCATGAAAATTTGGATTTAGGGTTCTACTTACCCTCCACTTCACTGTTGGACATGTGCAGATGGTTGCTTTTTTATTTTTTAGGAGTGATAACTACACTTATTAGAAAAAAAGCGTTTAGTAGGCGATACTGCAGACTAACACGAAGATTTATATTAGCAAACAAAATTGCTCTTTTTACCGTTCCCTTTACAATTTTTTTTTTATTTATCAATGGGCAATCGCCGATTAAAATACAATGTAGACATTATTGATAAATTACAGAAAATTCTTAACGTAACCTACTTAAATTAAATTTAAAAATTTTAATCAAACAAAAAATAAAAGTAGGAACAGTAAATAACAAACATTAACAAAGAATGTACAAAACACAAGGACATCAAGCTATCACACACAGTTCTTAAGCTGAGCTTTAAATTCTTTTGGAATACTATAATAATCCAACCTTTGGTAATATTGATTAGCAAACCTTGGTGTTCTAGACGTGAAGAAATTGTGTCCGTAGTTTGTGTGATGGGGTCTAACATAAAGGGGTTGATTTAGCCTTGTTTGTCTGCTGGGAACATGGAGATTAATTTTTTCCAATAGTTGATGACCAAAAATAATAGAGTGCAGTATACTATAAAACATAGTGAGATCTTTGTGCATGCGTCGGATTTGGAGATAAGTTATTTTGAGGGACCTTTCCATATTTGAATAGTTAATTTCTTCAACTTTCTCTTCTTCTTTCAGTACCCTGTCCGATTATCGAACGTTGGCGATCATATTGGCAATAATAACTGTGTTTAGGGCGGCTCTAAATAAATTAGCGGTGGTCTCTTGATACCATTCTCGGAGATTTCGGAGCCAGGATGTTCTTCGTCTGCCTGTGCCCCTCCTTCTGGCGATCTTACCCTATATTATGAGGTGTAGAAGGTTATACCTCTCTGGATGTCTCATTACATGAGCGAAATATTGTAACTTTCCAATTTTTATCGTTTTTGTTATTTCTGTGATCTTTTTCATTCGATGTAAAACTATTTCATTTCTTCTTTAATCCTCTGGTTTTGTTTAAATACAACAAATCTTAAGAATTTGTGTTGAACTCTCTCAATAGCTCGAATATGGGTGTTATAGTGAGGAGACCAAACACATGAACGGTAATCTAGGTGGGGTCTCACAAGTAAACAATACACAATTTTTATGGATGGGATATTTAGAAAGTATTTAGCACAACGTTTGATAAACCCTAAAATTTAAAGTAATTTTGAGACATGAGATGAGATATGGGAGATTAGGATAATCTGGAATCGAGCACAACACCTAGGTCTTTTATCTGAGATACAGAGTCTAAAGGGCAACCATTAATAGTATAGATATGATTTGTAGGAGTTTTATTCAGACCAAAAACTATTAAATGACACTTTTTAACATTAAGTTTAACATAGCTTAACCGATCCAAATCAGACTGTAGTTTTTGATAGTCACCATCATTCTCAATTTTCAAATATAATTTTAAATCGTTAGCAAACATTAGGAAAGAAGCAAAGAGGAAACAGGAGGCTATATCGTTAATATAGTTATTGAATAGAAGAGGTTCTAGGTGTGATTCTTGTGGTATTCCTGAAATTTCCTTATACTTCTGCATACCCTGGATACCCAGACTCCGCAACTTATTGATTAAAATCTTGTGATTTACCCGGTCAAACGCCTTTGTAAAGTCTGTACATACAGCATGAACCTGGAAGCCATCTTCAATAGATTCTATAAGGAAATCAGTAAATGTCAATAAATTAAGTTCAGTGGAGCGGTTAGAAAGAAATCCAAATTGCTGGTAGATAAAACAGCCTTTTAAAGTTGCTGACAAATAGTCACAGACAAGGCTCTCAAAAACTTTGGGAATACAACTTGCTAATATGCCGATAATTGTTCACTTGAGAATTATCTCCAGATTTTAGTATTGGGATAATAAAGCTAGTTTTCCAGTAGACCGGGAACATCCCTGTCTTTAATGACAGGTTAAAAATGTGAAAAAGAGACCTAGAAAGTAAAAAGTTTTAGTGTTTAATAAAAGAAGGTGGAAGACCATCTGGACTTGGCCCCTTGTTGCTATTCAAAATGTAAAGTTTTTCATATATAGACGAAATAGAAGTGCTAAATTGTAATAGGTTGATGTCTCCTGTTAAAAAGTTTCATTCTGCAAATCAAAATCTTTATCACTATAAGTTTTGGAAAAGTATTCAACAAATAAATTGACAATCTCCATGCCAGAAAAGTCAGAAATATTATAGTGCATAACAGAAGGAATGTTATTCCTGTTTTTTACTATTAACAAATTTCCAGAAATTTTTAACATCATCTTTCAGAGAGGATTCAGTTAGAGCAACATAATCAAGATAGCATTCTTCTTTCAGTTGTTTACAGTTAGCTCGTAATAAAGACAACTCATTATAGTCAGCAAGTTATTGAGATTTTAGATATTTTGATGCATTTTCTTTTTTTTTATTATTGTTTGTTTAAGTTCTGGAGAAAACCAGACAGGAAACCTTTTTGCTGAATACTTCTTCAGGGGAACAAAAATATCAATTACAAGGTGAATAACATCATAAAACATGTTGATCGTATCATCAAGACTTTTATCTTTAAACAAATCATCCCAGTTAAATTGTGAAAGAAAGTTTGTTACTTCCCGTACACTCATTGAGCGAAAGTCTCTATAAAAGACATCTCCAATCAATCCTGGCTCATTTAAATATTGAGATTCACATTTAAACCCAAATGAGAGTGGGGGATGATGCCTATCCTCTGGGAGTAGGGCACTCTCAGCTCTAGATACCTCAACTTCTTCATCTTGGACCATGACTAGTTCTAATAAGGAGTTGTTTTAATTTTCAACAGTGTTGAAGTACTTGATACAGTACTTGATACAGATTATGAAAGAAACATAAAAATGAGGGGAATTGAATGAAATCGACTTCATTTATTGAAGTTCCTGGTAATGGAGTAGCCACAGAAGACAATCCATCAATGGACCACTGACAATTGGGAAGATTAAAATCTCCTATGATACATAACTTATATTCTGGATACTTTTCAGCTACATTATCTACATTTTCTGCCAATTCGACATACTTCTCAATGATAATACGTGGTGGAAAGTAGACAGTTGCAAAGATAATCTTGTCCATGTGGCCAATCTCAATATTGACAAACAAATGTTCGATATTTTGAGTCGCTGACAAAAGATTACTGGTTATGGTTTTCCGGACAGCTTTAAGCACTCCTCCAACTCTTTTGCAGGTACTTGTTTCTGAGGATCTATCTCTTCTATATATGTTGTAGTCAAAAATTTGCAGTTCGGCGATCCTTATGTCATCTGTTAACCATGTTTCATTAAAAACTAAAATATCACATTGTGAGTAAAAAGTATTTTCAAACAGTAGCTGTAGTTTTGTACGTAACCCTCTGATATTCTAAAAATACACCAGCGCTTTTGAAGTCTCGACTGAGGGGGCTTTGAACCTGTTAGATGTTTAGTTTTTTGTATTAACTTTGGCACACCATTAACATGTTTCAAAATGAGATCGGATTCACCCTTACGTTGTCTTTCTTTTAACTCATTTTTCAGTGCATTGACCTCAGCTCGTTGTTCAGTAGTTAAATCAGCTTCCAGGAATACTTTTAAACCTCTATCCAACTCTGTCTTGTTTCTCAATATCATATATATATACAAGGATTTCCACAGTTTTCACTGTATTCCTTCACTCAACCGTTTTCTCCAATTTTTCCTGTTTAGCCAGTCCCCTTCCTGTAGGTTTCTTCTACTCATTGCTTCGTCCACCTCATCTCTGAAAGATCTTCGGGGTCTGCCTCTCTTTCTTCTTCCTATCGGGATCCACTCTGTTATTCTATTTATCCACCGATTTTGGTCTGCTCTTCTGACATGTCCGTACCATGTTAATCTCTTCTGTTCGATGTAGTCTATTATGTCGGAGTTCATTCCCATTCTCCTCTTAATCTCCATGTTATTTATTCTGTCTCTTCTTGTTACTCTGCAGCTTCTCCTTAGGAATTCCATCTTTGTTGCTCTTATTTTGTTCTCAATATCAACCGAACCATTTCAGGTGACTCTAGAGTTAGTCGCAGTGATTGATACCCATTTTTATTTCGTTTACCAATTCTAGTCGAACTGACTATTTGCACATCAGAACCAGCTAAGCTCGACAGCATTTCCTTAGCTTTGGATGTGTCATCTTCCTCACTATCTTGAGGCATATTAAAGATCACAAGATTGCAAGATCTCTTTTGTCTCTCAGACACTTCATACAAGACACTGCCGTGTACCAATGTGGAACTGTAATTATTGTCGTTTTTTGTATTTGATGTAGAGGTGGTATTTTTTATGAAGGTAAGATCCTTCTTAATGTCTTCAAATGAGGTAGTAAAACTGGTTTTCAAACTCTTGACTTCATCGGTTACCTCACGAATCTATTTTTCAAACTCCTCCATTTTTTGACAGTTTGCAATTTTGATTTCACTTAGTGTATCTTCTAATGCTTTTACACGGTTGTTTAGTGTAACTGCCTTTTTGATTCATGGCACGCAGTCACCACACAAATATGGCATAATTCGGGTGGCCAGAAGTACACCTTATCTCTGTCGAGTTAATTCCAGTGAAGTTTTTGCATAAAACATTTTTGCAAATGTCACAAGGGTAACCAAAAACTTCCCCTGTACCTTTATTAGGTTCTTTAAAAACACAGTTCTTGAAATATTTGCCACATGTTCCTGCCATTTTGAGGTTATGAACGAAAAATTTCGAAAAATAACGATCGAATCAGCACTAACGTCTTAAACTATTGAAAAATATCAAAAATATGAATAATAACAAGTACCACCAATTTTATAAGGAAATTACACTAACTTGATAGAACTTTAAATTTTGGATAAAATTGCCGAATTTCATAATATTTTCAATCAAATTTCTATTCAGCAGCAGCTTTGTAGGTGTATATTTTTTAAACTTTTTTCATGCTTTATTGCATTCGTTAGTAAGATCTTTTTTACGTTTGCTGTACAAAAAATTATGAAACATTTCAAAAATAAAAATAACGAATTATGGTCAGTTTTAACATTTTGCATACCTAACGGCCACTCCCTCGTCCACAGTCTGGACTCTTCCGCTGTGACTATAAAGTATGAAAACTTTTTATCGCACTGTTGAACATTGCTTTTTTAGGAGGCTTTAGGTTTTCAATAGTGTTGTAAAATCCAGTAAAATTTTAACTTCGATTTAACGTTATTGTAATGTATTCTATCTCGGTAATAATTTTTTAAAAGTCGATTAAAAATGTTATTTTCCCCAAAGGTTTTTTTGTGAATTTTGTCACTTAATATAACTAATATGTTAATTATGTCTTAAGAGTTTAAATATCTAAATCCAAAGTGACAAATAAAGAATAAAAAAGTCATATTGCGGAATCGTAATCGAAACTGTAATCGGAAGCAACAAATAAAATATCTCTAATATCGTTTCCGAGAAACCAATAAATTTTATAATTAAAATTATTCTTAAAATATAATGATTCAGATCGTTTATTTTTATGACTAATGTATAAGATATTTATTTGAGGCGGAACAGCTTCACAAACAAGAATGTTTTTTGTTATAATTAGGTAGAATGCGACAAAAAATCCCGTTAGAAAAACCTAATTGTATCAGTAATACCAACGAATATAGACATATTCGTCGGTTAGTGATAGGAAATGTGTGTATCTGTGTCATAGACGTATATATTAATATAAATATGTATATTTCTTATATATTAACATATACGTCTATGATTTGTATATTGTCCTTTTGCTCAGCTTGCGAATATTTTGACAGATTCATTGTCGAAATCAAATAGGTAACACAAAAATTCCTACTTCTCAATATTAATATTTATTTATTTATTTAATGGGAATCTCCATTACTGTATATATTGTATAAATTAAAAGAGCTCATACAAGTAGATATAAACCTATATAAATACCTAGTTTAGAAAATAATAATAAAGAAAATATTAAATTTACTTTTCTGATATCACATACTGCTTCTTTCAGTTTATGTATTAAAGATGTCAAGGCATCGATTTGTATTGATGTATGATATTAAGCGCATCACCACAAACTTAATGCAAGAAGCTAAAGATGGAAATAGGTGGAAAATTTTACGGGAGGCCTACGTTCAGCAGTGGACAAATATAGGCTAATTGATGAAAAGACCAAGAGAGCTAAATAGACAACTTCAACCGACTTAAAATTACCTGGTAATCATGTAGAGGTACCTGCCTATGTATATTAAATCGATATGAGCAGAAACGAAGAAATCTGTGCTAAATGTTTCCAATAAACTTTTTATATATGTACCTCATAATTAGGAGATATTTTATTAATATGATTAAACTATCAAAAATTATACCTAAATCTCTAATACTACTGACTTCAGATAACTCCGTACCACCAATGGAGTATAAGGAGTCAATTGGTTTTTGAATTTTATGAAATGTTATTATATGACAGTTCTGAGTATTTACCTGCACATGATTTTCCGAACACGATAACCATAGAGCATTTAAATCATCCTGGATCAAATCAATATCTAACATAGTGTAGCGAGATTAAATAAAACGAGTGGTTCGAATTAAAGAAGCGCTGCATAATTTGGAATGGGGCGTGAAAGTTAATGGAATTCTGATAAATACAATCAGATATGCAGACGATACAGTTATTTTAAGTGATGACATGAATGGATTACAATGCCTTTTAAATGCAATTGATACAGTGGGAAGAGAGTTTGGCCTAAACATAAACTGTTCAAAAACAAAACACATGGTGTTTAGCCGTGTAGCACATCAAGATGCACGATTATTATGTTCATGGTCATATAATTCAAAAAGTGTCCAGTTTTAATTATCTTGGTTGCCATATTACTGAACAACTAGATTCAGATCAAGAGATAAAACGTAGAATCGAGATAGCCCCCACGACATTTTTAAAAATGAAGTCATTCTTCTGTAATGATAACTGGCAACTTCAACTTCGAAAGCGCTTGGTTAAATGCTACATTTGGTCAGTCCTCTTATACGGTGTCGAAGCATGGACATTAAAAATATCCACCATTAATCGTCTGGAGGCCTTTGAAATGTGGCTGCACATACGTATACTAAAAATTCCATGGACGGCTATGCTGACAAATGTGGCAGTCCTTGAGAGAGCAAATGCTGCTCGCGAGCAGCTTCATAACATCAAATGTAGAAAGATAGCCTATTTTGTACACGTAGTAAGGGGAGACCGATATAATATTCTTCAACTTATTATGATGGGTAAAATCGAAGGACGCAGAGGAATTGGTAGAAAGCCTCTTGGTTGAAGAATATCAGGGAGTGGACAGGAATGAGGGAATGAAAGCTGAGCAACTCTTTAGAATAGCTCAAGACAGAGACAGTTTCGCCATGTTAATCGCCAATGTCAAGGGGACTTGATAGGGCACGTTAAGAAGAAGAAGGTTCGAATTTATATAAATAAATTTATTTATATTTTACAGTTCGGTACTCTCTTATTAACTAACTCTACTTCTAACATTGTTACCTATATATACCAAAAGTATTATGTTCGAGAATATTCTGGCGTAGTCCCACCTCTAATTCGCCTGTGACCGGTTATTCTCTCTCTCTCACTCGATACATCGCGAAATTTCTCGAAGAGTATTAGAGATGCAATGCAACCGTTACCTGGGCCATGCCGGAAGCATGTTCGTAACAATAGTATTAACTCTTCTAAAGAGTTTAAGATCATCTGAAAACATTAACATATCTGTGTATTTTAATTTATTTGTTAAGTCAGTAATAAATAAACAAAGCAAACAAGGGGGAACAGTGAGCCCACTGTGACACACCAGAAGTAACCGCAATAATTTCAGAGCAATAGTTTCCATTTTTTACTTTTGCGTTATTGTCAAAACTCTGAGTTAGGGTCACGACGCAAAATGTCTTTGGAATGTGTACTTTAGTGAGAAGGGTAAGAGTAAATTATTGATCGACGGTTATCTTTACCACACAGATAAAGAAAAGCAAAACATTTATTGGAAGTGTGATTACTACAAGACATTCAAGTGTAAAGCTCCTATTATAACCTTAGAAGATGCAGTAGTAAAAAAAAGTGGGACACACAACCATATAGCGGATGCAAGGCAAGTGGAAAAAACAAAATTTTTCAATGGAATACGTGAAAACACTACACAAACCCAAGATGGGCCACATCATATAATATTCACTGCATCTGTTCAGCTTAGTCAATCTACAGCTGCCACGCTTCCAAAAGTGAGCAGCATTAAAAGAACAATAAGGCGTGTACAAAGTAATCAGCAAGCCGCTCTGACTTTACCTCTTTACAGAAGAGACATTGTTTTTCCAGAAGACTATAAACTAACACAAAATGGAGATTAATTTATTACTATTTGATTTAGGCCCACGCGATGATCGGTTGTTAATTTTTTCAACAAGACAAAATCTGCTTCTTCTGGCAAGGTCACAACAGTGGTTTGCCGACGGAACTTACCTCACCTTTTTTTAAGAACTATATACAATCCACGGATTAGAGAAGAATACTGCGATTCCTTTAGTATACGCACTACTAAATAAAAAGACAGAAGAAACTTATGTTCGGCTACTTTCAAAATTAAAAGAACTTTTGCAATCTAGCCATGAAGTGCTATAAGACAAGAATATCCCGATTTAAGACATCGTGGGTGCTATTTCCATTTCACTCAATGTCTCTTTAGAAGAATCCAGTCAGACGGTTTTAAAAGAAGATATGAAACTGATTCATATTTTGCTTTAAATCTCCGATTATTGGCGGCCTTAGCATTAGTTCCTACTCTAGACGTAGTGGAGGCATTTGAAACGATTTGCGAGCAAGATATGTTGCCAGCAGAAGCCCAATCAGTAATTGATTATTTTGAAGATACCTGGATCGGGCGTCCACAAAGAGGTAGACAACGTCGTTTGCCTTTATTTTTACATGATCTGTGGAATTTTTAGAAGAAAGTTTACCAAAAATAAACAATTCCATAGAAGGATCGCATCGAGGATTTGAACAACATATTTCCGCAGATTATCCAAACATTTGGAGATTTATTGAAGGCATTCAGCTGGAGCAGAGCTTACATGAACTTTAAATTGAACAGTATATAGGAGGCTTGGAAGACCCTTCTACACGTAAAAATACAGAGATTGCGCAGAGCGGATTGCAAGTCTGGTAAACAATTACGGCCCTGCGAACACTTACGAATTCTCGCGGGGAATAGCACATAATTTATCGTATTAGTATATAGGAAATACTTAATAAATAATAAAAATTTAAAAAATTAAAAAAAAATAATAAAAATTAAAATAAACTAAAAAAATTCAAAAAAATAAAAAATCTCAAAAAAATGACAAATTGAATGTTTATTCCAAGTTCTAAACACGCCAGCGGTAAGCTGCCAGTCCTAAGCCTGAGTAAAGTGTGAAGGGAACATGGGATAAAAAATATATATTATAATAATAAATTAATTAACGAGATAACTAGATCGAACACAATTTAAGTGTAATGTAAACAGCAAGGAAATAAAGAAGGAAAAATTAAGTGATAATTAACCTAGTAAAGAGTAATAATTATTTAAGTAATTATTATATATTCCAAATTAATAAAGAATAAATTCAACACAGTTTAACGTATACATTTCAAATTAAAAACAAAACAATTGACCCAGTTTAACACAAGCCTAAATGTTTAAAAAATTACGACACTTAGACCTTGTTGGAAATTAATACAAGGTACGAATTGTTAAACAAGTGAGAAGAATTGAGCTGACTAAGAAGTTTTACATAGCGTGATCCAGTTTAACACATGGAATAGATGGCATAATCAGCGAATACATAAAAAACAAGCAGAAGTTGGTCAAACGTTCAGTAATAGCGCGGCGCCCGAGGGTTACCCACGCGAGAGCCGCGGCGATCGGGGCCAGCGGGCGTTAGTGGGAAGTGGTCACGCCAGACGCTCCACACCATAGTGTAGAGATCGGACGATACGCAGAGCTAGAGCCTAGATACGCGAAGGTAACTAAGATCTATATACTAACCCAAGGTATATCTAATAATACGGAATTAACTGATATTTTGTAGTGTACTGTATAGTTAATACATCGTAAACTCGAAATTTGTTTTTGTTATTCCTAGCCGTTACAGGTCGAGACTAGAAGAGATACACATTTCGCTTATGCAGTGCTCCGGCTTCTAACGTAAGCCCATAGCCTCTCACTCTTTGCAGGACCTGAGACCGAGAAGTCCTTAATTCTCTTCCTTTCCAGAAAGATTTCCCTACCCTCTTGTAAATCCGCGAGGGCGGAACCAGTCAGTCCAGACTAGTGGAACCAGTAAGCCTTGCCCCGCTCGCAGGGATAAGTATCTCCTAAAAATTGTAGAGGCATTGATAAGGACATTGAGACAGACGTCTTCTACAATGGTGACAGCCTTATCAGAGTGGAGACAATTCATTAGAGGGGTTTAGTCGATTCATCTACAGCTTCAATCCTAAATTATCACGCTTAACCCCCCCAATGTTGTTAGATAAGCAGTAATAACTGCTTAAATAGCACGTAAGTTACCGTATTACTATATAGGAAATATATGTAAAGCTATAACTATTTAAATACATTTTTCGGTCAATTCTCTTTTCGGGCAATTGTTTATCTGCCATTTTTATATTCGGGCAATTGTTCATTCGGGGAATTGTCCATTCAGGGAATTGTCCATTCGGGAATTGCTTTCAGGGAATTGTCTTTCGGGAAACTGTTTTCGGGCAATTGTCGGGGACCCTCCTACAGTACCGTATCATACCGCACTAAGCCATTTACAAAAGAAAGATTGGCATACTTTCCTGAAATTAAGGTAGAAATTATGCAAGTAAAATAATTTTTGAATAAATAAATATTAACTGACTATTTTGTGAGAGTTTCGAACAAGGACTATTTTGTGAGAGTTTCGAACAAGGACAGGTACTGATACTAAATAACTAGGTAAGTATTGTTGCTTTTATCTTATGTTTCGAAATTTTAAGGTATGCTATAATATTTCATATATTTATTGCTGATCTTCCATGAACTGTTCAATCTGGATCACTGGTACGATAAACTATGTACTGGAGTATTTTAAGCGCATATCTGTAAAGTGTGTTTCTGGTAGCATATCTATTTTGTTGTCTTGTAGGAATTGGATTACCTCTGCTTTAACTTAATTGGCTTGATTATCATTTGTGGTCCACTCAGCGATTCCAGCGAATCTAATGAATTTTAATGTTGTTAGCATTGTAATGATCATACTGTTTCCATTCATTAGTTATGTAATAATTGCTTTAATTCACTTAACAATGAGTTCAGCTGTTACATATTTACATATATTTTCTCTACTGATAGTGCTCATTCCGTACATTTTTTTACATTTGGGATATCATGGCATATTTCGTTTATCAAATCTATTTGATTAATTTCATCCATCCAGCCATCCAGTCCAATGACGTATAATAAATTTATTATAGGTTATTGATGCAGTCAGTCCATATTTTTTTAGCGGAATTTTCTTAGACAAGGAAAGAAACAGGGCAGGTAACGCTTATTTAATAAACCCTTGCAAAGTGAGACCAGTTTCTATGTGACCGCCACATTTTGGTGCCTGCACGTTACCCATTACCACAGTTCAACCCAACACTGCCCAATTTTTTATTTTTGTGCAAAAAAATGTTTCCTATATCTTTAGAAGGTACAGAATATGGGAAAATAATTAAAAAATTTTTGTTTAATATTAACTTAGCAATAACAAAAAAAACGGGTTGTATCAGATATGCTACACTGGGCACTAACTTTAACTTTAAAGAATTACGTAGAATAAAATATTACGAAACAGTTATTAGTTTTGTTTAAACACAAATTAAAATCGCACTTAGAGCACTTAATGAAAGAAAATGATTAACATATGATGGTCATTTACATCTCTGTCGGGCTTGTATATACATTGGTCAGTGTGCAAATGAATTAGTTTTTGTATTTTGTATTTAGTATTTTGGCGGAATGTAAGATATTGTAACTGAGCGATCTTTTTTAGCTTAAATTGATTTTTCTACTTTACTTGGACGTCCTCTTTTCTTCGATTCATTGGAGGCCCCAATATGGCATAAGCAGTATGCTACTTATGCCCGAAAATCTACTAACCGAAGGATATTAGTTTACTTCCGGTTTTCTGTACATTTTTTATACAGCAACCAGCTATTTATTACAGCCATATCTATTAAACGGTAAAATAAGCGCAGATACCACTTTTTAGTTCTCATTTGAATTTTCATTGAATTTGACACTTCTGTTTTCTGTCGTAACGATTTATTGAGGTAATAGAAATTTCTCTGGCAAAACTAAATAAGAGTGATACGGTTTTGTTGTCTTTCCAAGAGACAGAAGACACTTCAACACCATCAATGTTGTTTACATATTTGACAGATGTACCTCTTGCTTCTTTTCTCATGATGTCTTCACTTGGCAATTTGCAATTGGGTATTCTTATTCTGCGAACGTTTCCTAGCGAATGTATTCCTTTTTGTGCCAATTGAACTAAGAGTGGAACAGATGTGTAGAAATACACACGATAATTTTTAAAACAAGGAATGTTTCTGCAAAGTCTAATAACAATATTTGCGCTAGCCCATAATCCATTTTATTTGGCAAACACACATTTTCGCAACCTGTATATATTTCAAATTTATGGGAAAAACCACCAACCCCACAAAGCACATAGAATTTATAACCCCATTTGTGGGGTTTAGCAGGTAGATATTGTTTTATGTTTTAAATTATGTCTAGCCTTTGATGCGCATAATTGCTCGTCTACGGATAGATATTTTTGTAAAGGTATAGACTGAAATTTAGAATTCAATGCATCAACTACAGGTCGCAACTTGTACAATTTATCATAATTTGCATCGTTTCTTTCTGGTGCTTTACTATTGTCTGCGAAATGAAGAAATCTACAGATTCTCTCAAATTCATTTTTGCTCATGACATCAGATATCTGGTGATAATTAAGGGATGCTAACCAGTACTTTCGCACATTCCGCATATGTACAATAATTGACATGTATATGCATATACCTAAATACTTTTTGAGTTGAGTAGAAGTCAAATGTGCAGATTTATTTACGTCCACTTGCGTAGAATACAAATTACAAATTAACAAAGAAATATGAGAAAAAACTTATTGAACTTTCTAAGTTTGAAATATAATTAGGCACAGTATCGTCAGCCAAAAATTCTAATTTATCTTCAGGCAAAACTAAATTTTTCCTTTTTCCATGTAATTTTAGAATATTTTTCTTTCAATTTTTTGACATGGTTGTTAGGCAAATTTTGTGCGTTTATTTCGCCGTCATTGACCTTTTCGTTAGATTCGTCAATAGTAGCTGGAGGCTGTAAAACAGTTCCATCTTCTAATTCGATATCCATCGACTCCCAATCAAATGGTTCTTCACTAACTTCAATGGTGTCACAAAGATCGACAGAATCTTCAACTTCAAGCTCTTCATCAGACTCATCAGTTTCATCAAAGTCGTCTTCACTTTCTGATAACTGTTCCAATATGTCTTCTAACTCTTTTTCTGTCATAACCTTATTTTTCTTATAGGACAATTTTCTGGAAAATAAGAACCTAATGAGTGAATAAGTGGCTTAAAACATGTACATCCAGATAGCACTGATGATGGAATAATAATTCCGAAAACGTTCTGTGATGTAGCCCGATAGAGTTGTTTAATATTATAAGTACCATTTATACAGAAATTTTTAAATAATTTTTTTTATTATTTTTTCGTTGCCAGACAATTTATCTTGTATTGTATATTGTAATATAACATTCTACGGAAACCTTTCTATTAAATTTCCATAATAGTTGTTTAAAAACATGTTTTTTGAATGTTGTAATAGTTTCTGAGTTTATTTTTTCGATCTGGGCATATAATGGCTAATAAACATGTAATTAAAGATATCCAGTATTACTGAATTTTTCAGTAAAGAAAACAAAACTACTATTACCTATTTAAACTACGAGAAAACGAATATATTTAGTTTTTTGGGGGATAAAATCACTAGCACTTAAAAAAGAATAAAACATTAATGTAAATATTTTTTAACTTCGTAAATTAATTCAATGATTTACTGATTAATTTTTAAATAACCCCGATAAAAACAACAACAAAATACCTTAAAATACATTAAAAAATAATTAAAGTTTTAATCAAACAATAACATAACCTTAAAATATGAACATTCATAGTGAATATCTTAATACTACTTTAATATTCTTACCTCACAAATTGACGAATAACAGATAATACCAATCTCACAGAATGAATGTTCATAACCAAAAGTCCTTATTTATTCTTCAACCAATTAAAAAACAATATTCCAACTCCTTATGGGACAAATACACACAAACTAGAAATGTTTGGAAAGATTTTTAAAAACGTCGCCCATTGTGACGTCAGCTTAGGTAGTCCCATCGAGCAAAAAGACAAAAGAGGGAATCTAATCGTTATGAAAAGGCGACCAAAAAAGTGGCCTCTGATGGCAGACATATCCGGAAATGCGAATGCGCCAAATTTAAATTTTCCGACACTTATTAAGAGTAGCTATAAAATAGTTTTCAGAATGTGTCTTAGACGAGAAAAATTTAATTAAATATTAACGATAACAGTCTAAAATGTAAAACAATTGTTAAAAAACTTCAATATAAATAAGATTTCATGTGACAGTTGGGACAAATAATAACATAACCTAACTAAATTTGATTTCTTAAACAAGGAAAGACTCTCTTTCCTTGTTTAATTTGGCCTCTCAAGATGGCACTTCCTGTCTAACAATATTTTTGCCCCCACTACCTTTACATTCCCTCTTTTGTCTTTTTGCTCGATGGGTAGTCCACATACCATTTCGCTTCCACTCTCTTTCCTTGTCTCAGGGAATTTTTATGAACATTTCTTCTTTTTCCCATGAACATCGACCCATTGACGTTGACAAACAGTACTGACAGATGACAGATTTGAGATTTTTAAAAAATTGTGGTTAAGTTAAATAAATATTATTTTCATTTAAAAACAAACATTAAAATAATGGAAGATATTAATGAAGATGACCATTCATTGATTCCCGATGATAAGAATGAACTAGTTAAACCTGAAACAGTTTTTAAAAAACCTATTTTATTTGGCAAAGTCGGTCGATTGCCAAAAAAATTACCTGCCCCAATATCTGAAAATTCTGAAAGTACATTAGAAACAAACATTATTCAAAGTAAAGTAGATAAACCTGATGACAAATTAATAGAGAGACAAGTAGTAGCAAAGAAGGGTATGTGAATACATATTTAATTATTACAGTAAATTATGTTATAAAAAGTAGATACACTATAGTAATAACACATTTGTTTTATCTTAAAAGCATAGTGGCGGTGGCTTAAGTGTAAATTACATAAAAGAACGTTTTCCACCCAATAAAAATCATTGTACAATCATCACTAAGTGAAGCAGAATTCATTGATATAAATTTCATATCATTAGAGATCCTACCTGCTTGCTATACTAGTACTGACATGGTAAATTTATAAGCACAGTCCCGTTCTAATATTTTATATTATTCTAGGCTACCTACAACTAATTTCTTAATACTGTTTTTGCCTTATTATAATACTAAGTTGTGGACAGCTTTTGAATCTTAAGATATTTCTTAATTCCAGTATATATGTTTGAGAGAAATAACATAGGTTATTTAAGTTATATCAATCTCCGTAAATATCAACATTGGTGATAATAATATTGCCATACCGATAATACTGTAATGTTTGCATAGTAAGTAGATAATTCCTTAGAAATACAAAGCAACTTACTTAATAAGGTGGACAGAAAGTTTTTAGACTAGCTGAAAAAATGGCAATATGGAAGTTTTAGATATCTAGATTTATATAAATTATCTTCCAAACATGGAACATAAGGATAAGTATGCCCTCTTTACAGATGACACTATCGTGGCCTTCACAGCTGATAATATTTAGGATGTTCTGAAGGGTTCTATGGTGGCATTGCGCAGGACTGAGCAATGGTTTGCTGCAAATAGGTTGGTTCTATGGATGATTCAGTTAGTGGGATTGAGTTTTTTGGAGTCCTTTTGGGCCCATAATTACAGTGGAGCCCACATATTAATAACTTGTGCAAAAACTAAATAAAAGTCTGTATTTTGAGAAGCCTTTCAAAATGTGTCTCACTGGAGACTATTATGTACTACATACGTATCACTCCATATTCCACTCATATCTTTCATTTTCATACTCTATCCTTGTCTGGGGTCATGCAATTCATACTCACAGAATATTTGGTCTGTAGAGAAAGGCAGTGAGGGTCCTTGCTGGTTTGAGATTTAGGAAGGCCTGCCGTCAGGCTTATGAAAGATTGGGAATTCTTACTGTACTGACACAGTACATTCTAGAAAACCTTCGATTCATGAAGAGGAGTATCAATCTTTGTAGAAGTCACGAAGATCAGCACAGTTATGATACTAGGCAGCAGAATATGATACCAGCATATTGGCATTTCAAAAGGTATCAAATAGACCAATAAAATGTTTTAATGTTTTGACTGAGAATATTAGAAACTTGCCTTAAAAGAAATTTGAAAATAAAATATTGATTGATGAAAAATTCCTTTGATATGATTCAAGAATAATCTACAACACAATTTTAATTTTAAGTGAGGTTTTGTACATATTTGACATATGTAACATTTTATATTTTTGACATGAATAAACACTATTGAGTATTTTAGATATCTAGAAAAAAATCTTCAGAGTAATATACATCATCATTATTTTCATTGCCTTTATCCCTATGTAAGGTCAGCTTCTCTAATTAAATTTCTCCATAAGTTTCTATATTGGGTTATACCAATATCATTCCCCTTTATCAACATGTCCCGAGTAAGATTCTCCCCACAAGTCTTCTTTGATCTTCCTCCTACTCCTTCTAGAAACTTGCAAACTAGCAATTCTTCATATTGGGTGATTAACATCTGGATGTTGATCATGCCCCAAATATCTTAACCTATGGTCTCCCATTTTGGTATCAATTGGCTGGGTTTCTTTAATCTAAGGATTTACCCCTAGACTTCCACTAATATACTTATTCTTAATTGTATCCTTTTTTGTTACTCCACCCATGCATCTAAGTATTCCCATTGTTGTGATCTGCATTTGTTGTTCCTCTTTATTTTTAACAGCCCAACATTTAGTTCCATATATCATAGATCGTCTTATGGCAGTTTTGTAGAATTTTCACTTCACTTTCACTGTAATCTTTCTGTCATACAACAAACTAGTCATTTCCTTCCACTTTATCCATCCCATGCTAATTCTACTGTATGCATAATTATCTATTTCCCCATTACTCTGTAGTACCAATCCTAGGTACTTAAAACTATTACTTTTTACAATTATTTTATCATCGACAGTTATCATTTTATTTATAGTAGCTACATCTTTAAATGAACATTCCAAATGCTCTGGTTTTGTTGTAAGTTTTAAACATTTTCCTCAAGAGTTTGTCTCCACTGTTCCAGTGTTTGTTCTAAATCCCTTTCATTATTTCTTACTACACTACAGCATCAGCATGTATTAAGCACCAGAGAATGTAACCTAATAGTTTCCTGTGATATGATTCAACACTAATGATAATAAATTAGGACTAAGCATTAAGCCCTGTTGTATACATACTTTTACATGAAATTTATCAGTCCCTCCCACACCTATCGTAACACTAGTTGTTGTTTCTTCATACATGTCTCTCACAATATTCACACAGTCACCTGGAACTCGTTTCTTATTGAGTGCCCACTACAGAATCTCTCCAGGAACTCTATCATATGCTGTCTCAATATCAACGAATATCATATGAGTGTTTGTTTCTTTATTCCTGTATTTTTTCAGCAGCTGCCTTATAATGAAAATTGCATCCGTTGTTGATCTGCCATGCATAAAACCAAACTGATTATCAGATATTTCAGTTTCTTCACATACCTGTTTATACATAATTGCTCTCTCCCATATTTTCATGGAATGACTAAGTAGTTTTATGGCCCTGTAGCTCAACTGGTTTGCTGTCAAATTCTTCATTTAACAAACTGTCAAAAGTATTTTTTTCATCACTTTTTGAAATCCTTCCTGTGAACTAGTATTCTCCGTTCGGCTTGCGGAGATAAGAATACGGCTGAGGCAAGAAGGCCTGCCTGTCGTAAGAGGCGACTAATGGGTAGGAATCCAGAGATGTAGAGCCGTCGTTTGAAGTGTCGGGTTTGTAGAAACGCACTCGAGACGTTTAGGCGTCACGGTCACCAGTCTACATTCCTAGTATCCGAGACTCTCGGGGACCACTCTACTCTCATTCCAAGAGAACCAGGCGAGGTTGAACGAGCTGAGCCCGTACACACCTCTTTTGGCTTTACACCACCAATCTTGGTGTCGGTGTCCCGCCTGGAGATTTAAGAGTGGTAGAGGAGAGATCTACACTCTTTTTAATCTGTACTCTGAAGAAATCTTTAGGGAGGCTTTGGATGACAGACAAGAGGGAGTAAGACTAGGTGGAAAAGTAATCAACAATATTAGATACGCTGACGATACAGCCATTCTTGCAGAAAATTTACAAGATCTCCAAACATTACTAAATCTAGTCAGTGAAGCAAGCTATCGGAGAGCCTAAAAATCAACATTTTAAAGATAAAGTGGATGGCAGTTGGAAAGATCAATATAGATCAAGGTCTGATTTCTCTTAATGGAGAGGAGATCGAAAGGGTAAATCATTTCAAATACCTTGGCAGCTGGTTAAATGTAAATTGTGACTCTGATGAATAGATAATAACCAGGATCGAAATATCACGTAAGGCTTTTATGACCTGGAAACCAGTTTTATGCAACAGAAACCTGTCGATGAATATTCGTAAGAAGGTCCTGAAATGTTATGTGTAGTTCATCCTATTGTATGGTTGTGAGACATGGACGTTAAAAACCACAATGCTAAACAAGTTAGAAGCATTCGAATTGTGGTGCTATAGACGAATCCTAAAGATATAGTAGGTTTTGCACACTTCCAATGAAGATGTTCTTCAAATGATCAATTCAGAACGTCTGCTCATAAACACCATAAAGAGGAGAAAAACAGAATACTTCGGCCATATAATTAGAGGACCTAAATACCATCTACTTCGCCTTATAATACAAGGAAAAGTGGAAGGAAAGAGATGGATTGGTTGAAAGAAACTTTCATGGCTGCGTAATATTAGACAATGGTGTGGTTCCAAAGTAGAAGAATTATTTCGCGCAGCAGCCGACAGAAAAAGGTTTCAGGAAATTGTAAACATGATGACGGCCAACGTCTGAATACGGACACGGCACCCAAAGAAGAAGAAGAGGAGAGATCCTCGGCGGCGACCTGTTTACGTGCGAGGTGGAAATTCCTCTGCCTGTGTCATCTGGCCGCCCGTGGGAGGGGATAACAGATGGGTGAGGTAATCGTAACATAGTTACTACGGGGGTGGTGGAGCCCCACGATACGTACTCCTATGCGTATGCGTCGGGCCACCTTCATTTTGGTGTCGGACTCGTAGGGGCAGTGGAGGCGCTAACGGTCGTATGCTGAAAGGCCAGGTAGACCAGAGTCCTGTCAAATTTTATTTGGAGGGCACAAAGCTATAGCAATGTGAACTAGTATTTTATTGTTTGGTTTAAATATCTTTGCTTCACCTTCCCTGGTATTAAGTTGAACATATAGATTTGTATATGTTTCTGCTTTAACTTTTGACACTTTTGCTTCCTTTTTGGCAACCTTATAGTTTTAGACTGTATACATAGTTTTCCCTTTCTTCTTTTATCTAGTTTTCAGTTCTTTATTTTTTTCTTGAACTCCATTTGACCTCATCAGGTCTCTTTATTCTCAAACATCTTTCCTGTGATTTTTGCAAATATTTCAAAAGCAGTATCTATAATAATACTAGTCATATTTCTCCAAATTGCATTAGAACTTTCTTTCATGTACCAGTAATTTTTTTCTATTTTTCCTCTGAATAGACCTTCTTTCTCATCTCTTAATATCCACAACTATCTACAAGAAAAATGGTTCAATATTAAGTACTTACTTTTCTCTGGCATATCCATAACAGTCCCTTTCACAAAAATCACTTGCAATATAAAAAATCGCAAATTGTACAAAAATGTAGTAAAATCTCACAAATAACTGCAGCCAAAACGTAACCAAGAGTGTGCTGTAAAACTTGTTTGGTAAGGCTATTTGGGGTGGGGGTGATGTCATATGACGTCACATACAGCTACCTGGTTTAGTGACATGAATTGTCTCTAAATGCTAGTTTTTGAAATTTCCATTTTATGTAAAAAACCACCCTGTGTGACAGTGAAAAAAGTATTTGACCAGAGAGGACTAGTGAGACGACATACTAGAGGTAAACCACAACTTGGCACCTGCACAACTTGAAAAGACTTAAAATCCATTGAAGTTAAAGGATGGACAAGACTTAGTAGATATAGGACGGAATGGAGAAATATTCTGAAGAAGTCTTTGGTTCATGTGTAGATTGTTTTGTTACTTATTTTACCAAATATACTTACTTGTGGTATATAGGACTTCTAATTTTCAAGACCAATATAAGAAATTTTAAATAGGTATAGAATTCATATTTATAAAAATAATTAACTACTCATTTTTCAGTTGCCCCTGAACCAGCTCCTGCCCAGGAATTAAAAGAAAAATCACTTCCCTTGCCATACAAAGAACCTATTTGGTCTGGATTACCCAGTAGTAATGGGAAAGACTATTCATTTGATGTTTTAAAAAATGGAGTCATAATAGAAACTGTCAATCTAATGGAAAAACCATTTTGGGTTTTTGGAAGATTTGTCAACTGTGATATTATTATGCAGCATCCAACAATATCACGGTAATAATATATTTTAAGTAGTAGTGGTAGATATTTTTATAGATCGCACTATTTGAGAGAGATTTAAAATACTTGCAGCCTGTAGGGTCCACTGCTGAACTGCTGTGTTATGAGTTTAGTCCAACTAGAGTCATTCATCTCGACTATATCCTGCTCACTTCCACTTTCTATGTGTTATCTTTTCGATAGCATATGTAATCCCTGTTCTGTCTCTTATAATGACATTTGAAACATTATATCTTAGTTTTAATCCCAGATTCACCTTTCCACTCTTTGAATATTTGAACAAACCCTTATGAAAATTAAAAACAATCACCAAGTTATTAAATATTATATTTAAAGCATTTAAAAGTATAAAATAGTAAATAAATACATTTTAATTTTAGTTACCATGCCGTTCTTCAGTACAGAAAAGAAGGTTCGGAAACAGATGTTCCTGGATTTTACATCTACGATTTAGGTAGTACACATGGCACTTTTCTTAACAAAAATCGACTAAAGCCTAAAATCTTTGTCAGAATTCAGGTACTTATTTATTCACCTAAAATATATATGCGGATTATAACATTTCTTTTAATTTTAAAATAAAAATATTAAATACTTTATATAAAATACAATGCACCAAAGTATTCGCTCCAAGCAGCTGAACAAGTATCGACCTCTATGGGTTATTATTTCATCACCATAAGGTTTACACCATTGAAAACATTTACAAATCTGCAGTAATAAAATCAAAAATTTGTAATCGTAAATATTGTGTGTATATTAATTATTTATATATAAATAACGGTATCGTAGTATTTATGCATTACAAATAGATTTGTTGACAGTTCAAAATTTGTATATTTTTACAAACATATAAGTTGGATTTATATGTATATTATAAAGATTTTACTAGCTTATCATGTATATTTTCTGAACAATAATACAGTGCTAGTCAAAAGTCAATTCCCCCCTCGTATCTTTTGACCGTTTATTGTTATAAAAGTGAAATTTGGAGGGAGGTAATAAACAGACGTAGGCTTCTCAACTAGTCATAACAGGTGACGTAATAGTGACAGATGACGTTACAGCGCCACTGTGACAGATAATTGTAAATGGGACCTTATGGCAAGTGATACCTCGTTTGAAAGGTATTGAAAATACCTATTCAGTCATAATAATTTTGTTTGTAGCTTTGTAATTGTAGCTTCTCATTTAATTAATAAATATTTTACAACCAGTTCTTATAGTAAGTGTTCAAAATGTGCTCCATCTACTTCCTGACAGGACAGTAATGCATACTATTTCTAAACTCCTACCTTACTCGTTTAAATGTGTCGGGGGAAATTGCCCTACATTCTTCAACAATTCGTTGTTTCAAAATGTCAATATTGTCTGGTGCTGTAGCGTAAATTTTAGATTTCAAGTATCCCCACAGACAAAAATCTAATGGTGTGAGGTCCGGTTACCGAGCTGGCCATTCTATCATACCTCGTCGTCCAATCCATCTACCACGATATTCCTCATCTAGGTAATGTCTTACTGCACCATCATGGTGTGCAGGAGCACCATCTTGTTAAAACGTTATTTTCAAGTTGCCGAATTTATCTGGATTATCCTCCAGAATTTCAAGTATTAACGGTTCAATTGCATTTCGTAACATCTTCAGATAAACTTCACCGGTTAAATTAGTATTGAGAAAAACGCCTAACTATGTCATCATAATCATTGGTGCTACAGCCCTATAAAAGAGCCTCGACCTTCCCAAGTCTATTACGCCAGTCAGTTCTATCCATTGCCAACTGTTGCCAGTTTGCTGCGCCTATTTGTCTACCATCCTCATCTACACCATCCCTCCATCTGAGTTTTGGTCTACCCCTTTTTCTACTTCCCACAGGTTGTGACATAAGGATTCTTCTAGGAGGGTTGTTCTGCTGTGATCTTGCCAGATGTCCTGCCCATCTTAGTCTTCCTATTTTTATAAAGGATACTACGTCTTTACCACCAAATATATGTTTATATCTGTGATATATCTCGTAGTTGTACCTCCTTCTCCAAACACCATTTTCACAGATGCCACCAAATATTCTTCTCAGGATCCTTCGTTCAAATATAAGCAGGAGATTTTCATCTGCCTTCGAAATGGTCCATGCCTCCGACCCATATGTCAACACTGGTTGTATAAGGGTTTTGTATATGGTTATTTTTGTTTTTTGGCTTAAGTTTCTGCTTCTCTTATGTCTACTCAGTCCAAAATAGCATTTGTTTGCTAGGATTATTCTTCGCTTGATTTCTTCCGTCATGACGTTCTCCTTGGTGATCAGGGAGCCTAAGTATGTGAATTTGTCCACCACTTCAAAGGTAGAATTATCAACCGTGAATTGGTGGCTGATGTCTCTGGCTCTATTGTTGGGTGTTGATGCCATTATCTTAGTTTTATTTTCATTTACTTGCAGGCCCATATTTTTTGAGGCGTGTGACAAGGTGGTATACATTTCTTCTAGCTTGCGTGTTGTGTGGGCAACTAGATCAACATCATCTGCATATGCCAAAATTTGGGATGATTTATTAAAAATGTTTCCTCTGCTGTCTATTTGGGCATCCCTGGCCGCCTTTTCCAAAGCTATGTTGAAAAGGAGACACGCCAGCGCATCTCCCTGTCGCAGCCCAACATGCGTTTCAAATGCCTGTGATTGTTGTATTTTGACTTTGCAAACAACTTTACGCATTGTAGCCTTAACCAATCTTATCAGTTTATCGGGGATGTGGAATTCATCCATGGCGTCATACAATTTATTTCTTAGGACACTATCATAGGCCGATTTAAAATCTACGAAAAGATGGTATGTGTCGATATTAAATTCATTGGTTTTTTCCAGTATTTGCCTTAGCACAAAGATCTGGTCTGTTGTTGATCGACCAGGCCTAAAACCACTTTGATATTCGCCAAGAAGCTCCTCTGAATATTCACTCAGGCGACCATATAAAATACTCGAAAATATTTTGTATGCTGTATTAAGGAGGGTTATTCCCCTATAGTTTCTACATTCTAATTCATCGCCCTAACTATGTGGTTTCCCAAAATACCTGCGTTATGTGTTAAAATTTCCATTGATTCATTCATGCGTAAAAAGTTTTTATATGCCAAAGGGTCTTCTACTAATAATTCTTCATTTAACATATTTAATATTCCTTTGCATAAACTTTTTTTAAGAAGGGTATGATTTTTTTTTCTTAAGCATCGTTGTTCCAATTAAAGCTTCTAAATCATAAAACAAACTTCATTGTTAGGTTATCAATGAAAAATTGGTAGAGCGTATGCCTACATGCTAATTATAATTAAGATAGTTGCAAACAGAAACCCACATTTTTCATACTAAATCGACTTGTAACTAATATTTTTAGTACTGAAATCAGTACTGAAATTAGCATAATGGCAAGCGGACCTTACGGCAATGACAAATTTGGCCTATATTAGCGCTGTCAGCTGCACAGATCGAATAAAGACAGCAAAACGATACGGTTAGTATTAACGACCAAAAACAGCATTAAAATAAGGATATGAATAAGAGAAGGCTGTGTTCTGTATGTAGTGTATTCAAAATGACTATTCAGAAGAACAAAGAAAAGTAAATCGGGAATAAAAGTTAATGACATGCAAATATCAAGCATCATCTTCTCAGACATTGGATTACAAAAGTTTTAAACTTAATTAAATGCAGAATGCCACAAGCTCGGAATAAAAATATCCAGAAAAAAAAGACCAAAACGATTTTTGATTACCAAAATTTTGGTAATCAAAAATAAAAAAGAACAGGTAACCAGTACTTAGGCTGTTGGATTAACAAGCCATATCGTGAATAAGAAATAAGTCATAATTTCTCAAGCTAGTTATAGTATTTTTGATTAAGCAGGCTTCTTACCCACTCATATCTCAAACCTAAGCTAAAACTGTACAACTTTTTAAGTATATATTTACCTCAGGAAACGAAGCAGTTATCATACAATTACTGGGCGCTATTTTTCAACTGGAATATCTGGAGGAAAGTCAATAGAAAAGGCGTACCATCTCGTAGGTATCGAAGTTTCTACTGCGGTAGAAAGGTTACATGGTTACAAGGTACATGGTTTCCTATTAAGATTTACATCTACAGTCACTCATTAACTTGCCGACAGAACTGAATACTTCTTATAACGCGTTATTACTATGATTGTACGCATTATTAAATAATTTTATTTAATTTTGTTTATTTTATTTCATTTTAATTTTGATTTAGTTTAATTTTAGTTTAATTTTAATTATTTTTATTTAATTTTGTTTAATCTTACTTAATTTTATTTATTTTATTTAATTCCATTTAGCTTTATTTAATTTTATTTAGTTTTTATTTAATTTTAATTTATTTTGGTAATACTTTAACGTTTGTTAAACGTCATTTTATTTTTAAGTGTACATGTAAATGTATCGTTTCCAAAACCTGATTGAAATGTCAGTATGATTAAAATGTCAGATAATAGTTCAGATTTCTTTCCTAGATGGACTTGTCGTCATAGCCTCTTATATAGATAGATAACACCGAATAATTTTACAAGTTCATGGATCGTGTAAATTTTGTCAATTCATGTTACCTGAGCGTAAATTCTAAAAATAAATTTATGATTATAAGAAGAAACAATATCTAGTATGAATACCTCGATATAGATACTTGGGAAGTAGTTTACATGCCAACTGGGATATAGCCTAGAAATACAATGCAGAATAGAAATGACCTGAAATTATAAAACAAATACAAAACCGTACTTTTGTATTTGTCGTGATATCAAAATGTATCTTGGGAGTATCATACGCGAGATGCTGTTATGTATGTCTTTATTACTGTACAGAACGGATGTATTTATAGACATAAAAGTAGACCACTAAGCACTTCAATATTAACTGTACATCTATGGTGAATATAAAAAATGAGTTATTATAGGATATTTTTCTGTGACATTCATGTCAAGTATATTACATTTGAAGCATTACTTAAAACTTAGAAGTAGATTATGAATCTGTGAATTAAAATTTTTGAATGTAATAGCGTAAAAAAGTTAACCATACCCAAAAAGTTATTAGAGCTGTAAGTACCATTTTCAATTTCTTGCAATGAGTTAACGATTCTGTCAAATGCTTTTTCGTAACTATCAGCTTGATTGCGTTTTTCTTCTTCTTGAGTTGCAGTTCTGGTTTGCAAGTCTTCAATTTTCTTACGAATGTCTTCTATATAAGTTTTCATTGCATCTTGTGACTCAAATTGGCTATTTTCAGCGGCTGTGACAGGATCTAGATTTCTATGTAAATCAATAATATGTTTCTGATAGGAAAATTTTATGTTCTCAATGTTGTTTTTGATTCTTTGGAGATATTCAGAACTTGAATTTAACTTTTGTTTTAAATCCTGAAAATAATTTGTTTTTATTCATCTATAATTGGGACAACAAATGATCAAGGAAAAGCAAGAATATAACAAAGGATTAAATTGACGCAAGAGAAATAAGTTCTCAGCAGATACTGCAAAGGAAGAGGTAAGATGCTTGAAAGAGTGGAGAAATATTACCAAATAGACAAATTGGTCATCAAACGATGTTATCATGTCATTAAGAAGGAAGATGAATACATGGACAGCGAGATAGTGGTTGATAATGCCATGGAAATAGCTCCAATTATTAAAATGTTACCAGCGACTCTTCCAGTACAGAATTTTCTTCTGATAGTGAAGAAAATTAACTATCAGAAAATTATTTTCAATTACCACTTTTCTATACTTGATACTCGTTTTAGTGTTAATTCAGTCATAATTAGTATTGTGTTTGTATGCTAAACTGAACAGAATATTATAAACCAGTGGCCTTCTATTTAAATTGACTAAAACAATAATAACAATTATTGCATCTTTCTATGGTTTGTTTTTTAACTAGGAGGAGTAATTCAAATTTACCGCGCCGTAATGCTTGTTGAAATTGATCCAACCGCAGGCAAGTTTACTCCACTAAATTATGACATTTTGACACTAATGACATTTATGACATTTTAAAATCCAAAATTTATATCGACGAATTTTTGTATTTCTGCGTTATTCCTTTAATTTTTAGATTTTTCGTTTGCATTTATATAAAAAACAGTTTTTTTCGGAACTATTTAGCAACGTACCAGTGTTTTTAAGATAACAATATGGATTCAACGCCAAGTACTAGTGGTAATTATTCTTCTCCACCTAAAAAACGCCGAGTGGTCATTTATCATCAAATGAAAAACAATGCAATATAAATATGTACAAACAAATAAAAATTGATAATCCTGGAATGAAAATTACAGCCATGATAGCAATAATAAAACAGGCAACAGGTTAGTTTTGCAGAACAGTTATTATTAAAATCAAGACTTACTAAAGTAATGTGCTAATTTTAGGTGTTGCGAATTCAACTATTTACAGAACAATTAAGGAATATAAGCAGACTGGAGCAGTAAGATGTTCTAAAAATATTGGTAGTCGACCTCATAACCTTGCAACATACGATGAGACAGTTAAACCATCTGTACAACAGATAGTACACAGATTCTTTTTCAAAAATGAAATGCCCACTTTAAATCAAATTTTAAGTGAAATACAATAAATATTTATATTCTTCTACAATGTGATAAATAAGCTCTAAAAATTCTTCAACTTCTTCATAACAATCCAACATTTTTTTTATTGTAATTAGGAAAACAAAAAAATATATATTGGAAGTGAATTGGAAAAGATTATTATTGAAACATAAACAAACCATAGCACACTACCACCTAGCATTGAAACTTCCGTGTTAAGGAATAAAACAATGATTGGCGCATCACCTAGTGATCGGGCGCGTAACTATATATACATGGCGCTAAATTCAAAAGTTTAGTAATATTACCTAGGATTGTGAACTCATTTTAAAGTAAAGGAAAATCGATATAATCCTAAAATAACAAGAAAAATCCTTATCCTATACGATAATAAATATTTTTCGTATACTTTTTGGGTTTTCTTGTTATGTTGGGACTATATTTATTTTCCATTACATTAAAATGCCAAAGTGGTTAAAAAAATTAAAGAATAAAATATAGAACAAAATCTTTATTTATAAAAATGTTACAAGAAATGTTATATGTGTTACAAGAAATATTAATAATACAAGCCACGTGTAGTATAATTTAGTTTTCTTAATGTTGTGACAAGAACTGGTCAGTATTTAAATAATTGTTTTGTCATTCTTATCAAGTTTTATGAGAATAAAAGTCTAATTCTGCAAAAGACATTTTACTACAATTTTATTCGCATAAATTTACAATGGGGAAGTACTTTAGACCAGATAAACTAGAGGCTGATCCAAACTGTCAAACTTCCACCAAAGAATTCAAACATTGGTAAGTATATAACATTCAAGAATTTTTTAGAAAGCAATGAATCTAAAGATAAATCCCTAGAAGATAAAGATAAGTACATGCTTTTAAAAAATTAATCTACGATTACATAAGCGAAGCAATCAATCTGGAAAACCAATTGCTTTTTTCACACATACCCTCACAGATTCTGAATGAAAACATTATGCAATTGAAAAAAAAAAGCAAATGAGTTGAAGTATTAAAAAAAATGCAGACATTATCTGGTAGAAAAGCAATTCTAACCAATTACAGATTAAATCACTATTTGGTTTATATAGAATGACGGTATATATCAAATCTAACAAGGAGAACTAGCTTTACTTCACAAGAATTTATTAATTATCTACACTCTAAAGGAATATATTCAAGTAGAACAACACCATATAATCATGAAGGAAATGGTTAAGTCGAAAAATACAATGAGTTATATGGAAATTGGTGAATCTAGCATAGAAAACCAAAAATTTAGAATTCACTTAATGGAAAACTGCTTTACCATGTGCTCTGCACTATATACTAAGTTTACTGTTGAATTGTTATATTATTGAATCAAGATAATGATGAAGGTCCAAATAACACACTAGAGAATTCCACTACTAAATAAATACCAGATGAGACAGAAAATTTACCTTACAATCATAATATAAGTTCCAGAAAAATATTCTGGTTATCAACAAAATTATGATTTTGATTAGATTAGCAAAATATTGCTTCTTGCAAAAAGAAAACCCAAGAATGAGGAATAACCGAATGATAGCAAATAGAAAAAACGAACAAAAAAAAAGAGCAATGGATAAGGTAAATAATTTATTTCTAAGGTATGCTTAAAGTTTTCACCCAGAATGTAAGCTTTGCTAAAACCTGATATAGTAACTTTATTTGCTCAGTATAAACTCCAAACAACAGAGGATAATAATGTTTTTATGCCTGAAATGACAAACACAATTACAATCAACAGATTTTTTCACCAGTATGTCATCTTAAGATCAGTCATCCCATCCCTATCATCAACAGAATAGGAAAGATCCCTGTCGACACATTCAAATTTATTTATTCATAACTCTGAACGCCTTACCACTGTCTGTGTGGATGCAGGCTAATATAAGGGACAAGCCGATTAAATGTTACAACTTACAATATACAAAATAGTGGTTAAGTACACAGTATTTTACGATAATAAAATTAAATAATGTGAAATAAAAATATATTATGTACACAAACACATGCATGTACACACACACACACACACACACACATATATATATATATATATATATATATATATATATATATATATAAAATTAAACATGTAATTACATTTTAAAACCTATAAACCCAACAGTCAGTTCTATGATTCTAAAATCCAGCACAATAAAGGTGGAAAAATAACATAACAAAAATAAAAAAATATGTAAAGTATTACCTAGTTACAATAAAAACATGAAGTATTTTACACAGTTAAGTTTCCAAACTCTATGGTCTACTAATATTTATATATTTATTGAGGGACATATTAAATATTTACATTTAGGTTGTTTAACAAAGATAAGTATCTATTCAGTGGGCTATTAGCACCATAGGTTGTTCTACAAAATGGAACATTAAAAGTACATAGATGAGGCAAACCATGGTAATATGGTACTCTAAGACCAATCTCACTCACAAGAGAGGGACAGATCCCTCCTCACACTTAAAGCAGGCAAGCTCATATACCTCTCCATGATAGTGTAGTCATGGTCTGCTAATCTAATCCAACTTTGAAAGGCGCACACCTGTAGAAATTTATGCCGAACCCTCTCTAAGGTGATGCTTTTTAAGATAGTTGTTGAACCACTACCTACAAATAATTCAAATACTAAGCTAAGTAAGACTGGTTTTATAATATATAATTTTAGGTTAAATTTATAAACTAATTTGTAAAAGGTCAGATATAATGTGAATAAAAATATAGGTCAGTGGTATAATAGTTCTTACCTGGTCCTGGTAAAAACAAACTCGGAACTGACGGCTGGTCTCGTAATACCGCTATTTCCAACATTGACTATATCTTCCTCTTTAAAATGACTAGCGCATACACGAAATTTGTTATAAATAGTTTCTTTTGCAGCATTCTCTAATTAGGGCTCTTAACAGCATTCACCCATTTATCAAACATATCCATATAATGTCCTGGACTTAAAAAACGGTATCGCTTGCCAGTAGTATCCATGCAATCTGGAACACATCTTTTTTTGTTCAGTTCTTCGTCTCTACATTGTTATTCCATGTAATGTGTTCGATTCCATAATAAAAAATCGTCGAAAATTGTACGATTTTGCACTATTTATATAAAAAAATTTAAATTATAAAATAAATTATAAGAAATAAAACAAATACAAATATGGCGCCGTATTTGTCTAAACTCAACTTTGACTTGATCACAGCACACTCCCTCCGCGCAGGAACGAGACTAGCAGCGCCACCAAACGAATGGGCGCCTAATTCGAACATGATTTGACCTTGGCTATCCCTGTTACCAATCTAGGTGTAATTTTATCTATGTAAACAAACAAAGTTAGGTTAGAATCGACGTGTCAGGTTGTCCGATACTGATTACTGGATTACCGCAAGGCCGAAATAATCAACCAAAAAAGAAGATGTATTTGGAGACTTTTCTAGTAGCTTTCTTGGGTGTGAATCTGTCTTTTTAGTTTACTCCTCCTGGTTGAAAAACAAACCATAATAATATATTAAAACTTGCGAAAAATATTACTGCTTTTTTAACTGTGTAATAATTATTTGAAATATACCGTTACGCCACTGGAAACACTCATTAGAAATACTAAACCAATAGAAAAATTATAGGGCGTAAACATAATCTATTTTTCTGTGACGTTGTGTTCATTTCGTTGCCAACTTAACTGGCGTTTGCTGTAACAAAGATGATCACTTTTCTTCTTTCGTCAATAATGACGAATAAATAAAAAACATACAAACAAACGCTAATTCTAGTGGGGCCCGTGAGGTGCGAGAAATGACGTATTTTCATCCCGACTATTGAATAAGTAAGAAGATCGGTATGAATTCAGTAGTTTGCGAAGTTTTAGGTATAGCTAAGTGTTAGTTTTATCTGTTATTCAGACGGAGTTGGGCTTATCGATTTAGGATTTATTTTACCAATATTTATTTAACCAACAAAAAATGGCAAAAATCGCGCAAAGTTTATTTATTGAACAGATTTATAGAAACTGACTTCATTTGCGACAAAATTCAAAAACTGCATATGAAAGTTGCACTCTTCACTTTTAAAACTCATTTTGATTGTTGTCGATAGGACACTCTGATCAAAAGATATCGATTTTTTATGGTTGAGTTGATACAAATTTTATTAAACATTGATTTCGCGCGCGGATCTGACATTCGAAATCACCGGTTGCTTTAATGGTTGATTCGGATAGAACAGTTCACTCAACGCAAAAAGTGCTAATCAATATTTTTGTTCAAAATTATCTCAGCTACATTTTTTATTTGAAACATTTTTTTCTACGGCGCGGCATATAGATTCTTGGTAAATCGATTTTTTGCGTTTGCCCCCATGCGAGGGGGTTTTGAAGGGGAAGTCCTGGGGTAAAAGTGGTAAACTTTTTTGCATCTTTTTTGGGGTTCCAAAATTCACATTCCCCGAAAAATTCAGCTTGTTCGTACGATTTTTAGGGGTCAAATCTCTCACGACTGGACTATAAGTACTGCTAGAAATCTAACATTGAGCATTTAAGGAAAATAACAGTATAGTGGTTGTATAACAAAAAAAATTGATAAATTAAAAATCAACTTTGCTTTTTGTATCTCAAAAAAAAAAATATCTAGACCTTAGTTTGAAAAAATTTACCGAATTACCGAAATATTTTTTAAATTATATTTTATTTCTACATGGTTAAAAAAGCAATTTATCAAACTTCTCAAAAGGCGACCAATGAGAAATTGGTCTAAAAGCAATATTACGTTTTTGGAACAGAAAGGAAAAAAGCAATTTATACCAATAATTACAGGACAGGAATAAATGAAAATAATCGATAAAAAATTTGAAACCGCTCTCAATGATGCAGTGCAGCCATGCAAGAGGAGAAATGAATAAACTGTACCTTAAACTGTTCGTCCAATTCCTTATTTTTTTCTTTTGCTAGTTCTTTCATAGTTTCAGTTTTGGCGAAAATTTCTTGAATTTTCTCGAGACTTTGCAAACTCTGTCCATCCTGCTCATCGTTTTTTTCAGTATCGCTTAAATTCTGTTCTTCTAGCGACAATTGTTTGGCTTGATTCAGTTGATCTTTTACATGTTTTTCTGTAATAGCGTCCATTTTATAATTAATTTTGAGGAGAACGAGAAATAAAAATGTACCTGAAGTTTGCTATTGACAAACGTCATGCTTGATCGATATTGCTATGGTAAACGCTTTGAATTAAGATGTGCAGCCAAGATACCTTAAAACATAGCAAGGCTTTTTCAAAATTAAATATTATTGTGATTAATTTATAGTGTAAATGTATATGATAGATAAATCAACTCAGTTTAAATATAATGGATATCTTCTGAAGAAAAGCCATCTCACGTGCAGGATTATCCCTAAAGTCCTTTTACCCTATGACGGCCGATATGCAATTAAGATATGATCAGTGGGCTTTAAATAGTGGGGTGTTAATATTTAATTCTGATCGCTTGAAAAGTAAAAATATTTAATTTCCTGTATTTTATGTTCAGTAATAATATTGGATTTTACTGTATCAAAGGCAAATAAAATGAATATAATATGTATATACAGGGCGTGTAAAAGAAGTGGGACGGAATATTTCGAATACTCGAAATTATTTGTCGACATCAAATGTTCATCAAGGTCTCTATAAGTCTCTATTTTGCGTAGAGTGAAAATTATACGAATGGTTTTCCATGCAGTAAAATTGGAAAATACTTTCTGCAGACACTGTATTAAATATAACCTTGAAACAAATTGGCACTAAATCACTTCCGAATTTTCAGCAAAACAAAAGGTTTAAACATGTGCAGTCCAGTAATTAATACCAAATCTATTGAGAGCATCCAGTCCAGTAACTAGACCGAAGGTACCTTATCGTTTGACTAAAACACACCAGAAAGTCAGAATTGAATTCCCGAAACACTTTTGTGTTACTTCTTTTTAGCAAACGATTTGTCCTACTCATTGTCTGATATTTCATTATCAGAGTCGTCACTATCTGAATTGTCTATCCGAATAATGAGAGGCCGGAGTTCATCTATAACTCGGTCGGTTTGAAAAGACTGAACGATTATGTCATCCGTATGTCGAATACAGTTTTGCCATTGTTCTGCGTTTATTTGTTCTAGCGATTCTTTCCATAAACTGTTGTTTTGGATGCATGTTTATGATAAAAATTGTTGGCTATACCCCAAACTAACTCAATTGCATTATAGTGGCAATGGTAGGGCGGAAGTCGAAGAACTTCATGGCCTTATTTAGGAGCCATTTTGTGCTCTCGATAACTTTGAAGTAAATCGAATTTTAAAAATATGTCACTGTGATAAATTTTCTTTTCTGTCGACCACAACTTTATTTCTTCTTTTTTCCAGCTGCTTGAAGGAAATCTCTCTTCTACTCTTGAGTGGTAGGATGCATTATCCAACACTATTATGGATGGTCTCTCCAATTTTTTTAACAAATTTTCTTCAGACCATTCTTCAAAAATCTTTGCATCCATATTTCCATGGTAATTACCTGTATTCTTTGTGGACAAAAAAATTAAACTAGCGTCAGGAATAAAACTCTCATCATTTCCAGTATGAAGTATAATGTAGCATTTACCATTACCGGAACGACTAGAAGAATAACATTTCGTGGTGCCATCTTACCAGGACGATTTTGACATATTTCCTTTAGCGAAAATCCAAGTTTCATCTAAAAATACGCCTCGGACTATCAGACGTTTTATTGTTCATGTATTTTCTTAAAAAATGCCACCGTTTTGAAACAACATCAGCAAGTTCACACGATACTTGTCTATTATTTGTCTTTTTTTTATCGAAAACCTAAATGTTTCAGCACTCTCCACAAACTTGTTAAACTAATATCACACAGTTCCTTGTCTTTTATTTGTTGTAACACAGCACTAATTATTACATGTTCTTTGGCTTTATACATATTATATATAGCCGGAAAAATGAAAGATTACCCCTGAAGGATAATATCAATCACTTATTTTGTATTTGATCTTTTTCTATAAATAACAAATGTTTGTTATAGAAAAAGACAGCAAATACAAAATAAGTGATTGATATGATCGTTTATGGGTAATCTTTCATTTTTACGACTGTATAATATTTTTAATTGTAAGTTTAATTGACTTGTGCAAATCTAAAGTTTATGGATGTCGACGATTTCTCTTGCTTACTTTATTTATTTCATCCTCACTTGTTGAGCAGTTCTGATTAAAACAACAGAGCAGTAAAATGTTATTAATAAAGGTAGTGTAAAATATATCGCCGCTTATCTGGTTCTCTAGTAATAAAGTTACCAGCATTTACATAATTGCAAAGCGGTCTTCTAAGGTGGAAAATACTTTATTATATTTCTGGTTAGGTATACGACCCAAGAATAGCTTGCTTCCCTCAATTGTCACTTTAAGATGTATTCGTAATAATAAAAGTTTCATATACTCCCTTCTTTTATCGTTTATTGGAATATTTTTGTTGACTAATGTTTATTATAAACTATATTCATGAATAAATCTTGGAAATGTAAATTTTTGTATCGTCATTGTAAGTTTTACTATACTGATCTATAAATACTATCAAACTGGTACTTAGCATTATCAAAATACGCAGTATTTCAGTATTCCGTCGTATCTGTGCACAAGTCAGTGTATTTTTTTTTTACTTTTACATTTGTTTATTGCGATTTGCATAAAAAGTTTTATATTTTATCATATTTAGGAGAAATGATTCCGCAGTAACTAATATTTTAACTAATATCATTTTGGATAGTAAATATAGTAAATATAGTAAATGAAATGATTGTGAAAAAATATGGAAATAACTCATTGAAGCAATTCGCTGTTGCGCGTGAAAAGGGGGACAAGTCATAAAACTTGAAAACGAGAAAACCACTATTTAAAATTTTACAAAAAAATGATTTTTTTACAGTTGTTTAGAATGATAATCTATTTGAATTTTTTTACATGTACTTTTCCTAAATGGCAAACATTTTTTTGCTGGGTATTTGGAAACAAAATATGTTTAAAGCGATATTTGTTTGACGATAATAATGATAACACAGAGGATAATCGAAAATTTTATTACGTTAATACAAGCTTACTTAAGTACAACGTATATTTAAGTACTAAAAACATTAAACATTAAATACCTATGCATACAAATCTAGCTAAAAGATACTACAAACTTTTAATCGTCATCAGTTGATGAATCCGGGAGCACTTCAGCTAAGTCTTTATCTGTGGGTAGATTTTTGTAAGTCCCACAGTGATGCTGATATGTACGGCAGTAAGTCCATCAAGTGCTTTTTCTTTTCTATCGTTATAGGCACAGGGTTGTTATATGCCTTCTTGGGTAATAAATTTGTAGCCGCTAATAGATCGAATAATCTGGTAACTTTGATAATAAATTTCAAATCGATACTCTTTTGTTTAATTTGTAGCGTCTTCTGACTTTGTTTATTCATGTAAAAAGAACTATTAGAAGAAGTATTATTAGTTTTTCATCCATAAAGCACCTTAGTAGACGATACTAATAGTATACAATATATTTTTAGGTTGGACACATGCTGAAATTCGGCAATAGTACACGATCCTTTATACTGGAAGGTCCCGAATATGACGAAGAAGAAGAGTCAGAACTATCAGTTACTGAATTAAAAGAAAAAAGGGATAAAGAGATTCGGGAGCGAGAGGAGAGAATGATAAGACTGCAACAAGAAGCCGAGGAGAAAAAGAAGAAGGAGGAAGAACGCGGGGTAGATTGGGGATTAGGTAAATATTTTATATTCAATTTGAACGTTTCCTTTGCGTTCAGAGTTTTTTACTTAATTGCGTATTTCTTTTTGCCTTTTAAGAACTTTCCTTCCCGTAAAATGGTTTAATTGCATGATGTTCCAAGTCTGCTTTATCGATGAGATAAGTATTTGGTCTCACCATTCGATGGCGCCACTATCTCAAGAGATATGTACTATTATGTAGTTATTCTCCTCGACGGCTTTTTGTTAAAATTTTTTTGCCGAATCGGACTCGTAGTTTGTTTTGACCGCGTGTGGTAGCGGGCGTGTCTGCGCATTTTAGAAATTTTAAAAAAGAGCAATATCGATCGGTGATCCGATTCTTGGTTTTGGAAGGGAAATTCCGCAGCGAAATCAAAGAGCGCTTGAATGTTGTGTATGGTGACTGTTCTCCTTCGGTAGCGCCCGTCAATAATTGGCGTAATGAGTTTCATTGAAGATAACGTGACAAATATCCATGATCTCTTATTGGTAGACCGCCGATTGAAGGTGCGCGATATAACTAAGAGAGTAGGCATCTCAAAAGACCGCGTGGGTCATGTCATATCCTGCATAAAAGTTTTATTTCAGACAGTTTTAACGCTGTTTAAGCGCAATTCAAAGGAGTATTTGCATCGTTTCGTGATCGTCCAAGAAACATGGATCTACTGGTACACACCAGAAATAAAGAAACAGTCGAAACAGTACACTCCGAATACTGTCATATCGACCGGAAAGTTGATGGCCAAAGTTTTCTGGGATTCACAAGGGGTGATTTACATCGATTAAAAAACGGTCCCATTTGGTGAAGAAAAAAGTGCTCTTTCATCACGACAATGCACCTTCTCACTCCTGCGCCGTCGCTACGGCCCAATTGGTCGAATTGGGCTACGAACTGCTGCCCTTTCCACTGTAGTCCCCAGATTTGGCTCCGTGCGACTTCTTTTTGTTTCCAAACTTGAAAAAGTCACTCACTGGGAGAAATTTGAGTCGAATGAGGATCATCGTAAACTTAGTAAAGAAAACAGATTGTTGGATTATTATTGAATTATTTGGAGTCCGATAGATTATCCTCGCTCATAGGACAAATAAGAAGAATACATGATTTATTTACTCGCTTGTCAAAAATAATTTTGTAATCTTGAAAAAAATTTTGAGTGGCTCTACTAGTACGCTTTCTGACCAATAATTTGCTTTGAATTGACTAGAAATAAAACTGACAGCGTCTTACTTCTTAAGAGAGAGTTCACTTTGACTATATTTTGTATTTCTAATTAATAGAGCAGCAACAGAAAAGATTTGCTCAACAGAAATGCGCTCAACAGAAAATCGTCTTGTTTCATGATTAGAAATTAACCAAATTCAAAACTAACGTTATTATGGAATAATACCAACACTCACCACTGCAAAGTTTACAAAACTCCAATCATTATATTAAGTAAAAAGTTAAAGTTGGAAAAACTCGAGTTACTGCACACTTTTAGCTCATTGCCATCTGTCAAGTTTTGACAATTCAATAAAAAAGTTCCACCATATATTTATATATAAACATAAAGCATAAGATTAATATTATTAAAAAAATTAATATTAAACCCACCAGGCTTCCGGTTTAACCGCGTCAATTTTCACTATGCCGAGCTTTCGACATCCTCTCTGATGTCGTCTTTAGGGCTTCCGGGGTCTTAGCCTCGTGACTTCTTTTGCGTCGAGTAGTTTCATTACTGGGTATTTTGTCTGGTCATGTTGATTTCCTATTATTTGCTAGTTTTTTAGCTCTTTCTCAACCTCCACATTTTGTGATAATCGTACTAATTCCACAAATCTCTCGTAAAGTGTGGTGGGTTTTACCTGGCACGTAGAGAGGGCGCTTATTTTATGTTCCACTCTTATACACACCAGAAGTGACGACAAACGAAGAAATAAATATTGAGGAGGAAGAGGTACAGGAAGTATTAAGGAAATTAAAAAATAGAAAATTACCAAGAGAGGACAGAATACCGAATAAACTCCTAAAATACGGAGGACTAGATGTTACATGTTAATTTCCTCAAAAAAGACAAAATGCATGAATATACTAGCAAATTTACTAATATGTAAATTGGAGCTGGAAGGTCATATAATAGAACAACTGATGAACAGATCCTCATGTTGAATGAATGAAACAATATGGAGAAATAAAAAGATCGGGAAAAAATTGATGGCAAAACGCTATGGGACAGAGCTAGCAGCACCGATATACGACGTAGATGCAAGGTGGAGAACATCAAGAACTGGGTAAGAAATATAAGAGTATTATATCTACAGTAGTAGAATGACAACAAATATAATAGTAAAGACGGCAAGAGACGGTTCCCCAAAAGGAAGACATCAGTAGGAAGACCACGAAAAGGAGTCACGTCTACATAAAAAGAAGGAGAAGAAGATTCTTATACTTGATTTTAAACTTATCTCGTTTTTAATGTTATACGTCCCTGCTGATTAACGAACTGGGAAGCCTTCTATCTTGCTCTCCAGTGTCTCAGCGTCTCTCATCCAGTGTCTAAAATTTTACCACAGTACCGAGTATCGGTACCATTTGATTTGAATCTATATTCAACTCATCTGTAATTTAGTTCAAAAATTTCTATAGTCATGTTTAGAATATTTGATATATATATATATATATATATATATATATATATATATATATATATATATATATATATATATATATCGGTTTTAGAACGTCTTTCGACGTTGTCCGATGCCCAACTTCCACGTTCTTCTATCGTCCCATTGGTCATCTCTAAGATCCCTTGTACTCATTGCCTTGGTTACCCCTTCTTTCCATGTCTTTTTGGGTCTTCCTTGTTTTTTACGGTTTGGTGGTACCCACTGCATAATCTTTTTGGGCAATCTTGTGTCTTCCATTCTTTGAACATGACCATACCAAATTAACTGTTTCCTCTCAATATCTGTTGTTAAGTAACCTTCTACTCCAATTCGTCGTCTTATTTCCTTATTTCGAACTCTTTCCCTGCGGGATATGCCTAACGATCTTCTAAACACATCCATTTTTACAGCTTCTAATTTTTTTCCGTTGTTCTCGGTTATTCGCCAAATTTCTGCTCCGTAAAGTAGGCTGCTTTTAGTTAGTGTTTCATATATATTGTATTTTCGCTTTATTCCTATTTCGGAGCTCCAAAGTATTCCATTTAGGCAGCCAATTGTTCTTCTAGCTTGTGTTACTCTTTTCTTTATTTCCTCATCGTCTTTTCCCGTTCTATCGAAGATTACTCCCAGGTACGTGTATTCACTACAGGATGTAATTTCTTCATTATTCTCCATTTCGATATTGGATAACTCAACTTCTATAGGTAGGTATTTAGTTTTTTTCCACATTAATTTCCAAGCCCCACTGTTCATACTCCTCCTTTAGTTTCATTGTCATATACTCTAGATTGGCTTTATCATTAGCTATGATGACTTGGTCATCAGCAAATTGCAAGGTATATAAACAAACCTCTCCGAGGTCTATACCCATACCTTGACATTTACGTTTCTACTGATTTAGTGCTTTTGCAACATATATCTTGAACAACATTGGTGAAATACAGCATCCTTGGCGCAGACCCTTGTTAACGATGAACTTTTTAGATAGGCTGTTGCCAATTTTTACTTGTGATGTAGACTTTTCATATAGATTTTTTAAAGCTTTGATCAGAGTGTAGGTAATGTTAGTTTCTTGTAGTGATTTCCACCATTTAGTCACAGGAACGCTGTCGTATGCTTTACGGAGGTCAACAAACATGAGATGGGTCTCTTGATTGGTTGCCAATTTTTTTTCGATTAGTTGTTTTAGACTGAAGATATTATCTGTGCAAGTCTTATTATAGAATATTTTAATTAACTGAAAAAAAAACTGATATGTTAATATATGTATATTTTTAACCTATATAATTGTTTTTTAATATTGAAGACTAAGTAATTATTTAAAATGTTCTAGGGGAAGATGCAGATGAAGAGACGGATCTCTCCGAAAACCCATATGCGCAAACCAATAACGAAGAGCTATATTTGGATGATCCGAAAAAGGCGCTTAGAGGGTTCTTTGAACGAGAAGGTTTAGACTTGGAATATGATTGTAATGAACAAGGTTTGCAATTTATCTATTCGTATAACATATATTAGAGGTAATAGATATTGACAAGTTCTACGACCTTGTAATTGTTTGCGCAGACAACTGGCAACAATGCTCACGATTTTCAAAGTGAACACTGACAAAGTCTGACCCACTCGATGGTTCTGTAGAATGATTCTGATAGGCCAAGCCAAGTAGTTTAAAATTAACATAATTTTATTGGAAAATATAAATTAAAACTTGAAAATATGAGTTATATAGAGGATAAAAATTTTGATAATAGGTAAATAATTAAATTAAACAAATACAGTGCGTTAAACTACTGGTTGATAATTCTCAATATTACTTTATTTAATATTTATGTTAATTTAAATGTAAAGTATTAAAAAATAAATTAATATTAATAATATTAATATCCAATCCCTTTTACCGAATAATGTGTTAAACGATATTTTAATCACTGAAATATAATATTAACCTTTGAAAACATGTAACATAACTTGGACCTATATTGGCCTAGGGATATTGGGAATTAAAAGAGAAATTAAGCATTCCAGGTGCAAGTATGTTCACTTTGAAAATCGGCGCTCGGATGTTGAAGGACACAATAGCTAGCTTTGGTACGTGAGTCTATTGATCTATCATGGGGGATATTTAGTTAAAAAATAATTGAGAATTGAAACGTACCAACTGAAATGGATATAGTCAGAATTTGGTACAAAAGGAAAGGGAAAAATAAAGAAAGCCACTTTTGTTGGACATACATAGTTAATATAATGAGAAACAAACACACTTTCCTTATATGGTCGCTCTACATTCCCGTCAGAATTATCTTATTATTTCCCAAAAGAAAGGAAGATTATGATAGAAAATAAACAGTGCAAATTTTTTAGCAAACAGCTTATATATACTCTGTAACATGAATTTAACTGGACATCATTGGTTATATCTTACAAACAAATGTCCATTTCAAATTAATATGTGTTTACATCTGTAGTTGTTCTTAATTAGTAATTTATATCAATGCCCTGGTAAAACTAGTAAAAATATTTTGTATCAAGGATTTTCTCATAAAAAAAAACTATTAAAAAAAAAATTAAGATTTACTTTAGCCATTATCATGTCAGGATATGCGGTGATGAGAAAATTTACGCTTCTTCTACATACAAGTTTTATGTTGTACATAAAAAAACAAAGGTTATTCAGAAACAAAAAAAGGGACATACCCTATACAAAAAAGCACTGCACTGCACTAAATACATATGATGTGAATTGGAAATAAAACCAGCTATATTCCTTCATTCAACATTAAAAAATATTCAATATTGTTTTAATCTGTTTTCACAGTTTATAAATTAAGTTAAAAACCTTATGAGAAATTTTGCTCTTTAACGCCATATGAGTCCAGTCGACACTACTTTAAACACTTAATTCCACTTTTGTTTAGCTGCTAAATTATTTATTTATTAGACTATTTAACTGTGTACCTAAACGCTTGTATTTATCAGAACTCTGATAAAATTGTTTCCATCTTTTACGGGCAAACTACTTAAATTCTTTGACTTCTTACGACTTCAGAAGTGAATTCCCCATGTCCTAATAATCAATTCTAGAAATTGTCTATATGCTTATGGAGTATTTTTTTAACATGTTTTTCATTTCTAGGAATGGGTCAGTTCGTATGTAAGGTGGAATTACCTGTGGATGACGAAATGGGCCGACCTATAGTTGCTGAAGTTCTCCATAAAGGCAAGAAAAAAGAAGCTGTTATTCAATGTGCTTTGGAAGCATGTAGAATCTTAGACAGATTTGGAGTACTCAGACAAGCGACACATGGTAAATATTTATATGCATTGATTAAACAAAAACTAGTCGCATTAACCATATGGGTTATTTTGACATTCGTTCATGAATCGTTCACCTAATAACGTTCTTAAGTCACAGGGAATACTGTTATTGGGTATATTTTTGACATTCTATTAGGAAATATTTCATGAGTCATTAGATGATTGGGAGAAATGTTTATATTGCCCAATAGGAGATTTTAGCCTGATCAACTCCATTTTTGCCATGTAGCAAAACTCACCGTAGGAAAGATGGCCAAAATATGGAAGGAATCTCAAATTTCACGAACTCTAAAAATGAGGTTGATCAACTGCTTAATATTCTCAATATTTACATACGGATCTGAATCTTTGACCCTACGACAAGCGAACGAAAGAAGAAATATAGACGCCAGCGAAATGTTTTGTTGGAGAAGAATTCTGTGGATCCGACCACAAGACAAATATTTCAATTTTAAATGAGCCAAAAGTCAACAAACGGCTATCCAGCAAAGTATATCTCCAACAATTAAAATACTTTGGACATGTTATGAGAGCAGACACAGAAAACATGGAAAGACTTGGAAAGTCTTGGACTCCAAGGAAAGGTAGATGATCAATCAAATTACAGGAATATGCAAATTACTTATGCATGAGTTCAAAGAAATGACCAGAGACAGAGATCTTTGGAGACGGACAATACACGGCATCATGAAAACCATTACACTCCCTCCGGGAGGATTGAAGAGAGAGAGAGAAAAACGAGAGCAAGAGAGAGAGAGAGAGAGAGAGAGAGAGAGAGAGAGAGAGAGAGAGAGAGAGACGGATTCACTGTCAATTTTACGTAGTTTAAATAACAATATGGTACAAAAAAATCGATATGCTCTATATAGTATGTCAGTAGTATGGAGTATTATTGGGAAGTGAGTAAATCTTTCCTTATAATTACAGTAACATATATTTTTAACAATTTTGCGAAAAAAATTAATTTTACTGATGAATTATTAAAATTTTCGAGTAAGGATATTTGATCATTCGTATCAACCTTATTCTTCATCAACCTTATCCTTCATCAACCGTATCGTTTCAAGAACAAAATATGATTAAAATCTCAGATTTTGGTAGTTTAGATTTATTTCCTAGGTGGCGTAGTTACCCTACCGGACAAACAGTGTGACTTCTCGTCCTAGCCTTTTACATAGATAGATTTTGTGATATTTATGATTTTTTTATTTTTGAATATAGTTGATATAGTGGATTTTACCGTTTTTTTATTTATTTGAATGATATTTGCATTTTTTCCCTGTGATTTGTGTATATACCATTTTTGTTTTTTTATTCAAACATTTAAAAACAGTGGTGCCCTTTCTTTTTTAAAGAGTTATTCTCTCCCTTAATTTCCTTACTTTGTTAGTTAGTATCTTTTCTTCCTCACCTTTAACAACTACCCCGTCCATAATGTACCCTGACTGAGCAACAGTGCCTTAGAACCATTACTGTACCGGTATTCTAAAATTAATTTATCGAAATCTAGATCACTAGGTAGAGTACAATGTTTTCATAGTTGCTTTCGTTTTAACATATTTTTTACTAGTCTAGCATTAGCATATTTTGTTTTTTTAGAATCTCGGAAAAGGAAAGCCAAAAACTGGGAAGATAACGATTATTACGACAGTGATGAAGACACATACTTGGATAGAACTGGAACCATCGAGAAAAAACGTGAGAAGAGAATGAACTCTAAAGCACCTCAAAAAGTAGAAACGTACGAAAGTTTGGTAAGCAACATTGATTTATTCTGCATAAGTTTGTAAACTTTTTGACTCCACAAAAAAGTGTTTTTCGTTGGTTGTTTGTTTATAAATGGCTGCACAAACTTCATCACTTGAATTTTTTGTGACTTCTGGCAATGGTTAAGCGAATAATGAGAACCGGTGAATATAATTACTAAATATAATTCATCGTCTCACATAAAACATTTACAGGTTAATATCATTCATAATTTTAATCTCAGAATTTTTTGAAAACAATTTCCTAACTGGAAATCGAAACGTTAAAACACATGTAGACCTTCTTCCAATAAAAAATAATCTTTAACATTACTTTAAGAACTGAATATGGGCTCTCTGCGCGCTATCATCAAAATTCGGAGATTATCTCTACTCGTAGATATTCTCTGGTCACCAATATACCGCGTATTGATATTGTTTGTGATAGAGTACAGCCTGCAATGGTTCTTTCATGACTATACTTTGCTACATTGGTATAAATTCTTAGTAAGATTTGTAATTTATTTATACTCACACGTCTTAACGGTATTTTAAACTTTTCGTATTATATTCTGTAGATGTTATTAAAAAAACACGTTAAATAAATAAACACAATAAATATCTCTGATCTATAATATCTAAAGAAATCACAACCAAAAGAGACATTCTAAACTCTCTACTATGGTCTAAAGATATTAGACAAGAAACGAAATTGACAATCTATCGAACCTTGGTAGAGCCTATTATGACTTATAGGGCGGAAGTTTGGGATATCACGAAAAAAGATAACAAAAGAATAGAAGTAGTAGAAATGGATTTTCTAAGGAGAGCGTGTGGTGTATTTAAAAAAGATCATATCAGTAATGAAGATAAGGATGACAAATACTGTATATTCCAGTGTAGACAGAATTGAAACGAGACAACTAGTGTGGTATGGTCACTTGAAGCGAATTAATGAAGGTAGATGGAAAAAGAAAGCTTTAAATTACATATCACAACAAAGGAGAAGAAGGGGAAGGCCTTCAGTTACCTAGAAAGAAAATGTACGGCACATAATGAGAGATAGAACCATCAAACAAGACGAATGGATGAACAGAAAACGATGTCGGTCGAAATGCGAGAAGCGGCAGAGGCTGTAGTATCCTCTCGCTTGTGTATATATATATATATATATATATATATATATATATATATATATATATATATATATATATATATATATATATATATATATATAATCCCTTTACTGGGATTTAAATTCATTCGTTTTTTACCAATGAACCTTAACGACATAAAGATTCATACCAATTATAATGAAGTTGTCAGCGCTTGCGTTCTGGCTTAAACAGAACCTCACTTTTAACTATTTAAAATCAAAAATTTAGTTATTGCCGACATTTCAAAGAATTACCTCCTTTTAAATGTAGTTGCATTGGGTTTTTCGATTAACCTTGGGTAAGCCTTTACGTGTCAAGTTCGAAGCTACCATACATTTCAATTCTTATAAAAAACTTTTTTTGCACATAGTAACAAAAAACACCACTATGTTACTAGCAAAGTTTTTTAATATTCTAACTCTACAATTCTAAGTTACGGTAAGATCAATAATGTTTTAATAGATAATATATGGTAGCTAATTATAATTTATTCTCTTTCAGCCCTGAAGAAGCCAAATTAATTCTCTTTGGCGAAAACGTTCGGCGAAACAATTGATACACATTAGAGTATTTCTTGCAGATTTCCCCAATATTTAAGAGTTTACTATATATATATATATATATATATATATATATATATATATATATATATATATATATATATACTCTATCTACCGAACTTATTGGTAGGATTCTCCGATACACCCAGATTTCAAAGACTTTCAGTGTTCTGAGAACTATACTCGTCAATTTCCAACCTTCGACACCATATAAAGAGTAAAAAATACATCAAATCTTACTAAGCTAATTTTCAGTCTCCAAAGTGATGCTGTTTTTCATCTTAAAAAATACAGCTCTGGCCTTCCCTACATTTATTTGGTTATGTCCCAGTTTTTATATACGTTATAATCAAGGTAAGTGATACTATTGGCTCTTTCAAATTGTTCATCATAAGCTGTTAACGCTTCTTCTGGTTGTATTGGTGTTTTACTGATAACCATCACGTTTTTCCTGTGCTCCATACTCATCATAGGCTGTGAATCATATCAATTAGAGGTTGAAGTTCTTCGTAACTTATCAATATTGATGCAATTAATATTGGTACCACATTGAACACATTATTCAAGGCTTAATTGAAAACGAACTTAGAATAGATGTTAAATATTAGTGGGTACAAAATGCAGCCCTGTCTTACCCCTCCTAGTATTTGCACCCCTTCAGAATTATCCGGTCAATCCTGATGTTTGCACGTTGATACTAATAAAGATTTTTAATGATACGTAGGTCTTTTTACGTTCGCCATTGCGAAAGTTAAAACATGTTTTCTAAACGTTATTTTTTGTATTAAGAATTAAGAATAATTAATAAGATTAAGAAAATGGAGAATTTTACGTTTTTGTTAAACGTTTTTTATAATGGTTTATAAATTTGTAGGTAGAAAAGGAAAAATCAATAGTGGCTTCAATAGCCGACACAGAAAAACAAATATCTTCCCTTCAGTTAAAAATGGAAACGGAAGAGAACCAAGACAACGATGAAGATTCTTTGGATAATTATATGAAGGGACTGAAGGATTCTAAACCCGATAAAAGATCGATAGCTAGACTTAAAACAGATTTAATAACACTAAGAAGTGAACATTCTAAGGTGTTACAATTAGTAAATCTAGTAAAACCAGCCAATTTACCTCCGTTGGTAACCAAAGAACCTAGTTCTAGTACTAACAAAGGATCTGCAGCGTTGCCGCTCTTCGGTAAACGGAAAAAGATTCAGATTAAATTTGAACAAAAGCCGAAATACCAACAAATTTCAAATAATGATCTGGATGATGAAGAAGATGAAAATGACGGTAAGTAATTATTTTTTTAACAGTACAAGTACAAGTAACTTCCAGGGAAACTATTTTAACAGCTTATCATAGTAATTTCCATTCCCATCTGACATACGCTTTTCTCTCCTGGGGCCACTCTTGTTATATTGATAAAGTGTTCGTACAACAAAGAAAGTGTGTTCGTATTTTCTCTGGGCTCTGTTAGAGCAGACTGTAGAAACTCCTTTAGAGCTTTTAAAATTTTAACTTTACCTTGTGTATACATTATGCAGGGTCTGTTGCACATTAAACAAAATCTTAGCCAATACAATGCGTATGTAGATTTTCACAATTATCCCACCAGATTTAAAAATAATCTTATACCAGAATTTGGCCGACTTGAGAGATCCAGAAATGGTTCAAGGTATTTAGCCATAAAATTCTACAACTTAGTGCCAGCTAGAATAAAAGCTCTTAATTTTCATCAGTTTAAGGCAAAAATTAAGAGTTACCTTATAGTGAATGCCTTTTTTACATATGAGAAGTATTTTACTTCCAATTTTAATTTGTTGTAATTGTCAACAGTATAAGTTAAAACACTGTGTCTATGTTTTATATTTATATTTATGTGTATATTTACTATATTGACATATATTTTTTTATCTTTGACTTATAAAAAATAATTTTGTATTCATTCCTTACCAATAAACCATCTATCTATTTGTATGTCCAAGTCGCATATTGTGTATTGGGTTTTTATTTTTACTATATGTAAATAAATGATAACCAGTGGTTCTAGTTAGTTTCAGTCGCCTCAGGTTTGTCCACGCTTCTCCAGTTTGGTTTAGCGTAGCTAAACACATTTCAATAGAATTACTCTAGCAACATTTTTAATATTATCAATCACTTCAATTTTTACTTGTATTTGGTGGGGTACTCCTCTCAAATTGCTCGTTTGAAGGCACAATACTTGTGCACTATATGATAATATTGCACAAATAATAATATGTTGGAGTCTAAAATTGCTTGCCCTTCAACTAGGGGTCTTTTAAAATCCCCTATCAAATTTACAATGCCAACAAACGATATCCGTATTTCATCCGCCATCTTTCAAAACAAGTGCTGCCACCTATATTCGTTTGAGAACGCGAATAAACTATTTCAGAACTGCGTTGGTATCAATGTATCATTTGTATAACATACGTTTCTTTGGTGATAAAATGTTTAAATAAAAATGTTTTATAAAAATTTGTAAATATTGTTGAAACCGATTTTTTAATATCAGAATTAAATAATTAGGAACAGTAAAAAATATATAAATTAATGTAGGTAGCTTCTGTCTAAAACATTAGTGGTCAAAACGGGTTAAATGCCCAATTTGTTGATAAATAGAATGGTCCCAATGACCTTTGTGGACTGTAATTATTCACCAACGCTTTTGTTCAGTATCACACCCCATAAAGAGGCGGTAAAAAGTTTATCTAATCCTTTAAGTAAGATTAAAATAATAGATGAGTTGTTTAAGTACAGGTTTAATTATCCCAAAATAACAAACATACAAAATTAAAACTATTAAACTAAAAAAGAGAACCTACCTACTAAATTTAAGAATATTACTAACTTAGATAAATTAAAAGTCTATTGATTATCAGATAAATTGAGAGTCTATGGATGTAAAACACTTTTAAAATGTTTATTAAAAAGTTTTGTTATATCTACCAGTCCTTTTGCACACCACGATGGCTGGTGATCATTGACTATTCCTCGAACTCGAAGCAAATCTGCTGTGGTCTTGGAACTTTGCGCCACGGCTCACTAGCCTACTACACAAATCAGTAATCCCTTTAGCACTTTTACAATTTAGCGGTGTAAACACCAAACAAATAGACCCCAGTGATCTATTCTAAATTATACACTTAGGTGACAATTTTCCTAACTCACTCTTATATAAATTAAATGGAGTTAAGGTACAATTATTTTAATCAACACTTAGTCAAATTATAAACTTTTTACATGTAGTTGACTAATTTTGCAACACAAGTGTGTACAACTCAAACTGAGCCAAGGTATTTAATATTTTAAAGACGGACGAAAACAGTTTCTCCTCGCCCTACTGATAAACGTGCTGACATAATATATCGGCTTTAAACTTTAAAATCATGCGCTTTTGGAACAATTAGTATTCAAGTCTATATTTATTTATGGTCTGAAATTGTATTTAGATAAATCATGAGAGTTAATAAATTCTTTTGTTGTTCAAGCTTCGTAACTTACTACGTTGAGTGGTTTTGGTAATATCTCTCCCAAACTTCTGAAAAAATGTTTTTTCTCCTATGCTTGAATTCTGTGAATTTGCCCTTTTTCCTAGGGTTTGGGGGAAATGTTCCACATTAGAAAGTTGTCCTGAAATTTTAAATCAGCATTTTCAATTATATCCAAAGATAATTTTGAGTGGTTCTAAATCCGATAGCGTAGAATTTTATTTAAAAAATCTCCATTTCGGAACAAACCAAAGTATGAAGAAGTTTTAGCAGAAGTTTTTAAAGCCTAACGCAATTTATGAAGAAGTTGTTTTTAGTTTGTTTAATAAAGAAATTGCCAATAACAATGAAAGGATGAAGAAACCATGAAGGTTGGACTGTATATTTGCGCTGGTTATGAACTTCTTGTTGAATAAACTTGAATAAATTAATTAAAACTTTGACAGAATGAAAAGCGTGTTTGTCAACTTAAAGGAACAATTTATTCTGACTTTTACAATGTTGCCGTTCAGACAATTTTGCGCTAATTGGCGTGTAATTATGTGTAATAAGTCCAAACAAACAATTCTTCATATTGACTACGGATAAATATGGTATTGTGCCATGAAAATTAAAATAAACGTTTCAAATTTTGTCCGGAAGTAAATTTTTTATTACTTTACGTTGAAAAAAAAATGATGATTGTACATATTTTTATCATGATGTTTTAGATCCTATTAAAAGTAGTCAAGAGAAGAACCAAGTACTCGGTGGTGAGTCTTCGACGTGCCTATCACAAGATACAACAAACGATACTACTGACGTAAATAATATAAGGATAGTCGAAACTAAAGAACAACACAACCAGAATATTCAAGAGTCAAAAAGTGTACGCCCTCCTTCTCCCACAGTTTCACAGGTGGATTCTTCTTTAGATGTTACGAACTCAGCAGATTTAAAAATATACTTCGATTTGTTTAATCGAATTGTACAAAGGATTACACCTCTTTCTGCTAGTAAGTAAATAGTTATAACTAAGCCATGAATTTCAATTACTACTACATTTTGTAAAATTTGAATTCCTTCGTCTTACCTTGTTGCAGCATAGATATCATACTGCAGTCTATGATAAATATTTTCTCATTCTCTTGTTCGTTATACATTTATTCCTTTTAGTATAATAGTTTTTTTTTCTATCAAGAATGAGTATTATTACATAATCTTTAGTAACACAATAACATGTGGGAATTTCAGATAAAAATATGGTTCTTCAAAAAATTTACTTCTTATTTTCCTTCCTTCTCTTTTCATAGCATATTCAAGTTTTAGTCAGTTTTGGACGTTAGTTTATGCATGTTGCTGGAATGAGAATGCTTAGGCAGATGAGCGTAATGACAAATACGAAGACGTTTGAAGTGCTGGCCACTCTCTGGGAGGGGTTTGACAGTGGTTGAATTTAATGACCTCCCCGTTAGAATCAGATTCCTGAGCTTCTTCCCTGAGCCAAAATCCATAGATACACAGATGATTAGGACGCCCCTTTAACATCTGAATCCGATGCTGAGGACACAGAACTGGTCCCTGTTAAGCAGGAAAATAGACAAGGGGGCCAGCTCCTGGCCTTTCCTATAGATGAAGAATCCTGCAATCCTTCCTTCCCTCCAATCTGAAGGAAAAGAACTACAAAGCTTATTATGGACTTATTAGGGTAACCTTCAGAGATTTGTAAGCCAAGAAAGATAGGCATAAGAGTAGTTTCGATTAACCTCCAACACTCCAAGACAGCCACAGCAGTACTAGTAGCGTTTGAGAGGACATTTGCTATTGCCCTAGTATAAGAGAGTTGGGTAAACCAAAGGTAGGTCAGAGGTTTAGGTTTAAATGAAGAATTGATCTACAGTAGATCTACTGAAGTTCCCTGAACCTGTGTGATTGCCAGAAGACTGCTAGATACTGCCGCCAATTAAGTTTTGTTCCAGAGATCTGACGACAGTAAGAGTCAAGATCGGTGAAGGAAGAGGACCGAGAGAGATTATTCTGGGCTCGGCCTATCTTCCTTCGGATGATCCAGCAACGACACCGACCAATGAAGTGGAGGAGTTGGTGAGATACTGCAGGAAAACAAGGATGCAGCTGCTTATCGGCTGCGACGCCAATGCACACCACAGGACCTGGGGGAACACGAACATCAACAAAAGGGGTGAATTATTAATGTAATTTATTATGACAAATAATTTGGACATATTAAATGTAGACAAAGAACCGTCTTTCATAACAAAAAGTAGAAAGGAAGTAATAGATATTACAATAGCCTCAAATTTTCTGAGCAATTTTATATCAGTATGACATGTGTCTAAGGAGGAGAGCTGCTCAGATCATAGACAGATTAGATACACCTTAAAAGGGAAAGCAGTCAAAGTCACTTATCGGAACCCACCTAACTGGGAGACTTATAAAGAAGTTCTAGACCAGCATCTGTCGAGGATGAAGAGAACGATAAATGACCCCACGGATCTAGAAATGGCAGCGAATGATCTACATGACACTGTGATTTCAGCATTCCAAGAAACCTGCCCTCTAACGGAGAAGAGTTCCACCAAGGATACGCCATGTTGGAATAAAGAACTGTCTGTGTTGAGGAAAAGGACGAGGAAGCTATTCAACAAAGCCAAAGAAGCCGGAAAGTGGAGAGAATGCAGAACCACATGGACGGAATACTATACATCTATAAGAGAAGCCAAGGGAGACGCATGGAGGAAGAACTGTGAGGAAATTGAAAACACTAATGCTTGTGCTAGACTTCAAAAGATGCTCTCAAAGGAGAAAACACAACCAATTAACTCAGTCCTAAGTGACGTCTCCAAAGTCAATTTACATTTCGAACCCCAAAGACGTTTATTATTAAAATGTTTATAACTAATAGATTGCTGAATATACGGTATAATAAATTGTTACTGTTTACAACCAAGAACTGGTGTACTATACTACATAGTATACCATACTATATACTAAGTTTTGTGCCTCTATACACCCGACAGTATGTTTTCTTATTTATGGAGTCTAGTATGACTTTAGTAATGGTCTTGATAATGTATCCTTATTTTACTTTTATACAAATCAATTCTTCGTAAACGCCATAAACTTATTTTGTAATATATCTTTATTTTTGTGTTTTAGGTCATCAAAAATATGTTGATACTATCAGAAAGAGTATGAATAAGGTCGCTGCTAGCGAAAGTCAACGAAGTCCGGATCGGGATATTTGTTTGGCCGAAAAGAACAAGGTTGATAAATTAATATCAGTTTCCAACAACAAGTCTGATAGTGAGGGTAGATTATGTATAGCAGAAATTGAACTTGATAGAATGTCAAAGAATGTAGATGAGCTGGATAATATGACTGAAAAAATATGTAGCATTGTCGACGAAGTAACAGAGTTGAAAGTTGACATACTTAATTTTGCCAAAGCTGCGCTAACGGAGTGGAGGCATAAATTGAAAGATAAAAAGGAAAATCCATCGAACATTGAACCTGTTTCTTGTAATCCTTCCATCTCTGAATCCTCTGAAAAAACAGTAAATATCGATGTTTCTGACGAAAACCTAAAAGACGAAGAACCTGATTCACTTAATGAAAATACTGAAGTAGAAAGTTCTACTGATCAAAGAAAAAAGAAAAGGAATCAAAGAAGAATTCACCAAAGACATGGAAAGCAGGAGCAAGAAAAACAAAAAGGTTATGAGGATGACGCTTCTAGAGAAAATTATAGCATGTGGGTACCACCAAGCGGTCAAAGTGGAGACGGAAGAACAAATCTAAATGATAAATATGGCTATTAAATACTATCTACGTTTTTACAAATGAAGACCTTAATGCAACATATTGCAAGTTTTTTTTTATTCTGCAGACTGTTAGTTTTAATGTAAAGATCTTTTGGTATTTGATTATGTCAACCTTTATATAGGATTATAATTTATTATTTTGGAAAAAACACAGTTTTATGAAAAGAATGAGGTATATTTGGCATACATGTGGCATAACATGTTCTTGCTAATTCTATACTAATTATAAAACTAATTAAAAAAAACAAAAATTTCCAGCTCTTCATTTATATCCATATAGAAGCTTCGTTTAGGTGATTGTAAAATGACTCCTAGACTGTCGGGATCTAAAGTAAGGAAGTCGGTAAATGTAATATTTTATTTGACCCAATTTTTAGATGCTCGTATATTTTGTTAACTTTTGGCAAACCTTCCAGGTCTATCATTTTTTAAAACATGTACGTCTTTATCGTTGCCATTGGCAGATATCGTAATCAATACAGAGCCTATAGTGTCTACTGCTGAACATAGGTGTCCCTTAGTTTGCTCTGGTGCTCCCGATCATGTGTCCTGTAAATTCAGTTTGTTTTAGCCCTTTTTATATCATCTGTCCGCTGTCATAGGTATTTCTCTATCTTTACCTCTAGGTGCCTGAAATCTAGGATGTTACTTCATCGTGTGTTTAGTACACTCAGCGTCCATTTCCACAGCGCCCTTAGTTCCTGTTCTGGCTATTATCATTACGTTCGGAACTCCTTCTTAGTGTTAATCCCAGCATCAACCGCTCCATGACTCCTCGCTCGAAGTCAGTCTCATTTTTCCACAAATTTGGGCTTTTAAGTTTCTGCATCATGTCAACACTGTGGCACACATTGTTCACAAACGTACATTATCAGACATATCGTTTTGTCGAAAGCCGCTTATGCTAATTTTGTTCGTTTTTTAATTTCACAGGTCAATTCAATTCAATTTTAACATCATCAGCTATTCGATTAGGCTTATCTTTGGTCCATAAATACATCTGAGTTTTGTCATTTGTTCAGTCTAAATCCACTAGTTATAAAGCTATATTTTTTGGCAGTAAATGCAGGACCAGTGGTTAATGGACATAATTTGGTGTAAGTCAAAAGGGCTTATTAATTTTAATTTGTTTGTAAAACATTCATTTTTAGCTTTAAGCCAATTTACATATATAAAAATACATTATTTTGCTGCATTTTTTTGATCATCTCATCGCAACTCTTGCAAGTATCGAAACGAGGTAGTTTAGAACATACGTTATATAAGAATCAAACATTTTTCAATAGTTCTTTCTTTAACTGGTGTCATATTGTGTTGCCTCACCAGAGTATATAAAAATCTATATAAAATCTTTTAATTCTAATGTCGCAGGTCATACTCATACTGCTTCGTTATATTCTTGACTCTACTTCAATGATTTTGGTATTTAGATACAAATTGAATGAGCTTTTATTGACTGAACTTGTTCCTCTGAAAGTTTTTTGGGACAATTTTTGTGTTTACAACGTAATCAGAAATATGAATCATGCGCCCTATGACTTCATTTTAAAAATAATTTCATTTCTTCCACGAGATTTTTGAAGACCATGAATTCATGTTTTTTTCTCTTATAATTCTTATACATTTTCATTCTTCTTCTTCTTAAAGTGCCTATCCGTTCCGGATGTTGGCGATCATCACGGCTATCTTTACTTTATTTATTGCAGCGCGGAACAGTTCAGTGGTAGTCGTGTTATACCACTTTCGTAAATTTTGAAGCCAGGAAATGCGTCTTCTTCCCGGTCCTCTCTTACCATTTACTTTCCCTTGGAGAATCAGCTGGAGAAGGCCGTAACGTTCTTGATTTCTCATTACATGTCCTAGATATTCCAACTTTTTAGTTTTGACGGTCATGAGAATTTCACATTCTTTCCCTATTCTACGCAGGACCTCCACATTAGTAACTCTGTCAACCCAGGATATACGTAAGATGCGCCTATAACACCACATTTCGAAAGCTTCGAGCCGATTCATAGATGCAACAGTCAGTGTCCATGCTTCCATTCCGTAGTGCAGAACTGTGAATATGTAGCACTTCAATAGACGGCATTTTGTTTTTAATGATATGTCTCGACTGTTGAAAATGGTTCTCATTCTAACGAATGCTGCTTTTGCTTTTATTATTCGCTGTTTAATTTCTGTTGAGTGGTCCCATTGGCTATTTAAATTGGTGCCTAGATATGTATATTGCTCGACTCTTTCGATATTCTGTTGGTTGATTGTAAGATGAGCGTTTAGTATTGGTTTTTTACTAATTGTCATAAATTTGGTTTTCTTTATGTTAAGAGCTAGTCCGTTATTATATTACATTACGTACATACGTTATATTACATTTTCATTACCTTGGAATAAGCCTACGGCTTCCGAAAAAAAACATGCAATTTTATTTTTACAGCAATCCAATTCACATGAACTAGAAATATTCTTAATTTTCTTTTTCGATTTATATTGATGTTCCAAAATATGTCTTTTTCTTTAATTCGATCATATTGTTCTGAAGCTATTTTCTTGTGGCATTTTAAATTAATTTATATTTAAATGGGAATAAGCCACAATTAAAGGTTAAAATACGTTTTTTGACGTTTCAATTTCCACTTCGGAAATCGTTCTCGAAATCGAGAACGATTTCCGAAGTGGAAATTGACACGTCAATAAACGTATTTTAACCTTTAATTGTGGCTTATTCCCATTTAAATATAAATTAATTATATCATAGTTTTCCACATTTTTTCGTCTACATTTTGTCAGTTTTTGCTCCTCTGGATATACTTACTTGCCGGGAGAAACCCAAGGTATCCGTTCTTGCGTGTTATCCTAAAATATAACAAAAAACGACCGTACAATATAGAATTTGTGAAAATTCAAAAAATATATATAGCAATAACCTGACAAGCTACAAGAAATATGTTTTTCCATAACTATATACGAAATATTTTGTTTATCTGACTGTCATTAATTAAATGTAAATTTAAAGTTTAATTTTCCGTAAAGTCGACACCATTTTGTTGTAGCGTGCCACATTATGGAAAAAAAAAACAAAACTGGGTGATATGTATTGCAATATCGTAGAACTAATTTTTCTGTGGCTTAACATAATTTTTATTAAATGCGTAATATAATACAATAGAAATCTGTAAAAATACCACTATGTTTCATTCAGCTTTTCAATTAATTTTAATCTTTAAATGTTTGTACTTCTGTTAAAATTTTGTTTAAGAATAAAGTTAAATTATTTTCGTTAAAGTTATTTCGATATATTTTTTTAGTTATCCGCATCAGTCATGCAATGCTAGTAGCCGAGGAACAACAGGTAATGAAGCGATGTCTGAATGCAATCTGGTAGTGTAAACAAGTATCTAGAGTAGTTAAACTAGTTATAAGAACTTCAGCACTACTTGAATTAGTGCTGTCATGTTATCGAAATAGAAGCTCTACTGCACCGTAGGGGACAACTTACAAAGAATTCAAAATGTTTGGCCAATTTTTAAGGATGGCTAAAAATAGATGGAGAGAATATTTAGATGCGTACCTCGAGAATGAAGGTATGAGAAGACCTAAAACCAGCATAGGTCTAGTAGTGCAAGATGGCTTGTACCGCGAGAAATGGCGATTAGAAACCGACCTATGGCTAATAAATTTAATCCACATATAAAAGGAGTACGACGGTCGAAACGTAAATTTGTACTTTGCGCATGTATGAGTCATAGCCGTTTAGATAATCCACTACCTCTACTTATATGAAGATTATTGGTCAACTGAAGTTCAGAAGAAAAACAAGGAAATTATTTTTTCATCCATTTAATGGAAGACGTTTCGTATATGAATTCATACACAGCATCATTTCCAAACTACAAGTAAAATTGACACACAGAAAAAGAGAAAAATGGTGGAAAACTTACATGAATATCTAGCTGAGCTGTATGTTATTAACATCTGTTACAAAAGACCTAAGTAAGACCATATTACACTAGCCCAAATTAGTGAAGAGACGCGAGTTCTGGGTGCACAGTGACAAAATTCGAAAAAGTGGGGAAAACTTCATTCTCTCTGAATTCACAGAGCAGTTTCATATAATTTGCTGTCTGCTTTTACGCAATGTTGTGATATAAAAATGGAAAATATGCGAAAACGACAAGTTCTGAATCATCAAACGCAAGAAGTAATTTATAACGTTTTAAAATTTACAAAAAATTAAGCACGGAATGCAAAATTGCTAATAGATTTAACGAAAGTGCAGAAACGTTATATTACTTAAAGCAATTTAATATTTGTGCCTGTATTTCCTTACCAATATTCTTTAGCACGATTCACAATAAAATAGCAAATGGTTACTTCCACAAACGCTTTTGAAAAAGGTCTACTATTTATTTTACTAAAGGGATTTTAAAGGTATCGTGTAATTACATTATCATCATCATTCTGACTTTACAACCCTGCGTAAGTCCTAGCCTCCTCAATAATTTCTCTCCAGTCGTCCCTATCTCGTTGTATTAAGCACGTATTCCCATATTTCTCATGTCTTCATCGATGTTTTCAAGGGACCTTGTTCTGGGTCTTCCTCTTCTTATCTGACCAATAGGTTTATCAAGGAGCGTTTTTCTAGCTGGGTCATTTTGTTCCTCATTACATGCCCTATCCACTTCAGACGTCCTATTTGAATATGTTTTACGATATCTGGTTTTTGGTATATTCTATAAAGTTCGAAATTGTATCGCCTTCTCCATACTCCATTGTCATTCACTGCTCCATAGATTCGCTTTAGTACTTTTCTTTCTAAGCATCCTAACATGTTTTCATTACAGATATAGTCTAGCTCTCTGAATCATATGTTGGAGTGGGCGTATTATTGGTTTATAGAGTTTTACCTTCGTATTTCTCGATATAATTGAGGATTTAAGAAGAAGATTGAGCACAAAATAGCATCTGTTGGCCGTGCAAATTCTGCGGTAGTATTGTTTTCAGTGTTACCAGGTATACAAATTCGTTCACTGCTTCGATGACGTCGTTTTCTATAACGAGTGGTCGTAGGATTTGTGGTTGGGTGCTTATGTTCATGTGTCTCGTTTTGTTGGAGTTTATTATTAAACCCATTTTTGTAGCTGATTATTTGAATACTACATACGCCCCTCATACATCATTTTCTGTTGTCTCAACAATATCGATATCATCAGCATAGGCACGGATTTGCACTGATTTATTATATATTGAACCAATGGTTGTGATTTGTGACGTACATATTACTTTGTTCAGAACCAGATTGAACAGTACTGTTCTTTTATTTCCTCTGGTGTGTCATCAGTTGGGGCATGTGCATTGATCAAACTGTAATTAAAGAATTTCCCTTTTAAGCGCAAATAGCACATTTTGTGACTGTAGGCTTTAAAGTCAATAATAAGGCCTTTTGTTCTTTGATTTACAATACATCCCACCCCATCTATGTGTTGGCTTTCATTGCAGCTGTAATATATGGAATGGGTTCTCTTGTCAAGCGTGCCAGTTCCCGTCCACCGCATTTCCTGCAGTGCTAAAACAGCTACTTTGTACGTATTCACTATGTCTAGTAAAGATGTGAGTGCTCCAGTTCGGTACTGGGTTCGGGTATTCCATGTTCCTAGTGTAATTGCATTAACTCGGATAAATACTAATTTAAGGTGGAAGTGTCTATTTGAAAAAAGCATATTTTTTCACTGCGAGTTAAAGCTTGTTTATCGGAAAATAGCAGAATTAGTATAAAAGAAACTGTTTCAAATATTTGAATCTACAAAATAAAAATACCATTCATTGGTACCCTTTTAATTTTTCAATGTACTTTGTGAATTGAAAGTTAAATGTTCATATCATACAATAATACAATATTAATGCAAACAATAATAAGTAAACAGAAATTGTATTCTCACTGTAACTAAATAAAATAATTATAACAAACTGTCGGAGAAGACATGGCAACAATATTTCCAAGCACATATAATAAATATTCCTCTTGATTGAACCTATAAATTATGTACACCTTCAGACTGTTTCAAATGCAAAAGAGGTATGGGATAGATTAAATAGTGCTTTTCAATATAACGGATTAACCCGCAGAGTAGGCTTCAGAATAGTAACTCTGTCGAAGACTATATTAACAGTATCATTAGCGTTTCACACAAACTCTACAGCATATAGTACAGGACTTAAGGTAAGTGAAGTATCATCTTCATAACACTAGATTTTAATCTCCTTATCTCACATCCTGTATCGTTTCAATTTGCGCATTGTCTTTATATTATCTCATCCATAATAATTTTAAAGAGCAACCGAGTCAGTGAGTCACCCGAAGAATGCTATTCCCAGCTGGTATTGGTAATATGGTATATTGGTAAGTTGTCTATTTTAGCTTGAATTTGATGTTCTCTTTATATATGTATGAAGAGAATCTATTTTCGACAAAGAGAATATTTTAGTTTGTCCTCTAAACTATCCAATCGCAAAATAATGTCTAAATGTTAAGACAAAACATTTTTATGGTTAGCCCGATCAAATAAATATTCAGGTAAATCTTCTTAAGGTGCCCTCTCCATTACTGAAGGTTGGTTATAACTACATTACATATAACTGCATACATATCCATTACCAGTCGTAGGAAGTTGTATTTTTCTCCTTTGTAAATATGTCCTAGATAACTCGTTTTTCTGATTTTTACAATATTTAGGAGTTCTCTCTCAGTCCCCATTCTTCTCAGCACCTCGTTGTTGGTCACGTACTCTGCCCAAGAGATCTTCAGCATCCTTAAAAAAAACCCACATCTCAAAGGCTTCTACACGTCTCATACTCGTGATTCCGAGAGTATATGTTTCCACTCCATATAGTAATATGGAATAAATGAATGTTTTTACAAATTGGTATCGGATATCTAACGATAAGGTAGAGTTTATTAGGAATTTTTTCATTCTTTGAAAAGCGAACCTAGCATACTCTATACGAACATGTATTTCAACTTCGTAGTTAAGATCGTTTGTTATCCAGCAACCAAGATACTGGAATTTTTGTACGGGTTCTATGTGTTTGTTGTAGATACGAATATTAATGTCGGCATTTGATGCACGTGTAACGGCCATTACTTTTGTTTTATTTGTGTTTATATTCAGTCCCAAGCTATCTCCCTCTCTGGTTATGACATTCAAAAGTCGTTGCAAACCCTCAGCACTGTCCGCAATAATGACGGTGTCGTCTGCGTATCTTAAGTTGTTGACATATTCTCCGTTAATTTTTATTCCTTCTTTAATATTTTCGAGGGCATTTTGGAAGATCTTTTCGGAATATATATTAAACAATAGTGGAGAAAAAACACATCCCTGACGAACTCCTCTTTTTATTGACATTTGTGCTGTCATACGATTGTCTATTTTAATCGACGCCATTAGATCCCAATATAGGTTTTTAATAAGGGTCACCGTGTTATGGTCTATACCATGATGTGTTAGGGTTTTTATGAGTTCTGTGTGTTTTACTCGATCAAACGCTTTTTCGTAGTCGATAAAAGAGAGAAACACGTCTTTTCGTTGATCTCGGTATTTTTGTAGTGATATCTGGAGGCCAAATAATGCCTCTTTCGTACCAAGCCCCATACGAAATCTAAATTGATTGTCTCTCAGATTTCTTTGCATTCTCTATATATACGTTGATGTACAATTTTGAGTAAAATTTTCAGAAAATGGCTCATCAGGCAAATTAATCTGAAATGTGAGCATCTATTTGCTTTATTTTTCTTGGGTATAGGTATAAATGTCGATCTAAGCCAGCCTTCTGGAAAGATTCCAGTTGTAGATATTTTGTTAAATGGTAGTGTTACGGAGTGAAGATTTTCTTCATTGATACGTTTTATCATCTCTACATATATCTTATCTGGACCTGAGGCCTTTCGTGGCTTTGACAAATTGATTGTTTTTGTAAGTTCCGAGGTTAATATATCAAGTATTGTGTCTTGAACTATATTCATTTGTGGTTCTGTTCTCTCGTCATCAAACAGATCTTCGATGTATTTTTCCCATATATTTCCTACATTTTCTGGGCTAGATACTATTTGGTTATTATCATCTACTAGAGTTGTTGAATTTTTTCTTCATATTTGTGACTTCCTTAATCTTTTCGTGTGCATTGAAGTAGTCATGTTTTTTTAGTAATTCCCGCAGTTCCTCACATCTGCTGTTCATCCATTCTTCTTTGGCTTTCCTGATTTTGTTTCGGATGGTTTTCTGTGTTTTTTTATATTTTACTTATTTGCGGTGTTTGTAAGATCTTTTTACGTCCATCAGCTCTAGGATTTCTTCTGCCATTCATGTATTCTTTGTTTTTCTTGTGTTGTCTTGTAGTTGTTCTGTTTATAGTTGTGATTATTGTTTTCAATGTGTGCCAAATACTTTCTACTGATTCTTATGGTATTGCGGGTGCTTCACTGAATTTTTCTTTGAGTGTATCATTGAGTATGTTCTCTATCTCTGCCTGTACAGCTGATCTTTAAGTTTTTCGAGGCTAGGTTTTATCTTCTCTCTGCATTTCATTTTCTTCAGTTTAATTGAGATTTTACCGATAACAGGATTGTGGTCGGAACTGATGTCCATCCTGGGATATGTTTTAACTGCCCTGATTCCATTTCTATAACGCTTGTCAATTAATATATAATCAATCTGGTTTCTTTTTATGAGGTTTTGATTATCTCTAGATGCTTTCCATGTATGTAATCTCCTTTTTGGTAGTTTAAACCAGGTGTTTGCGATCATTAGATTTTCTTCGTGGCAAAATTGGACCAGTACTTCTCCTCTATTATTTCTTTGGCCCAAACCAAAGTTTCTGACTACGACTTCGGTCCGCCCTTCAGCTACTTTAGGATTAAAATCTTTCATAATAATGTTTACAGCATTTTTCTTTGCGATCTTCATTAGCTGTTTGATCTCTTGGTAGAATTCTCGTATTTCTCTTTCTGGTTTTTCAGGAAAACATTCAGTGGAAATATGAATTCATGTACCGATATGAAAAACCTGTGAATTTTTTGATTTTTTTTTAATGGGGCACTAAAAACACTTTCTCATTTCTGAGACCTTACAAATAGAATACAAACTTCAAACTTATATAAAGAACATTTAATATTTTTAATAAAAATTATGTACAGTGTGCTAACTATAATATAATTTGTACGAATACTACATTCTGACTATACACAGCCTACAATGGAACCCAATATATTGAAGCTCGATTTTGTACTCTACAAATATTTCACTACTATCACAACAAGTGTTTTACAAAATTCAATATAGGTTAGGTTTACAGAATATATGACTTAAAAACACAAATGACTTTTGACATAATTAAAAAAATCGAACATAATGTAAATTATTACTCTCCTACTAATAAAAATTACATTAAAAGTACGCATGTAATATTTTTGACCATAAAATGTAAAGGATAAAAAACAAATTGTAGTGAAAAAAATTCTGCCTTGTTTTTAAAATATTTCTTTATGAATTTTTCACCAAAATGTTGAATTTTCTCTTGGAAATGGGGTGAGCTTTTGTTTTTCTATTTTAATAGCATGAGCTAATTTAAAGAATGATATATTTCTTTTAAACATTAAATGCTGAAACATCATTACAATAACTTCTTCACTAGCATATGTAATCTGATGGAGTCATTATATCCAGATTATCTTTCTTTAGTTCTAATGATATATATTCAGTTTTAAGAATTCTTCTGTAGTTCACTATTCGATGTTTCTTGTCAATCTTCGATGTCCCAGAAATGTTTAGTTGCGGACTACTAAAGGAATATACAGATTAATTTTTGGTTGTTATTTACAGTCACCTTATAATTTGAAGTTATGTTTTTTTTTCTTCGGTTGTTACATAGTTTATTAACTGATTGCTTAAAAAATGTTTTGATTTCGATAAATCTTGACACAAATGTTTCTCACAAATTCATAAAAACCATTATCTACATAGTTTTTGTTTCTGTAGCGTTATCTGTCGATTGCAAATGTTTTATGTAGTATTGTCATTGTTAGCCATGTCATTCAATGAACGAATGAGCATAAATTCTGTTGTTGCGACAAGACTTGTGGTGTCTTTAGAAGATGGTCACGGTTAGGCGAAATTTCAAGAAATGTTGGTATCTAAGGTACTGGAACACCAATAGTACGACAATAAGTAGTATATGCCATTAACTCAAACGCAAAATATGGCAAAGTTACTAGACCAGATGAAACGTCCATCGACAATTGAACTCATTGATAGAATGTTGGTGTATGTTATTGTTGGTGTAATGGCTGAACTTTTCAATATAATATATCAGATTGACATAATCTCCAAACAATGGATGCAACCGATATTTGCAGCAATTCCCAATAAGTCAAGTCTAATAACTTGATGACGCCACAGAAAGATAGCTTTAATGAGCCACATTCTTAAAATAGTCTAGAACATTATACACGGAAGAATTTCTAAAACTCTCGAATATACACATAATAATTTGGGATTAGAAACAGTATGGTGCAAGAGAAGCGTCTTCTGTTTGAATGAAAAAAAAAAACAAACATTTTGTCAATCATGCTATAAAAATTTACAGAAATCAAACTATTAAGGTTAGACTTGGCAACCGGTATACCTGAGTTATTAAAATACATAGAAGAGACCAAAGGGTTGCGCATTTTTCCTCTTTAATATCTATAGCTATATTTTAAAAGTATCACGCCAGAAGTTTTTCCATGACAATTTCCTCTTATATTTTAATTAAAAAAAATCATTTGTAAATATGTGATTTACACAAAAATATAAAAATCACTCAGTTTAGAAACTTGTTGAAAGAAGTATCACGCCAGAAAAAATATAAAAATAACTCCGTTTAGAAATCTTGTTGAAAGATCACTGGAAGTGTGTCGCTTTAGTCTTCGATTTGGTAGTGCGGTAGTGGCCTCATAAGATTTGTTGCAAGATTGTTAGGATGCTTTTCAGAGCATATTTTAGGAGCGCTGATCCCCACAGCTGGATCTTTTATTTAGTATTTAGACAATAAAGTCTGCTACACATAAGGACCAGTTGTTTTCTTTTCATGAATATATAATTCTTTAATGTTATCCGTCTGGCGAGGTGCATACCTAGGTATTTGACATTATCTTTTTGTTGTAACTCTTGGTTATTTAAAGACACTGGTGGGCATTTGTTTTTTCTACTTAAATTTAAATATACCTACGTGTTATAATTCTATCCTAAAATTCAATATTTCCTTTAGTTTTTTGTTATCCGTATGACATGACCATAAATGTTTATCTCTAGAATTTCCTATTAATTTTAAAACATCTAATTATCGAATTGCAACAAGTATTATATAGAAACCTATACCTCATGGTAATGTCTGAATACGATTTTTATTTTTTATTTTTAGTTACTCGTGTGGCAGTAAATCTACTTTGCATAAAATATTTGTTTATAATGAATTTTGTAGAACCTTTATACAATAAAAATAATTACACAGTCAGATTGTAATCACCATAGTACATACATAAAATGGCCTAGTTCCAATTAAACTCGAATTCAACAGTTGCAAAAGTAAGTTGGTATAATTTAACAAATAATATTTTTTTATTGGTAATAATATTAAAATTACATACATATATAAAATATATTTAATGCTTAAGGAGTGCGAAACAATTAACATTTTATTTATACACTCACCGGCACAATTAACCGCCCACCACTACCATCCGTCTGTTTGTTTACATTAATTATGTCTTATCAACTGTTTCAAGTTCTGTCAAGTGGGTACGTTGGGTTCGGTGACGTTGGTAACAAGTTAACACTAATACCACAGAATAATAATCAGAATGCCCACTCTGCTTGTCAAAATAAGTACGCGTATTTCGTTCGCGCAGATGGAATCAGCCATGTTTTAAACGGAACCAGTACTGTTCAGTGAAATTTTATCTGGTGTGCATAGAAAAATTAACCCGGTTTAATTGATTTACGTAAACCATAGACATAATATGCAATATTTTATGTCGTACTTTTAGTTGAAGAATAAATTAAATTATTTCAAATATACTAAATTTCTCTAAAAAATCTCTAAAAAATTAAATTATGGTTGGGTCGTAGCTTGTCACAAATTTATAAATTCGAGTCTGTGTTTCCGTTTAAAATATGGCGATCGCTTGCTGACACATTTCAAATGCGGCATCTGAGAGTGGACATTCTGATTGTTATTTATTCTGTGCTAATATCCTCAGTTTGATTCCTAAATTTGTGTCACGTTGTTGCAATTGTGTTAATGTGCTAACATTTCCTGTTATTTTATGTTATAGTGCGCGAATATTGTTTAATTTGAGATTTAAGTGTTTGATTATTATAAAAATTAATGGGAAAATCCCAGTAGTTGGCTGTATACCATCGTTTAAAAAACACAAAAAAGGTAAAGATAAAGGTTTTAACCTTTAAAATGCATATTTATTTTTGTCGATAGGACACTCTGATCAAAAGATATCGAATTTTTACAGTCGAGTTGATACAAATTTTATTTTAAAAAATGATTTCACGTGCGTAACTAACATTCAAAATCGCCGGTCGCTTTAAGCGTCGATTCTGAGAAAACGGTTCATTCTGCACAAAAAGTGCTAATTAACCGGTAAATCTTGGTAAATCAATCTTTTTCGCCACCTTCCCAAGGGTGAGTTTTAGACTAATATATGAATATGACAAAACATTATAGACTAAACTTTACAATTACAGTAATACCAAATTAAGTAACTATATAAGTTTAGAGAGTAAATAATAAAAGATATATCGGATGAAAATAAAATTGTGACATGTGAAAAAATCTAGCAATAATTAAAAGACAAGTATTACTATAGTTTATTTTTATGAACGAGAGAGTAATTAGCATAATTTTAACTGGTAGCTCCGACCACTCCATGGGCGTGCTCAAGATTAATTGAAAAATTACTTTGAATAATTAGTATATATAAGTAAAAAATAAATGAATTATTTCAGTGTTATAAAGTGTTATGTGTATGTAAACAAAAGTGACCTCTTTTATCACACACTATATTAGAACTGACTGGCCTACATTAAAAAGGGTTTTAAAAAATTCACATTTTTTTTAATTTTTAAAAATTACAAAAGAGAAAAAGAGTTTTTGAAACCGTCTAAGGTATGTTAAATAGATGAATAAAAATATTAATATAAAACTTACAGCTACTTGTTACAAATCCAAATCAGATTCAGAAGATGAACTTTCAGAACCAAGATTTATAATAACTGGCTCGATCATTTTATCAGTAATATTGTCCAGCTTCCACATTTTTTCCTCTTCTTTAATAGTGTGATTTACTGCCTTTTCCCAGTTTTCAGGTTTTACATTATTTACTGCCTCCAAAAACAACTTTTTAACATCATGAATTTTAAAAGTGGTATTTTTTCTTGAAACTTCACTCTTTATCTGTGCCCATACCAGTTCAATCGGGTTTAATTCACAATGATATGGTGGGGATCTAAGTACTGTCATTCCACGATTTTTGGCAATTTCATCAATTTCGTATTTTTTAAATTTTTCTTTATGAAGGGCACACAACGAATAAAGTTCCTTTCTTATAGATCCGGGATGGTACGTAATATTTTTTGAACTCAGCCAATTCTGCTAGTCTTTTTTTAACCACTTGGTTGTGGGCAGTCCTTCTATAAGTCTGGAGTGATAACTTGCATTATCCATTACTATTACACAGTTCTTAGGAAGATCTATCATTTGTTCGAACCATTCTTGAAAGACATCAGCGTTCATGTCTTCATGGTAGTCACCGGTACGAGTTGATTCAAAAGCTGCGTCCCTTTCCTGATGGTGGGTTTAAACCAGTAGATAAGTTATTTACAAAAGCGTGCCTTTGACTTGTAACAGTTTCATCCTGCCAAAATTTATTTGGTGTATGACCCTCGTTGATCCATGTTTCATCAAGATAAAATATTTTTCTTTTTTGGTTTCTCATTTCCTTTATGGTTCTTAGAAAATGTCTTCTCCATATGACAATATCGCTTCTTTCTAATAAAATAGACTTTCTGGGATTCTTTTTCCAGCGGAAGCCTATTTCTTTTAAAAGTTTCCATAACGTACTTCGACTCATTTCTGGGTAATCCTTATCATCTCGAACAGAGACAAGAACTTTATCCAATGTTGAAAATTCTCGTCTAAAGAAGAATTCATGCAATTTCCGTCGAAGTCCTTCTTTAAAATGATATTCTATTTGAATGTTTGGTTTCCCTGGAGCATTACGTGGCATTTGAAAACTACCACATTTCTCTTCTTTAATAACTCTGTAAATCGTAGATTTCCCAACACCAAGTGTACTGCTAACTAACTCAACGGTCTCATCAACACTTTCACATAAACGTTTGTCTGTAAATGATTTAAAACAATTAAATATTAATGTTTTTTCATTAACTGTTAGAGGACCAATTTTTCGGCGTTTACACGGCACTTCCAAATTTTCCATAACACTAGTATACACAATAAACTGCACCTTGCAACTGAAGTACCTACTTTTAGTGAACTGTTAAGAATTTTGAATACGCCACTTGGACCTTCCTATATACAAAATGGAAAAACCCACTATCACATTTTCTGTGGAATAAGTTTAGAAGGTAATTATCTAGTCACTTACTGTCGTAGATTCCTGGAATTAAAGATTTTATGTTTGATTGTTAAAACCCTTACTTCGTGGAATGCACTCATTTCAGATAAAATAAAACGTTTTATTTTATCTAAAGAATTAAATTTTATTTTGCAAATAGGCAAAGAATTAAACTTTATTTTGCAAATAGATAAAATAAAACGTTTTATTTTATCTAAAGAATCAAACTTTATTTTGCAAATAGGTAGGTACTTATTAAACTTTTATTGGTTATATATAACCAATAAAATAAACATCTTACATTTCTTGCAAATTCATTAGTACCTGTTAACCTCCATCACTCCGACACTGGCAACCTTATTTAGGGATTAGTAACCCTAACAACTATTGTATTCTATTCTGCTCCAACCTTTATACCTGGTGGTCATACTCAATTTAAAATTGTTTTCCTATATACTTCTGTAAACTTGTTGACAAATATCTGTTTTTCATTGAGTCACCCGTATCAACAGTTTAGGGATTTGCATACATAATTTATTGTTTTATTACTCTCTCATACATAAAAATACACTATAGATATCTATGAAAAGATCAAGAGGAACTATAAATTTTATTTTAGATTTTATAACGCACATCTTGCCAAATACATCTTTTGTTGTAGTATCTAATATTATTTTAAATCGTTTTTAGAAAGCATTTCCTTCGACCATCAAATATATTTTTCGCTAAAAAGCTTCATCTTGATATAATGGTTTTAACAAATAAATTCGAGATAAAATATATAAAAACGAACTTACTTTTTGCAAACATTAAAATATGAACAAAATAAATGTTGCGTACATCAACATTAATTTAAAATAAACTAAACTCTATCTCTAAAAATCATAGCAGTGGGACCTTTTGGAGCTAACAAAAACTCAAACTGCAGCTCCATAGGCCTCACTACTTCAATTTCAAAGTTTTTAACAACATTTTCTAAAATAATAGGAAGCACATGTTCAATAAATCTTTTTCCAGGACATATTCTTCGACCTATTCCAAATGGGGTCATAAGAAATGTAGAATTGCTAGAAGTTACTGATTTTTCTTGATTCAACCATCTCTCGGGTCTAAACTCGGTTGCATTGCTAAAATATTTTTCATTTTTACAAGCAATTCCTGTTTGACATATCAAAACGCTACCTGTAAAAATAATTTTATTATTAAAAATAAATGTTGTTTTTCATGTACAAGTTTTCAACGAGATAATAAAATGTGATATTATGTGATTTATTATATGTCTACTACTTATATACCCTTATATATTAGATAGCTCGCCCAACTAATTGTTTTTCAGTACTAAAGTATTGGATTTATTTTTAACAAATATTTTCTGAGTAAAATGACATACACAAGGTTTTTTGTCGGGAGTCATGTGTTATAAACCATGTTACTATGTCCTGATCCTTGGTTATAATATGCCATTATTGCCCTTACAATGGGGGAAGAAGGTCTAGTAGGGCTTCCAAGTTCCTGTTAGTGTGCCTCTCAGATTCTATTTGATTCCAAGGCAGAGTCTTTGCACCTAGCTTAGTTTGAGGATGGCATTTTTTGATACACCTTTGTTCACCATACCACTAATGCATATTTGCTTGATCATCGCTTTAGTGAAAATAAACTTAGTCAAGAGCAAGTAGAAACTAGCATGGAATATGTAGAAATTTATCATACAGAAGAATTATTATTGATTACCAGGGAAAGTGTGCACCCTTTAAACCACAAATGTTTTGTAAACATCTAATTGAGACTGCAATACCATTGGCATAGTGGCGTTTTATGAAAAATATAAATACAACAGCTATTGCATCGTCAGCCTAATAGAATAAAAAACTTTTCTCATCATACGGTTTAGTTCTTCCCAAACTACGTAATCAGCTAGGTAATATCAAAGCTGCTAAGTTGGTTTCAATTTTTAAAGAACCTAATTTCATCACTGGTGACGTAACTGGTCATATATCAGATTGATGACTTGGATTACAAGATTACTACTTGCTTTCTCAAACGACTATAGGTGGCAGCACTTGTGGATGGTGGATGAAATAGGGATAACGTTTGTTGACATTGTAAATTTGACAGGGAGTTTTAAGACCCCTAGTTGAAGGGCAAGCAAGCTCGTTATCTTTGAAATTTGATGTGAAGATAAGATAATATAAGATTTGAACAAGTTTTAATTAAAACTTGATTGGTCTTCATCTCTGTTTTGTAGATCGTAAATCTGATTTTTACATGTTTTATTGATGGACTCCTTAAAAAATACACATATATCATTAACGTATCATCATCATCATCAGTGGTGCTACAGCTCTAGTTGAGCCTTGACCTTCCTCAGTCTATTTCGCCAGTCGTTTCTGTTCATCGCCAACCGTTGCCAATTTGCCGCGCCGATTTTCCTTGCGTCCTCGTCCACACCGTCCCTCCATCTCAGTCGTGGTCTGCCTCTACTCCTATTTCGCACTGGGACCGATAATAGAGTTCGTCTGGGTGGGTAATTTTCATTTGCTCTTGACACATGTCCAGCCCATCTAAGCCTACCTATTTTTATGAAGGATATTACATATCTACCATTTACTATTTTTTTATACTTCTCGTACAATTCGAAATTATATCGCCTTCTCCAAATACCATTCTCACAGAATGCGCCCATTATTCTTCTTAGTATCTTCCTTTCGAAGACGAGCAGAAGATTTGCGTCTGTTTTGGAGATGGTCCATGTTTCTGACCCATATGTCAGCACTGGCAGGATGAGTGTTGTATATATTATTAGTTTGGTTTTCTGGCTTAAATTTCTGTTTTTTAGCTGCTTGCTTAGTCCAAAATAACATTTGTTTGCTAGCAGTACCCTCCGTTTTACTTCTTCAGATGTGTCATTATCGTTTGTTATGAGAGAACCCAAATATGTAAACTTATTCACTACCTCAAAATTATATTGGTCTATACTGAAGTTTTCTTCGGCGTTTCTAGCTCTATCTCTGTTATTTGGAATAGATGCTAACATTTTGGTTTTCTCCTCGTTTATTTTAAGGCCCATATTTTGTGCGGCTGTCAAGAAGGTGGAAGTCATCTCTTTAAGTCCTCGTGTAGTACGTGCGATCAAATCCAGATCGTCAGCGTAAGCCATAATCTGCGTTGATTTATTAAAGATTGTTCCCCTATTGTGTAACTCGGCATCTCTTATAGTCTTTTCTAACGCTATATTAAAGAGAAGGCACGCCAGCGCGTCTCCCTGCCGTAACCCTGCATATGTTTCAAACGCTTGTGACATATCGCCTTGTATTTGCACTCTGCAGATCACTCTGCAGATCATTAACGTATCAGCAAGTTAAATACCAAGATAACGTATCAGTTAAATAAAATAAAATAAAATTAGGCAGTTTAACGCTATTTTAAACGGTTGTATCAAACAATTTTAAAAGTTAAACAAATTAAATAAATTTAAGTATTACCTGCGCGAACTTTATAACCAGATAATTCCAAGTCATCCTCTATTACCCTAGCCAAGCAGTTAGCTGTGGGAAGGACACGAAAAGCTTCCATAACACATGCCTTCAAATATGCTTTAGATGAATCTTCCAAGATTTTTTGTTGAGCAGAAGGATGTTTTGCTACTAAATACAGTAGGAATAACAGACTATTTTTGAGTGTGTGAATACCTGTAAAATCAATAAGTTAAATAGGTAATACCAATATAAAAGTGTATGGATAACTAAAAAATAAATAAAAAAAAAACAATGGAGAAAGTGGTGTTTTGTGATACATTTTTAAATTATTTTTAATCCTAATGTACATAAAGGACCCAATGAAGAAAAATTACTAAAGCGGTATGAGTAAATAAAAATATATGAGAATTAGATATGTATTATCATTTTTTAATTTTCACACCTCTAAGGGTTATTGTCGCTCTCTGCGGGTTCTTCAGAATCATTTATCGCGGGTATTCCGCTTAATATTATTTGATCCTATCATTGGTTGTGTGGCTTAGCGTCTTTTACAATATTACTGCATTTTTTCATATCTCTGTATAAGACTATTTCGACTCTGAGACTAAGCTTCCCAATGTCCTCAATTATATGATCATCTCATCTTACTTCTGGACATATTGTTTTTCTTTCACTGATCTTTAAGTGAAAGTGATCTTTCACTGAATGTTTAGTCGCTTGGCAACACATGCTTGAAGATATCTCCCGCCTGTACGTCGCCACACTCTTACACGTTTGTCTGAGCCCGTAAGACAGAATCTTGATTCATTGGAAAACAATACATGACTCCAATCCTGTATTCTCCAAGCCAAGTGTTCTCGGGAAAAAATCCAACTGGCAATTCGGAGTTCATGGGAAAGCGGTAGTCCAGTTACTCTAGTTCGAAAAAATAAATCAGTAGCATTAAGTCGCCTCCTCACTATCCATTGACTTAGTTTTACATTTCTCACTTCTTGCAGATGATTTCTAAGGGAAACTGCTGTGACCGTTCGGTTTCTTAAACACTAGAAACGACAAAGCGGTCATATCTAGCAGTTTTAATTCTGTCTTGACGTGAACCAGGTCTACGAGTACGCACACCGGTCTCTTCGTACCGTCGCCAAACTCGTTGTACACTCTAGTGACTTACACCAACGTTTCTTGCAGTTTCGCGCTCACCGTGGACATCTTCTAACGCCGCCACAATTCGTGCCGCAACAACAAAACTTATGCTCATGGTATGTAATACACTGAGCGTAAAAACACTACACAAACAATTTACAATTGACGTTCAAACCAAGGAAACAAAAACTATGCTGATAATGGTTTTTAGGAAATAGGCTAAGGGGTCCTTTTTATCACAAACTCTTATCGAAATAGCAACAACATTTTTTTGTCAAACAATCCATTTGTAAACTATCTTACAACCGAAAATAGTTAAAAAAGAATCATAATTTCTAAAAAAAAATTAAATGCGGGCTTTCCAAATACGAGAGAGCTATAAGGGAAAAATTCATTCCAATACTAAGAAACATAAATATAAAATTATTTCATTTAAAGCAATAAACGAAAAAAAAAAAAATAATAATAAGAGTTAACGTGAAGATAAATCAAAAAAATGTTACAGTCCTTTACGCAATTAGTGATCTACGATAAATATTAACTATGCACGATAAAGATGAGTTCTTTAAAAAAACCAATGGCGAAATTATGAAAATTGAAAATACGAGAATTGATAGTTATGGGAGAATTATTATGGAGAAAAGTTAACTGAAATATCAATATCTAAGATCTATATCACAAGATATATGTTTATAATTAATTATAACAATAACTTCAGGAAAGCAATTTTTTCAGTTACCTACCAGCTGCTATAAAATCTACAATTGCAGCAGTTTTTTCTTTTTCATCAATATCAGCCTTGAGAACCGACTGAAAAATGGCACTTTCATGTGTAGCTTCATCTGCAGTGTGAATTAACTCTAATGCCAGCTTATAAATTGTATCTTCACTTTCTGCAAGTTTTTTGTATGCTGGAGTAGTAAAAAACTTCCAAATTGGCAAACCAAAGTATGTATCCCTAAAAATATTTTAAAACTATGTTTAATGCTTAGAACTAACTCATTTTTTAAAATTAAAAGCAAACATTATTTTTTGTAAACTTTGTTTAATTTGTAAAGTAAACTCTTTTACCCGAAAGTAAAATTCAACTTTTACTTTCGGGTAAAAGGAAACGTCCGCAAATTATCAGGTATTAGGTATACAGTGATGAGTGTCTTACCACCCAGCAAAATAGCGGAAAGGATAGAAGACAGATTAAGTTGTGAGATAGTATGAGATAAAGCTAGTTCTTGACGTGGCTATTTTACTTCAGTCATAATTATACGGATGACCTCGAAAATATTTTATTTTAATAATTTCTGATGTTAGAATAAATGATTGAATAAATTAAGATATATTATAGTAAAAAACTAAGCATGGGTAGCATTTGGCAAACTAAGCCATATTCTAAAAAGTTCAATTCCCATGTGTCTTAAGCGAAAAGTTTATAACCAATGTGTTTTGCCTGTACAAACTTATGGAGCAGAGACTTTAACACTCACGCAGAAATCTGCGAATAAACTAAGAGTTACACAACGAGCCATGGAACGTGCAATGCTGAATGTGAGCCTCCGAGACCACATAACAAACCGACAAATCAGGCAAAGATCAGGAGTTCAAGACGTCATCGAAAGAACCACGAGACTTAAGTGGAACTGGGCAGGACACTTAGCCAGAACACAAGATGGACGATGGACAAGACGAATTATGGAATAGAGGCCCAGAAATTATAAAAGAAGCCGAGGACGACCACCGACTAGATGGACCGACGACATAAAAAGAGTAGCGGGAAACTGGCTACAAGCGGCCCAGTGTAGAGAACACTGGAAAGAACTGAGGGAGGCCTATGTCCAGCAGTGGACGGGATTGGCTGATTGATGATGATAGTAAAAAACATTAATTATTAGCGATTTTAAATTATAAATCTTTAAGTTTATTTAATAATAAAAATAACTTAACTGAAATATTTGATTAAACTAAAGGTAGGTATGTTCCATCCGAAAACAATTATTGTATGTGGAATTGGCGTAATAGTTAGAGACGTGGTCTAGTGACAAGAAGATTGAGGTTCAATTCAATCAAAAAAAAATAGAAAATATGATACATATTATCGATAATGGTAATGTAACTTATAGGTTTCTACCGATTATTTCCCACCTTACGTTAAAAAGCCGGGTGGTAAGACACTCATCACTGTATAATGAAAGCCATAAAACTCTTTCGAGATCCAAGCTTTAACTCCATATAATCTTATTTTAATAAATCTGGTTCTTGCCATTTCGATGTGTCTGCTAATCACTATGATTTGATTATGATACTTTAGCATTATGCCTAGATATTGATTTGATTCCTAGTTATTTAATTATTTATTCGTTCTATAATCTTCTTCTTCGCGTGCCATATCAGAATTATCCAACGTAGGCGATCACCATTGCGAAGGTTTCTCGATCTTCTGCAATATGGAATAATTGTCCTGCATTTGTTATCTGTGTCCATTCACGAATGTTTTTTAACCAAGAAACTTGTTTTCTTCCTACACCTCTACGGCCCTCTATTTTACCTTTAAGGATCAGTTGTAATATTCTATATCGACTTCCCCTTACTATATGTCCCAGATAATACATTTTTCGATGTTTAACGGTCTTTAGCAGTTCTTTATCTTTGTTGACGCTCCTTAGTATTTCTTCATGCTCTTGCTGTCCAAGGTATCTTCAGCATTCGTCTATGAACCCACATTTCCAATGCTTCAATTTTGTTCATGATCGATACTTTTAGCGTTCACACTTCTGCACTATACAAAAGTACGGACCAAACATAACACTTAAACATGATTTGTCTTAGTTCTAAACTGAGCTGATTATTGCAAAGAAATGACTTCATTTTCATAAATGTAGTTTTAGTTGTTGCTATTCTACGTTTTATTTCTATGTCTGGATCTAATTGGTCCGTTATCACAGTTCCCAAATATGTCATTTTGTGGACTTTCTCAACTTGGACTTCGTTTAATTGAAGCTTTGCATCGGGATGTGGGTACGACTAAACACTAAAAATTTGGTTTTGTTTGAGTTTATTTTTATACCCATTTCCTCTCCTACCTCGTGAATACGATCAAGCAGAATTTGGAGACCTTCAATATTATCTGAGAGAATTACTGTATCGTCTGCATATCTAATCACATTAAGTAGTTCCCCGTTGATTTTTATTCCATATGGTTGTCTCTCAAGTGCCTTTTTAAATAACTGGTCCGAGTAAACATTGAACAATGTTGGCGACAAAATGCAACCTTGTCTGACTCCTCGTTGTATGGAGATTTCATCCGTGTAGTTATCTCCAATTTTTACGATAGCAGTTTGATTCCAGTTTAAATTTTTAATGACACGAATATCCTTGTCATCTATTCCGATATTTTTCAGTATTTGCATTAATTTTACATGCTGTACTTTATCAAATGCCTTTTCGAAGTCCACGAAACATGCAAATACATCTTTTCTTTGGTCACGGCATTTTTGTAATAGAATGTTAAGCGCAAAAAGTGCCTCCCTGGTTCCCATAGCATTTCTAAAACCAAATTGGGCATCTTCGAGATCTTCTTCGCATTTGCGTCTAATTCTGTTGTGAAGTATTCTTAGAAAATTTTTAAGAGTGTGGCTCATTAGGCTAATTAATCGATATTCTGAGCATTTTCTCGCATTGTGTTTTTTAGGTATTGCGACAAAGATGGATTTGAGCCAATCTGTGGGAATCACTCCGATGTTATATACTGAATTAAAAAGTCTTACTACTACTTTTATGTTATCATCCTCTATTAGTTTCAGCAACTCATCTGGTGTATCATCTGGATCACAAGATTTTCTAATTTTAGCATTATTCGTTCTATAATACAATAATCAATTTTAAATGGTAGATTTTTACTGTCTTTAATAATAGTTTTACTAATAATCATGTAGTTGGTTTTTGTCCGGTTTATACTGTCGATAGTAACCGCTGTTTCTATTTGGTCTTTCTAAAAAGTTTTGTGAGTTTTTCTGGTTGCTAGCGATTAGTTCTGTGTCATCGACGTACCATATATTATTAATTAATCCCCATTTACAGAAAACCCCCGCATTGCATTTAATTAAAGCCTCATGGAAAATACGTTAAGATGACATTCCTAATGGAATAGGTGTAATGGCTCTGGAAAAAGTAATACTTATGTCACAAATTACAACCACTGGTTCAATATATAACAAATCAGTGCAAATCCTGGCCTATGCTGATGATATCAATATTGTTGAGAGAACGGAAAACGCTGTACAAGAGGCATATGTAGCAATAAAAGAATCAGCTACAAAAATGGGTTTAATAATAAACACCAACAAGAAGAAGTATATGAAAATAAGCACCCAACCACAAGTCCTACGACCACTTGTTATAGAAAACGACGTCATCGAAGCAGTAAACGAATTTGTATACCTGGGAGCGCTCCTTGACACTGAAAATAATACGACCGCAAAGATAAACCGCAGAATTTGCACTACCAACAGATGCTATTTTGAGCTCAATCTCCTCCTTAAATTATATCGAGTAATACAAAAACAAAACTCTACAAAACAATAATATGCCCAGTCCTAACATATGGTTCAGAGACCTGGACTCTAACAAAAAATAATGAAAACATGTTAGGATGTTTCGAAAGCAAAATACTAAGGCGAATCTATGGAGCAGTGAATAACAATGGAGTGTGGAGAAGATGATGCAACTTCGAACTTTATAAAATATACCAGGAATCTGATATCATAAAACATATTAAGATAGGACGGCTGAGGTGTATAGGGCATGTAATGCGGATGGAACAAAATGACCCAGCTAGAAAAACGCTCCTTGATAGACCTATTGGTCAGAGAAGAAGAGGAAGACCCAGAACAGGGTTCCTTGATAACATCGATGAAGACATGAGAAATATGGAAATACGTGCTTGGCGATGGATGGCGACCACTGGAGAGAAATTCTTGAACAGGCTAGGATATACGCAGGGTTGTGAAGCCAGAATGATGATGATGATGAAATTCCTAATATTGACAGAGGACGCTTAGATGCTCGGAATGTTCTGGCTGTTGCATTATCAAAAAAAAAACATTGCAATACTAAATAAAGTATAATGTGAAAGTAAATGTCGTATTTATTGCTGCAATAAAATAATAATAATATTAATAATAAATATGAACCTCACAAAGGCACAAAAACACCATCCTCGAAGTGAAGGAGAAAGAACAACAATACCGCGGTATTTAGGAGGACGAGGACTTATTGATATAAGCGAGCAATTAGAAAAACAGATTACTAATTAAAGAACTTATTTTCAGGTGCAGGCGGAGACATCTCTTCATCGCGCGATTTGTGCAGTAGATGACACAACACCGATTAAACTGAGGGAACAATAAATGCGCATAAACCATCTTACTAAGAACGAAAAAATGCGCATCTGTCGCACTATGTCGACAATATAGCGTCGAACTATTGGCTGACATCAGGAAAGATGTTCCCTGAAACAGAAGGTTCATTACTCGCCATTCAGGATCAGGTTATACCAACCAAAAATTACCTGAAATATATCGTCAAAGACCCTCAGGTCCAAAACGACAAATGCCGATATGGATGTCAAGCCCAAGAAACCATCCAACATCTTACCGGGGACTGCTAGGCATTTGCTGCAACTGAATATAAGGAACGGCATGACTCAGTAGGAAAGATCCTCCATCAAGAGATAGCTTTTAAACTGGGACTTCTACAAACAAACTATCTCCCATATTATCAATACGTTCCTGAGAGTATGCTTGAGAATGACAACTACCAGCTATACTGGGATCGCACTGTGCTCACAGATCAAACTGTAGCACATAATAGACCAGATCTCGTCATAGTTAATAAACTTACAAGACAAACAACACTAATCGATGTGGCGATACCTAACAACAATAATCTGCGTGTTAAGTACAACGAAAAGATCGCCAAGTACAGAGATCTGGAAATACAAATAAGGAGACAATGGAGAATGGAAAGTACCCAGACGATACCTATTATTCTTTCTACCACTGAAGTCATCCTGAAGAACCTCCTAGAAAACATAAAAAAGCTGGGATTAATTTATCTATATAAGATCATGCAGAAAGCTGTGCTACTTTTGACCTCCAGATGCGTCCGAAAATTTTTGGGAGATACACCGACGTACCAAGTCACCTAGGGCTCGATAACACGGAAAGAGCCCCACCAGAGCTCAATCCTTTTGATACCGTAGGTATCTGGGATGAGTGAATTTTCCCCTTAGAGGGAGTGTGAGCCGTATGGCTAAATCTGGAAGATAAATATGAGTGAAAAACTTTATAACTTAGTAAACATCTTTATAACACCATGCAGAAAGCTGTACTATTCTCGACGTACAGATGCGTACGAGAATTTTTGGAAGACACTCCAGCATATCATGTCATCTAGGCATCGATAACATGAAAAAAGTCCCCTCAGAATTCAATCATTTTGATACCGTAAGCATTTGTATCGTAGTCACTTATATGGCTTAAATCTGTATAAATAATATGCTGCCTCTGTAACGTATTACTTTTTTAAATAAAAATGACTGCTCTTGGTCTGATTAACATTGGCCTATGAAATATATGCGTTATAAATATAATGTTAACCAGCTACCAAATGGTATCCCCACTTCGGCAGCTGGCATTTCTGATATAGATATATCACGATATGCAAAATTCCGAGTTCGGTATCTATTTCCAACATAAATACATTTTTATTTTTATTTTTATTTTTATTTTATTACTGGAATACCATCAAAATGATTAATTTAGCTTACCTAATAGCAATAAAATTTTGATGGATAGCATCAGCAAACTTTTTGGCACATTCTGACTCCTCTCCCATTAGCAAAAGTCCTAGTCTGCGACCCAAAACCAAAGCACATGATGTCTCTAAACCCATTCTACCTGCAACATCCTCCAAATCTATAATCGTATCATCGCTTTGACGTTGCTGCCTTATTAAATTGCAAAAATCTTCGCATATTACATCAACTTGTGGCAAAAATCCCGAAATAGTTTTTGGACTAGTTAGATCCGTTGTTAATGAAGTTCTTAAATGGTACCATATTGCACCTGAAAAAAAATACGTTCAATCCACAACACAATTATTAGAGATGTGTTAAAGTTACAAAGTAAATCATGAAATTTTTATTAAACCAGTTTTTGGTACTTTTCCTTTTTATTTTCTTTGTTGTCGTTAAATGCATAAAATATTTTCTTGAGAATTATTCAAAAGTTGGAAAATAAATTCCTTACTTGGCTTATAAGCTCAAGTTGGGAAGCCTTTTTCAAAATAATTTTTTTAGTTAACAGAAATATTTTTTTAAATAATGTAAGAAGCCGCTAATATTTCAATGGGAATAAGCCACGAAATTGAAGGTTAAAATAAGATTATTGACGTTTCAATTTCCACTTCGGAAATCGTTCTCAAAATATTTTAACCTTATTAAATATTTAAACCTTATTTTAACCTTCAATTGTGGCTTACTCCCATTAAAATAGCATCTACTTTAAATTGCCACAAGAAAATAGCTTTAGAACAATATTAAGAAACCGTTATGGGCCCAGCTGTATTAAGAATTTTAGGAGATTGAAAATTCTTTACAAAACACTGGCACATTGTCAAAATTCAATCAAATTTTTACGAAGATGTAGAGACAATGTAAGAAACCTTTGAACGCATTTCTTTTCTAAGTTAAATATTATTTTAGTTATACGGAATTAAGCAGTGGCGGATCTAGAAATTTTTGTCAGGGGGGGTCATGGGTCTTGAGGGTGATTTTGATACATGATTTAGATTTTTGCACCTTTCAGTGGCTGATCCCCAGAAATAATTTTTTGTCGAGGGGGGGGTGGTCATGGGTCTTGAGGGTGATTTTGATATAGGATTTAGATTTTTGCACCTTTACGATTGATATGATTTGTGCCATGTAAGGAGGGAATCATTTTCTCAATAATTATTTTAAGCGATATATTAAACCAATGAGAAGTTATTAAAACCCAAATACCCTACGGGTGCAAAGAAGGGTACAACATTAAGGGGTCTTAAACTTAAACAAAAAATAATAATTTAAACCCACATTTTCAGTAAAATCAAGTGTACAAGACTATTAAACCAAAGGAAAGTTATTAAAATATAAATACTGAAAAATCAAGGACTGTCAATTTAAACCAGGTATTTTAAGATAATTAATTTAAACCCGCCTATCCTGTAGCTACAAAATCAAGAACAAACCAAGGATAAATAAGTATAAACCAAAGTTAAGTAATTTAATTGCAATAACTCAATGTAAGTGTCAACAATAATGAATGTATTTAACATTCCTAATAAACTCTATCTTATCGTTGGATATCCGATATCAATTTGTAACAACATTCATTTATTCCTTATTGCTAAACGGAGTGGAAACATCTCGGAATTACAAGTATGAGGCGTATAGAAGCCTTTGAAATGTGTGTTTTTCGAAGAATGCTGAAGATTTCGTGGACAGAGCACGTGACCAATAACGAGGGGCTGAGAAGAATGAGGACTGAGAGAGAACTCCTAAATATTGTAAACAACAGAAAAACGAGTTATCTAGGACATATTCAGAAAGAAAAAAAAAATAAATTTCTACGACTCATAATGGAAGGAAAGTAGAAGGAAAAAGAGGTCCAGGAAGAAAAAAATGTTCCTGGCTGAAGAATGTAAGGGACTGGACAGGCATGGACATACATTCGATACTAAGAACATCTCAAGATAGAGAGCAAATTAATAAACAGTATTTTATTTAAATTAATTTATTCAACAAAAAACATAATATAATTAAGGAATAGTATTTCTATAATTAGGCATATTAGGCTATAAGTGCACGAATCGTCAGCAACAGCCGGCAACGACTGGTAAATAAAAGTTCAGTGATTAAAAATACTATAAGAAAAGTAAATATTATATAATTTTATAAAAATGTATTCTTTTCGCATATCCGATTTAGCAAATCACTCTATGATTGCATCAACATCTAGAGAAATTTCAGGATGCACATTGATGAGTGCTAAACCAGTTAACAGAATTTCTATTTCTAAGCCAAGTCTTTGGACGCTTAAGCGTAGAACGCTCTGTTGTTACTGGACTGACTGTCAGTGTAATTAATATTTGCAGAAATATTCTGATATTTGGATACATAGGTATGAATATGGCAGTTTTCTAATACTTCTAAAATACAATCAGGAAGTTTTCCATTATTTTGCACGACACTTTTCCACTTTTGAATATACAGTGAAAACTCTTGTTCTGCTGTGGAATATGCAGTGAGTAGTTGGTCCAATAATATCCTGGAAGGTGGAAGAAGATATTGTCTAAAAGGGGTAAATAAATAGATCTTCGGAAATATTCTTCGCAAGAGTCAACAGATTAGCCTACTTAAAATCTAATTTTGGTGACTGAAGAAGACGACTAAGTGATAAAGTTGTACCTAAAACATTAATAAGAAAAACTACTGTTTCACAGTTTCACAAATACCTTGGACAGCAGAATACCTTGGACAGTCTCTTTGTTTGTATTCACTAACGTATCAGACAGAGCTACAACAATATTGACTTTGATATTTATTATAGATAAATTATAAAACATAGCACACAGTCTCAACAATTATAATACATATTCAAATTACAAACAACCAATTCGTAGACAAAACTGAAGATAAGAAATACCTAATAAAAAATAAAAGTGTGCTGATTTCTTGCGAAAAGTCATATCATGTACATTGAATAAGCAATAATGTGTGGGCGGTCATTCTATCTCATCGATAATCGAACGATTCTCTGGCACTCAAATGACGAATTGTCAAAATTTTCAAATCGCGTAACTCTGAATTCACGGGTCAGGTTGTTAATCGAGGTATTACTGTATTCAGAATTGTTGATTTTTTTAAAGAGCAATTTAAAAAGGCTTTCGTATAATTCTACACTTACCCCTACAATAAATGAGTTTGAATCATTTCAACTCTTGACTTCCTGCTTATAGGGTTGATTGGTTTTAAATTATTTTTTTTTAGGATTATTTGATTGATATTTAATTTTGTTTTGGGGGTGGTCATGACCCCCGTGACCCCCCCCTTGGATCCGCCACTGGAATTAAGTCACAATTCATTGTCAGTAGTAATATCCCTAGGACATTGATAACAGACGAGATAATTTCATGACAATCGAAAGCTCGTACCTTGGTAACAGCACGAAGCCGAAGGCTGAGTGCTGTTACCAAGCAACGAGCTTAAGAAATTTGTCATGAAATTATGAGGCATTCATCAATGTCCGAAGGATATTCGGCGGATAATTTTTCGAAAAAAAAAAATCATAACTCAACATAACGAAACATTTATTTATTAAAAGTACAGTTAGTGAAAGTCCAATTATTAAAATTTAAGTTAACCTTAGATTCGTTGCTGTTCTCTACTATAGAAGATCTATTACCAAATATATTTGTGACTGTAGGTTGTATTTCTGGGAATTTTTTCTTTGATTAGCGCATTTATACTTTGAACATTCTCATTGCCGAAACGTGACATTTTGAAATTTATTTGGATGAAGTTGTCAAACTCGATCGTGTTGTCATAGGGATTGAAAATTGCACTGAATGCAATTATCAGTCTAATGTTGACATGATTGGGTGAAATTGTTCCACATGACACAAAATGACGAAATTTGAATGGTTGTTAGAACAGTCGAAAAATTATCAGTAGTAATATCCCTAGGACATTGATAACAGACGAGATAATTTCATGACAATCGAAAGCTCGTTCCTTGGTAACAGCACGAAGCCGAAGGCTGAGTGCTGTTACCAAGCAACCAGCTTGAGAAATTTGTCATGAAATTATGAGGCATTCATCAATGTCCGAGGGATATTCGGCGGATAATTTTTCGAAAAAAAAAATCATAACTCAACATAACGAAACATTTATTTATTAAAAGTACAGTTAGTGAAAGTACAATTATTAAAATTTAAGTTAACATTAGAAACGTGACATTTTGAAATTTATTTGGATGAAGTTGTCAAACTCGATCGTGTTGTCATAGGGATTGAAAATTGCACTGATTGGGTGAAATTGTTCCACATGACACAAAATGACGAAATTCGAATGGTTGTTAGAACAGTCGAAAAATTATCATTGTAATGAAATTACAATGCATGGCTATTGCCTACAAGATCAAGGCCAAATTGTTGGTTATACTTTTCGCATAATTTTTTAAAATAATAATTTTTATTAAAAACGATTTCCGGGGTGGAAATCGAAATGTTAAACAGTAGTTAAAAATATTATTTTTGAAATAAATTGCCTTGCTCGAGTGTTACTTATAATTTATCAGTACACCCTGCTGCAAAGTAAGAAAGCTCTGGCGATCGACTGTGGACGGTATAATCATAATACTAGAAGTATGAAAGAATTGCCTTTATACCAACATTAAGTCGAAAGAAGTCACGTTAATGTAGGTAAACGATACGGACATTAAAACTTTTACCGAATAAAAGAGGCAAAAAAACATGCAAGATTAATAGAATGTAATTCAAATACCAATTACAAATGCACCATAATAAACACTAGAAAAAATACAAGAAAATAATAACGAAGCTCCTGGAAAGTTCAAACAGCTGAATTACCAAAAAAAATGATGGATATGTATTATGGAAGCGTATTCATACATTAACCACTTATGACTTAAAGCCGTCCCGAAGGAATGGAAACTAGAACATTTTCTATATATAAAAAGAACTAGGGAGCCTAACAGTCTTAAGTGGTATCCAAATTAAATACCGTAGACTTGAATTGTCATTATCACTGACTATTATTGTCGTTTCTATCCATCGTCTTCCTTCGTATTCCCATATTGCTCATGTCTTCATCGATGTTATCAAGGAACCTTTTCTGGGTCTTCCTCTTTTTATTTGACCAATAGGTCTATCAAGGAGCGTTTTTTTAGCTGGGTCATTTTATTCCATCCGCATTACATGCCGCATTCATCTCAGACGTCCTATCTTGATATGTTTTACGATATCTGGTTCCTGGTATATTCTATAAAGTTCGAAGTTGCATCGTCTTCTCCACACTTCATTGTCATTCACTGCTCGATAGATTTGCCTTAATACTATTCTTTCTAAACATCTAACATGTTTTCATTACTTTTTGTTAAAGTCCAAGTCTCGAAACCATATGTTAGGAGTGGGCGTATTATTGTTTTGTAGAGTTTTATTTTTGTATTTCTCGATATAATTGTGGATTTAAGGAGGAGATTGAGCTCAAAATAACATCTGTTGGCCGTACAAATTCCTCGGTTTATCTCTGCGGTAGTATTATTTTCAGTGTTAACGAGCGCTCCCAGGTATACAAATTCGTTTAATGCTTGGATGACGTCGTTCTCTATATCAAGTGGCCGTTATATCAGGATTTGTGGTTGCATGCTTATTTTCATATAGGTACTTCGTTTTGTTGGTGTTTATTATTAAACCCATTTTTGTAAGTGTGACAAGTGGCTGCAGGCATTGTGGTTGCGTGCTTGATTATACTTCGTTTTATTGGTGTTTATTATTTAACCAATTTTGTAGCCGATTCCTTTAGTGCCACATAAGCCTCTCATACAGCGTTTTCCGTTCTTCCAACAATATTTATATCATTAGCATAGGCAAGGATTTGTACTGATTTATTATATATTGAATCGGTGGTTGTGATTTGTGACATACGTCTTACTTTTTCCAGAGCCAGTTTGAACAGTATACAGGATAGAGTGTCTCCCTGTCGCAGCCCCGTATTTGTTTTAAAAGGTTCAGAGAGTATCCCCTTGATTCGCACTCTTCATTAAACTTTTTTTTTAAGAGTTAGTTTTGTTAAATTTACCAACTGATTTGGTACTCCTGGCTCTTTTATTGCACTGAACCTTTCTCTACTTTTTGCAGAGTCGTAGGCTGCTTTGTAGTCTATAAATATGTGATGACTACCTATGCCATATTCCAGTGTTTTTTATAGAATTTGTCTCAGGGTTGCAATCCGATTAATTGTCGATTTACTACCTCTGACACCAACCTGTTGTTTTACTACTACTCGTTCTACATATGGTGCCATACAGCGGCATAGTATTGTGGAGAATATTTTATACGCTGAATTTAGAAGCGTAATTCCTCTGTGGTTAGAGCATTCAAAGATATCTTCTTTTTTGTGTATGGTGCAAAGTATTCCAATCACTGGGAAGGGATTTCTGTGTCCATATTTCTTTTATGAGCAGCTGTAGTGTCATTATGGAATCGTAACTACCTTCTTCATATAGTTCAGCTGGGAGATTATCTATTCCGGGAGATTTGTTTGTGACTATTTTTTAACTGTCTTTACCTTCACGAATCGTTGATGGTTCCTATTCCCTCTCCTCTGTTCCGCTTATCTCATCTCTTTCGTCTTCCATGTTTTTTTCTTCCTCTGTATTAACTACTTTCTTAAAGTATTATGTCTATTCAATACATCTTTCCTTGTTGTTTATAGGTCATCATTCTGACTTCTACATTGGCTTGTGGTCGCCTTGAATTCTTTTCTGTTGATATTAACTTTTTTAACGATGTGCATCGCCAGCTATCGCCGCCGATTTATACGCAAGCACTTTCACCGTTAGATTCCACTTCTATCGATGACCACCGAAGGTGGAAGACAGGCAACGGTATAAAACAGCATACGCCGCTAGAAAGAATCGAGTTCCGCTAGAGTGCTGATCCAGTGGAAACTCCACCGGGCCTTTGGATGTTGACTAAAGGCCAACCGACTTAGGAATTTTATCAGAGTGTTGATCAAGTGGCAGCTCCTTACCAGTCTTAGTGTTAATATGAGAGACCTGTTTCGTGGCTGTGTTGATTAGTTACTTCCCGCTTCTTGCCGGATCGAGTGTTGATCGATTGGCATTCGTAATGAAAAAAAAAATTGTAATAGAACTTAAAAAGAAAATTTTCTATATTTTTTTACCCAATGAGATCTCTACTTGTAGTGATACTTTAAATATTTGACGTAAATGAAGCATTGTAAACTTTAAATTATTTATTCTGTTGTAGTATAGCTCTTGTAAAGATTGCTTTGCAAGCCGAAAGTGCTCGCTTGGAAATAAATGCTTACAAACTTCAAAAATACTTCCAATAATTCTTTTTCCATTCTTTGATTAAATATATATATATATATATATATATATATATATATATATATATATATATATATATATCTTCTTCTTAAAGTGCCCTCTCCTCAATGGAGGTTGGCTACTACAATTTTAAAATCTTCTCTATCTTCAGCTGTTCTTATTAGCTGTTCAAAATTTAGCCCTGTCCATTGTCGGATGTTTCTGAGCCACGATAGTCTTTTCCTTCCTAGGCCTCTCTTTCCCTCGATTTTTCCTTTCACTATAAGTTGGGCATATTGGTACTTATTATTTCTCAGTATGTGGCCTAGGTATGATGTTTTTCTAACTTTTACTGTGTTAAAAAGTTCTCTTTCCTTGCCTATTCTATGCAGCACTTCTTCGTTTGAGGTATGCAATGTCCATGAAATTTTGAGCATTCTCCGGTAGATCCACATTTCAAAGGCCTCCAATTTATTTACGGTTGATGTTTTTAGAGTCCACGTTTCAACTGCATATAGAAGAGTCGACCAGACGTAGCATTTTGTTATATGTATGTTATATATATATATATATATATATATATATATATATATATATATATATATATATATATATATATATATATATATATATTGTTATGATGTCTTGTTTGTTTGAATGATGAGCAATGAGTATTTTTAATAATATAATATATAGGGTTTTTATCGCGGTTCTCAAAGAATTAGTTTGTAAGTACTTTTTTAAATTATCTTTATTATATCTATTATGAAACACGCATATATGTCTAACCTAGCCAATGTAAATTTAAAATAAACTATCTTTAAATTGAAATTCTTATGAAACTAATTAAATTCCATAGACAATGTAAAATTTAAACAAACTATCTACAAAATTGAAATTGTTATGACACTAACTAAATTATATTAACAAAATTTTGTACCTTTCTGTCACTGAATGCCTAAATGAACTGTTTTCCACTATATAGATTATAATCACCACTCAAATGTCTTCTTCTCAGCTTCGGTTATCCTTGTTTTTGTGAAATTACTTTTTCCAATTATTAGCTTCCACCAATTTAAGATATTTTTCTTCACCAGCATTTATAAACCACCAAGCAAACCAGCAAACAGCATTTATTTTTATTCTTCTTTTCAATATATCAATATCCAATCACCAAAATATCATTTAATTTTAATATTCAATTAATACTTCTTCCATTATCATCATTTATACATAACATAATTTTTAATCTTCAATATTATTTTCTTTATACTGTTTCTTAATATTGATTTAACTCACTATATTGAACAATTGTAACTGATTGACTGCCTCTAACTAATTTTCATACTAAAAAACTCATAACTGATTGACTAACTGAATGGACTTTCTTACTAAACTTTCTGACTGACTGACTCCCTCCCTGAATCCAAATCACCGGGTATTTATATCTTTTTGGATGTTCCAGAACCATCTGGTAAGAAATCATGTTCCATTTGTTCTATTAAATACATGTCTGAATTTTCTGGAACAAACCATTTCGCAAACAAGGCCATCTCCGGTGATCTAGAGAATTCCATACTTTTCTATTAATAATTTTGTTGACATTTAGGCTTTTCAGATCAAAATAAACACTTAAATCAGTAAATATATATAAATTAAACATTTTAAACTAACATTATTATTATAACCCCACTTTATATTCCTAATTATTTAAAATGTCACTTGGAGAGTATGTATATCTGGTTGCCTAGTCACATGGCTCACTTAAATACATTTTACAACATTATAATTATATAAAAAAATACTTTTTATATGCTAATTTCTTAAAAATGCCCTCACATAAATAATTTTTATTAAATTCTCTAGTATATAACTTCTTAAAATAAACAAATACTTGTTATATCTAATATTATCTAGTATATAACTTATAAATTAATTTCTATAAACACCAATCATATCAATATATATATATATATATATATATATATATATATATATATATATATATATATATATATATATATATATATATATACAAAAAAATCTCGAAGCGTTCGATGTGTAGTAAAACAGGCGCATCCAAAGAATTTCATGTGTGGACTGGGTGAATGTTGAGATTATATGGAGCATAGGGAAAGAAGGTGAGATCCTTCATACAATCAACGAACGCAAATTAGAACATCTGGGTCAAATTATGAGAAATGAGCAGATATATGGCTTGTTACATTTTGTTCTTCAGAGCGAGGTATATGGAAAAAGAGTCCACGGAGAAGAAGCATTTCTTGGCTCCAAAACCCGAGAAAGTGGTTCGATACGTCTACAACCGGATTATTCCCAATAGCTGCTACAAAAAGGATAGCCATGACAATCGCCAAGATCCGGAACGGATAGCTGAAAAGTGTTTCCTATGAAAGGGAAAAAAGAAAAACCAACAACATCTTATCTAAAAATTCGCGAAAATAGTTTATGAAACGATAAAAAAGTATTTAAGTTTTAATTTAAGAATTATCATTAAAAAGCATAAACACATTATATACATTATTGTTTTTATCTATTAGAATATATTTTTTAATACTTTATCTTGTTTTAAATAAACATAAAACGTTAATATAAATATTATGGTGTGACAATTTATTATTAACATTAATGTTAAAATATAATAAACAATATAAACAGATATATAAATTAAAGCGAATGGTCTTCATTTAATGACGTCATTTGTAAAAGATGGTTTTTACATCCAAGTTAAAAACCTGTTGTCTCTACATCATAAATTAAATGAAATTGGTAGCTATTTTAAATTTTTTTCCACTTTGTACTTGTTTAAAATTACCACAGAAGATTTTTATTTTGTTTTATTTACTTTATTGCTTTTAATAACATAGTGACATGGCAAGCCTAGTACAATTAAACACCAAACGTACAAATATCGTCAAACCAAAAAATAAAGAACAACACTATACAATTACTCCAGTCGTCAGAGACGAAAACCTCACTGAACCTCTAAAAATCATACGAACAAGCTGAATTTTCCCAAGCATATTAATTTTGAGACCCCAAAAAAGATGAAAAATAGTTTACCACTTTTACCCCTGGGCTTCCACCTAAAACCCCCCTCTCAGGAGGGTAAAAACACAAAAAAATCGATTTACCAAGAAGCTGTACACCGTAGAAAAAAATATTTCAAATAAAAAATGTAGCTGAGACAATATTTATGAGCATTTCTGTGTAGAATAAACCGTTCTCTCAGAAACAAGGCTTGAAGGGAGCGTCGATTTTGCATGTCAGTTACGCGCGCGAAATCAATGCTCAATAAAATTTGTATCAGCTCGATGGTAAAAATTCTGGCAGGAACACTGGAAGAACTGCAACACCTTGCGGAACAACTAAATATATATTGCAACGATTATGGACTAAAAATAAATTTGAAGAAAACCAAGTTCATGGTATTTACCAAAGCACAAAACATCAGGGTTAAGCTAATACTAGATAATACAGAAATTGAACAAATATCTTCGTACAAATACCTTGGAGCATGGATCACGGAAGATACTGATCAGATAAAAGAAATAAGATGCCGCATTGAAATTACACGGTCAACTTTAAATAGAATGAGAAAACTTTTTTGTAATCTCGATATCAATATATCGCTCCGAATAAGAATGCTTCGATGTTATATTTTCTCTACCCTTTTGTATGGGGTTGAAGCTTGAACACTTAAAAAATCCAACATTAAAAACCTAGAAGCATTCGAAATGTGGTGTTACCGACGTATTTTGAAAATATCATGGATGGATCGCAGAACAAACGAACAAGTTCTCGAACAACTAGGAAAACAATGCGAAGTTTTAAATTCCATAAAAATCAGGAAATTGGAATACTTGGGGCACATCATGAGAGGTGAAAATACGAACTGCTAAGGAATATAATGCAGGGTAAAATTAAAGACAGAAGAAGCGTAGGAAGACGTAAATTCTCGTGGCTACGCAATCTCCGTGAATGGTTTGGATGCCATGATACTATAACTAACAAGATAAGTCAACGCGCATGTTCTTGCATCTCTCTCGCACACCTGTGACGTAAACCCGAGACAATTTAATGATGCCAAGTTAAATGCTCTATCTGTTGCTATCCTGTGTGCTTCAAAACGTAGTGAATGAGATTTTTATTTATTCATTGATGTAGTAAAGACTATGTATATTATATTGTTATATAAATTTTGTGGTGAAAATTATTTGGTTGCCATAATGTATTGCGCAGTGGTGGGTTGTTTAAACAATTATAATAAAAAACGTAAATCTTTTTCGAAGTGTCGTTTTTTTGTGCTTCCTAGAGACAAACAAATGCGTAAATTATAAGTCTTCAAGTGTTTTCAGCGAGACAAATTTAATGTAGAAACCGCGAGAATATGATCAAAACATTTTACAGAAGCTGACTATTGTTTAAAAAAAAACTATAGTGGAATATTACGACTAATAATAAGATTAATTATGAAATTGTCACTGAAGAGATCTTTTTCTCGCTAAACATTCCTAATGGTGATACAGAAATTAACCCTGAAGATTTAATTGACAGTCATCAAGATTTTACTAATTCGAATATAAAAGACCTGGAATGGGATGGATTGGAAAATTTAGCCGGTTTCATTGCATTTAAGTTACAAAAAAAAAACAAATACTTGGATATATTCCGGACGCTAACGATAAATCACTTACTTGGGTAAACCACGTTTCTGAGGGTGGTTTACTCAAACCAACACTGGAGTTTGTAACTAAATGTAGTGAACTGGAACATATTTTTAGTAGTTATAATGGCAACAAATTAAAAATCACTAAAAATTATTTAAAAAACCTAATAAAATCTGCAAAATATGTAAATGTTGCTAAGATGTAAAATTACTTTTTTTTATATGTAGAATTTATTTTAAAATACTAATTCTAAATAAAAATATTAAAGATAATTATAATATCCACAAGAGAAAAATCACGAAGATTGTAAAATAAATGTCTAAATGATATTCATAAAGTCTGAAGTATGACCTGCTAATATTTCAAATTATTTACATTTTACCAGTCTTTTATATTTAATTTATGTTTTGTAGCAATATCTATTTTGTTTGTAATACACACAATCAAATCGAAAATTCATATATTTCTTTAATTAATTTTACAAATTACTAATTAATTTTCAAACCACGTTTTCACAGAAAGTAACTAGTTATGACTTCTTAGTGCAAGATATGGCATCGAGGTATACTTACCGTTAATTGTTTAAGTTTCGAAGTTGTTCATTACAGTAATGGAACAACGTTGCCGTATGATGGATCGTTAAAATAAGATCCACACAAGTCCCCTATCTTTGTCTCGCTATTACGTCATGCGCAAAGTCGATTAAAATTAGAACGGCAAGTGAGCATACCTTGTTTGTTATAGTATCATGTTTGGATGCAGTTCAATTGAACTATTCAGGCGCATCACAAAATTATAATTGCCAGAATGATTTCCAATCTCCGATAAGAGCGGAACTTGAAGAAGAAGAAGAATTTATTTTTGAGTCTTATAATCGCCTTCTTAGCAACAAATGCTTTAATATTAGCAAAAACACCAAGGTCCCCTAACCCAAATGAAAGTAACAGAAGCATATTTTTTTCTTTATAAAAACAACTTTAGTTGTTTTTGTAGGAATTATTTTTGTATAAATGATTACGCGAATTTTTATACCGAATAACGCAGACTTTGAATTGGACATAATCACAACTTTGTGGATAAACACATAAATACCTGTTTTTAAATTTATCAATGTTTGAAAACAATAATTTGCTTTAAAAGTTCTTATTATGCTTGTGGTGATACATTAAAGACACTTTTTAATATATGACGTTTGAAACTGATAAATACATTTTAACAACATTTTTTTGACTTTGGTATAAAAATAGACTTCAATCAGTCTTGCGGTTTTTTATCTTATTTATAATATGTTGTATTTATAATAATATATTGTATTATCTTTATTTAACGTTTTAGATGCTGTAAAGTTTTATTTTGTTTTCATATATCTGAAGTGTAGCTGAAATAAATTAGAGTGTAGTGCAAAATGTCTCGATCCATTATTGTCTACATATTACGCATTATTTGCAATAATTTTTTTTTCGTCATAACAACTTTACATACAGTAAAAAATTATCATAAAAGTGCAGCTGTTTCAACAGATCAGAGAGTGTGATATGATAATTTAATGAAAATATAAACTCTTTATAAACAAATACAGATAACATTATTTTCATTGTTTTGTGATTAAAGGTAACACTAAAAAACTGCGCAGCGCAATTGTCAACTTTAGTTACAGTTTAGCTAGATATTTAAAAAAATCAGTTTCTATAAATTATAAAAACAAAAAAAAATCCAAACTATTTAAATCAAATAAATTAGATAGTGGTTATATGTATACATATTACGTTCTTAAAGGTCTGTATTGTGACCAAAGTTCAAAGTGGAAATGGAAACAAAATCAAATATGATTACGTTAATCGGTTCTCCCAGAGCCAGCTAATGATAAATAAGTCTTGCAAAAAGTAAAAAAATTTGTCAAAACTAAAAATATAGAAAGTATTTGTTGGTACAAACGAAAACAGTAAACTACATAAAGCTATAGCTAGTGTCGTGTTTGCTACTTAGTAACAAACAGACTTCGGTCTAATAGTAGCCATCGTTTCTCCACGGATGATAACAACTAAAAACAGAATGATTTTTCTATCTTAGTATGTTCGTTGTTTCCTCCCCTTTCATTTGCAATGTAACATGTTAGTATTCAATCAGTTGTTTATTATGTTCTCAGCTAGAGGCCTTCTTTAAGTCAATAAATCAAAATTTGTCTTATAGTAAATCTATTTTTATCCATAGTGCCCTATGAATCTCATATTATATCGCTATACATTTATTAATAATGAATATACTGTCTAATGCCATTTTGGTAGACACCGTGTTTCTATTTTCTATCTTAATTAATTCGTTATATCGTCCTCTTTTATTTGTTATGTCGCATGTTATGATTCGATTAGTTGTTCATTTTGTACTCAGCCAGAGGCCTTCTCTAAGTGAATAAATCAAAATTTGTGTTAAAGTAAATCTATTTTTATCCGTAGTGTCATATGATATCTCGTATGTCACTATACGGTTATTATTAACCTAGATGCTGTGTAGGGCCCTTTTTGTTTGTGTTTTCTATCTGAATATATTCGTTATATCCTCCCCTTTCATTTGCTATGTCGCATGTTATGATTCGATTAGTTGTTTATTTTGCACTCGGCCTGAGGCCTTCTTAAAGGCAATAAATCAAATTTGTTTTATAGTAAATCTATGTTTATCTATAGTCTTACAACTGACAATACAGCAATCAAGCCAGCTAAATAAATGTTTTGAGCATCTATTGATCCTAGTTGATTGAATGCGTTAAGTATGTTTTGCCTCTCTTGAGCAGTAGTGTTTTCAAAACACAGTTTTAACAGATCGGCACACAAATACTCTTCACTCGAACTCATCTCGACATAAACTGCCGCGAAAAGAACCAAACATGGAAGATTGTCACGCCCGGTTAACCGTCGTTGCTAGGCAACTAGTTGAACTATGTCGGTTGTTTACCAGTACCGCGTGGACAATGTTTGTTTTTAACCAGTATGAGTATTTCCTAATGCTTTGTTATTTGGACACCATTGGTGTTATTCCCGTACAATTTAGCACGTGTTTGGGACCGGATATTATCAACATAATAAGTGGATTACCTGAAATTCTTATAAAATGGACATCGCTTATTTTTTCCTCTTACCCTTCATTTGATTTAGTTTTTAATTGTTATTTAATTTTACTTAATACTCTTTAACTTTATTTAATTTTATTTAATTTTATTTAATTTTATTTAATTTTATTTAATTTTATTTAATTTTATTTAATTTTATTTAATTTTATTTAATTTTATTTAGTTTTATTTAATTTTATTTAATTTTATTTAATTTTATTTAATTTTATTTAATTTTGTTTAACTTTATTTAATTTTATTTATTTTTATTAAATTTTATTTAACTTTATTTAATTTGATTTAATTTTATTTAATTTTATTTAATTTTATTTAGCCTTACTTTTATTTTATTTTGGTAAAACGTTGACGTTTGTTAAAAGTCATTTTATTTTTATAGTAAGTAAATATGTGTATCTTACCCAATGAGGTATAATAAATATATATTATACGTCATTGATCTGACCTTACAATTACAGTAACCTATATTTTTAGCAATTTTGCGAAAAAATTAATTATTGCGAAGTAGTAAAATTTCTGATTAAGAATATTTGAATCATCAATTTGTAGAATAAATTAGCAATAAATCAACCGTATTGTTTCAAGAATAAAATATGATTGAAATGTCATTGGTAGTTCAGATTTGTTTCATATGTGGCGTAGTTACCTTACTGGACAAACAGTGTGACTTGTCATCCTAGCCTTTGATATAAATAGATACTTCAGTTGGAGGAAAAACTAAAGATCACCATACTGACAAAGCCCCTGGACCGTCGTGACTAAGAGAGGAAGAAAATTCTTTAACAATTAAGATTACTTTTTCAGATGTGGTTTGTTGTATTTGCCAAAAAGAGAGCTCAGGCGCACATACGTGCATAGTTTGTAACCAGGTTGTACATTATTGTGTACGGTAACAACACTCTTGGTGCAAACTATGAAGGCTTCGAAGATAACGTTGCATATATGTATTGTGTACAGACAGGAAATATGAAAATAAATAAAGAAAAGGCTACACTAGACTAGGCTAACTAGACATGTTTTATATCAATTTTTATCTCCGCGGAAGGGAAAAAATAATCTTTTTAAAAAAAGTTATTTGTTACAGTAAAAATCCAATGAATAAAATCTTCGAAGAAAATTCAAATTAACAATATTTTGAAAATCAAAGTCTAATTGAAAAAAAAAAAATTGGGTATCAATAATGCGTGTTGCCGCCTCTAGCCCTTAGGACTTCTTTGAGCCGGTTTGGCAATCCATTCATGATATCCTGGATATCAGATTGGGGGATATTGTGCCACTCCTCTACCGCAGCTGTTTTCAGCTCTTCAAATGATGTAGGTGCTTGTACTCTTGCTCTTTCCCGTCTTTTGAGGTTGTCCCAGATATGCTCAATTGGATAACGATCGGGACTGTGTGCTGGCCATGGTAGAACTTGAATCCCGACCTCATTAAGATACTTACGGGTAGATCTTGCTGTATGGCAACGTGCATTGTCATGCATTAGACTGAAGTTATCACCAATAAATGGTGCAAAAGGCATGACATCTTGGAGAACTTCTTGCACGTATACTTGAACATTCACACTGCCACTACCGAACACAACAAGATCAGTATGCGCTTCTTAAGAAATACCTCCCCAAATCATTATTGACCCTACTCGGTAAGCCACTGTTTCGGTTATAGTGCATGCAGCAAACCTTTCATTTTGACGCCTATAGACACGTTGGCGTCCATCTGGACCTTTTAGGGCTATTCTGCTCTTATCTGAGAACAGTATATTCTTCCATTCCCCCATAGTCCAGTTAGCATATTCTCGCGCAAAATGAAGTCTAGTCCTACGGTGTTGTGGGAGCAGTTGTGGTGTGCGAGCTAGACGAAAAGCCCTCAAGGTTATTTCTGACAATCTTCTTCTAATCATTTTTCTACTCACACTAACGTTTCTCACCTCAAGAAGAGACCTACGAACTTCAGAAGCGGTGCAAAAGCGATTTCTCAATACTTTAGTGACAATGAAACGGTCATCTCGAACTGAAGTGCATCGTTTTCGGCCTTGACCTGGCCTGCGGTTGTACGATCCTGTCTCCCGAAATCGTCTGATGGCATCTTGTACCGTAGTTCTGGATACATCGAGTATACCAGCGATATGACGTTGACTGTAACCAGCATCAACTAAAGCCACTGTCCTAGCAGCATCAGTTGGAATGACTGGCATTTTTAAAATCACAAACAATAAATAAGCACTAAAATTTCAACTTAAACAATATTCGCTGACAATGATATAAAATTACAATTTTAATTGTTAATTACAAATTGTTCAAGAATTGTTATTAACACGGAAACATATTTGCAACAATGTCGTACAACGACTATATGTTAAAAATCCTTCGATGACACAAATTTAGGAAACAAACTGTCACAGGTAATGTAAAAAAAAACAATAATAAAGGTGGTGGGGTTAATTTTGCTGGTGAGTTAAATCGTCTGTATTTGTGAAAAACATGGCTAGTTGTTAAACTACCTAACTTTTGTGTTATTCAAAATAAGCGAATGAATCAAAAAACAAAATGTTCAAAAAACATGAGGCTATAGTTAGGTTTTAATTTCAATATTTTATATATGCTAGACTATTCCACAGGGTGAAGCAAACTTTAAGAAAAAAACACAGTTTAATTCGTACACCCGGTATACAATGAAAATTTACCTGTTTAGCAATCATATTATTATAACAATATTATCAAGGAATATAACATTAAAAAAATCACTTAAATCGGACAAGTTTAGGAGAAATAAGACATCAAAAATTACCCATTTTTAAGGTGCCCGGTTAATTTTGGCCCAGAGTGTATATGATGACTGTTCCGGTTATACCGGAAGTTGACTAAAACTTTCTTATTTTAAATATAATGCCCAATATATTATACTATTAAGAAGTTCAATAGAACAGTTGTTGCTAATTATCTCAATATAATCTCTGGTAGAATACTGTGCTGTATCAATTAACAAACAAAAAACAAAGATGAGATGCTAACGTCTTAGCAACGTGGTAAAATTTCGTCTCGAGATTGTGAATGTGGTCATGAAAAATAAGTAATGTAATGTAATGTAATTTACAATTTCTATACATTTTCTATTGCTATACTGGATTCACTTGAACAGTCTTGAGTCATACTAGTATTAATACATGTCACAAACTAGTTTCCTACTCCTTCCAGGAACTTGCAACTTAGAGATTCTTCGTATACATTCTTTTATCACATACATTTGTTGTTCTTTTTTTTAACTGTCCAACATTCAGTGCCTTACAACAGGGCTGGTCTTGTGGCAATTTTTTAAAATTTGCTTTTCAGTTTGATTGGAATCTTTCTGTAAAGCTACACCAGTCGCCTCTTTCCGTTTTATACATTATGCTCCAACACTATTATATTGCATATCCATCTATTTCTTCACTACTCTAATAGTAGTAATACCGATATTTAAAACCTAAGATCCCAGAAACTTATACCAAAATCAATAACTTTTACAAACCTTGTTCATTAACCAACCCAGTGCTGGCATACCTATCAGGTCTACTCCTTCTGTACTCCGCAATAGCCTCTGTTGGCGGCCGAATTGGAAATTTTCCTGAACTTTTTAATACTTTTTCTATATCTTCCTTTTCAAACACACTTATCACAGGTATATTAAACAAAGCTTCTTCTTTAACTATCGGTCCATATTTCGTATACATATCCGCATAAAATTCGTGAATTTTGTTGAAACTGTACCCACCGAAACTGAACACCCATCTTGTACCTAGTAATGGTAATGATAAAGGGCCTGGAATATCTTGAACTTCCTTTTTAAGCCAGTCTATTGTTTTACGGCTCCACCACGGCGGCCGGGAACCAAATATCAAGAAGATGACTATAACGATAATGTAGTTGAGGGTGCTGAATGAGTATAAAATTTCGTCGATCATCTGAAAAAAATAATAAGAAATATAACTCAATATTTGTAACTTTATATCTGTTTTTTTATTAAAATCAAAAAAAAGAAAATTTTTCCAGAATGTTAAGAAAATCTGTTAAAATGTAACTATTGCGCTATGATTTGGAGGGCTTTTTAGAACAACTTAAAAAAATAGTATAAAGACGATATCGTACTTGGGAATTTTAAAAATGAAAGGTGAGAACAATTTTTGTTTACTTACTAACCATTCTGTTGAGAATGTAAAACTTAAGTAATAGTGCTAAAAAAAATTAACCTGAAGCAACAAGACCAATCAGCCAACCATTTTTGAAATAGAAAAAATATGATAAAATAATACCATACATAAAAGGATTATCAGAAAAACTTAAAAGGATAGGAAATATATTTAACATTTCAACAACATTCAAAACAATAAACATATTGAGATCTATTCTATTAAAACTAAACCTCACAATGAACAAGAATGAACAAAGAATTGTATTTATAAAATACGCTGTGAATGTGATCAGTTTTATGTAGGTGAAATATCAAGACCATTAAATGTTAGAATAAGTGAAGTCGTCCCAGGAACGCAACTCAGCAATATTGGCAATATTGGCAATATTAACTCAGCAATATTTTAAAGTCGTCTACCGTAAAGTACTTATAGATTATATACTGTAAGAATACTGTAAGAATTTTTCACCAAGTAACAAAAAACAAAATTTGTTTAATTTATTAATGTTTCTATTTTGAGAACGATTTACGAAGTAGAAATTGAAACGTTAATAAACTTATTTTAAACTTCCATTGTGGCTGATTTCCATTAAAATAGTAATTATTTTAAAATTATTTTAAAAATGATGTCTTGCATCTTAGATTGATGAACTTAGTAGATCCGCATTACTTTAAAGACATAAAGTTTACTGTGAAAATAATATCAATACGCGCATCCGCAGGAATCTATCTCCAATTTCATCTCAATAAAACGAGTTAGACGCTCATCAACCGAAGGCTTTTCTTCTTTATATTATTTTGCGTGTCATTGACAAAGTCAATAAAATTCTCAAACCAAATGGACTGAAGGCAATTTACTCCTCCCCAGAAATGTTCTCTTGTCCGATTCAACAACACGAAGTTTTTGAAATTACTTGTGCAGACTGTCTACTGTCTTATATAGGCCAAACCAATCGAAGAATCCAAAATCGTATTTATGAACATTCGATTTGCGTTCGGTATTTCAATTCAGTCTCAGTCCTAGGCCAATATCATCTCCATACAAGTCACTAAATTGAATTTAAAAATTCCGGAAATATAGCCCTCATCCGTGTCCATAAACAAATAATCACCGAGAAGCTATCGAGATGAAAGAACGCACTATGGTTTCTAATACAGTTTTTATATTGGCTTACTTCAGTTGGACTTCTTTGTTTAATTTCTTCTTTCAGAACATATCTTCTTTTTAGTGACTAAATTCATTATTGCCATTAAAAGGTAGTGGTAGCTGCATTTGTACAATCTCATATCTTTAACCTGTATCAATATTTTTTTTTAAGAAGGTATTTGTGATATTTAGATTATTATGGGTTGCAAAGTGTAGCGTGCTTCTCGATTATGACTTGTTTTCTGCGCGATTCCAAAATTTTAGATATTGAATTACTAGATACTGATATAAACATTTATTTCTCCAAATACTACAATATATGATTCGTTTTAATTTATTTATTAAACACTGTATTTCTTCATAACATGTTGTTGAAACCTTCTTCGGAAGTATACAGATATGTCTTATGTCCTTCTTTCTTATCTCCTTTTTTAAATTGGATATTCTTTTTTAAATCGTGCTTTAACTAAATAGTGGTCACTATTTATGTTTGCTCCTCTAAAAAACCTAACATCTAATAAGTTAGAGCAGTGTCTTGAATCGATGATTATATGATTTATTTGGTTAATCGTTTCATTGAATTTCTTTTCTATTTCTGTTAAAATAGCTATATTCAATCTGTGCTTTAACTTCCTATGTAAGTGATGCCACATTGTGTGTTTTTTAAATCGTATTATTTAATGTCGTTAAATAGTTTAATACGTTGATTAAATGATACTCCTACAAAACAAATTGCGAATTTAAAAATTTTGAATATGCTAAATACTACAAAAGTGGTAGTTATATAATGCAAACTTCTTGTATAACTTTACAATGTCAATTCAAATATTAAAAATGGCCTACTCGGCATGGCAGTATTATCATCAAGTTACGAAAAACATACGTGATAATAAAGTGTTACTTAATTCAAGTCTTGTGGTTCATTGATAAAATGATATTCTACAAAACTTTGCAGACTAAATATTTTTTATCAACAAAACAGAGTAAACATAGAGTACAATTCTTTACTTATAACAAACACTTCAAAAATATTTTTCTTCCTTGAAACCTTTATTGAAGAATCTTAGGAAAAGACAAATACAAATCATATTACAAGGTAAAAACTTATTTGTCTCTAGGAACAGAGTCTATATCATATTCTATTAATTTTAATTAATTATATATACACACATCAAAAAAATCTAGGGGACACCTATATCAATAGCTTTAAATCAATTTTAGCTGCAAAAAATAAATTTACGTTTTTAATCTTTTTTGTTGTTTTGTCGATTATTATACCAACTGGGACGGTAATGTTGATAAGAATTGCTATATAAAATTTAACAAAACTTCAATATAATATGCGTTATTTGTCTATTAGATAAAAAGCAATTTTTCTTTACTGGTACTTGATTATCGATGTCTATGTAGATTTTTATTTAGATTTGCAATTCCCAATAATGGAGAGAAATCATTTAAATCGCGAAACGCAGTAGCGTGCTATGGGGATGCTTCAAGCTGACAGAAGTTTCAGTAACAGTTTGTGGTAAGGTGTCAAGAATCTGGTGATGTTACTGAACGTGATACAGGCCTTACAAGGACAACCAACCAGATTGAAGAACGTTTTATAAGATTGCAGGCTTTGCGAAATCGCACTGTAACTGCATCACAATTACAAATGAGGCTGCAAGAGACCCCTCAGGTGTTTGTAAGTGGAAAAACTATTAGAAATAGACTGCACGAAGTAGAGTTAAATGCTTGAAGACCTGTGAGAGTGCCAACGTTTTCCAGAGAAAATTGCGCTCATCGACTTCAGTGGACACAAGTATACGTAAATTGGGTTAGACGTAAGTTTGCCTCTGCTTTATTCACAAATGAGTCTCGATTTGGATTGACACCAGATACAAGACGAACAAGGATTTGAAGACACTCTGGTAGTGCTGAACGATTGGCCACCGTGCAGGAGGTTTATATACAGCAAGAAGGCGTATAATGGTATGGGGTAACATCACTCTTGCTGAAGGAAGCAATATCGTTTATCTGGAACCGTTTTTAAATGCAACAGACTACCTCGATAATATTCTAGAACCTATTGTTGTACCTTTCGCACAACAAGCTGGTCCCCAATTTCAATTAATGCACCACAAAGTGCATCCGCATACTGCCAGAGTCGTGCGAACATTCCTCGAAGATAATGAAATTGAGGTTTGACCATGTCCTGAACAATCGCCAGATTTAAATAAAATTGAACATGTATAAGATATATTGGGCAAACGCATTTTACAACAAAATTTTGCGTTCAATATAAGACAGCAACTGTTTGAGTGCCTTCCAATGGAGTGGAACAGAATACCGTAGCAAGATATTGACCGTTTGATCCTGAGTTTGCGTTACAGATGTAGGATAGTAATCAACAACCGTGGAGGTCATAAACTATACTAACTTAACCTTAAAGACTACTTTGTTAGAAGTTGAAGGGCAACACATTAGTTTTTTATTTTTTTTATTACCATTTTTTGACTAACGGAGTACTCTTTTTATTTTTGGGACACTTATTTATAACTTTAGAAGAATGGTTGCATACAAACATAGTGTACATACCAATACATTAAACACAACAGCCCTAGCCAAATATTCTCTAGAAAATAGCCATTATTTTGATTTTGAAAATGTACAGATTTTGGAAAAAGAACAAAATTACAACAAAAGATGCATATTGGAGATGATTCACATAAAAAAATTAAAATTCTATCAATAATAAGACTGACATCAAAGATCTTTCCAATATGTATCATAATTTAAAAATTGAGTTGTTTTCAAATGCACTATGGCAGATATATAAGATACGACCCTGGCCCACTCCTATTTTAAGATACCTGCCAGATGTCATCTGTCAATGTCAGATACCAATTTTAATCCATGTTAAACTTTTAAAAAGTGTAAACATGAAATTTAATTATATAATGTAATGTTTATAAAATAAAGTTAATAAAGTGCTTATTGAAAATGGCAAAATTTGCCGAAACGTTTAAGCAAGAATTACATAGTTTTATTTACAACAGACTGACAAACCCATGAAATAAAAAGTTTCTTTAAAATTTAAATGTTCACAGGAAATAATACATATATATATATATATATATATATATATATATATATATATATATATATATATATATATATATATATATATATATATATGAGGCTATGAGAGCAAGAGTGGGCTAACCAACGTTTTGTTGATAATTGAGTTATATATTGCAATCACTTCTAACGATCTAAAGTTTTAAAGTAAAACCGGTCTAACCAACATTTTCGTATATTATAACATAAATCTCGCCAGTAAGGTGATTTTGCATTATAGAAAATATCAAAAATTTGAAAACACGAATGGGCTAACCCACGAAGTTGTGGAATAGACCAAAATTGTTCAATACATAAATACGTAAAAGAATGCAAGAGTGGGCTAACCATCGTCCATCAGTAATATTTAATACCCAATTTAATACTGGATTCCATGCACCAATTATGGATTCGTGCAAAAAATGTGATTTGTATAATGATAAAATAAAGTTCTCAACAGTGCAAGCAGAAAAACGTGAATTTGAAGTAACACTAGAGGTTTACCAACGAAAAGCAGACCGTGCTAGATGTGGTATGAAACAAGATGCAGAGTATGCAGAACATATTCCTGAAGAAATTACAGTGATTGCATTTGACTTGATGCGAATGTTGCCCACATCAGTTATCAGCACTCAAATTTCTTACTATAAACGCCAGTTGTTGTTGACTTACGGCTTAGGAAAAATGTTGTTACAACAAAAAATGCAATACTATATTCCGATCAATGCGGAGGGCAGAACCATAACATTAAAATGGCTGTCCTTTGCGATTTTATTTTGTCACATCCTGATATTGTGGTGGAAAATATTGATCATAAGTTTTTAGTCAGCCGACATTCTTACCTTATCTGTGACCAAGATTTCGGAGTAATAAGTAAGCAAAAAAGATTTTTTAAAGGTATCTACGTACCTGACGACGGGATAAAGGTAATAGCACATGCACGAAAGAAAGCATATTTTACGATAATAAAGATGACAGAAAACGATTTTTATTCTACTAAGAAGTTAGAGAGAAATATAACAAATTCTAAACTTGATACACAAAAATCAAAAAGTCCAATGTTTACAGAATCAGTGATTGCAATACAAGAAAACAAATCCATTTACAATTTACTACAAATAGAGCAATAATGTAGATGTTCTCTTTTACTCACTAGATGACAAAAAGAGGACACCCAGGAAAATACTTCAGCTAGATTATCTTTATCCCTAAGGACGTCCAATAACCGAAGCAAAAATAAAGATATTTTGGAATTACTTTCATTTATAGCTCCAATACATCATCGATTTTACACAATAACCAGAACAATAATATCCACTATACAGCAGAAAGAAGAGTTCATTAACGATGAAAATTAAGTATTTTTGTTACTTTGTTTTTTTAATAAAGCATATTTTCAACATTGATACTGTTTAATTGTATTGTACTCTAGGTCTAATCCACATTCCTATTAATATTTTTAAGGGCACGCTGATGCAAAAGCGGTCTAATCCACAAAAAAAGCTGAAATTTTAATATTTTTGTTAAATATACTGCAAGATCTTCGAGTTTTTTGTTATTAGTTAATGATTTGTAAACAATGACTACCTTTTGGCATCATCTTTTAATTTTATAAAATTTCAAAAAAACGCATATATTCTTGGTTCATGTAAATCCATTATTCAATATTTGGGGTTAGCCCACTCTTGCTCTCATAGCCTCATATATATATATATATATATATATATATTAATGTGATATCTAGAATTTAAATTTTAAAACTTTACAAAAAATATATATAAAACATTATTAAAATTTTTGATTGATGATTTATATTACACCTTTCAATTTTGTTATCTCAGGTTTTACTCGTGCTTCAATATCTATACTTTACAGCTGATAAGTCCAAAGAATAACGGAATAAAACAACATAATATGATATGAAAATAATGTAATAAAATAAACTGATTAAAATACCTCCAAAAATTATTAGCATACAATGTTTATCAAACAAAATTCGTTCTACGTACGTGAACCTTCAATAATGCATGAATAATATAATACAACTACAATCTAAAATACAGCTTATTATTCTACATAAACAAATCAAATAATATTCAGTGTCCTTTCTATTGCAATTTTGATATAACGATTGAACCAAGAAAAATTTGTATGAATTATCCAATTCTCTCCACAGCTCCGTGTCCCCTCTCAGAACAAATTTGATCTCCTTCGACTATCGACAACTTATTCACACGTTACTAATATGATATAATATTATTTGACCCAAAATTCTCAAATTGAATATATTATGAATGTTTCTCCCGTTGAAACGCTTCCTCTGCCTTGAGTTGTCCAATTCCTTGTTCTATGCAAAATGAACTATCAGTTCTCAGCAGCCTCCTATGTAATTGGCAATATTAAACAAGATATTGCAATTTAGTGTCTTCAATGCTCTCTTTCGAATGCACGTACCTTTCCAATGATGCCAGCCTCTTTGCCTCTCGCCAAACTTAATCTCTCGTTCCGAAATAAACAGCGATACGTAGAATACAAGTAGGAAAAGATTACTTACAAATTTGTACCAGATCAGCTACCGTCGGACACAATTACTTCACCAACTCACAACTTATTCTTTATCACTCACTACCCTTGGATACCACCTCGAAAACCAACCATTCACTTTAAGAAACTGGAACTAACTAACTCTCTCATCTCCTCTATCCATCCATACAACCTCTCATTATACACACCCATCACCACTTTCCAAATTCTCGGCCAATGAGAAATTTGCATACCACTCCCACATAAAATCAGAAATACCTACAAACTTTCCTAATTCATATTATTTCTACAAGGACACTTAATTTCTACTGGGTATTTACATATTCCGAACAATCATTTATTTATTAACTATTTTTATTGTCCTTTTCATGGCGCAAATCCGGCTTACGGAACACTTTATGGCTTATGGAGAAAAACCATCGTTAACTTCTATTCATTGTTATATTTATACAAAAGATTATTTATGACTAAGATTACCTTTGGTTAATTCCAGGCAGCTCGGAGTATTTTTTTATTTTCTAGAATCTCTGAAATATTGATTTCATCGTACATTTAATATTTTTACCCTTCAATTTTGAATACCACAACAATATATATAAAGGTAAATGATATCGGCATAGCTCGGAACAAAGGAAAAAATATGATAAAATATGTGTATAAGATGGAAGGCAACCATATATACGTATTTCTGACTATTGGTCGTCTTCAGTACGGTGCAGCCAAGTTAGAAAAGGAGCATATTAACTTTGGAAAGGATCACTACAGGAGCAATGCGATCAATTTGTGGCAATAATGTTAGAAGACTCTGAGGTTTCCAGAGCAGCAACCAACACATCCACGGAGGAAGCTAAGCTACCTGAGGAAAGGAATGCCAAACGTTTAGAACGTTTCAAACAACAAGAAAAGGTTAATGCGAGTTGATAGTAAAATAAAGGTAAAAGATATCTGCATAGCTCGCAACAAAGGAAACTATGAAGACGACCAATAGTCAGAAATACGTATATACGGTTGCCTTCGATCTTATACACATATTTTATCATATTTTTTGTCTATATTACCGGCCAAATCCGACTTCAAGACAAACTAGTTTCGCCTGGGTTAAACTAGTTCTTCATATACGCGATATGATTAATTGGTATAGCCTAGTCCAAACTAAATCATCCTAAGCCCGATGTGATAAACCAGCTTAACTAGTTTGGTTAAACTACTTAATCCTGATATAAATACGCACATTTCAAAATAAACTAGTAGCCGAGTAGAAGTTAACATAGTCAAAAACTAACATGTCATTTTACATGTAGCTGCCAGCCGTGTTTAAAGTTAGTGACTGCAGTTTAAAGTTAAAGGTTCTTCTTCTTCTAAAGATTGTGCAGTGTATAGAAGTATAACTTCTACCGGCAGTTCCACTGGACTGCCACACCCGGGCATTTTTTTTATTTCTTTGTTTCCCATTTTGTATCCTCTTCTTTTGTTAATGCTTTTGATGATTTTATCCATAATCCAATTGAAGAGCATGGGGCTCAGTGAATCCCCTTGTTTAATTCCGCTGCCTATTTCTATAGGTTCTGTAAGTTGTCTATCTATTGTGACTTCCATTTTGTTGTTTTGGTAGTTTTTATATTTTTGATATTTAGGGGAACTTCTCTATTATACAGAAGATGGATTACATCTTTAAGTCTTACTCTGTCAAACTCTTTCTTTAGGTCAATCAGACACAAAAATGCTGCTCTATATTACTCTAGTGATTTCTCAGTAATTTGCTTTATAACGAATATTGCATCTGTACACGATCTTCCACTACGAAAACCCTGCTGTTCATCTGCTAAACTAAATTTTAGTTGTAAGTTTTAGCATAGTATTTAATAAGTTTATACCTCTGTAGTTTTCTGGCTGTTTTTTAAATTAGTTCGCTCGTTTTCCGTTGTTCCGGTATTTTATTGTGTTTTATAATTTTATTAATTAATGTTGTTAATTGTTCTGTCATTGCTGCTCCACAATATTTCGGTAATTCGTTTGGTATCCCGTCTTTACCTGCTGCTTCTGTGTTCTTTAGGTTTTCAAGTATTTTTCGAAGTTTCTGTATATTTAAAGGCTAAAGGTTTATGTATTATAATATATTACAAAGTTTTCTTCTTTTTCAATATGGATGAACCTACGTCAAGTCGACAAGCGGTGTAACAAAGACAACGAGGGGAGGGGACTAAGTTTTTTTACATACAGAAATTTACTCTTCTCATTATAATGTGTTATCATTAGACTACTATTTAAATATTCGGAACTCGTTGAAGATGCAGTAAAATCTGGAAAAAAGCCACCACTATAACAAAGAAGATTGAAATGATTTGCTGGGCTAAAAATGTTGGATGTGAAAAAACCAATTGCACGGAATAAAGGTAATATAAAATACTATATTCCATCCGATGAACTTTATGATATGTTATAAGAAACATCAAAAAAATATCCCAATATTACAAAGGAAATGATAAGCCTGTATTTATCTATGTGTTATGTCTGTCATCAGAATAAAACAAAGGAGTATAGAAATGAATAGTAGGTGACAATAGATCTAATCGATTTTCAGACACAACCAGATGGGCATTTTATATTTATTAAGGTTTACCAAGACCATCTAATGAAATTTGTTCTATTACGCGCTTTACAATCTAGAGAGCGGCAGAGGTGGCTTACCTGGAGGTGATTTTACTAGAGTATTTAAACATTAATTTAAGTACTTTTCTCAGAATGGTAATAATAGTATGTGATTTGTTTTTTGATAATACCAGGCGATCTATCATGTCTAATCATGACTAACAATCTTTTATTACTAATTCCATTGTAAACCATAAACCTAATGGCAACATCCCGACACTGTAAGTATTCCGCCTAATGTTTAGTTTAATCTTAATACCGGATATTAAATATATTTTAAATATATCCTTGATACTCTCGTATATTACATTTATCAACTAACAAATTTTGATCTTTTCTTTTTAACAACTTTAAACATTTTTTAAATTGATATTTACCAATAAAACACTTTGTATAAAACAGTAGAAAAAGAACAGATATTGAAAAGTAGGTCTGGCAGTTTATTTAGCAAACATCCATTCAGAAAACAGTAAAATTTTTGTATAAATGAGAGAGATTGTAATCTGAAAGTAGTTTGGCAATGCTCTAGGTTAACGTAAAAAACATTGAAGTATATTTTAATATAAATTTTGCATATCGTAAAAAGTTATCAACAAATTTCTTTTTATGAATTTTCACACGGTTTGTGTCTAGTTTATGATCAGGTTTCTAATTTAAGTAATGCTAAAAATATTGCTGTTTTTTTATTTGTTAATAATAATTAACATAAGTATTAATGAATTGTAACGCATTTATGCAATTCATTGTTTATATATATATATATATATATATATATATATATATATATATATATATATACCTATATATATATATATATATATATATATATATATATATATATATATATATATATATATAATGAACCAGAAGTATTTGCTGACAACGTAAGGAAGTAAACGATAAATATTGGGTTTGCAGCAATAAAAATGAAACGTGTACTCTTTTTAAGTAGTGAATTTTTTAATTAATTATACCAAAGCCAACAATTTATTCATCACATTTGTAGCTCCCTGATGAAGGACATAACCAATGTCCGAAAGCTTGGAATACAGATTTAAAAGAGTACACGTTTCATTTTTATTGCTGCAAACCCAATATTTATCGTTTACTTTCTATATATATATATATATATATATATATATATATATATATATATATATATATACAGTGTCCTACTTGTTTAATCTTGTTATGAATGTACTAACAGAGAATGATGATAACTTTGCTGATCATATCGTGTTCATATCGTATCGTAGTAGAAGAGTGCAAAAAAATGTTAGAGGAAAAGTTGGAGAAATTTTACGCTTAAAAGATGTACTACCATAACGGAACTAGCAAAAATTCTCGAGGATTATGCCTTTAACATGAAAAAAGGCAATGACGAAGATTATAAACAGTAGTCTGTAAAGTCTATGTGGAATACTGCAGCAAAAATGGTACAAAAAAATATTTTACGGCATAAAAATCGACCCTTTCACAGATATATCTTTCAAATGTGCAAGATTGGCCAGAGATACCAAGCGGATGCAGCTTCAAAGTGTTTAAGAAAAAAGAAAACTCAGTTCAAAAGCATTATCCACCAAAAACTTTTAAAAATTATCCAAAGCTACGACGAGGAAACCCCCGATGGAGCACAAAAAAAGTTTTTTCACCTTTGCTCATTTGAACTTACTTGGAGAGGCAATGAGGCCGTAAACTGTAAGATTCACTTTTTCCTGAAGGAATTTGATCTTATGGGAGAATTTATGGACTGAATTGAATACAACAGCATTTTTTCCAAAACGAATCAAGGTGGTTCGAAAAGTTTGGCAAGCAGCAAATGGCTGGTAAGAAATTCATCAAACGAAAATTTATGCCCAGTTAGATTATTTTTGAAATTAATGGGAAAATGGGGACCAAAGATTTATCACACAGACTCTTTCTTACCGTTCACCCCAACTTAAAGGATAGATTTTGGTTAAAAAAAAAACATAAAATAACGAACCATTCTCATCGATCTTCAGTTGTGTCAGCCCTGTTTAAGCAAGGTATTTCTGAACAGGAGTTAATTAAATTAACGGGTCACTCAAATGCAAGCTCTCTAAAACCATATCTGCAGCTGGATTTCAGTCTCCACCAGAAGTTGATCGAAAATCTCAGAACAACAAATGAAGCTGGACCTTCCAGTTCTCAAATGCTAGAGGTCATTAATATACACAATCATGCTTTGGTAGAAAAGAATGGGAAAACTACTATAGCTTATAATAATTGTACATTTAATATTGTTAACAAATAAATAAAGATTATGTTTTGTTGATATGGTGCATTAATTATCTCGTGAAATAGTCTTGTCGAATATCATTCGAGGGAAAATTATATACCGGCAAAATTTTCTTCTGGTTTTATTCAAGTTTGTTGACTTTTGGCAATTTTGGCTTATACAATTTTGGTAAAATCACTCGACTGACGTATCGTAATTTAACTGTCAAAATTTAATTCGCAAAAATTGCCAAACTTTCGTACCAGTCGAAAATATTGCCGGCAAAATTTTCTCTTATGATATTATACAGTATAAGGCAAATGTGTGGAACACATTCATTATTTCAGAAACAGACGACTTTGAAAAAAGTCTTAAAACACGTCAATTTTAATTTTTGAATGAACATCAACTGATGTTGGACATTACGTCATCAGTGTCGGCGTAATGACGTAATCGACGATTTTTTAAAATACAAACCGAGGTCACGCAATAGCTCATTTGAAAGGTCTCCTTATCGCCTTTGTAACGATATAATCATTTGAATATTTATTTCTACAGGGTTAACCAAAACTGTTGGTTTATTAATACAATTAACTTAATTACTATTTAAATGGGAATAAGCCACAATTAAAGGTTAAAGTAAGTTTATTAACGTTTCAATTTCCACTTCGGAAATCGTTCCGAAGTGGAAATTGAAATGTCAAAAAACTTACTTTAACCTTTAATTGTGGCTTATTCCCATTTAAACAGTAATTACTTTAAAATGACACAAGAAAATAGCTTCAGAACAATACAATTAACTTACAATAAATAATTTTTAATAAAATCCTTTATAAAAAGGTATATAAAAACCCAGTCGGGCTATGTTAAATAGACAAAACGTTTTCGGAATAAATATTCCATCATCAGTGTCAGGTTAATACATGAATGTAGCCACTAAATATGGGGGTAAAAACCCTTTAAAAATTACTAATTGAAATTTAGTTTACATTATTTCTTGTATAAAATTAAGATGGTAAAGTTACCGTTGGATTGGTAACATGGCGACATATGACTCTACATTAAGTTGCAAGTCATGAGACGGTATGTCTACGAGGACTTTATGAAAGCAACTGATTCTATTTATATACCTTTTTATAAAAGATTTTATTAAAAAAATTTTAATATATGGTATACAGCCAACTACAGGAACTTAGTTTCCTTGTGGATTACAATAAATGTTTACTTAAATACAATTAAATTACAACAAATGTTCAAATTGAAGACCTTCAGCAATAATACAATATGAAAGATGGGCAATAAATTCTTTCCTAACGTTTTCAATGATTTCAGGTGTTATTTGTGCAATTTCCGTACTGATGCGCTCCTTCATCTCTTCTACATTATTCGGTCGATTTTGATACACTCTGCTCTTTAAATATCCCCACAAAAAAATATCTAACGGAGTCAAATCTGGAGACTTTTGGTGACCATTCGATTGGCCCACTTCTACCTATCCACCTACCTGGGAAAACGTTATTAAGGTAATTTCGTACAATGCCGTAGTGTGGGGGATCCCCATCATATTGGTACCACAAATAATTTCTATCTGAAAATAGCTGATTCAGCTGTGGTTTTCGTCAAAAAAATATGGCCCTACAATTTCATTGTTTATAATGCCGGCTCAAACATTCACCTTCTCGAAATATTGTGTACTAGGCTCTTCCATCCAATGTGGATTTTCACTTGCTCAATATTGATATGTCTGACGATTCACGTGACCGTTCAGCATAAAAGACGCTTCATCAGAAAACTGTACTTTTTGTGTGAAACCCTGATCTCTGTTAAATTTTTCCATAACGGTTTCGCAGAATTCGATTCTTCTATCAAAGTCATCTTCTAATAGCTCCCTGGACCAGATCTACTTTGTATGGATGCCACTTCTCCTTTTTTAGCACTCTTACAACAATTGATTTGAACAGTTTCTTGGCTGCGAATATTGATTTTTTACCACTTCTGGGAAGATCTTTAACATGGCCCGTGTTTCCAATTTTACTTAATCTTGATTGAGTAAGATTTAAATTTTTTCCAATTTTACTTACTCTTGATTGAATAATTGATTCGCGATTGGGGTATCTAGCATTAAATAAATTACGAACTTCTGCTTGAGTCCTCACTCTACCTCCATAACTACTTACTTACTTACTTAGTCCTAAGCCTTTCTACCGTTAGGTGTAAGGCTGGTGGGGTTAAGATTTGCACTGTTGTCTCCATGCTATCCGGTCTTGTGTTAGATTTCGTGCACTTTCCCATGTCAATCCTTTCTTCTTAACTTCTTTTCTGATTTCGTCTACCCACCTAACTCTTGGTCTTCCTCGTTTGTTTTTCCCTTGCATTCTCGTTTCAAACACTCGTTTTGTTAATCTTTCATTCGACATTCTACACACGTGCCCGAACCATCTTAGTTGCCCCTCTACTATTTTTTCGTTTATTGGTTCTAGTTTTAGGTTTTGTCTGATTGTTTCGTTTCGTATTTTGTCTGTCCTCTTTCTGTTTGCTATTTTCCTCAGGAACCTCATTTCCATAGCATTGACTCGTGATTTTTGTCTCCCTGTCAATGTCCATGACTCGCTATTATAGATGATTGTAGGTCTAACTACTGATTTAACGACTGCCGTTTTTACCTTCTCCGGTATTTCTTTTTTCCCCAAAAATGTTGTTTTCATAGTGTTAAATAAGCTTCCTGTTCGTCCCATTCTCTCATTTATTTCCATGTCTTGTTTACCGTTTGATTCAATTATTGCTCCTAGGTATTTAAAATGTTCCACTTGTTCTAGTTGTTTTCCGTTTAATTGTATTGCGTGTGTCTTTCTCTTATTTGAAATTATCATTGTTTTTGTTTTCTCTGTATTTATTTTCATATTTATGTTTGACAGTTCTTCTTCTAGGATTTCAAGGTTGTTCTGTAGGTCTTCTCTGTTTTCTGCTATCAAAACCATGTCGTCTGCAAATAGAAGCTCTGATAGTTGAGTCTGTTTCATTTGCCAGTATCCTAATGTTAGTTTTCTCATTCTTCTCTTGGCTTTCTTTATTGCTTCATCCAGTACCACTGAGAACAGCAGTGGGCTCAACACGCATCCCTGTTTGACGCCTTGACTTGTAGTAAATTCTTCGGATTCCTCGTTGTTGGTTCTCACCGTATTTGTATTATTATTGTACATATCCTTTATTACATCAATTGTTATCCTGTCAACTCCTCTTTCCTTTAATGTCCTCCATACGTCCTTTCTTTGTATTCTGTCAAACGCCTTTTCCAGATCAATAAAGCATATATGTATTTCTCTATTTTTATTGATTACTTTCTCACTTATTTGTCTTATTGTGAATATGTGGTCTTGCGTGCTTCTGTCCTTCCTGAATCCACATTGTGTATCTTCCATAGTTGGTTCTATTTGGGTTTTTATTCTTGTTTCTATTATTCTTGCAAATACCTTCCCAGGAATACTTGATATAGTAATACCTCGGTAATTATTACAGTTTCTCTTGTCGCCCTTTTTGTGTATTGGTAGTATAATGTCTTTCTTCCAGTCCTGTGGTATTTCTGCTCTCTTTATGATATCATTCATTAGTTCTTTCATGCTGTCCACTCCCTCTATTCCCATGAATTTTATCATTTCCGGGGTGATATCATCCTTGCCTGGTGCTTTGACCAATTTAACTCTTTCAATTGCCTTTTCTAGTTCCTCTGTTGTTATGGGTTCTACTTTTTGTTCTTCATTAATTTCTTGTATCTCCACTATGTTGTCTACGTCTGTATGAGTTAGCTCTTTGAAATGTTCTCTCCATCTTTCCATTATTTGGTTTTCTTCTGTTATTACCTTTCCATTCTTGTCTTTTATATTCGGCATCATGTGTTCTTTCTTTGGTCTGAGCTGTTTTAATGCGCCATAGAAGAGTTTTTGGTTTTCTCTATAATTATTTGTCATTTTTAGTCCAAACTTTTCCCATGACCACTTTTTCTGCTTTCACAGCTATTTTAACCTCTTTTCTTTTTTCTTTATATGCCTCATAATCTTCAGGGCGCTTTGTACTTAGATATCTCTTCCATTTTTCTTTTTTGTTCTTTACTTTCCTTCGTATTTCGTCCGTCCACCATTCAGTTCTCCTCATGCTATTATTTGCTATTTTTGTCTTCCCGCAAGTTTCCTCAGCAGCTATGATTAAGCTGGTCTTGAGATTTTCCCACTTTTCTTCTATACTTGCAGTTTTTGCCCTACCTTTCAAAATATTGTCTAATTTTTCTTGGAATATCTTCTTATATCTTTCTTCTTTTAATTTGTAGCTTTTTACTTTTTCATTTACTACCTTTCTCCTCTTTTCTTCATTTTCTTTTGCTGTTCTCATTCTCATTATTACTAGATGATGATCACTGCCAATCTCTGAGCCTCTATTGACTTTTGTGTCTTGTACTCTTTTCCATTTGTTGCTACTTACCAAAAAGTAATCTATGATTGATTTTTCATTTCTACTTTCTTGTACTCTCGTGTATTTGTGTACTTTTTTATGTTTAAATTTTGTATTTGTTATAACAAGTTTATTCTCCATACATATTTCTATTATTCTTTCTTCATTATTGTTTAGTATTTCTTCTCCTTCTTTTCCCATGCATTCCTCAATTCCATTGTTATTATTTCCGACTCTACCGTTTAGATCTCCCATTACAATTATATTTTCTTCCCCATTGTCAATTTGCATTTGGAGCTCCTCGAAAAATTTATCCTTCTCTTCCTTTTTTGCATCTTCATTTACTCCGTAGGCTGTTATTATTGTCCATATTTCCTCGTCTATCAGTTTCATTTTCAGCGATAATATTCTCTGGTTAACATATGTTTCTTCTATAACGTATTGTAGTCTATTCGGTGCAATTATTATCCCTACGCCTTCTTTTGCTCTCTCCTTTGCATCAGCTCCTACCCAAAATAACCAATATCCTTTGTGTATTTTCTTAAAACCTCTTCCTTTCATTTTCGTTTCCGTTATTCCTAATATTTCTATTTTTTGTCTGATCATTTCTTCTACAAGTTCTACCTCTTTTCCATTGATGCTTCTTACGTTCCATGTTCCCATTTTTATCTCTCCTTTTTTCTGCGGTATATCTTTCATCTTCTTTCTATTCTCATCCTTGTTTACCTTTGCATCGTGCTTTTTCCTATCGTTATTCCTATTCGTCGCCCTGGTCGTCATTGTCAGATCCTTTCCGTTGCTTTGGTCGTTATCAATGTTCCTCGTGTGGGTGTAGTTTTCTAGTTTTTTGGATGTTTTTCCAGTTCCTTTTTTATTTTGTTCCATCTCCATTCTTCTTGGTTTACTAACACCTTGTTGTAACCAATTTTGACGTCTTTGCCTTTCTCTTTTTCGTTTTTTGCAAAATTTCTTAGGTGTTTCTGCTTTTCTTTCTCTTCTCTAGTCAAGTCATCAGTGATGAATACTTTCTCTCCTACGACGTTTTTGACCTCCATAACTAATCATGAGTAAAATCTCGATTCGTTCGGTTTCTGTTAGTTTAATTTTTGTAAATGCTGTTATTAATTGTCTAGCAGTTTCAGCAATGCTAGAAAATTAATACTTACATTATTACTATTGCTAGAACAGCTATGATGAAACTGATAACAATTTGGAAAAATTCTAGTATAACAATACACACAAAACTAAGGCTGGTAAGAGCTCTCATATTTCCCATAGCCACATATGCATCCGAAACGTGGACCTTAAAGAAAGCGGACACATTGCTAGAAGAACAGGTACGATGGAAAAACTGATAGTCGAGGGTAGAGGTGAAGGAAAGAGACCTAGGGGAAGATATCCAAGCCGTTGAGGAGATCAAACAAAAATATTGATTAACCAAGGGTTACATGAAGCCGAACAACTAGCCCAGGACAGGGAAGGATGGAAGGAAATCGTGAAAAAACTGTAAAGGCCTGATAGTGTCACCACATCCCAAAAGGGATTAGGACTGAGGAGGAGGTTATTAATGTCGGCAAAAAACTCGAAGAGTAAAAATTTGACGTCTATTATTTGACAGATTCACAGATCATTGACAAATAACGACGAGTCAATGACAATATTGATTTAAATATTTTTGAAAAATACCTTGGAATACGTACTACAATAATTATTTTCAGATTATATTGTAACACTGTTTGTTATCAATGTATTTTTTTTAGAACCATCAAAAACACTATTTTGTTTTATTCCCAGTGGTGTTCCTTAGTGTATTTTAGTTCAGTAAATGAATATTTATTGTCATTCCATGTTACTTAACAAAGTTCATAATTTTGGTGAACCCTGTAGAAATTCATATTTAAGAGATTACATCGTTGCAAAGACGATAAGGAGACCTTTCAAATGAGCTATCGCGTGACCTCGGTTTGTATTTAAAAAATCGTCGATTACGTCATTACGCCGACACTGATGACGCAATGTCCAACACATATATATCAGTTGATGTTTATTCAAAAATTAAAATTGACATGTTTAAGATTTTTTTTAAAGTGGCCTGTTTCTGAAATAATGAATTTATTCCATACATTTGCATCATACTGTATACGAAAAAATTTATATATTTTCCGTTGAGTTTTCTGTAATTTATTTTATTTAATTTTTCTTCCAATTATAAAATAATGTTTTGATATTATAAATTGCGTATAAATCCACCGTGTATTTATTTTTGTTTTGTAAATAATTCATTAACTTTAGACCGTGCGACAATCACGTAATTGCCCAAATTTATTAAACATTTTAATTTAACCTTCAGACAACAATAATTATCGTATCGTATCTGTCATAGACAATTAAACTGGCATTTAAAATACGTCTACGCAAAATTCTGGGTAAATAAACTCTTCAAATAATATAGTTTGTTCAACTTAGGAAATAAAAATCCTCATTTTTTTATAGATTGTCTAAACTGTTTACTGATGTTCATAAATATACTATGTGATATTTTATTACGCAAATAATTTTTTTTATATTTTTAGTTAGGTAATAGAATATATTATATTTGATTAGCTTCTTTACTAGAAAAAATTCAAAACACTTTCTTTGCTCTTTTGAGGGCAATTTTAATAATGATTTTAATATTCTTGAGCAAGTATTAAGCCACAAAATTTTATGTGACCTTCAACATATCATACCAAATACATATTAAAGATTAGGAGTCATAAATGTTCTGTGAAAAACAAATACTTAAAGGTCACGTGGAAACTGGTTATAACTGTTATTGAATGAAGTCTGATTCTAACCTGGACCAAAACCAAATTGGTACAGATAAAGAAACTGATTCTAGTACATTGTGAACGTAGTGCTATGCAATCGTATATAATTTTAAAGAATAATACTGCACAACTGATGTAGTGTAAAATTGTAGTACATACACTGACTGCTTGGATAAGCGTTGTATCACATCTTGGGCAAAATTAAGTTTCCTTCTTTTTACCACATTTTTGCGGAACTTTTCTCCATCCATATACAAATCTGGACTCTTCACTGAATAAAGTTGTTTCATTACTGATTACTGACGGAGCATACGTTTTTGACCCTACTACAATTTCACCTCCTGTGTATTTTGATCAGTGGTAAGATAAGATCGATAGGACTGTAATCCAAAACGCTTTATCCTGCAATTACATAATTGTAAATAGAGTCGTTGTAGCAGCCAGTCATTTCTGAGTGACTAACAAAGAAGTAAAAAATCGACCTGGAACAACATTTAATGCTAAGTTATTCAAACAGCACCAATACTTCTTACTGTATTCTCTAGTACACTTATTCCACTTATATGAAGTACAGTGTTCTACAAATCCCATCGATAATTCCTTGAGACGAAATTTTGATTTCTCGCTGCAGCCTTACAGTAGTAAAGGAAACAGGGATACTATTAAGTAGCGAATGAATATACAATTCTAAATATGCTGATTAATACACCAAGGTACTAAATGTGCTCGTCAAAAAGCACGTCTAAAATGTATAAAGAACATAAGAACATATTGAGGACCAGTTGCAGATACAGATCATTGTATCGCCGGAATACAAATGAAGCAGCTTAATCAGTTCTTAGAAACCATCGGAAAAACACAGTAATTTAACCTATTAGACTAGTGTCAGAATAAAAACAAAGTAAATATGAAAGAATGGTCACTAGAGAATTAGATAATTTTGGACGCAACAAACATGGACGCAAATAAAAGTATGTATAACCAAAGCAGCGCAAGCCAGTAATAGAAATATAAAAGATGACTACACAGAATGGTTCGATGAGGAATCTAAAACAGAACTGAACGATATAAATTAAGACTCAAAATGATGCAAGAAAAAATACTAGTGATAGAGAAAAAATACAACGAACAAAAAAAGCACTTACACAGTGGTGTGTACAAACTTAAATGTGGCGACTGCCCAAAAACTTACATTGGTCAAACAGGTAGAAATTTTAATAAACGAATAGCAGAACATAAAAGGGCTTTCAATAATAGAAAAACAGATTCTACATACGCACTTCACCTTCTAGATCATAATCATTCTTTTAATGACGAATTTAAAATTCTACACATTCAAAATAAAGGCCTTAAGCTATCTTTGTTAGAATCTATGGAAATCAACAAATTAAAAAACACAGATATAATTCTGAATGACCAGCTTGAGACAAACAGTTTTCCCCTCCTCAGCCTATTTCATTAGAGACTATAAAGTGTAAACCCATGCCAAAAACAGATCACTTGAGAAAGGCAATCAGCCGAAACAGCTGTAGTGATAAGAATTTAAAATAAATTTTGTGGAAGTTTTGAAAACAAAGTTTTCAGTGTTTTATTGTTAGATAAACAAAAAAAACGAACCAAAAGAGTCATAAGATCAAAGAAAAGAAAATATAATAAAGATAAATTGAGAAGAAGAAAGCTTTAAAAATAAAGAAATTAGAAACTTATATCAAGTGGTGAAAAAGGGTTACCAAAAGAAACCTGTAAACTACAAAAACAAAAATGGAAAAAAATTCGTAAGTGATGAGGAAATAGAATATTTCGAAGAGCTTTTAAATGAAATACCCGCAACAAAACATGAAGAAGAAGAATAACTGAAACAAAATACCGATCAGACCGAGCAGACAATCAAATACCGAGCAGACGAAAGACCGCCTAATGAAAAAGAAATAAATGAAAGTATAGAGAAACTAAAGAAAAAGTAAGAGCCCAGGAAAGGATAAAGTAACACCTGAAATGTTCAAATATGGAGAACTAGTACTAATTTAGCATTTGAAAAAGTTGCTAAAAGAAATATGGGAACAAGAACGCATAGCGAAAGAATGGACTGAAGCCACGATAAGACTGTGCTATTGGCAAAAATTAAAATGGGTTTTAAAGATGAAGAGTGGAGCCTTAGTACACGATTTTTGCATTTTACCGTAAATAGCAAAAATCGATAAAAATAGAAAACTTTGAAGAACCATATCTTGCATAAATTTAACCTAGGGCCTTCTACAGTAAACCATTTTAAAGATAATTATTTTTTCTTAATGTACCATTGCACCTAAAATTGCGCAGAAAAGAGTTACAGAACAATTATTTGTGAGAAGAAATACGAAAAATGAAAAATACAAATTTTGAAAAATCGTATATTGGATACTGTGAATCCTAAAGACTTCTACTAAATATCATTTTGAAGAGAAGGGATAAAGTTTTTTTTTCTGTAAGCAATGCCTATACCTGTACCCCCGTAAAATAAAAGTTATGAGACAAAAAAAGAAAAATCGCGTGTGTTCCTGTTTTTTTTGCTCGGTTTTTTGAATAGACTTTTTGTAAAAAAAGTATTTTTAATTTTAAAAGTTGATATTTCGATAGGAAATTTAATCTTGATCAAAAATTCATCCCTTTCTCAAAAACCCACCCCCTTTAAATAGTAGCATTCCGCAATTTTTTCATGTTTGGGGGTCCATTGACCATATGAAAGAATTACCCCTTTAACGTTGTAGTTTTTTTCTAAAGTACATAATCAATATATTGGTTGAATTGTATGATAATATACTGTTATGAGGAAGCTTGTATCATTAATAATAAATCTACCAAAAAGAATGTGCCTTATTGTAACAGGGAATTAGAAAAAATAAAGGTTAGTAAGAGCGTAGGCGCAAAATTTCGGCCAATGCTTTTTAAATGCAATAATTTTTTTTTCGAATCCTGAGAAAACTAACAAATATTTTTGAAAAATTTAAACTCAGAATGAAAGATTACATTATTACCGAGGGCCGAAAGTCCCTTAGAATAAACAAAAAGTTTTTTTGAGTGAGATATTTGAAATTAAAAATCACACTAAATTTTCTCTTTTTTTTCACCCCTGTAACTTATTAAAATAAACATTATAGAAGTTTTCAGGGACTTTCGGCCCTCAGTAATAATGTATTCTTTCATTCTGCGTTTAAATTTTTCAAAAATACTTACTAGTTTTTTTAGGATTCGAAAAATGAATGCATTTATTGTAATTGTATTGTATATATTTATTGTAAAAAGCATTGGCCCGAAATTTTGCGCCTACGCTCTTCTTTTTTACTTCCGCTTTAATATTATAGATCTATAACATGGTCCTTAAAGGTATACGATATACAAAGATGGTTAACAGGGATGGCACTACGTTTCAAACAATATGGAAGGCTTTACAATAATTATCACAGGTTTTATTTGAAATACTTCGTTTATTGAATGTGAGCAGATTTCAAGAACATTCTAGTATTGCAAAAAATACGCCATATTACCTTCCCTAAGCATTTAAAACAAAAAGGAAATCTTACATATATCAGTTTCATTGAAAAAGTAATATTAAGAGTGCTAACTCAAAGTGTAAATAAAATTCGGTTTTCGCTAAAAATACTATTTTAATATTCAAAAATTCCGAAATATTTTAAACGACAAACTCTAGGTAACTTCTGTGCGCCAAATGTAGTGGGATGGGACACATGGTGTTTTCTATTACGGTTTTTTTTATTATACTAAGTTAAAAACAATATGTACAAACATAAGCTCATCAGAAAGTGTTTATTAATAGATACAGTAATTAATTTGTTGAGAAATATTCAACAATTTTATTCACAACAGATAAAATAAAAACATTTATTATACATAGACCGTTTATTAAAAAGAAACTAAAATTCCTGTAACTTTTAAAATAGGGAAGTTCCGATAGTGGTCGTCTTTCAATTACAACGAAACATTACCAAATTGAAATTTTAAGACATAATCCCCATAAAACCATAACAGTCAGTTGGTGCAATAGTAGTTGACGTTGGCACAGATACATTCACAATGCATGCAATTTTGTAAAAGAGTCAAAGTGTATCTCAGGAAAACACAAAATTTTTTATTAATGGTTCAGCTAATAAACACAACTCTCAATATTGTAGTGATGAAAATATTCATGGGTTTGAGGCAAATATTATGGGACATTTATTAAAGACAATAGTACTTGCAATTTTTGGAAAAAAACTGCATTTGTGTATGTTATTGTCAAAATAATGATGCTAACTACGATGGTTACAGGTTGGTCAAGGGTCTTGGTAGAAATGGTTGCCATAATCCTGATTGCAACAAAACTGAGAAATGCCCACTGGATCATCCCAACAAATTGGGTGAAAGTTCTGAAAATATAATTCGTGTAACCACTGGGTACATGGGTGGACATTACGTAGTACTGGAGAGAGGGTAAAAGGCAAGTTTCCAACGCCTAAATACTAAAACAAGTTGGCTCTAAGGCAGTCAATCACAACAGGAAAATCCTGCAACTATCCTGTAAATCCTGCGACCAGTACTATGTACTGGATAAATTCAAAAATACTCAGAACTATACAAAGACGGATAAGGTGCGTCAAGGACAAACGATTTGGTATAAAGGATAAGCTTAACGTCCATCCATCCATCCAATGGCACTACAGCCGAAGTCAGGCTTTGGCATCCTCAGTCCTCCTCCTTTATCCTATCTTCGTAAGGATGTGATGACGTTATGGTATTTGACGAATGTTTGCTATCCATTCTTCTGTCTCCTGGGCGCGGTGTGCTGCCTCAGACAGAGAGTAACCGGTAGCGCACTTTATTTATTCTGAACATCGGAGTGGCGATCTACCTCAATATATTTTGGTTGATGATTGTGGTAAGCCTAGTGTTGTTGGTCTTCTGTACCTTACTTTTAAGTCCATATTTGCCATTAATAGTATCTAGTCTGTTCATGATGTATTCAAGATTATTTGTTGATGATGCTAGTACTAAAGTGTCGTCAGCATAGCGAAGATTGCTGATTTTTCGGCCTCCGACGAATGATGTGTTCGCTATATATATTGAACAACGTGGGAGAGATAGTACATCCTTAACGAACACAGGCTTTTAGTTTAAAATTATCGGAGTATATGTTGTTGACTCTTACGTTTGCTGTGTTGTTGATATACAGTTGTTTCAGTAGGTATATTAGATGTTCGGGGGTACCCATTCTCTCAGTATTCCCCACATTTTATGCCACTTTACATTATCGAATGCTTTCGAGTAGTCGACGAAGCACAAATATGTTTCTAGATAAAAATTCTCTAGATTTTTCTATAATTTGTCTGAGATTGAGAATTTGTTCTCGTGAGTCTCTTCGAGGGACAAATCCACATTGTTCTTGTGGCATCTGTGGTAGAAGTATTGATTTTAATCTCTCGTTAATTATAGTTAGCAGAACTTTACTTGCTTGGGAGATCAGGGCTATAGTGCGGTAGTTGTTACAGTCAGTTGGTGAGCCTTTCTTATAAATGGGTATGAAAGTGAGCTTACACCAATCATCTGGCCATTGTCCTGTGTTCCAGATTTCATTACACAGTTTGTACATTATTTCAATTCCTATGTCTTCCATTTCTTTAAGTGCTTCCGCCGTGATTCCTTCTTCTCCTTGAGATTTTTCAGTTTTTATTTTTTTTATTGCGGTTTCTATTTCCGATTTTAAAATATGTGGTTCCGTTTCGTCATTTATTTCTTCTGGATTCACGTCTTCATGGTCACTATGAAACAAAATTTCACAATATTGTTTCCATGTCGCTGCTATGCCCTCTGGATTGGTAATGATCGTTCCCAAGTTATCATTAATTATCTGCGTTTGTGGTTTGAACTCTTTAGTTAAGTATTTTACTTTAGCAAACAGTCCTCTAGATTCTTGACGGTCGGCGTGTTCTTGTAGTTGTTTGCATATTTCTTTAATATGCGTCTGTTTACATTTGCTAATTTAAAGCATTGTTTCTAATTTTTCTTCGTTCTTCTACTAGGTTCAGTGTCTCATCAGTCATCTAGTGTTTTTTTTCCTTGGGAGTTCTTTGGGGTTTGTAATATTTATTGCGTCTATAATCCACGTCTTTGTATGTTCCCATGTTTGATTGGGATCGCCAGTAATGTTTGGTGTGTTACTATGTCTTAATATTTCTTTGTATTTTCCAGGCTCTTTAGATATATTTTTAATTGTTTTATTTGTTTCGGTTTTTTTACGAAATTTGATACGGAATTCGGATTGTAACAGTTTATGGTCCGTTCCGCAATTAGCCGCCCGTTTAGTCTTTACGTTGACCACATCCTTCAGTAAGCTTCTCCAAAGATCTTGATGTCTACTGCTGTTCGTTTTCATGAACTCCTTTTTAGGAAATTTTTGATATATCATCTACTTTATCAATCCATCCCTAGTTTATTATAAAAGTACTTAACGTGCACTAATCCAAGAAAGAAACATAATGAATCTATATCAAAACAGATTAAGTCAATATCTATTACTAGTTCCAACTAACAATGCCGAACTAATTAAAATTAAATTAGAAAACATCAACATGGCTGCATAAATTGGAGAAGAGAACAAAAATGAATACGGTTTATGCAGAATTGTCCTTCGTAACCATCAGCACTATCTATCAATACTCAGAAACATTAACAGGTCATAAATAGAGTGACACAACCTACACCAGAGAATTGCATTAAACACTATCAAGAGTAAATTTAAGAAAAGATAAAGACAAGGCGAACAAAACTTATTTATCAAGAACTTAAATAGCACTCCAAGAATAATGCCAAAAAACTAACTTAGTCTTCACCAGGATTGTGGGTTTATTTAGGGAGGTCCACAAACTAAGCTCAACAGTTTATTTATGAATGTATCCTATTCTCATTACAGTATTATCATATTCAACGAGACTTGGTTGACATGTAACTATGCCGATGAAGATCTGCAGTTGTTTGACCTTAACATATATAAAACTGATCGCTCCAAGGAAACAAGTTGATTCTCAAGAGGTGGTGAAGTCCTTATTGCAGTTCATAAGAGCTTAAGCAGTAGATCTTTAACAGTTAACCAAAAAATCGAACAACTTTTTGCCTTGGTGACTGAAAGTGCAAATCAGTTTCTTATAGGAACAGCATATTTTTCACCAAAGTATACATTTGACAAATATTCCATATTTTGTGAAACAGAATAAATAGCTGAAGATTATACAATATCACACTATTATCTGGCTGATGATTTCAATTTAGCAAACTGTAAAAGGTTTTCAAATGATATATGCTCTAAAATAATTCCTTTAACAGCTACCACAGCATCCGAAGTTGAAGTCTTGCAGGTTGTGTCTGGTATGTGAATGCAACTAGTAATATTCTCGACTTGCTGGTTGATGACGCTGATGTAACTGTGTCCAGGGCAGATGAAGCTCTTTGAGGAAGGGGTATTACCACCCATCCCTAGAATTTGAGATAAATATGACTAAAAGGTGCCCCAATGATAGTGGGTTGGTTAGTGATGGTTTTTATAGGGACTTTAAGTCGGCTGAATATGTGAAAATAACTGGGTCGACCATAATATTTTAATATTTAATCTTAAAAAAAAATGGTGTTAATGGTCTACTTCTTGGCTGGATGAGAACATATTTAATTGACCGAGTTTTAATGATGCGTATCAGAGATTTTGTTTCCAGTGAGATTAAGGTTTATTTAGGAGTACCCCAGGGTTTTCATTTGGGTGTTCTTCTCTTTTTTTAGCCGTCGATCTCAAGTTCTACAGAATTATCAGTAATACAAAAGATTGTGTTAATCTTCATCACGATCTTGATCGGTTGAGTGAGTGGTGTGTGTTGAATGCAATGGCCCTGAACGCATCCAACTGTCACGCTGTTTCTTTTGGGCGATCGAGAGACCCACTGGAATATAATTAGAATATACAGAACATTCTTGATGATTGGGTTACTGAAATTTTTGAGCTAATCTCTGTAGAACACGATTAAACCAAAATTTTTATGTTCCGCTTTACAGAACGAACTAGGCATATAATAATTTTTTATCTTTAGCCCTAAGATGGGCAAATATCAACTTAGATCTAGATTTTTTTGCACCGAATTCCGAATTCATTTCTGGTCTCAGGCATGTTGTGAAATAGGTCATCATTTTGATATGTAAAACTAAATTACGTGATTAAGTTTGTGATGTTTATATTTTATTTTGTTTTATTTTTAATTAGCACACATATACATTTAAAATTTTTTAGATAGGTGTATATTGAAAAAATATATTGAAATATAGCTATCGTAAACATTGTTAATCTTATTGGGCTGCAACCCGTTAAAAATCAATAAATAAATAAACAATTGTATAGATAATGCAGCAAAGAAAGCCATAGAAAAAACGAGAAAAACACAAAATAACAAAAAACTACGATTGTGTAACGAAGAACGAGAAATAGAGATAAATAAGAAACGGAAAGCTTATCTAGAACGCCTGCAAAAAAATCAAGAACAAGAATCCTTGGATAAGTTTATTATTACATGATATGGCCGGAAGACAAACGTTAGCATAAAAAGGCATAAGACATTTAAATCAGATCACCCAAACCACAACATAAACATCAAAATAGGGAATTACAAATTCATTATATCTATGATAGAGCCCATAGCCCAAGCGCTAGGCTGAAGGAGTGTCTTTTTACAATGACATGTGCTAGATGGTTTAAGCATAGTTAAAGGGTGTAGCCAACAGGTGGCGATTTGTATGATGAGATGATGAACTGTAATAGACGAACTCTAATCCCCTTCAAAATAGGTCCAATAGCAACAAAGATGCGATAAAGCACCGTTTTGGCAATGTTGTCATGTTTGTTTTCTGTTAGCCTCATTGACTACTATCCTTTCTTTTAACGTCTATTATGCTAAAATCCGATTAATAACAACGAAGATCCGATATAGTGCCGTTTTAACAATGTCTTTGTCTTTGTTTTTTGTGATAACATATTCGATAGCTCCTCCTCTTTGTCATTTATAAACAAGGAATTTCATAATATTGAAGAAAAGAAATAACGCACCTACAAGCAGTCCAGAAATGCTTACAAGAAAGGATTTGAAGGGCTTATCAGAAAAACTGAAAAGGATAGAAACTAATCCAATATCTCAACAACATTCAAAACAATTCCTACACTGAGATTTATTCTATCCAACACAGACAAATAAGAGAAGCAGCCCTTATCTTACTTAATAATAAGTAATAATAAGAAAAATGTGTAGCAAACTCAACAAAAGAATTTATCCAGCTCTGGTTACCTTCTGGATTCTGGTAAAAGATTATGTCAACAAGAAGAATACACCAACATTAATAGATAAATAGAAAGTCAGCGACACATCATCTACAATTATACGTAATACAATACATAAACACATAATACACAAACATCAAAAATCAGAATTTGATATTAATTAACCCGAGAGTGAAATTACCACTCTCAGAATTTTTAACTCAAAATCATGGCTTTTTGGCCTACAAGATCGAGGCCAAGTGAGACACCTAACAAATTAATATAACAAAGCACCAATTAATTAACATCCATATTTTAAATAACATCATTTAAAATGAGGATCTGAAAACATCTAAAACAAACATAAAATGAATTTTTTATTTCAATCAATTGTGGTTTTATTCCTATATAAATACAATATTTTACAGACTAATTTCAATTTCGTGTTTTAATAATATAATACATACATAATATATTTCACGAATGAAAATTGCAAAAGTTAAAAGTAATAGAAAAAATCCAATAATTTTCACTAGCGGATTATTTATAAAATCTCAAATTTATCGTTGAAAGATGTCTGTTAATAAATTCAACGAAATTTCCGGTAACATTAATATTATCCGGTGTGTCTACTAGTTTATATCGTTTCAAGCAAAAAATAATGTACATTTTAAAGAAAGCACATTATGTGAATAAACTTAATTTTTAAATTTTGCAAAATTTAGTGTTCGGTTTAATACCCACTAAAAACAATTCAAAGGTTGAAAAGGGCTGGTAGATCGCTCAGACTATGTTACGTTTCTCATGGCACGTAGACTACAAAGACATGAATGAACACTAAAATATGACCTATGGCAGTGGCATACTAATTGCCCTTAAAATTATTTTTTTTACTTTCATATAAACTAAAGTTTTAAAAATAAAGAAGTAAAATGATATTTCATTAAAATATGTTGGAAATGTAAAATAAATTAAATTAGTTCATTAAACTACAAAAACCTTGAATGTAAAAACGTTAAAACCGATTAAAAAAACATAGTCAAATCACTCTTAAAAAAAAATAACTTTAATAATTGCCAAAACTTTCGTTTTACTTTTTAACATAGAAAAAACTTGTTTATTTGTTTAGAAAGGTTCTAAAACTGTTTGCTTGTGGCATGTCTAAGTTAAATATTATGTTGAGATTAAATATTATGTTTTACAGATTACTACAGCATTTCTAAGCAACATACAGTAGGAAGGCTAGATATCGAGGGAAAACAAGTAGAAAGAGTGAATAACTACAAATATCTGGGAACCTGGGTAAATGAAAACAATGGCCAAGGCAGAGAAATAAGGGCACGCATTGAAATTGCAAGACAAGCATTTATAAAAATGAAAACAATGTTTGTCAATCGAGACCTTCTTCTGGATCTGAGAAGAGCCTTAAGATGCTACATGTTCTCGACTTTGTTGTATGGAATGGAAAGCTGGACACTAAAAGTGGATAACATAAAGAATCAGTTGGAATCATTTGAGATGTGGTGCTATAGAAGGATTTTGAAAATACCATGGACTCAACGAGTGACAAATGCAGAAGTGTTAAGAAGGCTACAAAAGGATTGCGAGGTCATAAAGAACATCAAAACAAGAAAGCTGGAATATTTAGGCCACATTACCAGAGGTGTGAAATATGAGATATTATGGCTCATAATGCAAGGTAAAATCAAAGGTAAAAGATCCATAGGAAGACGAAGAATTTCCTGGCTGAGAAAAGTAAGCAGCTCAGTAGATCTTTTTAGAGCATCCGCCAATAAGGTACGGATAGCTGTGATGATAGCCAACCTCCGATAGGAGAAGGAACTACAAGAAGAAGAACAGCATGGTTCATGGATGATAAAGAAGAATAATGTCAAGAAAATAAATAATTTTGAGCTATCAGTGTATCGCAGACTATTAAGAATTTCATGGGTACACAGGTCACCAATGCCGAGATGTTAAGACGAACAAAAAAAGTGGAAGCAAGAAAGGGCATATCATGAGAGAATAAAAATATCAATTACTGTTAAACCTTATAATAAAATACAAGATAAGTGGAACAAGATCAATAGGAATGAGGTTAAAATTACTGGTTAAAAAATCTGTGCAAATAGTTCAACACCATCAATAACATGTGTTTAGAGTAACACAGTGTTGGTTGTGTTGGTATAATTGCAGTTCCGTCGACTTGTTCAGAGCTGCAATCTCAAAAGTGAAAATAGCTGTGATGATTACCAACCTCCTTAGAGGAGACGGTACCTAAAGAAGAAGAAGAAGAGTAACAGTCTTGAAAATTCTTATTGATTGATTGGCTACCTTTGGGACAAAGACAGCACCTGAAGAACAAGAATTATTTACACTGATTTCTCAAAGGCCTTTGACCAGGTTAATCATAATCTTTTGGTCCACAAACTTCATGCATCTGGCTTTGGTGGCCCCATTGTTAATTGGATTAAAAGTTTTCTGATGGGACGTACACAGCAAGTTCGGATTAACAATTATATTTCAAAAGAATTCTATTGTTATTCTGGTGTACCACAAGGGTCTCACTGTGGTCCCTTGTTTTTTAACTTGTTCATTAACGATATTGGTAAGGCTATCAAAAACTCACACTTCCTGCTATTTGCTGATGATCTTAAGTTATTTCGTTGTATACATAATAAATCGGATAGAGATCTCCTGCAAGATGATGTAAATAATATATTTTTATGGTCAAAACAAAATGGTTTAAGCTTAAATCCAACTAAATGTTCTTGTATTTCATTTGGTCGTATAAATAATCTAATAGCTAATAGATATGTTCTTAATGATGTACTCTTGGATTGAGTTACTGAGATAAGAGATTTGGGTGTATTATTGGATTATGCATTGACATTTAAAAGCCATTTTCTTAAAATTAAGGAAACATGATTTCGTAATCTTGGTTTTATTTATCGTAACAGTCATGATCTCTCACCTATTGTATTTAAATTATTGTATTGCTCTCTGGTACGCTCAGGTCTTGAATCTTGGAGAGCGTTCAGAGGAAGTTTCTAAGATCTTTAGCTTTTAAAGAACATATTAATATAAAAAATACTGAAAATTATTTCATTGATTATTCTATAATAATGTGTCAATTTAATATTGCTACATTGAAGAACCGCAGGTTGAGAGCTGATATGTTATTTTTGTTTAAAATTCTAAACAACGTTATTAATTGTCCTTCGTTATTAGCCAATGTACACTTAAACACAATACATAGAACTCGACACACTGCATATTCCTTTTCATAGGACTGATTATGCTCGTCATTTTCCCTTGTCGAGAATGCTCAGCTCTTGCAATGACCTCCTCGTGGATCCTTTCTGTACAAACATTAATGCTTTCAAAAGGCAACTTAAGAATCTAATTATCAACCTAGATATGTGATATTTTTTTATACATATTAATTTTTTTTCACTTTTGTGATTTGATATACTGTTTTAATGTACAAATTTTAACCGTTTACTTGTTTCTTTGTTATTGTTTGATGTTTATTGTACATGATCTTTACTTTTTACTATTTGTTGTATTTTATTGTAAATGGTTCTACCGTTGAAATAAATAAATAAATAAATAAATATTTACTAATTAATATATTTGCTAACCCAATGATAGAACACTAGGAGAGCTGGTTCAAAATAATGAAAGGGCCAAATAACCAAGGGAAAACAAGAAAGCTACCTACTAGAATATATAAGTATAATTAAAAAACCAGATTTCGAGAATTTTTTTTAATTGTAGCTACAAAATAAGCTAAACAATCAAAACAACAATCAGTCTTAGACAAAATATCTTTTGTTTTGCAAAAAAAGTTTTTGAAAAAAAAAATCAAAAAAAGTATTAAAAATATACCACGGCTCACATTAATGGATAATAGTTAGTACATTTTTAGTGATATGCTAGTATTAATTGATACATTGCCACTATCAATTTCATAAATGCAATACTAGAAAGTCATAATTTAAATACTTTACAATACGAATGATAACGTGCTACTCATTGCATAAAATAAGAATGACCAGCAGACGTATTTTCTACGTAAGAGGACAGACATGTATTATAATTTACATAAAAAGAATAGTTTAGTGAACATTTGGAGTTAAAAATATTGGCAGTATAGAATCATTAATTTGAATATGTAAAAGAAATTGTTCTAGAAATATTATTGCCTTGTAAAGTCAACACCACACGTACTTTATTCCAAAAACCAAAAACGAATCTAGAATGTGTGCGATATGGATTAGGAGAAAGTAAAATAAGATTACAAATTAAAAATAAAAGGGCTACCACATTTCAGATATGTAAAAGAAAAAGGATATTGAATGCTTACCGGTAATATACAAATATGAATTTAAATGTCTACCTCTTTCAGATATGTAAAAGGAAAAGGAAAAATAAACTCAAATACTAGAATATTAATCATAAAATAATGAAATGAGCAGACAAAGAATTGGTAATAAAACGGCTAATGTGGTCCTGTGTGTATGAGTGTGTGCGTGTATTTTTTGCATACCTAATTATTATTTTCAATCTTCAACTGAAAGAAACCTCAATAAAATACATTTTATTTACATTATAACTTTACAATTCAGTCGCTCAGAAGCAGATAGGCGCAATTGATTTTTTGTCAATATGTCAATCATATCTTTCATTTCAAAGTGGTTCATCTAACATTACACTGTATACCAAGAGATGGTGCGAGTTGTACAGTTAGGCTACGTAAACATTTCATATGATTTAGTTATAGAAATATGGGCCAAGTGACAGTTGGGCCAGTGTGCAGTATGATATTTTAGACATCCTCACTCTTGTCTTAGTTCTTAGTCTACAGCTTAGAATCCGAATGATCAGATGTTACGTTTTTTCTGTCTTACTGTATGGCTGTGAAAGTTGGACAATGGACTCTGAAATAGAAAAAAGAATAGATGCCTTTGAGATGTACATAAACAGACGAATGTTGAGAATTCTATGGGCACAAAGAGTTACTAATGTTGAGGTACTTCGTCGCATGTGTAAACAAAAAGAATTACTAAGAATAATCAAAGAGAGGAAAATGCAATACTTGGGTCATGTGATGAGAGGCAAAAGATATGAATTACTTCAAGTTATACTGGAAGGAAAAGTACAGGGCAAAAGATCAGTAGGAAGACGCCAGAACTCGTGGCTGAAAGACCTAAGGAGATGGTTCGACTGCTCATCCGCAGAAATCTTTTGAGCAGCAGTTTCCAAAACTACAATTGCCATTTGAATCGCCAACCTTTGAAAGGAGACGGCGCCATGAGAAGAAGAAGACTCTTGTCTTGTGTGTTTGTATCACTCTAGTTTAGGGTTTATTTGTTTTTTACAGTACTATCATCCTTTTATACGGTTTATATTTGGCACGCCCCCATAAGAATGAGACAAGGAAATCTGATATTCAAAATATAAAGGATTTCATTAACAAATTTGCCAAATTGAGAGTATCTGTTACCTGATTTAAATATCTTAAAACTTTCTGATTGTGCAAAGTGGAGAACCAGAAGTGAAAGTATCCAAATCCGTTATTTTCTTACTGAGACTTGCAAACGATGTGACGCTTATTACATAAAAATTAAAAAGCTGTGTAGGTATAGACAAAAGCAGAATGGAAACAGAAAAAGAGTTACACCTACGAAAGGCAGAAGCAGCTCGAAGTGGAATGAAGGAAGATGCAGCCAAGGATAAAGATACCACAAAAGTAATTACATTTGATTTGATGACAATTTTTAGCTACTCCTAGTATTTCTACAGGAGAGTCTCTTATTACAAGAGACAGCTGTGGACGTATTGTTTTGGCATCCACAATCTAACGACAGATCAGATACACATGTATGTATGGCATGCAGGCATAGCCTCACGTGGCCCACAAGAAATTTTTTTCTTGCATTTTACATATAAAAAATAATAATTGAACTCAGGTTAAATTGCGTAATATACTGTTGATTTTTTATATTTATATTGTCTTTATCTATTATAATTATTAATTATAACTATTAATTTATTCAATTTTATTTTATTTTGGAAAATTAGTAAGATATCTGTCTCTATTAAAGAACGTGCGGATAAAGAAAAGTGATTTCGTTTCTAATAATAATTCTGCGAGATACTGCAATCAGGAAACAAAATAAAGCAAGCCCGTTTCTTTAGCACAGTAAAAGGCATCACGTCTCACGGAAGTGAAGTGTGACGAAATTCTAAAGACAACCGAAGTGAATCTCTTGTATCGAAAAATCCTAGAACTATTGAATTATTAGCAAAAGTGTAATATATTATATATGATTTGTAATACCTAATAATTTAGTAGTTTTCAGTTTTTATGGAAAATTCTTGAACATATTTTATTTTATGTTATAATGATAACAACTATTTTTTTCATTTTTGCACAGTTTAAGCGAAATTCATTTGTTTATTTATTGACATGTACCAAAAATATTTTTCTTAAATGAGAATATTATCATCATCATCATCTTTGGCTCGACAATCCTCTGTGGATCCTGGCCTGCCCTAAGATTCGTCGCCATTCTGTTTGTGAATAATTCGAAATTAAATCTTTTGCGCCACTGCCCTTGATCGTTTATAGCTCCAAATATTTTGCGGAGTATCTTACGCTCTAATATTCGCAGTAATCACTAGCGAGTACAGGCATGTGAAGCTGTCAACACGTTCAAAGATATGACTTCCAAATGCTGCTTCCCGTTCCTCATTTGGTATAGGATCCTTAGCAACCAACATGTACTTGGTTTTGTCTTCGTTGATGACTAGACCGACCTGTTTCGCCGCCTTTTCCAATTCAAGTAAATATTGCTCACCATCTCGCTTGCTACGGCCTATTACGTCAATGTAATCAGCATATGCTAATACTTGTATCGATCTATTGTAAATAGTACCATCGTCTCTAATTCGTGTGTTTTGGACTGCCTTTTCCAAGGTTCCACTGTTATCTTGACACTGTCGTAAGCGGCCTTGAAGTCGATAAATAGTTGATAAGTTTCAATGTGAATGAATCTAGTCAATTATTATTTTTTCTTGAGTAAATCCGGCCTAGTATTTTCCAACTATACCAACCGTGTAAACTTGTAAATGAGAATATATAGTTCTTATATTTTGTGCCCAGTTTTGTGGCGTTATTTTAAAATCGGAGGCCCATTAAAATAATATATTTTTATTTCTTTTAACGACTTACATGATACAACAAGTTTATAATAATATATCAGATGTCTCAGATGTCGTCTTTAATTAAAAAAAAGATGGCGGCACTATATTTTGACAGATGTCAATAAATAAACAAAAAATTCTGTCAAAATGTTGAAATCTTAAGAAGTAGATTTATCCTGTTCGGGAATTTTTCCCAAAAACTGTAGATAAAGGTTGTAATACTCGCCATTTATCCTATTTAAAAGTATATTACAAAATGACGCCCATCCGCCCGTTTTAAAGATTAAATCACGAAAATGTCATAAAAACAACGAGTAGGTGTCTTAATTGTTTGGAAGTTATAAGAGTCACACTGTATATGATAATTTTCTTTATTTTCTGTAAAATTAGCGGGTTAAATAAAACCTACATCCAGTCGTAAAAAGTGAAAATATTTAATACGAAGCTTTCAATAGTAAATGGTTTCTTACAAATCCTGCACTTGTTTGATCTTTTGATAGAAGAAGCTTTCGTACATATGTTTTTGGTCTTTAATTAGACCCTATTAACTTTCTTTTCTCAGTCTAAACTTTTCTGATGAAGTGAAGTACCTTGGTATTATCCCTTAAAAAAAGTTAACATCGTACTACATAGATGGTAGAGCTAAAAGAGCATATATTGCCCATGAGCAATGTCGACGAACGGTCGGACGCACCTGGGGCCTTTCACCCAGGGTGATCGCCTGAGTGTACACTGCTGTCATTAGGCCAATGCTAACTTACGGAGCTATTGCTTGGGTACCAAAAGTGCTACAGACAACAACGATTTACAAAAATGGTGGGGTATGGGCAAGTATAAAAAAAATAAAGTGGGGTATGGGCAAAAATGCCAGCGTAGTTCAGACAGAACTTGCTTGTATCTCCATAGCCGCAGAAGAGATAACCCAAAAAGTTATAGCCGGTAAAACTATAATAACTATACTATACTATATATATATTATATATATATATATATATATATATATATATATATATATATATGTATACTATATATATATATATATATATATATATATATATATATATATATATATACTATATAAATATACTAAACACATCAGGGTTAGTAATGGAGTGTCATGAATCACTAACTCAAGCTTCGGCTGGTAATACCATCATCCTAAGGTGAGTTAAAGGACACGATAAGAATAAAGGCAACCGCATTACTGACCAATTGGCTAAGAAGGCGGCAGGCCTAAGACTCTTAGGACTTGGGGATCTTTTTGGTTGGTTAATTACAACAATCGCGAAAATTGTCAAAGATCACTCCCATACGCAAACCGTAAAAAGATGGAAAGTAGGGCAAAAATGTAGACTTGTCAGTCTTCGATGAGTCCTAGCCTACACGTGCCTAAGGGAGATGTCCCCTGGTGACTTGTCTACCTTCCTAGAAATGACAGTATAGACAATTAGCAAAGGACGATAGCTCCATGAGAGGATGAACAATGAGTCAATTGTGGCCTACGTGCTGTGGAACTTAACTCGCCCTCCCTACTCTACAGATACAGACACCTTCTCTTCTTAAATATCGAAAATTTAAAAGACTAATTCCATAAATATATACAAGAGACTCTACTGGACAAGAGAAAACGGGCACCATAGAGAAAGAACTTGAAGTAATACATAAAGTCAATGCAGTTATATTAAAGCAATATTTACAACAATGTATAAATGGCAAACAAAATTCTAGTTATGATGAAAAGAAAAATGGTTAATAGAAAACTGTGAAGAAATAAAATAATTAGAGGAAAAACACATTCAATCTCTATAAAAAGTTAAAACGGCAGCAAGTTTATACAAACTTAAGAGAGCTGGAAATTTAACAGATAATCAAGGGAATCCAATAATAACTATATGGAATAAATGCGTAGAAAAAACTTTTAAACTCTTTGATGATAAGAGCCAGAACTACAATGACACCTTCTATGGTAAAATAGGGCCTCCTTGGTGAAGTAGGAAATGCGATACATAGAACTAAAGATGGCAAAGCAACAGGTCTCGATAATTGAACATACAGAAGTTAAAACACTTCACCATTGTATTTAAGTATATAAAAACATATAGTTAAAACTTTTACAAGTGTCGTCAAAATTTATACAGTAGCATAACGTTTTCGATCTAGTCAGACCATCTTCAGTGCCTTATGTAGCTGAAGCTAACAATGAATTTGTGACTATGACATCCATATATGGGTTTACATCTTTCCAAAATTAAATTATATGGTGACTCTAGGTCGATGACAATGGATAAAATTTAATACTTGAGGAGCTACATGTCTCCCTGCTCGGTTTTTAACACGTGGTTCTTGTCAGTTAAAACGACACAGACCAACTGGCTCACAGACCAACTGACACAGTGAAATAATGTTATCGACAAGCTAGCTGAGGATGATGGCCATAAAGTATTAAGATTACCTCCTTACTATTGTGTACATAGAATTGTTCTGGTCTCAATTAAAAAGTAGTGCAAGGAAAAATAATAATTCTCCTAAATCATTTTCGACTGTTGTAGATTTAATTAAGATCGAATGTAATAATATTACAGCAGATAATTGGAAAAAATGTATAGAGCATGTCAAAAAACTAGAAGAAAAATACCAGTTGCAAAACATTATAAATAGAGCAGTTATAGCTTTAAAGGATAGAGATGATAGTGATACCGATTTAAATGTAGACGATAGTTAAGTTTAAAATTTTTTTTTTGTATGTTTTCACTATGTTAAATATATATTTTAATATAAAAGTATTACTTATATTTCTTTTACTTTATGGGATTGCTGTAATTTTGATAAAATGTATCAGTAAAAGTCCGACCCTGTATACAACTATACCTAGAAGATTGAATCCGAAATATCTTGTAACGAACAGAATATAATATTATACAGGGTGTTTCAAAAAAAGGTAACCCCGTCTCTAGGGTAGGTAAAAAACTGAAAAATAATTGGGGTTTGCTTAGTAAAAAATTTTTGTAACGCCATCCGTTTTCAAGATACAGGGCGTTGAAGAAAAAAAAATTTTACGCATTTTTTACGATTTTGCCGAAACTACTGGCAACATTGTAATGAAATTTTATACGAATATGTTTTGGAAGCTGATACATCCCATGAATTTGTTTTTATATCTGATTCTCATAGAGGGCGCTAGTTACACGGATCGTACTAAGTCTTAGTCAATATAACTTTTTTAAGAGTATAATTATTATGTAACAATAAAACACTGAAAACTTTGTTTTCAAAACTTCCACAAATTTTTATTTTAAATTATTATCACTACAGCTGTTTCGGCTGATTGCCTTTCTCAAGTGATCTGTTTTTGGCATGGGTTTACACTTTATAGTCTCTAATGAAATAAGTTGAGGAGGGGAGAACTGTTTGTCTCAAGCTGGTCATTCAGAATTATATCTGTGTTTTTTAATTTGTTGATCTCCATAGATTCTAACAAAGATAGCTTAAGGCCTTTATTTTGAATGTGTAGAATTTTAAATTCGTCATCAAAAGAATGATTATGATCTAGAAGGTGAAGTGCGTATGTAGAATCTGTTTTTCTATTATTGAAAGCCCTTTTATGTTCTGCTATTCGTTTATTAAAATTTCTACCTGTTAGGGTAGAAATTTTAGTAGAAAACAGGTAGAAATTTTAATAAACGAATAGCAGAACATAAAAGGGCTTTCAATAATAGAAAAACAGATTCTACATACGCACTTCACCTTCTAGATCATAATCATTCTTTTGATGACGAATTTAAAATTCTACACATTCAAAATAAAGGCCTTAAGCTATCTTTGTTAGAATCTATGGAGATCAACAAATTAAAAAACACAGATATAATTCTGAATGACCAGCTTGAGACAAACAGTTCTCCCCTCCTCAACTTATTTCATTAGAGACTATAAAGTGTAAACCCATGCCAAAAACAGATCACTTGAGAAAGGCAATCAGCCGAAACAGCTGTAGTGATAATAATTTAAAATAAAAATTTGTGGAAGTTTTGAAAACAAAGTTTTCAGTGTTTTATTGTTACATAAAATGAATTTCCATCAAGTAACGGTCGAATCCATCAATTATGTATAATTATTAATCAAAATTTCAAGTAAACTTAAACATCATTCAATTTTACACGAAAAAGGTACTCTTGGTAAAACTCGATACTGTGTACCGTTTTCGGAATATTTTGATTTGAAAATTATGAAGTAATAATTGATGCTGGTAGTAATGATAAAGTTCTAATAGGGATACCTCTATTTTCTCCAAGATTGCCATGGAAATCTGACATTTATTGATTGTTATGACGACATATCAACAACAATTAGAGTTTTGAAACCTTGTTATTTGTAAAATCAAATCAAAATGTACTCAAATGTTGAATACACTGACATGTTATTAACCTTAGGCGAATGTTTAGGATGTTGTAGTGCCGCTGTGACACGTTATGCAGAAAAGTTTCCTAGAAGAAACTTACCAAGTAAAAAAACATTTAGAGTCGTTGAACGACGTTGTCGAGAAACTGGGAATGTAAGACCAAATAAAATAAATTCTGGTAGACCAAGAACAACAAGAACAATTAATAAAGAAAATAATATTTTAAATTTACTTGATCAAGATCCAACAGTTAGCGTAAGGAATATAGCAAGACAAACAAATACTTCTTCTTCAAGTACTTGGCGGATACTGAAAGAACAGCAATTACATCCTTATCATTACAGACAAGTCCAAGAGCTCTTGCCTGATGATCTACTGGTTAGAGTGGATTTTTGTGAAACATTGCAACAAAGGACAGCCCACAATCCAAATTTTTTAAAATGCATTGTTTTTACGGACGAGGCCACCTTTACGCGACAAGGTATGTTTAACTCCCATAATGCACACTACTGGTGTAATGAGAATCCACGAGTCAAAAGGGTATCACATTACCAACACTCATTTAATGTTTACGTTTGGGCAGCAACTTTAGGTAACAAATTAATAGGTTATCATATTCTACCTGAAAATTTAAATGGTGATATGTATCTTGAATTTTTAAACAATTCCTTATTCGAGATATTAGAAGATTTAACGCTAAATGATCGAAGATCTTTATTTTTTATGCACGATGGAGCTCCACCACACTTTGATAGAAGGTGTCGTAATTGGTTGAGTAATCATTTTCCGAATCGATGGATTGGTAGAGGTAGAGGTGCAGAAGCTCCGCTTCATTTACTCCTCGGTCATGCGATTTTAACCCTTTGGACTACGCAGTTTGGTCGTATATTAAGGAAAAAGTCTATGCTACAGAGGTAAATTTACGCCAAGAATTGGAAGAAAGAATTCAACGTCAATTTAGTGACATCATAGCTGATCCCCTACCGTTTAGAAGGTTAATGGAATCTTTAGAAAAAAGAATAGACTTGTGTATTCGCGAAAACGGAGGGCATTTTGAACACTTACTCTAATTTAATTTTATTCTGGTTATTCTATATTATGTTCTTAGTCATTAATTTAATTTTCTTTTTGTGAGTTTTGTTTAATTACTAACTATTTTATACCAGCATCAATTATTACTTTATAATTTTCAAATCAAAATATTCCGAAAACGGTACACAATATCGAGTTTTACCAAGAGTACCTTTTTGCGTGTAAAATTGAATGATGTTTAAGTTTACTTGAAATTTTGATTAATAATTATACTCTTAAAAAGTTATATTGACTAAGACTTAGTACGATCCGTGTAACTAGCGCCCTCTATGAGAATCAGATATAAAAACAAATTCATGGGATGTATCAGCTTCCAAAACATATTCGTATCAAATTTCATTACAATGTTGCTAGTAGTTTCAGCAAAATCGTAAAAAATGCGTAAATTTTTTTTTTCTTCAACGCCCTGTATCTTGAAAACGGATGGCGTTACAAAAATTTTTTACTAAGCAAGCCCCAATTATTTTTCAGTTTTTTACCTACCCTAGAGACAGGGTTACCTTTTTTTGAAACACCCTGTATACAATCTCAAAAAATTATAGCTCCCCAAAAAAGTGTTTCGTTAATTATGTTGAGTACATATTTATTAAGCACTTCGAAGTTAATTAGATGTTTAGATGTAGACATCAAAAATATTTTTAATACCATCAAATAGAAAAATACTGGTGTCCAATTTCCAATGTCTAATCTTGATCCAACTTTTATCTCAACAAATAAAATACTATTTTTGGAATCATATTCTCAACTAATTATGCTTATTTTAAAAACCAAAATCCATCATTATAATAAAAGAAGATAGTAAAAGTGACCAAAATAAGTTAAGTGTATCGATAATAAATTGTTATCATATTTAATTTGAATTCAAATGTCACTAATATTTGTTTTTTCTGATACTAGACACATAACAAATTATATCACTATATAGAATATAAATAGTTATATCTGTATGATAAAAAGAAATTTGTAAAAGCTGCTTCTTTTCTAATCGTTTATAAATAATAGATTTTAGATATAATATGGAGATTATTGAAAAGTTATTAAGGGTAGCTATTAAAGCTATTACGTTTTCTGTCTACTTGTTTTTAATTATTGAACTGCGCAGTTTTGTGCAAACAAAATATATTTAAAAAAATATTCATAACTTCATGTTGTTCATAACTTTTTATGACATATAATATAACTAATTAAAATTATGATAATTAATGAGTTATTGAAGTGTGCTATATCTCGACTAGATCGACCAAATAGTTTGTAACTTATTCAATTTGTTTATCCCTTGAAGCGATTATTTATACAACTTTACTCGCCCAAACGGTGATTCTAGAGGTGTTGAGCAAATCGCAACCGAATCTTTAAGGCTTCAATTTTAAAATATATTTTAGAAAAAGATATTATTTTAAGATATTTTTATAAAAATTTAACTAATTGATTTTTTTGAAATTTTCCGATTTTTCCGGGAGGCGAAAATAGCACAGTTCTTATTATTTTTTTGAGCTGTTATTTTGTATGAACCGAGATATTGTAATTTTTTTCAACGTGTTCCAATTTGAAGTTCCATTCCAAAAAAAAAACGAAGCTCGGAAATGTACTGACAATAAATGTGTACTTTTAGCAAGTTTTTTTGTTTATTTAACAGGGGTTTTTGTTAGGGGATTTAACCTCTAACTTCTGTACAAAGATTCTGTAAAACTGAAAAAAGAAAAGTAAATGTACCCTGTCCCTCTCTAATTACCCAATGTAACAAGCACATTGGAGGGGTTGATAAGGCAAACTCTTTACTTGGATTGTTTAGAAGTAGAGACAAGAGATGGTATTTTTCTATTCTGAGTTGGATATTGGACATATGTGTCATAAATACATGAATTCTCTATAAAAATGACTTCTCTGAAAGAAAAATCTATACCTTTGAAAGCATTTTGACTACAGCTAGCAAGTTTTCTCACGCACTGGAAAAGAAAGTAAAAGAGGTAGACCTTCCCTGCAGCCTAAAAATAAACATTTTAGTTACATAGTTGCTCATTGGCCCAACCATATCACCAAGGGTAGGTGTACATATTGTACATCTGGATTTACTATTATAGCATGCAGTAAATGCGACATACGACTATCTTATATACTAAAACGCTAAGCCCTTTTCTTGTCCACCACTTTACTCAAAAACCATATTAGATAATTAAAATATTTTTTCGGAATATTATTAGTATTACGTATGAGATTGTCAAGATATACTTTTGGTACAAAAACTCACTTCCGGTTTTGAGATGACCGGAAGTTAAAATTTACTTTAAGTTTTAGACCCCACAATGTATATTGTGACAAAGTTGACAATGACAATGTTGTAACAAAAAACATTGTTTTCGACGAAATATTTCGTGATATTTAATACACTTTTTACTTGCATTATTATTGATGAATGTTATGTATATTCTTGCTTATATTGTTTGTATTGATCTCTTAATTTTTCTCGCAAAATAAAAATTTCATTTAAAAAACTCGATGTCGAGTTGGTCCGCTAGTGTTTCACTAAAAGTAAAAATTGTTTTTATATTTTTCACAATGAAGCATAAACGTTTTGGTCACTCAGGGTTCAGTTTTAATATTTTTGGAAGCATTTCGTGTATCCTTTTTACATACTTTCATTTTACATGTTTGATTGTTAATTTTTCATTCTAAATAAACATAAAATATTTGATAATCTGATTTCTACCTCACCCCACACCTTAGCTATAAAAGACTGTACCTTTAATTGGCAATGTAACTTTTTAGCTACAAATTCAAAAGTCACTTTCTTTTAGCTTTATGACTTTTATTTTTATTGCTTATCGTTTGTAATGCCAAACTGACACCATAAATCAAATTTCATATTCTTTTATATATTTTGAAACACTTTGCCAGATACATGATTAATTCTATTTTCACGTAAAAAAATATTAAAAAAATCTAGCTACAAGGAAAACTTTATTGACAGAAATTTTTTTGGTGCCAAATATGGAACGTCAATAAATGTATTTTAACCTTTAATTGTGGCTTATTCCCATTTAAATATTAATTAATTTAAAATGCCACAAGAAAATAGCTTCAGAACAATAATATTATTAAAGTCAAACTAGTTTGGACAGGGATATAAGAACAGAGACCACAAGGCAAGCATCAAAAGCGGCAAGAGTAAGTGGTTGCCTCCGAGAAACCATATGGAGAAACAAATATCTGACCATGTAAAGCAAAATGAAAGTATACAAGACAACAGTAAGACCAATCCTAACATATGCAGCGGAGACAAGGACCGATACAAGAAAGACGAAACAACAAATCAACAATATCGAAATGAAAGTATTAAGATCAATAGTGGGCATATCATTAAGAGACAGACAAACCAACAGACGTATACGCGAACAATGCAAAATTCAAAATATTAACAGGTGGATAAAAACAAGAAAAAAACACTGGAACGAACATGTAAACCGAAAGGGACCAGATAGATTAGCGAACATCTACAAAAACAACAAGCCGTATAGCAGAAGACCCGTTGGAAGGCCGCCAAAAGGTGGAAAGATAATGTACAGTCAACAATGACTGAAACAGAATAAGAGGCAGACAAACAGGAGTAATCCTGTTTGTCTGCCTAAGAAGAAGAAGAAGAAGAAGAACTAGTTTGAAGCTACATTGTACAATATGCACAATGCAACTGCAAATAACAATTTCTTTCTTTAGTAAAACACCATTATGCATTTTGTGCATATTATATAATTTTTCGTGTGTATTAAGGTAGAAAAAAAAATGCTTATTAAAATAGTTAGCCCTAGACTCTAGCACAGATCAGAGGTAATGTAAGTAGATAAAACCTCACCAGCTCCAGAGGGTCATGTAAGATGCCACCATTTTCAGTTTTTATTAATTAACGAAGTTAACAGTCTATTGTATTTACCTTTGTAAATACCATAAGGATTGTTTTTTAATACTGATGTCCTTTCACTGTTTTTCTGTGGCCATACAATGTTTTTAACAACTTTTTATTAAACTGATGATGGAATGATTCAATTCCGAAAAGATCTTCTTTAAAATAAAAGTTTAAAGCTTTTAATAAGCATATTTTTTTTATACCTTAATACACACGAACACCACGTGCTTTGTATTCAACAGGTATACTAGCCACTCCTGGATATCTCCACTTCATGGTTTTGTTCCAGTTTCACTTTTAAATTTTAATATATTTTTTCCCTGTATAGCCTGTAAATTTGCATCTTGACCTAGTGCTCTTATCCCAATAGGGAAAATGATCAAATCCATCTTTACGGATACCTTCTTAAAGTATTTCTTGACTGGGTCCCTTTTTTCGTTTATACTCTTACATCTGCCGAAAACTACAACTTGACGGTCTTCTTACTCTGTTCAGTTTAGATGATTTTCTTTTCTTTGAAAAGAAAAAATATTCGTAAATAATATTTTTCCACCTAATTTTTATACGATAAAATTCTAACATGGAACCAAGGAGATCTAGACATCGCATGTCGTTATTGTAGATAAGGACACTGTTAGGACAAGGTATCATTTTATGTATACTTTCTTGTTTGAAAAATCTTCTTTTTTCTTCCTTTGGTTCACTTTCAGTATATGTTGAGATTGTAGTAACGATTTTATTATCAAACCAGGACACTATACTGACATCCACATTGTCTATATTTGCTATTTTTTGTAACATATGACCTCTGTAGTGAATTATGAATTTTCTTTTTGAAAACACATTTTTAAAAAGCACAAACACTCAAAATATACTTTTATTTCAACTAACAAAGATTTTAGTTACAATTCAAAACATAATATTCAGACTACAAATACAAATATATCAGACTAATACCAGACTGAAAAAAGGTGATTTTACAATTCTTTATTTATAATAGTTACAGTTGCTAAATTTGCTTTTCTAGGACGTCGTAATTGGTGTTACAAGGTTCCAGAAAGTTCGGTGCTGATAGGCAGTAACTTCTTATTGACTTCGCGTGATCGCATATACTGGATTCTAGCGGTCATTGTACTATAACTCGCGCATCTTAGGAACACGATTTAGTCTTACTATCCCCAATACGAAGATTTGGTGCTCCTGGAGGTACAATATTACTTTGGGAACCAGCAAACAAATCAAAGTCATAGCTGAATCCCGAAATACCACTCAGCACAAAGTTTTTGAAGCCTTACTTATGTGTTTTTTTAGGTTATACTGCTTCAGCTGGCTTTGCGCTTTTGTTGGTATAATCTGTTCGTCTACAGCTAGAAATTTTTCTTTCGGAACCATAAGGAGCCGTTCTTTAATTTGGTTTAGAACAGATCTGCTTTTGAATAATCTGTTCATGTCCAGACTGATCCTTTTTGAATAATGTCCTCATTGTTATTGAAATGCAAGAAACGTTTTATTTCTTCGAATATGTTACAGCTCATCACATCTCTAACTGCTCGGTGACGAATATTGGCATTAGAATAGTATCTTGTTAATGGAAGTTAAATTATCGACATGTAAATAATTTCTATAATTTTTTCTATTTCATATTTTTTTTATATTAGCTGGTTTATCTGGACGTTGTTGGACTGAGTATAAATTTTATTGTTCTGTGATATGCTTTATAAGACTATCAGAAAAGAGAAACTTAAAAAAAGGACCGGAGTTTTCAATTGTAAAATCGAGGAAGCTAAATTTTCGGAACCAGTAAATTTTGTATCATTTTCTGATCTTAGATTACCTTTCACCCAATTATAATTTTTTTTCCTTTTATATCATAGTCTATTAAAGAAAGTGATATCATCTGAGGAATTTGAAGATCTTACAGGAAGACAGTTTCCTTGACATTGCTTTGTATATCTTCACGTTCGTCATTGTCACTATCTTGACACAATACCATATCATTTTGTGGCATCTTCATCGAAGAGATCTGATTCTTCACTATCTGGTATTCGAATTGCACTCATTACACCATAAAAGAGTTTCGGAGTCAGAACTGTGCCGCATATGCCGCGTACACTATGAGTACAAAAATTTAGTTAAAATATTTAAAAAATTGTTTTTTTTTGCTTTATGCCATTTATGACACATAATGCCGTAAAGATTTAACGGGATATACATTACACTTTTTTGTATATGCTATATATAATATGGATCATAAAATTTTTGTCTTTGTTTATAATTTGATCAATTTTTAGCTCTTAATGTTCATAAAAAATGGAAATATGATTTTAAGAAAAAAAATTGACATCTTGACATAAAAAATATCAAACTAGGGGTTTTTGTAATTATATTACATTACCCTGAACATCGAGCGCCCTGACTGATTAGCTAGCGCTATACTTTCGTCTGCGTATATTTTCAAGGACACACCCCAAAAAAAGAAGAATAATTTATTCATAGTTCGATAGTTCGTTAAAGTAGTTTTTTTTTTTTCGAATATTGATGGTGAATGGTTGCCTCGTTTTTGAAGAGATTGCTGGATTTATCCTACAAAATACAAGTAAGGGCCTTACTAACATTTTCTTTGTGATCCTATTCCTTTACATATTTCCTAATCTTTTATATAGTCAAACCACATCTAAACGTTTTGGTAGATTTAAATTTAGTTAACGTTCGCCATTTGGAGGACGCAATTCCTCCTGACCGGCCATCAGATCCGGATCCTAATATAAGTAAAAATCTGTCTCAAAACAATGGAATAGAAAAAGTAAACATTAAAGAAAGAAGTTTATATTCTGAATCAGATTTCGGGCCCTTTGAGGTCTTTGTTTAGATTAAAAATAGTAATGTGGGTAACTATCATATCCTAAGTATTGCTAAGACTATCTTTAATTTAAAACTGAAAGAGATTGCTAAGTTTGATGGAAAGGGTTTGATAGAGATGGGGTAGTATTCAAGGACAGACAATCTACCAATTCGTTTATCCTTAGGAAGGACTGGGAAGAATTAGGTTATGAGTAATGTACGAAATTATAATACGTACGAGTTAAATACGAAAAATTCATAAGACTATGAAAGCAAACAGCGTAGAATGACAACTTAAAGAAATGTTGGCCTTGATAAATACAAGTAATGAATCAGAATGTGATGTAAAAGTTACAGTAAAACGTAAAAGATTTAGTCTTCAATTTTACATGTGGAAATTTTAAGAGACAGGACAGTGTTATAAAAACTGCTTATTGAACTAATGATTTACTAATAACATAAATAAAAAAATATGGCAAATAAAAAAATAGAAAAAAATTTAATAAATATGTAAATAAGAACTGCTGGTAGCGTCGACAACATGTGGTACACACACCTGAATTAGTTAAATTAGTCGAAGACGAAAAACAAGATTAGCTACTAAATTACTTGAATTAATTAAAATATTAATAAAACATTAAACCGATAAAAACATACCAATATTGTTATTTATCTTTTATAGACTTTATAAAATAGTTGAAATAGAAAAACAATAATCGATACGTCAAAATAAAGGTATGTTCAAATAAATGTGTTGTTAATTTACATTAAATATAGTAGAAAACATAGAAATACTACAAGACAATATATATATATATATATATATATATATATATATATATATATATATATATATATATATATCTGAAGGGTATACGGGAAAAACCGACAAAGTCCATTTTTGTCGAAATTACATTTTTTACGCTATCTTGTAGTAAATTCCAGTTTGCATCTTCCCAAACCTCTTCCCAAATGACAACAACAACATCAGTCAAGAAATACAAGCACGGATTCTTAGCGGTAATAAGTGCTTTTATGCATACAAAGACTTAATGAAAAGTAAGTTACTGAATCGTGAGTCTAAGCTGAGAATCTACAAAACAGTAATTAGACCAGTGGTCACATATGGATGTGAAACGTGGACCCTCTCAACCACTGATGAAAATCAACTGAGAATATTTGAGCGCAAAATACTAAGGAAGATATTTGGACCAACCCAATGCAGCGATAGTTCGTGGAGAATTAAAATGAACCACGAGCTGGATGAACTAATGCAGAGCGCAGATATTGTCAGATTTGTAAAATCACAAAGACTAAACTGGCTTGGTCACCTAGAAAGAATGCCAGATAATCGAGCTGTAAAAGTAATCCAGAGATGGAAGCCCCAAGGAAACAGAACAAGAGGAAGGCCCCGTAAAAGATGGATAGACGACGTAGAGAGGGATCTTAAAACCATGAACATCAGGCAGTGGCGAAGGAAAGTATCCGACAGGGCAGAATGGAAGAACATTGTTAAGCAGGCCAAGACTCACAAAGGGTTGTAGCGCCATTAGAAGAAGAAGAAGAAGATCTTCCCAAACCTATAAACAAGGTAATAATAAGACAAATCACGACAAAAAAACCATAAATGTATGCCCATACACGACAAAAATAAGCTAAGTCCACGCGGTACAAGAAAACAATAAGCTAAGTCCAAAACATCGAGACGTGACGACTCCCTTTTTGCGGCATCAATCACACGGTCAGTCATAACAACACTCAATTTGCATTAGGTCGTGTTAACTTTTCAGTGCTTTCCGAAGCTTGTAGTAGTTTGGTGTTAAAACTGTATTAAAGTTGACTAAAAAAATGGATATGAGTGAAACTGAGGATGAAAATGAAGATGTGATGCAACATGTTGTACAAAGTTCTAAGAAAAAGCCAATATATGGCCGAATCCAAGATGTAAACAAAAAACAATTGCAAACATTTGCACAAAAGCAAATGAATTGCTTTGCTAAAATTCGGCAAGCTTCAAAACAACAAATTTTAAGAAAATTTAATAATTTAACCTCTGTTAATGAACCAAATCTGTATTTGTGTGGGCTGACAAGCATTGTACCGGTGGAAAGGAGACTCGCTAGGAAACATGCGAATGAAGCAACTTTAAGAGATTGTGTTTTTACATACAAGGTGAGATACTCCAATGAAAAAAATATAGTACTCGAGGAGAACGTATCTCGCCAAGAATTTACAGCCTTGCATGGTATTACGAAAAGCAAAATCGAGTACTTAATTAAATCTTTGAAAAGTGGTAGAAAAACCCCCAAAGATAAAAGCGGATCACATAGAAATCATTCTAGAAAAGTTCCTGTTACTGATGTTAATAAAATAAAGGATCACATATCCTCATTCAAAGGACGTACTAATCATAATAGCACAAAAGATTCAACAAGCACTTATCTATAAGAAGAGCCAAATTTGAAAAAATGATTTCTGACGTTTAAGGAGAAATATCAAGATTGTTCTGTATCCTCTGAATTTTATAGAAAAGTTTTCACCACCAAATTCTCCATAACTTTTGGCTATCCCAGGACGAACACATGTAGCATATGTGACAAGTTTTTTGCTAAGTTGAGGTGTCTGGAGAAGAACATGGTGAAAAGTACAAAAAACATAGAGACTGAAATAAACCGTCTGAAGATAGAAAATAACCTTCATAAGAGACGAGCAGCAGAATTTTATTCGAAAAAGCATAAATTCACAACAGCAAGCTCCCAGGATGTGACGAGGGAATCAATCTGTCTAACCGGTGTAGTAGTATTAACTTACTCATTCCTAATATAAATACCAATGAAGTCTGTTATAAGCGATGGCTTTCTATGTTTCTCTTCAATGTTCATGTACTTTTAACATCAGAGAGTGTGTTATATGTAAACAGTTGTCAAAAAAAGCAGTGACAATTTTGTCTCCCTTTTGAACGACTTTTTATATAATCAAGGGTTGGATTACATCAAAGTTATATTTTCTGTTAGAAGCCATCCTTTTTCCGATACGCGAAATTGAAGAATTTTATGTATGATTTGATGAAATTGCAGTTTTAGAATGCAATGTCAGAGACTGCTGTAATCGAAGAAAGAAACCGAAGAAGTAATGGTTTGAACGGAGGCGAATTTATTCTTCCTGAAATAAGTTATAATGGAAAAATCCTCGTGTCATATCTCTAAAACTGTTTTTAATATTTTGATATTTTTTCAGGACTGATTAACATATCCAAAGAAAAGTATGCCGATTTGCAATGTCTAAAACAATGTTAAGGTCCAGCAACTCATTAATTTCTTTCCATCCTTCCTCAGAATTGAGTTTTACATACCTGTCACATAAGCAGAATGTTACAATATACAATGTTGAATTCCCAGGGCTGGAATTATAACAGAAAAGTTAAACTATTCACAGAATGTAAAAAATATATATATATATATATATATATATATATATATATATATATATATATATATATATATATATATATATTTAGGGATTCTACAGTATTCACTGCCTTCCCTCGCTCAACCGTTTCCATCTCTCTCTGTTGTTCCATTCTCCATCGTTCAGTCCTCTCTTACTCATGGCGTCGTCTACTTCGTTCCTCCAGGATTTTCGGGGTCGTCCTCTTTTCCTCCTTCCTATGGGGCTCCATTCGGTTATTTTCTTTATCCATCTGCTGTCGCTAGTTCTTCTTACATGTCCATACCCCTTTAGTCTTTTTTGTTCTATATATGTTAGTATGTCTGTTTCTATTGATGTTCTTTGCTTTATTTCGTCATTACTTCTCCTATCCATTCTTGTTACTCTGCAGCATCTTCGCAGGCATTCCATCTCTGTTGCTACTATCTTACTGCTGGTTTTCTTGTTTATGATCCAATTTTCAGCCCCATATGTCATAATACTTCGCACCAATGTTTTATAAATCTGCGTTTTTGTCTTCATATTTAGGTGTCTATCCCACCATACTGAGTTAAGTTGTCGGATTGCTGTTCTTGTTTGTCCTAATCTTTGTGTAATTTCTTCTTTTGTTGTTGCCTTTTTCGTGATTATAAACCCCAGGTATTTGAATTTATCCTTTCCTTTGATTGTTACGTTGTCATCAATCTGTAGATCTTCTATGTCTTCTTCACTTGTAGATAGGTACTCTGTTTTCGCGAGGTTAATATCTAGGCCAGCCTTGGTATATTCTTCTTGTAGTTTTTTCATCATGTAGCTGAGGTCGTCTTGGTCTTGTGCAATCACTACTTGATCGTCTGCAAAACTTAATGTATATAGGTATTCGTTCCGTACCGGTACTCCCATGCCTTCGCATTTTCTTTTCCATGTAGTCAAGGCTTTCTCTAAGTATATTTTGAATAGGGTTGGAGATGTGGAACAACCCTGCAGGAGCCCTTTTGTTGTGGTGAAGTCTCCTATGATTCTTGTTCCCATTTTAATGGACACTTTATTTTCTTTATACAGAGCTTTTGTAGCTTCTATGAGTTCCGTCTGTATTTCTAATTTGTACATTGCCTCCCATAGTTCTGACCTTGGTACAGAGTCATACGCCTTTCTCAGGTCCACAAATGCCAAGTGTATATCTCTATTTTTTGCTTTTTTCTTTTCCAACAGTTGTTCCAGTGTGTATATGTGGTCTATGTATGATCTTCCTGCCGTGAAGCCTGCCTGATCCTCTCCGATTTTGCCTTTTATCGCTTGCTCTATCTTTTCTCGTAGTATCTTCCCATATAATCTTCCTATTGATGATATTACGCTTATTCCTCTGTAGTTTTCGCATCGTTTTCTATCTCCTTTCTTAAATATAGATGTCATATATGCCGCCGTCCATTCCTTTGGGAGCTGTTCTCCATTTATGGCTTTCTGAAATATCCATTGTATCATCCGGTGTAATTTTTTTGATCCGTATTTTATAAGCTCAGGTGAGATGCCTCCAGGTCCCGGTGCTTTCTTATTTTTGATTGCTTTTATGGCCGTTCTCATTTCCCTATCTGTTATTTCTATTTCTTGTTGTGGGAATCTGCTTCGTCTTCGCCTGTTTTCTTTTCCAATGAATTGTGGTCTTTGTTCTGTTAATAGTTCCTTGTAGTAGTCCTTCCATTCTTTGTCCTGTATATTTCCCAATTTAATTTTTTCTTTTGAGTTTTGTTTCAATCCTCTCAGTACTTTCCATGACTCCGAAGTTCTTGTACCTCCTATATATGTTTCAATATTTAAGCAGATTCTTTCCCATTCTTCATTCTTTTGCTGTGTTATTTGTTTTTTCACTTCTCTATCTTTTTCTCTATATTCTTTATAAACTTTATCGTTGTTTGTAGTCAGCCATTTTCTGTATAGTTGCTTTTTTCTTGAATTATTCTTTTTGTTGGTTCATTTATTTCATAATAGTGCTGTTTATTTGTTATATGTTCTTTTTCCCCAAGGGCTTCGAATGCTGCTTGCTTTATACTCGCCTTTATATGCTCGTATATTTCTTCGATGTTGCCGTATCTGAATTCTATTAATTTTTGGTCTAGACGTTGTTGGTATAGTTCTCTTATTGATTGTTCTTGGAGTAGTTCTATATTGTATTGTTTTTCTCTTATAGTGTTCAACGGTTCTTCTGTGGAGGGGGTCTTGTTATGTTTCCAATTAATGCTCATTTTTGCTGTCAGTAGTCTATGGTCCGTTCCGCATTCTGCTCCTCTTTTGACTCGCACATCTTTGATCTTTATTGTGGTATCTTGTTTGATTATTATGTAGTCTATTATCGATTTCAGCTTTCGTGTTTCTTGCGTCCATGTATATTTATGAATATTTTTATGTCTGAAAAATCCGTTGGTGATTTTTAGGTTGTTTAGTTCGCATAATTCAATCAGGCGTTCTCCGTTATCGTTTTTTCCATCCTCTCCAAATCTCCCCACTACTTTATCGTTTTCTTTTCTTCCAGTTCTGCCGTTAAGGTCTCCTGTTATAATTATCTCCACGTTCTTTTTAATTAGCTCTATTTGATTTTGGAGTTGTTCCGTGAAATGTTCTTTTTCTACTCTCGGAGAATCGTCTGTTGGTGCATATACTCCGAGTATCACTGTCTCTTTACCGTATATGTCTATATGCATTTTAATTATTCTCTCGTTGATTGGTTCCCATGTTCTAACCCTGTTCTTCCACTTATTTTTGATTAGTATTCCCACTCCTGCCTTTGCTCTACATTCTTTATTAACTCCGCTCCAGCAGTGGATATGGTCTTCTATTGCTTCCGTTCCATTTCTTCCTTTTTTTTATATCTCCTCTAGTTTTCCCCCCTGAAAAACATACCAATTTGGGACATCTTGTATAAGAATTTGTAAAAAATTATAAAAATTATGCGACCAGAGCGATAAACTTCGTATACAAAACAATATAAAATGAAAATTAGGTGCGTCATAAAACGCTATCGATCATTTTCAAATTGAGTATAAGTATAAGTATTTTCTTAGGCCACATTTTTTTTTATCGCAGCTATATGTTTTATCTGTTATATGTTTTCTTTTTTTTATGCACTATTAATGTGGTAGTCTTTATTCATATATTGTCCTTCTTGTACTTTTTATTGATATATTGTACTCTCGAATGAGTTACACTTTCGAAGTTATAATCGCCTTTCGCTAAATATTTCTTTCTGTTCAGATTGTATATATTTGCTTGAAATTTTTGTCTAATAATTTAACACAAAAACAGATTATGTGCTAATTTTAGCTTATTCTAATATTTTTCAGGAATGAAGGTTACATTTAGAAAAATTTTGAACCGAATACAAAATTTAAAAAAAAAGGCAATTGAGGAAATGACAACAGACCAACCACGCCAAAGGAAGTACCTTAAAGAATAACAGTAAACTTAATATGCATAAAACTTAACATAAATGCTGCCAGTAATATCAGTATAAGACAAAGAATATATCAACGCTAACTTGAACTTTTAGTATTAATACCGGGAAAATATGGAATAGCAAACGAACTCATAAAATATGGCTAACCACAGCTAATGCAACAGCTAACAGTCATGTTTAATAAAGTCATAACATTAGAACGAATGCCTAAGAAACGGAGAACCAGTATTATAATTCTACTCTTTAGGAAAGGCGAAAAAAACACGTTCCCAGCAATTATATCAGATGAAAAACAACTATTTAGAAGAGAAAGATCTTGTAACGACGCTGTCTTTGTAATCAGGCTACGATTTAGAGAATGCATTCGACAGAGTGCGATTATCAGACTATATACATTGATTATATAATAAATAAGTACTATTGGAGATCATAAACTAATACAAAATGTATAAGTAACAGACACAACTGAAGTTAAGTTTCAGGCAGAAACAACAGATTCCATCAAAATATCAAATTTTATTACTATACCAATCAATGCGTGAGTTTGGTATACCAGAAAAACTTATCCGATTAACGAGAATGACAATGTCTATCTTAAAAGCAAGTGTTAGGATGCAGGGAGAGAGTTGTAGATAAAGGATGGACTCAGAGAAGGGGTGCCCTGGCTTGCCTCTTATTTAATATTGCCTTGAAAAAGGCAGTCCGGGACACACGAATTTAAGACAATAGATTGATACAAATCTTAGTATACCCTGAAGACTTTGACATAATAGTGCATAGTAAGCGAGATGTTGAGCAATATTTCCTAAAATTCAAAACGGTAGGATCCTATAGCAAATGAGGAATGAGAAACAGCCTTTGAAAGTCATATCTTTGAACGTGTTGACAGCTTCACATATCTTGTCTCGCTAGTGACTACTACAAAAAACAAGCGAATAAATTAAAAGACGCATTACACTTATAAATAAGTTCTAGGACTAAGGATTCCAAAAACAATTTCACTTAAGACACATCCAAAGAAGAACTAAAATTATTATATAAAAAACAGTGCTGGGGCCGGTCCGGAAACATGGACTCTAGCGCAGAAGGATGAAAGTCTTTTGGGAATATTCGAGCGTAAAATACGCCGCCACCGAATATAATCATCATCATTGGTGCTATAGCCCTATAAAAGAGCCTCGACCTTCCCAAGTCTATTACGCCAGTTAGTTCTATTCATTGCCAACTGTTGCGAGTTTGCTGCGCCTATTTGTCTACCATCCTCATTTACACCATCCCTCTATCTGAGTTTTGGCCTACTCCTACTTCCACTTCCCACAGGTTGTGACATAAGGATTCTTCTAGGAGGGTTGTTCTGCTGTGATCTTGTCAGATGTCCTGCCCATCTTAGTCTTCCTATTTTTATAAAGGATACTACATCTTTACCACCAAATATATGTTTATATCTGTGATATATCTCGTAGTTGTACCTCCTTCTCCAAACACCATTTTCACAGATGCCACCGAATATTCTTCTTAGGATCCTTCGTTCAAATATAAGCAGATGATTTTCATCTGCCTTGGAAATGATCCATATCTCCGACCCATATGTCAACACTAGTTGTATAAGGGTTTTGTATATGGTTATTTTTGTTTTTTGGCTTAATTTTCTGCTTCTCATATGTTTACTCAGTCCAAAATAGCATTTGTTTGCTAGGATTATTCTTCGCTTGATTTTTTCCGTCATGACGTTCTCCTTGGTGATCAGGGAGCCTAAGTATGTGAATTTGTCCACCACTTCAAAGGTAGAGTTATCAACCGTGAATTGGTGGCCGATGTTTCTGGCTCTATTGTTGGGTGTTGATGACATTATCTTAGTTTTCTCATTTACTTGCATGCCCATATTTAGAGGCGTTTGACAAGGTGGTATACATTTCTTCTAGCTTGCGTGTTGTGCGGGCAACTAGGTCAACATCATCTGCATATGCCAAAATTTGGGATGATTTATTAAAAATGTTTCCTCTGTTGTCTATTTGGGCATTCCTGACCGCCTTTTCCAGAGCTATGTTGAAAAGGAGACACGCCACACCGAAAATAATAATCAACACAATAACGAACCTGAATTAAGACACGAAATAGAAATCAGTTTTCAGGAAGCAGAGACAGCCATAAATTCACTTAAAAATAGAAAGTCACCAGGATCAGATGAAATAACCAACGAGCTTCTAAAACACGGAGGAGAAAGTATAACTAGAGATGATAAAATTTATGATAAAACTTAAAAACTATACAAAGACTAATATTGCATTGCAAGATACCAGACGCATGGAGAAACAGCGTAATGATACCAATGTTCAAGAAAGGAAATAAAGAAGACCCCAACAATTATAAAGATATAAATCTACTGCACACCGCACTTAAGCTTACCACAAAACTCCTAACCAACAAAATCAATAAAGTAACAACTTTATCAGATGAATAACAAGGATTCAGATCTGGAAAATCCGTATTTGTACAAAGACAAATCACAGGAAAGGCCCTCAAGTACAATAAACCAGCATATCTATTTTATAGACCTGACAAAAGCTTTCCATCGCATCCAAGTCGAAGACGTCTTACACCTACTGTATAAAAGAAAAGTACCAATTAATATTATACAAACTATCGAAAACATCTACTTCCATAATCCAATACAGGCAAAGATAAATGAAAAATTAACACAGTGTATACCAGTACAAAGCGGAGTAAGACAGGGTGACTCGTTAAGCCCACTTCTCTTTAATATAATAATGGACGAAATAATACAAACAGTACGTAAAGGTCATGATTATAGAATGGAGAACAAAGAAATCCAAATAATATGTTATGCAGACGATGCCGCATTAATCGCCGAGACAGAAGACGAGCTCCAAAGATTAACACACATCTTCAATACAACAGCCAAGAAATACAATATGATAATATCAGCAGAAAAAAACCAAATGTATGACAACATCTAACTACCTACTACAATGTAAAATCGAAATTGATGGGAAAATAATAAAGCAGAAAACAAGGTTTAGATATCTAGGAATAGATATAACTAGTTACGGAGATGTCGAAGAGGAAGTACGACAACAAACCTTAAAAGCAAGTAAAGCGGCGGGATCTCTTAATGACATAATCTGGAAGAACAAACACCTAAGACAAGACACAAAAACAAGAATCTATAAAGCATCAATTGGACCTATATTAACATACACGGCGAAGACAAGATCTGACACATCTAAAACGAGACGACTACTAAAAACAACAGTGATGAAAATACTCCGACGAATATCAGGGAAAGGTCTGTTGGATAGGGAGAGAAGCGAAAACATAAGAAGGGCATGGGTGACAGGGCAATATAAAAGACATAAATGGATGGGTGACAAAACGGAAACAGGAGTGGAACGAACACATTAGTAGAATGGCAGAGGATAGGATAGTACGAATAGCACGAGATAAGTCACCAAATGGACGAAGAAGTATTGGCAGACCAAGAAAAAATGGTGCGATAATTTAAATAATTTAGGAGGCTAATTATGAAGAAGAAACAGGCTTTAAAGCTTACTTACAAGAAGGAAGAAGAAAATACGCCGCAAAATATTTGGAGCTATAAACGACCAATGGCAGTGGCGCGAAAGATATAATTTAGAATTCTTAAGTGTAACGTTCATTAAAACACAGCGACTTAGATGGGATCATTTCAAAAATGAATGGTGAGGAGTTTAATATGAGAATATCGTCAGAAAAAAGAAAAAGTTATATAATATTATATGATAATATAAATAGCAAAGTGGTGCAAATTAGAGATTGAAAACAAAATGGTAAAACAAGTAATGAAACTGAAACCTGAAATTGAAAGTGACAACAAAATCTAGATATAAACCAAAGAACAAGTGGCAAAAGCAAGTAAAAATTTAGGATACCTTAATAATATAGTGTGGAGAAACAAACATCTAGACGTAGAAACGAAACTGCGCTTTTGAAGTTTTGTCTATCAGGGCATATACCGCAGAAGCAACACCAGACAATAGCACAAAAAGATGCCTGAAAACAAGTGAATGAAAATCGTAAGAAGAATAACAGGAAAGACACTGATAGACAGATCAAGAAGTAATGACATCACAAACACCTACAGAATAGACAACAGAAACGTATAGGTGCAATTTCAAAAGGAAGAATGGAATATAATTAGAGTTGTAGAAAACATAATAGTTAGAATTGTCCGAGATAAATCACAAGTTGAAAGAAGAATCATTGATCTATCTACAAAGAGATGGTATGACAATATTCTAATAGAATACGAGGCAGTGTTGAAGGAAAACAGGCAATATGCCTAGACATAAGTAGAAGATGACTATATAGAGCAAACAACAACCGGCGAATACCATACTACAGCGAAGTAGAACAACATTTGAATGATTTATTCTAGTAAACTCTAAAATTAAGAATAATAATTATGGAAATTAATCTCCAGGCAAAGATTTGCAGATTATTATTCCAGAATTCAAAATAAAAGAATAAACCATAAAATACTACATGTAATTAAAGTGAAGTACAGCATAGCTGACAATTTTTAATCTACAAGTAGAAGGTTCGGTCGTCTCCAAAAGTATGAGGGACTTACTAACCTATATATGAAATTAGATAGTGCAATATGAAAAAAGGAATATCCCAGATAAGACAGTATGGATGCATAAAAATTAATTAAATCAAAAACACAGATCTAGAAGCAAAATTATAGATAATGAATGAATATTAATCTACATCCGATTATTAATTACATTTTGTAAAACGCTGGCTATTTTTTTATTACACAAAATTTGTGCAAATTACAGAATAAAATAAAAATAACTTACAACGTTGTGGCCAGATTGATATGGAATCAACCTTCTTCAAAGAACGTAAAAGTTCTTATCAATATTAAAAAAACCAGACACAACAACAAACTTATCAGATCCGCAACGAAACACCACTGTTGAAGAAGAAGAAAAATTTCAGAATTGTTTATCTAGAATGTACACGTACGATCCTCGAAAAATAAAAAAGTTGCGCGTGTTTTCGTTTCAGTTTAAAAAAGCGGACTTTTTATTTGTTATTAACCTTGACGCCGGTAACTCGGACGGAACACTGAAGTAAAACTTGACAATTACTATAAATGAAGCTGTCTTATCTCCAATCTGGCTAGGATTTTGATAGGGGAGACAATCCATACTGGGTGGACCAAGTGACGAACAATACCAACCCTAATACTGTACTCTCTGTCCAGCGGCGGAGATAATTTTAAAAATTAAGTTGTTTAATTTATTTAAAGACTTATGTACGTATTTTTTTTAATTAACCAAATAATAATTATTTCGCTATACTTTGTAGCTATAAGTTTTATTTAGTTTGTAGCTCAGATGAAAGTTAATATGTATACTGAAGTACTGGATAATTATTTGAAATGTATTATAATATAAATGTATTAAAATTCATCTATAAAGATATTAAACTTCGAGTAACACACAAAAGAATGGAACAAAAAATTAATAATAATGAAGTAGTTGCACCAGATGATCTTACTGGAAAATATAGACAGCATTAAGGAGAAGAAAACAGAAACAAGCTTGCCAAAATCTACTTTACATTATGTAATGTTCATGCTATGCAAGAGCCGTGCAAGATAGATTATGCAACTGCGCATGCGCACGCGACATTTACAAGAAATATCTGTGCTGGACTAAAAGTTAGATGGTGTTCTATTTTTGATGCACTTTATCGTCAGAATTGATGTTAGCAATATAACAAAATTTATAGTTTAGGATAAAATTTAACCTTAATGTGTAAGTGTAAATGTTACTTACATGGACATATAATACAAGATAGACTGATTGTTGTAATACCAGCCCATTCCTCAAAGCAGTCCCTGCATCTCTTTCTAATGGACCGAGTTTATCATCAGTGACCTTTTCATTGGTCACTTAGGCCACGTGGCCGATAAACCTGATAAATTAAAACGAGACGCAGGGACTGCTTTTGTCAGTTTTCTCTATAGCACTAGGGGAACATTGGATGTAATAATTTGTGATTTGTATTTGAATATATTTAATGCTGGACTGAAATTTCCAAGTGAAATATCTTAAAGTTAATGTTCTGATATATTTCTTCTGTTGGTAATAGTGAAAGTGGTATCTCAAAATAGCTCTGATGTAAACAGATCAAGCTAAGCAAGAGATATGCCATGCAAGACGGACTTGCATAGCATGAGACTTGCATGGCCTAGATGTTTTAAGGCTTTCTTAACAAATTTTCTAATAAAATAATGGAAACGAAAGTGGCAGAAAGTAAGTGATAGATGGCGTCAGCTGTAGCGCAGTGGCGGTATTAGCTTAACAAGCTGGAGGACCCGGATTCGATTTCCGGCACTGACAAATTTTTCAGTTTCTAATTTAAATGAGTGCTTCGGAGGGTGTACTATACCTAGTGAACTAGATTCATCAACATCATCATCTTTGGCTCAACAAACCTTTGTGGATCTATGTGGATATATATATATATATATATATATATATATATATATATATATATATATATATATATCGAGAAAAGGAGTACGACCGTCAATCCAAAATAAACTAAGGTACACTCGAAGAGTGGTGGGTTTTTCGGTCAAAGTGGAGAAATAAAAGACAAAGAAGGTGGCTACTTCATCTATTTATTGAAGACGTTTCGCTTTCTGCTCAGAAAGCATCATCAGTTCATCTAAAAAGAACAATATGAAACCAAACATCCATAGAGAAGTTACAATAAAAGTGTGTTACCTTACAAAGATATGTAGCAGTCAATGATCTTAAAAATATGAAAAAGCTTACGAAACTGGACATTCAGAGTTAACGTTGTATAAAACAATTTAATAAAGTTTCAATTAATTGTTTTATACAACGTTAACTCTGAATGTCCAATTTCGTAAGCTTTTTCATATTTTTAACATCATTGACTGCTACATGTCTTTGTAAGGTAACACACTTTTATTGTAACTTCTCTATGGATGTTTGGTTTCATATTGTTCTTTTTAGATGAACTGATGATGCTTTCTGAGCAGAAAGCGAAACGTCTTCAATAAATAGATGAAGTAGCCACCTTCTTTGTCTTTTATTTCTCCACTTTGACCGAAAAACCCACCACTCTTCGAGTGTACCTTAGTTTATATATATATATATATATATATATATATATATATATATATAGATGGCTTTTCTAGATATTGAGAAAGCATTTGACAGAGTGTCCCAGGAAGCAGTTTGGAAAAGTCTGCAAAATAGAAATATTGACCATCAACTAACTGGTGCTATCAAAAGCCTGTATCAAAATAACAAGAGTTATGCACGTAAGGATCATCCAAGTATACTTGGAATCAGAGATGTTTGCAATAAACGAGGGTCTAAGACAAGGAGGTGTTATGAGCCCCACACTGTTAATATTGATTATTGACGACATAATTAAGGAAACAAAAGCAAGTATACACAAAGTACATATCGGATATAGTAAACTACGACCGGTCGGTATAGCTGAGTGTGCATTCGCAGATGATCTCTGTTATGCGCTTCCAACGAAAGGGACATCCAGAAAAATATAGATAGCTGGAATAATGAGCTGGCAATTAGAAACATGAAGATTAATGTTAAGAAAACCAAGGTGATGCTAATAGCGAAAACTAACCGAAATGTTAACATAGAAATTAACCAACAACTCATAGAACAAGTAGATGCATTCAATACCTAGGGGTTACAATAGACAGAGAAGGTACCATGCAGAATGAAATAACAGAAAGAATAAGTAGTGCTTCAAAAGTGTACCATAATCTTAGTAGAGTATTCATAGGTAAACCGGAAATCAGCAGAAGAACCAAAATGACAGTTTATAAGACAGTATTCCGACCAATCTTGATATATGGAAGCGAGAGCTGGGTTTTAACAAAGCAATTAAAAAGCAAGATACAAGCCATTGATATGAAATATTTAAGACGAGTCAAAGGAATAACACGACGAGACAAAATAAGAAATGAAAATGTTAGAGAAGAAGTGGTCACAGAATCTGTACTACATGCTATTGAAACACAACAAATAAAATGGTTTGGTCATCTGTGCCGAATGAGCGACAACCGACCCGTCTGGAGCAAGTCTGGAAGGCTAAACTGAAAAAGTTTAAAACCAGAGGCAGACCACGGAAAACCTGGGATGACGAAGTAGGGCAGATTTTGAAAAGTAGGGGAGTGGAATGGTCAGAAGCTCAAAATAAGGCAAAAAACAAGAAAGAATGGACAAAATTCGTGCAGAGAATAGAATAAAAAAAATTTTGTATTTTCATTGGATTTGAGATGTAATGATATCTGTAACCTGTATTTGTATTTACCTCACACCTTAGGGTAGAGAGGTGTTCGATTATATATATATATATATATATATATATATATATATATATATATATATATATATATATATATATATATATATACGTATATATATATATATATATATATATATATATAATTTGAAATTATATCTTCTCTGCCACTACAATTGATAATTTATAACTACAAATATTTTGCGGAGTATTTTACTCTCGAATATTCCCAAAAATCTTTCATCTTTCTGCGTTCTGTTTTTGTTCATATGTGAGGACCGACCCCAGCAGTGTTTTGTATATAACAATTTTATTTCTTTTTTGGATGTATGTCCATAGTATGCCCTATTTGTAAGGTTTATTCGTCTTTCAATCTATTCGCTTGTTTTGTTAGTAATAGTCACTAGCGAGCCAAGGTATGTAAAGCTGTCAACACGTTTAAAGATATGGCTTCCAAAGACTGTTTCTCGTTCCTCATTTGCTATAGTATCCTTACCGACATGTAATTGGTTTTGTAGCGTATGCTAAGATTTATATCGATCTATTGTAAATAGTACCGCCGGCTCTAATTTGTGTGTCTCGGACTGCGTTTTTTAAGGCACTATTAAATAGGAAGCAATCCATGGCAATGGTAGCTGCAATTAATTCTACAAGGCAAAGTGGAAGGAAAACGAAGTCCAAGAAGGCGTAGGATTTCCTGGCTGAAAAATGTACGTACGTGGTTCAACACACCAACCGCAAATCTTTTCAGAGCAGCAGTTTGCAAAATACAGATTGCCATGATGGTCGCCAACATCCGAAACGGATAGGCACTACAAGAAGAAGCTAGGACATCAACTTTTCTGAGTCCATCCAGTCCATCCAGTCCATTCTGAGTCCTGAGTAAATATGGCCTGGTGTTTCCCAACTAGGCCCACTGTGTAAACTTGTAGCCAATCGTAGAGAATATTTGCTAGTATTTTGTAAGCTGTTGTTAACAGGGTTATACCTCCGTAATTGTCACACTGGAGCTGGTCGCCTTTTTTATGTAACGGGCATATCACGCTTTGAGACCATTCACAGGGCGTGGTCTCATTTTGCCAGACAAGAATAAACGTTTATGCAGTGTCTGTATCAGGGCGTTGCCACCAGTCTTGTAGAGCTGATTGCAAATTTAATCAGTTCCTGGTTATTTATTATTTTTAAGCTTTTTAATGGCTTAGGAAACCTTTTCAATGGTAGATGGTCTTTCGTTTGGATTAAATAGATTTCAATTATTTCGTTTTGCTAGGGTTTTATCTGCTTTTTCAATACGATGGCTATTAAATTTTGTGCCAAAAAATTGAACCCATTGGTTTAAGATTAAGATCGAATAATATAGGATATTTCCTTCTTTATCCGTACAGCTTCCTATTCTTTGCCAGAATTCTTTTCTTTTAAAGATTCCAAGTTTCGATTTGATTTCTTAGTCATTCTATGCTTTCTAACAGATTTTCCTTAAATTGCCCTTTTTTCTTCGATGTAATTTATATTTTTGCGATTCGGTATTTATTATTTGCACATCTTGTGCATCTTGCTTGATTTTTCTTTAGGTAAGCTACATTTTTGTTATCTGTTGCGTGTTGATACACCTTGACAAACTACCCCTAATATTTGCGTTGCCTTCTCAGTTATGTTTCTACCTTTTGTCTACAGGTCCTCCACATTTTCTTCTCCATTCCCTTATCCACTTGTCTTCTATACTCTCACGCAGCCAGTTTTAATCCAGGATAAAATACATATTAGCGAATATACAGAGGAATATATTATACGTGAAATCAAATCTTGACTGTCCTTTCTTTTATTTCGTTATACTCTTTATGAGTACAAGAAACCATTTCGCCAAGGATTTTTGCTTAGATGAGGAGATATGTTGTGAAATGCATCTTTTAGATCCTCCATATCTCTCTTACATCTTTAGCATCGTTTGTTTTGCTTTGCAAATTTATAGAAGGCACAGATTAAAGCAAAAAATCTGAATTTTGGTTTCGTCAATAGAAATCTTCAGATTTCTACTTTTGAGATTTATTATCAAATGTCGCTATAGCGTCCAAAGTGAAGCGATTTTATTGTTGCTTCTTTTGAGGGAAAAGATTTTTTTCACATTTAGAGCTTCTGTACCAGTCGGTCTAATGATTCCTGCTAGAATGAAATGCTTATAAGCGAATATACATAGGCACTATACATGAACTTAAATCGTAATGGTCCTTTCTTTTAAAGGTATATGTTTTGACTTTGGAGCACAAATTAGTCAAACCTTTCGTGTTTAAATCGGTATCAATATAACAGTTATTTCGGTGTAGTCCGCACCTCATCGGTCGATTCGGGCTTGATATCAGTTCAAACTACGAAAGGTTCAACTAATGTTTCCAAAATATTTCCCACGTTAGTGGTTAGCGCACAGAGGTGCCACCTGCTTTGATGACAAAGAACTTAATAATTTAATAAATTGTTTTCTGTCCCCTAGGCTGTCGAAATGGTGCACAATGTTAAATTTAAAGATTGGACAAAATATAAAAATCAAATTTTGGATACGTTACAAGGAAACGTAAAGCTGTTGGTTCCACCTACGTAAGTGGTCGTTAAGTCATGTTAGTCACGCTTGCGCGACCTGAAAACCCCTAATGGTAGACCTTGTAGCCTAAAGGTTACAAGAACTTTACTTTTTAATTATAGCTGGATACGCAATGAAAATATGCTAGGGTCACTTAGGATTTATATCACTTTAGATAAATTAACAAAAGCAACGATCATGACATATACGCTGTTACAGAGATTCCAAGTGTATGCCTGATGGAGTATTAGTAACATATAGGATATACAAGTAGGATTGAAGATATCAGATATCAAGAAATTAGGCAAGGGAAGTAGATCTTGTTTAAGTTCCTATACATTTTATTAATACGTTTTTGCAAATTCTATATTTGCCTTTTTAAGCTCGCGAGAGCTTAATTTAAAAAAAATCTTAACATTTTTTAATCGCAATACGATTTTGAATGCGTAAAATCAATTTCGATTCAGCCGCGAAGGCCGCTGTCCCTCAATTTCCTGACAGATGGACTACTTTTAATTCACATTTTATAGTAAAGGATTTTATTTAAAAAACAGATCTTAGGACCTTATACTTGTAAATCGCAGTCAACTTTGACCGATCATAACTCCGGATCTAATGAACCGATCATCTTATTTTGTCTTTTTTTAAGCGTCTTTCGAATCACTTTTAATATCTGTTTCGAAAATTAAAATCGATTAACAATTGATGAAGCTATTTATATTGTTTATAACCCTAAAATTTACAAAACTTTTAAAAAAAATCCCTAGGCTCTCCTTATCGACGGATTTTAGTTTTTAAAAATAAGTTTAAAATCTTGAATGCTCTTTTATATGTAAAAAAATCAGTATCTAAAAGTTTTAGTTTTTGATCTGCATAATTTTGAAAATTATTCAATTTAAAAAAAATTGGATTGCAAAATTATTTTGCAAAAACTAATAAATCGATTTTAATGAAATTTTGTGTGATAAATAAACATATCAAAGTGTTTCCTTTCTCGAAATATGAAGGTCCTAGGTTTGATTTTAGACTAGAAAATAAATCTTTTAACTTTTTTTTTCTGTTTTTTATTTTTTCAATAATTTTAATAATAATTCTAAGATTTGAAACTATGAAAACTTTTATGTCCTTACAAAATTATAATAAAACTAATATTTTTTTAGATACATGCGAAAAAAAGAGGAAAAATATAATTTTTTGAATTTATTTTATATTTTGTGAAATAAAAATTAAGTTTACACTTTACAACTCACGCGTAGTGAAATTATCATTTGTAGTGATATTTTGGAGCGATATATACTTTACACCCAAAAATCGTTATTTTAAACATATACCGTCTGGACTATATAAGATGTTATAGTAATCATGTCGGCAAGAGAAAAGTAAATTTCCTGGAATCTTAAGAAGTATATACATCATTAATGATAATGGTACACGAGAGACCGTTATTTATAGGCCATCCAACTTAAAAATATCGCAATATAGATTAAAGGATGACTTGCAACATATATCAGGAAATGAAACGCAATCCAACCAGAAGATAGCGAATTGAAATACAGTGTAAGGCGTTTTTGTTAATAGTGTACGTTATAGGTTAGTTTATAATAATAATGACAGTAATAAAGAAACCGTTTAACAATTAGATCAATTAATGGACTCATACATAAAGCTAAAATTGTATGCAAACTAATTCCACCTAGATCAGAAATTACTGGATGATAAATCCGTTATCATATTCCATAAAGCTATTCTTAACAATTATAGATATCAGGATTAACTATTCAAACCTTGAGCTTGAAATTAGCGATACATTATTTAGCTGAAAAAAAAACAAAAGCACAAACAGGAAAATCGGCAACATATCTATAAAGAGTTCGAAAAAATGGAAAACTTAAATAGGTAGAGAACACGAACACAGAAAATTTTAAAGAAGTTAAAAAAGAAAGGTTTACAAGCGGCAAACAAACCAAGTCAAGAATTATAATGAAATTTTTTTGAATGGGAGAGTATTGAAAAGGTGACACGAACACTTTAGTAGACTTAGGAAGTAGAGCTAAAGTTAGAGATGATATAAAACTAGAAGTGGAGGAAACTGAGCTACCAACTTTATAAGAAATAAATAAAGTTATTCAGTCTCTAGTCCGAAACAAGTCACCTGAGCAGACACCCTACCTGCTTCTTCTTCTTCTTAAGGTGCCATGCATTTCTGCGTAGGCGTCCACCGTATATCTTCTTGTCAGGTGAGATGTTAAATAGTCAGGATTAAATAATTCTGTTTTTAGCAGCATTGCGAAGCATTTCATAGCTGTAGATTCCTGTCCATTGTCGAATATTGCGAAGCTATGACATTTTTTACTTCCCAGACCTCTCCTACCCTCTATCTTCCCTTCGAGTATCAGTTGCTGAAAAGTATATCTTTCTCCTCGTAATATGTGTCCCAAGTATGCAGTCTTCTTACTTTTTACATAACTAAAAAGTTCCCTATCCTGTAAGCCCGCTCTTCTGAGTACTTCCTAATTTCTGACCCTGTCCGTCCATGATATTCTAAGCATTCGACGCAGGCACCACATTTCAAACACTTCAAGTTTGTTAATGGAACTGGCCTTTATCGTCCATGCTTCCATTCCGTACAAGAGAACAGGCCACATGTAACACTTAAGCATCCTGTATCGGAGGTTGAAGTCCAATTTGCGATCAGTCAGAAACTTACGAAGCCTCAAAAAAGCATTTCTGGCTTGTTCAACTCTGCTCTTTATTTCATTCTCGGGGTCCCAACCCTCGTTCAGCAAACAACCCAAGCATTTAAATTGCCTGGCCTATTCGATTTCTTCTCCAGTGACATATATCTTTGCGTTGGGGTAATCATTTCTACTTGTAATCAATGTTTTTGACTTCTTGATATTTATTTTCAAACCCCGAGCTTCACTTGCAAGAGTTAGATCATTTAAAAGGCATTGAAGATCTTCGATGTTATCTGCCACTATGGCTGTATCATCGGCATACCTGATGTTATTAATAAATATGCCGTTAACTTTAATACCCTTATTAGAGTCTACCACTGCTTATGCGAAGGCTTTTTCTACGTATAAATTGAACAACGTTGGAGACAGTATACAACCTTGCCTTACTCCTTTTTTAATGGAAAAATCTTCTGTTTCGTTGAAATTTTGAAGACGTACCGTTGCTGTCTTGTTCCAATACAGGTTGGCGATAATTCTTATATCCTTGTCGTCTAATCCCAACTCTTGTAGGTATTTTATCATCAATTCGTGTTTTACATTATCGAATGCTTTTTCATAATCGATGAACCAGACAAAAATATCCTTTCTCTGATCTAAACGATTCTGTATTAATGTTTGCATACTAAAGATCGCTTCTCTAGTGCCAAGTCCATTTTTGAAACCAAACTGACTCCATCCACTGACCTATTCACATTTCTTAAACAATCTAGTGTGCAGTATTCTCAGGAAAAGTTTCCCATTAAGCTTATTAGTCGGTGGTCCTTGCAGAAGTTCGCACGTGGTGTTTTTGGTAGGGCAATAAATGTAGAGCGAAGCCAATCTTTTGGAATCTGGACCGTATCGTAAATGTCGTTAAAGAGCTTGACAATAATGTCTAGGTTTTCTTCATTAAGTAACTTGACTGTTTCTGCGTACATATCATCTCCAAATGATTCACTCCAAAAATCACCAAATGATTCTTTTATGGTGGTCCATGACTTTTCAACATCATTCTTAGTTGCCATATTATAGAACCTATTGTTTATTTCCTCTATGTACGCTTCACTTGTTTCATTGTTTTTGAGGTTTCTAATGTTTACTGATGCCTTCTAGTGTTTTCTTTTAGCTGTAGCGAGCCTCAGTTTAATATTTGCTACTAAGGGATTGTGGTCGGATCCTATGTCTGCTCCTGGTAATGCAAATACCTTAGTAATAGCATTCCTGTACCTTCTATTTATTGTCACATAATCTATTTGATTCCTTATAATGCCCTGATGTCCGTCTAAAGGCGACTTCCATGTGCAAAGCCTCCTGGGTGGTAACTTATACCAAGTATTCGTTATGACTAGATCTTTGTCTTGGCAGTACTGTATCAATCTGTCCCCTCTGTCGTTTCTCTGATCAAGACCATATTTTCCAACTACGTGATCTACGGCTCCTTCCAAAATTTTTGCGTGAAAGTCTCCTAATACGATGTTAATTTCGTGATTCTTAGTCACCTTTAAGGCTTCGTCTAGCTGTTGATAAAATCGCTCTAGTTCTTCTTCTGGCTTGTCTGCTGTCTACCTACCTGCAGAAATAGTTAAATGTGTTGGTCAAACATTTATAACCCTCTTTCACAAACTATTAATATAGATACGGCAAGACCGCGCTTTACCAAAAGATTTGAATACTAGAATTATATGTTCTACACACAAACAAGGCAACGTGCTTCACTGTTTCAATTTTGGAGGGATTTACCTTCTTAATACGGTATACAAAATTTTGTCCCTAATATTTCGACGGGCACAATATAGTGACAATATAATCGGATCCTACCAAAGGGGCTTTTTATAAAACAGATCTACCATTGATTACATATCATCCATCAGACAAATAGAAAAAAAAACACGGAGTACGACATAGATAGCCTTTGTATCTTCGTAGTATTTAAGACACGTACGATAGTGTACCTGGATCCTACAAAAAGTAATTTTTGAAAAACAGATCTAAAATTGATCACATATCATCTATCAGACAAATATTAGAAAAAAAACACGGAGTACGACCATTTCATCTTCGTAGTCTTTAAGGCAGCGTACGAAACTGTTGATAGAGCCCAATCACATTTGACTAAGATCTAATTTGGAATAATAAACTTATTGAAAAAATTTACTAAAATAAAAGTGGAAACAAGGGGATTTTTCAGAATTATTTAAAACTAATAAAGGACTGCGACAGGGAGATGCGCTATCAAGCACGCTGTTTAACATCGTTAGAAAAAGTTATGGGAGACTGGGGAATAAACTTTAAAAGTACGATATGTACGAACTCTATAGACTTTTTGGTGATGCAGAAATCGTTAAAACTTAGATATCTAGATTTAAAGGAGATTTTAGTAAGGGGTTGGAGAAGACAGAAGACATTCAACGGGGACGCATGAAAGAATTTTTTGAGGCAGCCCAAGGCTCAAGAAGGCCGGCAGCGCCAATTAGTGATGATGATAATTTAGCTTCTTTAATACTGACACTATCAGTAAAGCTTTATTGATGCATTTGTCTACATTGTATTAAAGATATATATGTATGATTCACCATTTCTTCTTAGATCGTGAATTATGTTATACATCTTTGTAACTGGTCTTTATCCAGAGCCGTTAACGTTATAGCAATCCAAAGAACCTATAATTTTTTTATTTTCATTTAATTCAGAACGCTGTAATTGTTTGGCACTACTTATATAACTTATTTTGTCCTTAAAAGAATATTCTGGTGATTAAAATTGTTTTGATCATTGATTCTCAACAGAAGACACAAGCGTTTTATAGAAATTATTTTTTCTATTGGTCGAATTTGATCACACGATTGAGACTTTGGCGTGATTTCGAAGGAGAGATGCGGAGTTTTATTCTATTCTGAGTCTATTCAGTACCTTACCACCGAACGAATCTCATGTGGTGCTTTCCCAAATAAGTCCGTCAGGTGAATCGAAAATGTTTATATAAGTTATGTTCTACCGGCTGTAATATGGATAGGGCATTAACAACTTCATCTTTCATTTCTTTGCAGAAGGACAAAATAGTGACCTTTGCTTTCAAATACTGAACTACTCTGTTTATCTTCAGTAATATTGGTCGTATAATTTTATTTTTGTCTGTCTTGGGATGAAAATAAGCATTGACTTCTGGTTGATGTTCTGCTTGTGGACCAAGTAGGACCAAAGAAGAGTTATGGATGACTAAGGTGGATTATGTATGATTAGAATCCTTTATTGAATCATGGATTATCTTTAACAGATTTGAAAACACGAAACTATAAAATCTTTTTTAATATTATACATGCTTCTTTGATTCAGGGCCTACCTACTTAATGAAGAGAGAGTTCAAAATCCAATAATATTTTTTAAATTTGTATTAACTTTCATATTTTTTTTCTATTTTAAAAGAAAATGATGTGTCTATTTTTTGTGATGGAAATGTGTTTTACTATTTATTTATTATTACTTAAAATTTTACATTGTGTAAAAATATTTTTTTTTGTCTAGTTGATCGAACCATTTAAAATTCAAAATTAATCATGTAAACTTGTCAAATATCTTATATTTCTTGATGTACCTATCCGTTACGAATGTTGGCGATCATCATGGCAATCTTTATCTTATCTGCAGCAGCGCGGAAAAGCTGCACAGATGTTGTATTGAATCAGAGTCTGAGGTTCTTTAACCAAGATGTTCTTCTTCTTCCTGAACCTCGCTTTCCAAATATTTTTCCTTGCAGGATGGCTTGAAGGAGAGCATATCTGGATTCATTTCGCATAATATGTCCGAAGAACTGTAACTTTCGAGATTTGATGGTGGTCAGTACTTCTCGATTGTTATTCATTTTTCTGAGGATCTCCTCATTTGTGACTCGGTCAGTCCACAGGATCTTAAGCATTCTCCGATATAGCCACATCTCAAATGCTTCCAGTTTTCTGCACATATCTTTGTTTAAGGTCCACGATTCAACACCATAAAAAAGGACAGAGATGATTGAATGTGGATCTAGCTTTTCCGATGCGTATTTTAATCTCCTGGTTGTTGGTCTATTCTTCATTTATTATGGTGCCGAGGTAGTTGTAGTGCGTCACTCTTAGTACAGGGGATTGGTTGACGTAGAGTTGGCCTTCTGTTATTCTTTTCTTGCTAATTATCATAAGCTTTGTCTACTTAACGTTTATATTGAGTCCATATAGTTGACTCTAATACGTGATTTTGTTCATAAGAACTTGTAGGTCTTCTAAGTTGTCCGCAAATACTATGGTGTCATCTGCATATCTGATGTTGTTTAGCCGGTAACCATTTAGTAAAATACCTTTTTCAGTTTCGTGCAAAGCTTCGATAAATATTCTTTCAGAGTACAGATTGAAGATTAGAGGAGACAAAATACTTGCCTCACCCCACGCATGATTTTCACATAGTCAGTGTGTTTACCTTTAACTCTGAGATTTGCTGTCTGAATCCAGTAGAGAATTATTTTCAGATCTTGGTTGTTAATTCCTGTTTCTTTTAGTATTTGCATTATCTTGGCGTGCTGTACTCGATCAAACGCTTTCTCGTAATCAACCAGACATGCGTATACGTCGCAGTTGACGTCTCTGTATCTCTGGAATAAGACTTGTACTGAGAACAAAGCCTCTCTAGTACCAAAAGCATTTGTGAACCCGAACTGGTTGGGGGAAATTTGACTTTCACACAGCCTGTAGATTCTCTTATGAATTATCTTTAGGAACAATTTTAGGAGATAACTCATGATGCTTATAGTACGGTAATCTTCGCATTTTTTGGCTCCTGGTTTTTTTGGAAGTGCAATAAACTCATATTTCAGCCATTCTGTTGGTATTTCTCCAGAGTTGTATATGTTGTTGAATATCTTTGCGATTATTGCTATTGATTCGTTGTCCATTAGTTTGAGTAGTTCTGCTTGTATATTATCAGGGCCTGTCGATTTGCCATCCTTTAACTGTGTTATTGCGGAGTAAACTTCCTGCTGTAATATTCTTGCTCCATCATTTACCTCTTCTTCTAGCTCAAAGGTGTTATCTGTTTGGTCTTCAAATAGTTTTTCTAGATATTCTTTCCACGTTCTTATTTTACTCTGTTTGTCCAAGATGATGTTTCCGTCAGAATCAGTTATATTTCCTTTCTGCCTTCGTCTTAGTCCCCCTGTGAGTTTTTCAACTTGACAAATATAGGTTACGTATTTCTTTTTAAATAAATTTGTCAACACATTTAATAAGTGTTATTTATTTAAGATTCTCTAATTGGAACTATAATTGGTAATGTGTTTTGAATCTCTTTTACAGGGTGCATGCTTTATACAGTGTATTAATTTTAAAACTTACAATGGGCTATATCTCACGAACAAAAGCTGATATCTACAAATGCTTAAAACCGTTTCTAGGATCGTAATGGGGAACTAAAATGTCGCCCAGTTTTTCAGGATATTGAGTGGTACCTTCTCTGAATCGATGCGGGTTCGCATCACTCCAGTACTGACAGTTTGGTTTATTTACATTATCATTCAGCATAAAAGTGAAACAAATATTTTTTAACATTCTCGGTTCAACGCGAATTCTTTCAGTCATGAGTCAATTCATGACTGAAAACTCAATTCGTCGGTCTGGATCATCATAGCCTAGTTCTTGAAGAATTTGTGTTTTGTACGGGTGAAATTTATGTAATTTCAACACCTTTCTAACCGACTTATGTGAAAGTCCTGTCATTGTCAATACTTGACGTGTTGATACAGTAGGCTCTATTGCAAAATTTCCAACGACCCCAATTTGGGATGCTCATTCAGTAATCTTGGGGCATCTTTTTTTATTTTGCACTGATCCCGTTTCTTTAAACTTTTCAACTAAATCGCAGACGTACACGTGACTTACATTTTTGTCCGGATGCCTTTCATGAAATATTTGAACTGTTGGTAATTAACACTGGTTCTGGAAGGCAAATATGAAAATGGTCTCCACGCGTTGATGTATACTGTAAACCATCGTGACAACTACAGCTGAATGACAGTACCGATAGTACAAATGATGAAATCTAATGACATTTAAAATTCTCAAATAAACCAAAAATTATTGAATCTGACAGAACCCAAAAAACACATGTTTTTAACTTGTTTTACTTGTTTTTCAAAAACTGCGAATTAAGTTTTTATATCACAAATATCATAAGTAGGGGTTTGCAATTTAAACTTTTTTGGTTGTGGTGGCTGGGGCCTAGGAGGTTGATGGGGGTGATTTCTCTTTCATGTCATTTTAGTTCCCCTTTACTATTCTATAAACGGTTTCAAGCATTTTTCGATATCAGCTTTTGTTCGTGAGATATAGCCCATTGTAAGTTTTAAAATTGACAGACTGTATATGAATTTTGGTTAAATATAATTTTCTTTTATTGTAGGTAGATGTCAGTATTTATATCGTCTTTTCTCTTCCTCCCGTTTTCTAAGAAGCTATATAAAAATAGAATTTGGTGGCGCTCTTTGTGGCAAATTATTTATAATTTTTCTTTGTTTTATGTATTCAATATTTTCGGTTTAGCTCTAGTAGCTACATCGGGCAAAAAGGCAAAAGAGGGAATCTAATCGTTATGAAAAGGAGACCAAAATTCATAAAACTGGCCCCTTAATATTTCAGACATATCCGGAAATGCAAAGGCGCCAAATTTAAATTTTACGACAGTTTACAATAATCATGCAGTGGTGTAGGGGTTCTAATTTATCTAATGGAATTAGTACAAAGTTTGAAAATTTTAATATAGTGATTGTTTTAATTAGGAAAATATTTCATGTTTTTTTATAACGTCATAAAACAGTTAGGTCTAAAATATTTTTCAGAATGTGTCTTAGACGAGAAAGTTTTAATTAAATAATAACGATAATAGTCTAAAATGTGACAAAATTATTAAAAAACTTCAATATAAATAAGCTTTTATGTGACAGTTGTGACAAACAATAACATAACCCAACTAAATTTGATTCTTTTAGGTTGGAAACCTAACGGGTTAGGTTCGAAACCTAACCCTTGTTCGTATGATTTTTAAAGGTTCAGTGGTAGAGAAGAGTTTTAAAAAAGAAGTGCCCTTACCTGATAGTTTACCAGAAAAATGAAAAATTCTTAAAAAGAAACAAAATAGCGGACATTTGAAAAAAGTGTTCAAAAATTGATCTTTTGTTCCAGTTTTAAAAACGGAGTTTTTCTCAAAACTTTAATCTCCGTATCTAGTCAGTTGATTTTAATGAACCTTGATCCATTTTGTTTGTTTTCATTTTCTCTATGATAATTTATCATAATTTGATCAAAACAAAATAATCATAAAACTTTTGTGACGAAAAAAAGTCAAAAAAAAGGTTACTTTTTGAACAATTTTTTCAAATGTCCGCCATATTGTTTCTTTTGAAGATTTTTTAATGTTTCTGGTAAACTATCACGTGAAGATACTTCTTTTTTAAAACACTTCTTGAATTTTATATTTCAGATTTGCGGTTTCAGATATTAAATTAATGGTCCAAAGTTCTTTCGAAACAAATTTTTTGTAATCTTCAAAAAATGTATAATATAGAAAAAAGTTTGATTGCCATAATATAATAGATGATCCAAAAAAAATTGTTGAAAATGTGCCCATTTTTAGCATTCTAGAAGGTAATAATATAGTACATTAAGTTTTACTTTTTAAGAGAAAAAAAAACGAGGAAGACCGAAAACAACATGGCTTAATGGAGTCCCAAAGGTAATGTCAGATAGAGAGAGTTCTACGATAAGAAGACTAAAAAGTATTTTATTCAACATACAATTTCACTTGGAAATTCTTTCACCTGCAGTTATTTAATTTAACTTTCATTATCTCTATAGTAACAAAATCCTCTGTTACACGAGTAGCTTAATCTCCAATGTCTAACTGCAACGAGTATAATTTTTGACGAACTCGCTAATATTTACTTGAATAGAAACTCGCCAGTCTTCATTTTCTTATTGTTATAGGTGAATTTGCAAATACCTTATACGGAGTAATACAGGCAATTACCTTTTAAAGGCAATGTTTTCCCCTTTCCAATTTTTGTACTACAAAAGATCCCTAAAAAGCTACCACCGCATTGACCAGTATGCAATATGTTGCTCTTTGTTATTTAAAACCTGTTATAAAATAGAAATATGTACACTGAAAAAAATGATTGATCGCATCAATTACTGTACACATAACGACATGTATTAAAAAGTATATCACGTAAAATCTCGTGAATACTGCTGACTTTTAAATAAACTTGAACTGCAACTTACACAAAATAGGAAGTAAGGAAATGACAGCAACGATATCAAAGATTGTGTTGAACACTATAAATATTAACACAGTAACATAGTGTAACAGGTGAGTAGTCGCCAAGAGAGGATTTTATTTTAATTCTGTCTTAAACAGATAATATCAAGAAATATTTGGACTGAAAACCGAAAGCGTTCAAACTGAGATGTAATTTAATCTAAGGCGATTAAAGACAGAAGAAACTTATCTTACGATATGCACGCGAAAAACTGCACCAATACGTCCTATCATCATCATCATCACGTAGCGCTACAACCCTGGGTGGATCTTGGCTGACTGTACAACTTTTTTCCAATTTGTTCGGTCTTCCATCAACCTAGGGTCAAATGGAATGTTCATTTTCTGGAGATCTGCTTGGAAGTTATCTCTCCATCGCATTCTGGGACGTCTGAGTGGTCTTTTGCCTGTGGGAATCTCTTCCCATACCAGTTTTACTTTTTTTAAGTCTATCGTTATGCAGTCTGTGCACGTGGCCTGCCCATCTTAGTCGCTGTGATTTAATTTCTTGGACAATATCGGCGTCATTGTAGAGAGCTTTTAATTCGATATTGGTTCTGATCTTATGCTGGTTTGTGGTGATGTCATGGCGAGGTCCGAAGTATTTTTCGTTCAAAGCATCTGAGCTTTTCTTCGTTTGCTTTGGTCATGGTCCACGTTTCGCATCCGTATGTTATTACAGGTCTGACGATGGATTTATAGATTTTGATCTTTGAGCTTCTTGTAAGATTTTTTGATTTTATGAGCTTATCCAGTGCGAATAGACAGCGGTTTGCAGATTGGATTCTGTCTTTTATTTCTTCAGTAACATCGTTGTCAGCTATGATTACGGCCCCCAGATACTTAAAACGTTGTACTCTTTCAAAATTGAAGGTGTTGATCGTCACATTTTATCCTATTCTGTCTCTTCGTGTCGTTCTATTTATACACATATATTTCGTCTTCTCTTCATTAATCTTCAGCCCTACTTCACTTGTTGCTCCTTCCACTTTGTTGAAGATGTCTTTCGTGGATAGGATGGAGTCTCCAACGAGATCTATGTTATCTGCATATGCGAGTAATAGCTTGGGACCTTGAACCGATAACAATTCTGTTTTTATTTCAGCCGACCTCATGGTTTTCTCTAATACAAGGTTAAAAAGTAGTGGAGATAACGCATTACCCTGTTTAAGTCCACTGTTGATTTCAAAGCTGCCAGACAGTTTATTATTTACACGTACTTTAGATATTCCACCCTCTATATAGACTTTGGTCATCCGAATGAGTTTCTTTGGTATTGAGAGCTCCGCCATGGCATTCCATACTTGGCTTCTTTCTACGCTATCATATGCCTGTCAAAAGTCTATGAAAATATTGTGTATGGGTCTGTTATACTCCCAACCCTTTTCAATACGTCCTATGCAAAAAATTAAAAGCAATAAACAACCAATCACACATAAAAAATAGTATTGTAGGTAATTAATACCGCACATAAATCTAATGAGATATTAAAATACAGATTACAAACAAACAGACTATATACAAACAGTTTGTGTAATCTTACATGAACATTAGAAAACTCTTCAAATAACTGTGGCTTTGGGCTCCAACTACATTAGCCCAACTGAACTTTTATGTTGACTTTTCCCCAAAAGAAAGAAGAATAGTATTTTTAATTTATTACAACAACAGACTTTACATACGCACAATTGACCCAGGTCGGGTCCCGAACTACATTACGAACAGAGTCAGCAATACTACCAATTGAATTGAAACATGCACTGGGTCTATTTACTTTCTTAGGTTTTAAATATGCGACATGCATTCTTTATACATTGCAATGCTTTGTGCCCTCCAAATTTAAAATATGGCAGGACCCTGGGCTACCTGGCCTTTCGGCATACGCCCGTTAACGAAACCTCTGCCCCTACGAGTCCGACACCAAAGTGAAGGTGCCACGCCACGTATACCAGAAACGTTTCGTGGGGCTCCACCTTCCCCGTAGTACCTGTATTGCGAGTACCTCACCTACCCGTTATCCCGCCCCGGGCGGATAGGTTTGGCAGGCGGAGGAATTTCCACCTCGCACGTAGACAGGTCGCCGCCGAGGATCTCTCCTATACCACTCTTGGATCTCCCGGTGGGTACGTGCCGGGGACCACACCACGCCTGACGCAAGGTCAGGAGAGGTATGTACGGGCCCAGCTCGTTCAACCTCACGAGGCTCTTTTGGAATGGGAGTAGAGTGGTCCCACGAGAGTCTCGTCTCGGATACTAGGAGTGTAGACCGGTGACCGTGTCGCCGAAGCGACCGTGTGCGTTTCTACAAACCCGACACCTCAAGCGACGGCTCTCCACCTCCCGATTCCTACCCATTAGTCGCCTCTTACGACAGGCAGGGCTTTCTGACCCCGGTCGTATTCTTATCTCCGCGAGACCGGATGGAGGCATTCTTTATACAAACAGTAATTCTAATCGTAATCTATTGAATTACGATAACATTTACATTCCCTTGTTTACCAATTATATTTCTAATATCACGTTTGGCTTTGAATTAAATTCAAATCGAACACATGTAAAATGAGTTTAATTTGAATTTCTTCTAAGATTCCCGTATGTTTAATGTCACATGTCAGCAAAAAATTTAATAGGTAGAGGAGGAGGTGGCGTTCAGAAAAGGATTTGTCACAATAAATCACATGTTGAGATTTTGGTGTCATTTGAAAACTTATTTTGAACCCCACACGTTAGTAAATAAAAGTTTGATCAAAACGAATTTTGTCGTATGGTTTTTCACATATGAAATATAGGTAGCGGAACAAAACAAGTTTTGTCCACCATAAGTAGTTAATCAGAAAAGGTTTAGTCACAACCAGCCAATCATGGGACAGTATTCGCTCTACCCATGATGCTCTGTTGTTTGAGGTTAGGAGTTTTCACAATGTTTTGTTAAGCTTCATTGTTACCGTGTCGCAGAGCTAGTAGTGTTTAATTTAATATTAATTAGGATGAGTGAAGTTATTGATGACTCGTTTGTAAGTGTGTAAGATGGAAATGATGGCTCTAGGAAGAGGACTATAAATCCACGAATGAGAGAATTGGCAAAGAAAAAAAGACTAACCCAACCTAAAGGTTCCAATACCTTCAACCCGTGCTCACATTCCTCTAAAAGGTCTTCGTGTAAAAGCGTTACTTCCGGTGATTTTTCTCATGTGAGGAAAAACTTGCTATCTGTTCCCAATAAAACTGCTCAAGACAACTTCATTTCAAGTCATGTGTCTCTTCAAAACATGAAAAGAAGAAGGCCACGAAATACAAGCAACGAGGCACGGCCTAACTCTTGTTCTGTTGAGTATACTTTGATTAAGCAAAACACAAAAGTTATCAAGGTATGTGAGAAGTTTTTGATGTCAGTGATGATAGTCAAGCCTACCAGATAAGCAACATTATAAAATGTATTGGTAAGGGGGAACATCTAAATGAGAATAGGGGGGGGGCGACTGCAAATCAGCGAAGACAGCTGGCAAAAAGGCGCGTGTAAGAGATTTCATAAAAAAGTTAAGAGGTAATGAAACACATATTTCTTTTCAAAATAATTTTTCAAACCTTTAATATTGGATTTCGCTTCCCAGCGTCTGATGTGTGTACGAGTTACTGCTACAAAATGAAACATTTTATCAAAACCACAAAGGATCTAGCTAAGAAGATTGAGTACATGACCAAAAAGCGAGATCACACGATTTGTGCAGCAACATTTTATAAGACTATAAAAAAGAAGAGTCTGGTTCACTCACTATGTGCTTCGACTTACAGCAGATTCAACCGTTACCAAAATCACTGATTCAAGAAGCATGTTGGGATGCACGTTTGAGTTTTAAATTTTATAAATTTAACTTTTGATTTTATACTCATAAGTCATAGAGGTATTGCTGTTTATATCAAATTTATTGTTTTGTAAGTTCATTTTTTTAGCTATACCTATCTACATGATCAATCAAAAGAGGATTAGTCCTCATAGAGTTTATTCAAAAGATGTTTGGTCCATACCGGCCGATCAAAACGCGTTTAGTCCATTGAATAAACCTATTTTTTATAAAATAAGCACATAATATTTTACTTTTATATTTATTTTCCAGAGTCCAGAACTACCAATCTATCTTAGACAAAAAATTGTCATAACCACAAAAATGGAAAATAAATAGTTTTTTTGATTTTCTGAACATTTTTCTAGTTGTGACAAATCCTTTTTTGAACGCCACCTCCTCAAGGTTAAAGTCATAACCAAAATCTCAAAAAGCAACTTAATAAAATAAATGTTATAAATACATGAGGACTTACAACCGATCAAAAGGTAAACTTACAAAGTTGCAACCATTAAACGGCAAAGCATACCAAGCTGAGCGTTACTACTTTACTTTGTTTATGATAGAATAAGGACGATGTGGCTTTGGTATTTATTTGTCGCCTTTAATGGTAAATAATTTGGTCGAAAAAAAGAGTGTCTGATAGCAGTTAGTAAAAAACGATATTCTTCAGAGTGAAGTAGTGAAATGAATAGTGATCAGAGTATAGTGCCTGGGGGCTCGGGAAACTGTGGAAGCCCTGAAGAAGGCATCGGAGAGGTTGTCGAAAGCTTGGCGCAATGGAAATCAACGTGGTTCAACCCGGAAGACTGGTGAGTTTAATATTAATTTTTATAATAGTATTAATCCTAGCTCTAGGTTTAATTGTACTAACCGCGGAAATTTTTCTAAACATATATATATATATATATATATATATATATATATATATATATATATATATATATATATATATATATATTACCCAAATGTTCGTGTACACTGGTAAAAATGATATACCTTGATAATGTTAGGGTGGCGGTTACCTTTTATAATTTCACTTTGCGGTTTGCCATAATAATTTTCAACGTTTTTTAGATGTTTCCGGGAATCACTGCCTCATCTGGCTTTCCACAGTGCTATCATTACCTTAAACCATCGTTTAATAAGTTATAATCAATAGAGCAAAGTCCAAATAACACTTTTTGAGCCATTGCTCAGTTTGGACGGTATTTTTTCCCATCAAATAACAGTGATATATCAACACACGAAATGAATTGAAATTGAATTCATTGCTTATAAAATCCGCAGACGTAGCGTCACTTCAAGTACTGTAACTTGGTAAATAATTGAACATTTACCTTACCTGTTAACAAAAATAAAGAAGAAGGAAAAGAAAAAGAATAATCATTGTATGGAATAGTTGAGGAGAATACTCTGAGGAGATTTTTAATGAAGCCCTCACAAACCTAGACATGGGAATCCGAGTGAACGGTGAATACATCAATAATATCCGCTACGCCGATGACACTGTGTTACTAGCAACCAGCCTAAACGATCTGCAGGCCTTACTAGACCGAGTGCGAACTGTGAGCGTAACATACGGACTGAACCTTAATATTAAGAAAACTAAATTCATGGTTGTCAGCCGTACAAATTTAGATCCCGGGGCACTAATGGCAGGTAGCGAAGATATCCAGAGAGTCGACAGATTCACTTACCTCGGAACTACCCTCAACGTACAATGGGACTACGCTCAAGAGATTAGATCCAGAATTGAAATGGCACGGTCTACATTTATTAAGTTGAGATCCTTGCTGTGCTGCAGTGATCTCAGTTTGGGAACCAAGATGCGGATAGTGAGGTGCTACGTTCTTCCAGTGTTACTATATGGAGTTGAAGCGAAGTTGAGAAAAAGAAGTGCTTAATTTAATTAAACAACGTAAGCTTGAGTACCTCGGCCACGTGATGCGGAACGAAGAAAAATATCGAATTCTTCAACTCGTTATACAGGGTAAAGTATTTGGCAGAAGAGGACCGCGAAGCCGTCGTATCTCGTGGTTGAAAAATCTCCGACAATGGTTTGGGATGACCTCAGCGGAGCTGTTTCGCAGAGCAGTCAACAAAACCATGATAGCCTTGATGATCGCCAACATCCGGACCGGATAAGGCACTGAAGAAGAAGAAGAAGAAGAAGAAGGAATAGTTATAGCGTCTGGATCATCTTTAGGTAGAACAGCCTACCATTATTCAATGAAATTTGTAGTATCATGGATGATATTTTTTTCTTGTTAGGCTTGTTGGACTCATACGTAACTAAAAGATGAATAAATAGTTTTCAGACGACATTGGCCTCTGAAATTATGTCCCTAAATTTTCTTGAGTTTGAATCTCCTCTTTCTCGGAATGTACTCTTTTGATTATTGTTTGGATGCTCAAGATAGTACGAATTTGGTTTGAAAAAAGAATTGTACTTACCATTCAGAGATGCGGTGTGTGCCTCTGGGTAATAAGAAGTTGGTTCACTTGAACGTTTTTTCGAAGTTAATAGATAATTGATTTGTATTCAATAATAAATGTTTTGTAGGTTTTATGCAGAAGATACTGTGATCATTGCAACGAGCATAGAAGACCTAAATCATCTAATCTAAAGCTAAGTATGAAAAAAGACCACAAAATATACACTGAATATTGACAATAAATGATAACGCTATAGAACAAGTAGAAAAATACCAATAATTGGGAGCTTTGATCAATCAAATCAATGATTATACTGCAGAAATTAACAAGCGAATAGAGTTTACCAGATCAGCATTTATACAATGAAGCCACTCCTAATGTGCAGAAATCTAATTTGGAAATCAGACTACATCGAATATGTTATATATTTTCAATATTATTATATTGAGCTGAGACTTGGACATTAAAAAATTGCAATTTAAAAAGAATCGAGGCCTTCGAACTCTGCTTATACCGCAGGGTAATAAAAAAATTCTGGACTCATATAATTACAAATAAAGAAGTACTGGAGAGGGTTGGTAAAGAAACAGAACTAATCACCACTATACAAATCAGAAAACTGAAATACCTAGCTCACGTGATGAGGGGACCAAAATATGAAATTTTGAGACTTATAATACAGGGAACGATTCAATGAAGAAAATCTATTGGCCGAAGACAGAATTCTTAGTTGAGGAATCTACGTGATTGGTATCAATGCAGATCGAATGATTTGTTTAGAGTTGTAAATTCAACAATAAAAATAGCTTAATTTTTAAAATAATGTTATTTTTGAAAACGATTTCCGGAGTGGAAGTCGAAACGTCAAACACTAGTTAGTTAAAAATGTGATTTTCATTACAACTAATAATTGTGGCTTAATTCCATAAAAACATAATAATATTTAAATTATATAATATATATTTTGAACGAAAAATCCTTAGACACATATATAAGGGGGTAAAGGAAAATGACATATGGCGCAGAAGATATAACTTTGAAGTATACACAGCATACAATGAACCCGAGATCATAACATCCATAAAGATCGGACGTCTGCGCTGGATGGGCCATGTTAAACGAATGTTGGAGACTGAAACACCAAAACATATTATGAGGCAAACACCAGTAGGAAGAAGGTCAAAGGGAAGACCCAAACTTAGATACATGGAACAAGTGGAACAAGATCTGAAAACACTTAAGATTACCAACTGGAAAAACAAAGCAAGGAACAGAACAGAATGGCGGAAAATCCTAGAACAAGCCAGGACCCAGAAAGGGTTGTCGAGCTACTGATGATGATGATGATATAATATATATTTTATAATATCGCATGCGGCATAATACCGCATGACTGGCTAACATCCACATATATAGCTCTTCCTAAAAAACAAAAAGCAAGGAAATGTGAAAACCAACGAACTGTATTCCTAATGAGTCATGCTGCTAAGATTTTTATGCGAATAATTTATAACCGAATTCAAAATAAGTGTGAAAAATATCTGAGTCGTTCTCTATATGGCTTTAGAAAGGGTACAAGCACTAGAGAAGCAATTATGGGATTGACACTGATGGCAGAAAGGTATCTTGATGTTCAAAAACGGCTGTATTTGTGCTTTGTCGATTATAGAAAGCATCAAATACAGAAAATTTATCGAGGTGCTAAAAGAAGTAGGGTTGGACGGACACGACATAGCTATCATAAGTAATACATACTGGAACCACACAGGATGCGTTCGAACAGAGAACGGAAACACCAAGTACATCAACATTAAACGAGGAGTGCGTCAAGGGTGCATTTTACCCCCCTATTATTTAATGTATATGCCAAACATATAATTAGAGTGAATAACGTATAAAAACTAAAAATATTGATGAACATATTATCAGAAGAAAGTCACAGGCTGGGCTTGGTTATTAACTTTTCCAAAACCAAAATTCTGATATTCCACAAAGACCCCCGTGAACAAGTTACACCTAACATACAAATAAATGGTATCACCCTTCAGAGTTACCAAAGCTTCATATACCTGGGCAGAGAACTAAATAGTCAACTAGAGCACTCAAAAGAAATTAGAAGACGCATTGAAATAGCAAGATCTGGTTTCATGAATATGGGTAAAATACTCTGTAACCCCAAGCTATCAGTCTCAATAAGATTGAGAACACTAAAGTGTTATGTGTGGTCTCTATTACTATATGGCTGTGAGACCTGGACATTAAAACAGTATGACGTCAACAAATTAAATTCATTTGAAATGTAGATGTACCGCCGAATGCTAAGAATAAGCTGGACCAGCAGAACTACGAATGAAGAAGTACTGAAAGCAATGAACACACGCCCACATCTGGTCAATACTATCAAAATTAGAAATACGTCATATCTAAGACACATAATGCGCCATAGGGAATTTGAGCAGCTCCAGGTAATATTAGAAGGCAAGATCGAAGGTAAAAGGGGCATAGGATGAAAGAAATCTTGGCTACGAAACATCAGAGATTGGACCCACACAAGAGAAAATTAATTAATTCATCAAGCCCAGAACAGAAAGAAATTTGCGATATTGATCGCCAACCTCAACAGAGAAGGTACTTAGGAGGAGGACCATGTTTTAACTGTAAAGGTCTCTATATTAGGCAAACCAGTCAACTGCTTCAGTACAGAATTCGTTCACACAAATATGACAAGAACAACACCACTGCACTCACAAAGCATGAGAATGAGAGGAAGCATAAATTTGAGCATCAAAAAAGCATCAAAATTTTAAAAACCGAGCAAAACAATATATCAGAGCAGATATATCAATAGAAATAAGAAGAAATACTAACGCAATAAATGACAAAAAAGGTATAAAGAATCTAAATAAAATATATTTCAATCTGATTTAAATAATAACAAATATAACAAACTCGTAAAATTGTAACATATCTCCACTTAATGTCTTGCTTTACATTTGGTAAGTTTTTATATGTTTTACAATCAATTTTGTTCTTAATCTTAAACATTTTGAATCTTTACAAAGGCATAGGTTACCTGCCGAAACGAAACGAACGAAACGTTAAATGGAATAATAAAATCTAGTTCCAAATTTAACATTACTTATTTAACCTAAACATTTATATTTTTAAAATAATCTTTTTTGAAAACGATTTCCGAAGTGAAAGTCGAAACGTCAAACACTAGTTAGTTAAAAACGTAATTTTAATTCCAAACAATAATTGTGGCTTAATTCCATACAAAAATAATATTATAATTAGTTAAATGTAATCAATACACTCAAACGAGGAAAAAATAATACATAACGTTATACCACAATAAATACTCTTAGGACTAAATGGTACTCATACAAAACATTACGTTAACATTTAAGATTTTTAAAACGTTGAGTAAATTATAAAAAAATCTGTAGATTAAAATGTCAGTCGTTAATCTAAAAACAGCCTTCCCCATTAACTTTGATAGTATATTACCATGGTATAGTAGCAAAGAAACTTACCTTTATTTTAAAAAACAATAATTTCAAATATGTAGTAAATATTTTTCACTTCTTTCATCCGTATTTAAAACCTGCTTTTATAGCTAACTGTTGCACTACACAATAAATTCTAGAAAAGTCGAGAAAAACTTTAATCAGACTGATGAAATTCATTATTTTTATTCTTCTTAAAATACAATATTTCTTTATTAATGACCTATTAAATTATATGGTAAATACTCTCGCAGTGATCAACAAAATAATTGTGAATATTATAGTTGTGCAATATAATTTCTATTACTAATAGAAATATTTACTTAATTAAGAATTTTTGATAATAACTATTTAAAAAAACAGACCTCACAAGCTTCCAGATTTCCCAACTTTCCATCAATGTTGAATATTATGCAAATATCTTCGAATTATAAGATCTGAACTGTCTTGTACCCTTAATTACACAATGCTTTCTGGTGTTTCAAAGTTACTCATTATTTATTTGTTTAACATATTTTTTCTTCATCAAGCGCCCTCTTCATCACCACCGTTCTCAGGAGTGTGTGTGAACTCAGTACTGTCCAATCACGGATGTTCTTTAGTCAGGAACACCGCTTACGCCAGGTCCTTTGCCGCTCTGTCTTTTCCCCTTTTATGATTGGTTTTAGAAGCTAATATCTCTGGTGTCGAGATGTTTGTCCTAAGTATGCGGTCTTTCTTAGTTTAATTATTGTAAATAGTTATCTCTCTTAATTCACATTCTTCTCAAAAATTCGTAATTTGTGACGTGATCTACCCAAAATATTTCAAGCATACGTTAGTTTATTCACATTTTAAAGAAGTCAAGTCAAGGATTTAACTGATCCTGGTGGTTATTCTGAGTCTACAGTCTCCATTTCTATCCTTGTTCTTATTTCCAGGTCTATGTCTAGGTTCTCTAATATCCAACAGCTTAAGTATTTGAATTTTCTCGCTTATTCCATTGGCTTGACATAGATAATGTGTCTACAAGTTGCGGTTTCGGCCTATGACAGTAATATTAGTTTTAGTAGTATTATTTTCATGCCGAGGTGGTCACCTTCTCTGGTTAGTTTGCTTAGTAGAAGCTGAAGATCTTCTGCGCTGTCTGCTAAATTCCGTGCAGAATTCCATGTGTCGTCAGTTTATCTTATATTAGTGTCTTTAGATCTCCGTTTGCCTACTTTGGCATTAAACCATCTATATTATGATTTTTATTCATAGAGAACATTAGTGTTTTGGGATCAAGAATGGCTTGCTTTCTATATCGGGTGTATTAGCTGTTGGAGAAAATCAGCTAAAGAAACTCTGTGCGAAAGAAAGATAAGCAAGGAAAAGAAAAAAGCATACCTGAAGTACATATCAAACAAAAATCTACAAAGTATAAGACCAATAATGAGGTACTCGTAACTCCGCCTCTGGTAGTTGCTGGGTAAATTAAGCAACGAAAGGCTAGTAAAAACCATGAAAGAAAAAATATGGAAAATAGTAATGAGGCTAGGGCGTTCCCTGAAAGCGACGCGCAGTTGCGGCCTCACCTGACAACTGTACCCTGCAAAATTTGATCTAGGGCTACCCCTCAAAGGGCAGAAGGGGCCAAAGAAGCTATTTCTAATAGTTGTAACGTTGGAAGTATGACAGGTAAAGGAAGAGAGCTTGCCGATTTCATGCAGAGGAGGATTGGTGTACTTTTTGTGTAGAAAACTCGATGGAAAGGTATCTTGAGAGATATGGATACAAGTTAATATATAGCAGTTCAACCAGTCATGGCATAAATGGAATAGGTATTATTATAAACAAAGAATGAAACGAATATATGTACCTACGCCCCACAGGTAGAGTGTGAAGAACAGGAAAATGAAGAATTTTGGAGGGCCCTTGATTACGAGATGCTTGAGATTCCTGTAGACGAAAATTGGAGGTGATTTGAATGAACATATTGGTAGAGAAAGAGTGGAAATAAAAAGAGTTTATGGAAGTTTTGGGATGGGAATAAGAAATGATAAAGAAAATAGTTTGATTCACCTTGTAGTGGCATGGGATATAGCCTTCATTAATACTTTCTCTATGAAGACTGAAGATCAGTGTCTTACCTGTAGCAGCGGGGGAAGGGAAACTCAGATAGAGTTTGTGCTGTCTAGAAGTCAGCTAAAAGAGGTTACCAACTGTAAAGTGATAAAGAGTGAGTGTGTACCTGGTCAAAACCGACCAGTGATAGTGAATATGAAGATAAAGGTAAGGCGGAAAGAAAGGCAAGTAGGACACCAAAAAGTAAAGTGGTGAAAGTTAAAGGATGGATTTGGTAATAGTCTTTAGAGTGTTAGAAGAACTTGAGAAAAATTTACGGTAAATGACTGGTTGGAAGCCAACAGTAAAGTTGTGGTACGAGTGGGAGAGGAAGTGCTAGGAAAAACATCTGGTAAAGGGACTCCTAAAGACAAAGAAACGTGGTTGTGGAACGATGAAGTGCAACAGAAGATTAAAGAGAAAATAGCGGTAAGAGGTTTAAAAGAGAGGAAGATACGGATATATACAAGATAGCAAAGAGAGAAGCAAATCGCTCTGTAGCTACTGCTAATGAAAGATCGTGTGCATAGTTGTATGAAGAGTTAGAAACGCCCGAGGAGATGAAAAGGTTATACAGAATTACTAAAGCAAGGGACAAGTCATCAAAAGACTCCACCCATGTACGGCAGATTAAGAGTGCGAACAGAAAAGTGCTAATAAATGATGTTGAAATGAAGCAAGGATGGTAGAAGTACTTTAGAAAATTGCTAAATGAACACCAGAGGATAGACAGAGAATCCGGGATCCCGAATTAGAATGTAATACCAGGGATAGCGAGAGATGAAGTTGTCAAAGCGTTAAATAGGAAGAATAATGGTAAGAAAGTTGGACCTGATGGAATACCTGTGGAAGTTTGGAAGGCTCTAAAAGAGGAAGGGGTTGATATTTTGTGGCAAATGATGAGTGGGATATATGAGGAAGAAAGGATGCCTAACTCATGGAGGGAGAGTGTGATGGTATCATTGTATAAAGTTAAAGGCGATATTCAAAACTGTAAGAACTATAGGGAGATAAAGTTAATGTGGCACATAATGACAATTTGGGAGAGCGAGGGTTAAGGAGAGAGACATCTATAGGAGAAGAACAGTTTGGGTTTGCGTCAGAAAGGATGATAACGGATGCCTTGTTTGCTTTAGAAACAGTTGAGATAGTGGATGGAGAAATACAGCGAGAAGAAAAAAAATTGATATTTATAGATCTTGAAAAGGCGTACGACACAGTTCTTAGACAAGAGCTATGAAGATATGGGTACGTGGAGGTATGAGAGAGAAATGGGTTCCTGAGAAGTACGTAAGGCTCTTGAAGGATATGTGTAACGGAGCGTACACCAAAGTAAGGATTGCTGTCGGATTAACCAAAAGTTTTCCAGTGACGGTTGGTTTGTATCAAGGTTCTTCACTGAGTTCTTACCTGTTTAATCTTGTTATGGATGTACTGACAGAGATAGTAAGGTCAATGCTTGGCCAATGCTCTTTGCTGATGATATCGTGTTAGTAGAGGAGAGCAAAGAAATGTTAGACTCATTCACCAAAAAAGGAAGAGGAAGTAATGAGATAATGTAAAAACATTTTAACAATCTGTTATGCAGTGGGAATAAAAGGAAAGAAGAAATTAATACTACCGAATATCAATAATGTTTGAAATACAGTAAAAAAAATGTACAAAAGAAAACAAAAGAGGCGCACAAAAGAAAATTAGATATGACGATACAGTTACAATGACGGATAAAAACGATGATTTACAAAACGTAATGAAACGCCTTAATGAATGCTGTCATGAATAAGAACGAAGGCTGAAGTTGAAGAAAACTAAATGCATGATCATGACTAAATCATAGGTACAAACATCCAATAGATTATAGAAGATACTGTAATTGAGAGTGTGGATATAAATAAATACTTAGGAACATTAAATGTAGTCCAAATCAAAAAAATTAAGACACGTATAAATAGCACGTGCATCATGCGTTAAAACTTGAAAAGTTTCTTTGTTGTCGGTATATAAGGTTAGGACTATACATAAGGATGCTTTGGTGTTACGTATTCATTACTCTTCTTTATGGCTTTGAAGCATGGACATTAAAAGAAGTGCATGGAGCGCAAAAATGACATATCTCAGGTTATAGTGGATCCAAATTTGCTATTTTTTAAACTGGGGTACAACGTTAAAATAATAACATTTATCGTATTTTCATTGCAAAATTATCCAAAACAAAGAAGCTAATAACTACAGGATGTACAAATATTTTCCCAAGTCGCTTTTTTTATTATTTATTTTTTTAAAATATAATTATATTAAATAAATGTTATTTACAGTGGGACATAGAAAATTAACAAGAAGATTTGTCAATAAAGGATTCGATTCGAAATTATTGTCAAAATTTAAAAGTCATAAATGTCATCCGATTAATAACAATATTGACTCATCTGTTTAAATTTTTAACATACTTCTCGTTTTAAAATAATTTTATATAAATACAATTAATATTTTTAAGCATATTATTTAGTTTGTATAATAATTAAATTTACTATCAAATGATATTTATTTATATCTTATTATAATTTAATATTTCGTTTGAATTTGACAGGACTGTCAAAAGTTAACAACGTACACTTTATTAATACGTCAACCAGTAACAGTTATATACAAGTATACAATACTACTATTTAAAAATTTTTTAATAATTTTGAATGCTAAAATTTTTTTTAAAAACTAGACTTTTCTTATAAAGGATTGTTTAATTTCAGTCCTTAATGTTGGCTCTTACATCTTGGCTCTTACGCGTGCGAGAACATTTTATTTTAAAAGTTGTGTTTTTTAATCAGCTTTTCAAATATTTTTTAGCCATTAAATTTGAACTAAATTCTACGGAGTTATGGAATGATAAATTGAGTATAGTCATGTCAGTATGGGTAGGTTTCTGAAATACGGAGAACTCATGTTTATTTTTAAGTCTGATAATTTTTAAATCTAGAAAATTTATGAACAGATTCTATTGTAAATTCAGTATGACTATGGAGTGAATTAGCATATGATTAAAATTGGTCAAGATATCTGTTAGTTCCTGTAAAACACACCAGTACATAGTCCACGTAGACCCATCAATACAAAAAACTGTTTGAATTTAAAATATTGGTTGTAAATGATCCATAACAATATCTGATAGCAATGGGCTTAGAAGATTACCCATTATAAGTCCTGCACTGTTATTCGTATATATTTGATCGTTAAATTTAAAGTAGTCCTTGTTTATGCAAATTTCGAGAAGATGTAAAATTTCAGATGTAATGATTGGATTTGTTATATTATTATTATGGTATAAAAGGTTTTTTACTAGAACAAAAGTTTCTGTAGGAGGAAGACTAGGAAACAGATATTTTACGTCAAATGAAATTAATCTGGAGTTGTTAGGTAATTGAAAATGTATTTTATTAAATAGTTCTATTGTATTTTTTACGGTAAGTTTAGTTGAAAATTTAGTGTGTTCTAAATCAATCTCTAACAGTTTTTTTGAAAGTTTGTATAACGGAGCTGTATAAAAAGAAACTACAGGTCTTATTGGATGATCAGGTTTGTATAATTTAATAAGAATATAATTTCGGAAGCTGTAGGTTCATTATATTGAGGTATTTAATTTGTTTTTGATACTTATCCATCGGATCTTTGTTTATTGTTTCAATATTTTAAATATGTAAAAATTCTATCGTTTTGTTATTATATTGTATTTTATCTATAGCAATAGTAGTGTTACCTTTGTCTGCTTTTGTAAACACTATGTTTGTCTGTTGGTCCAGTTTTAACAGGACTTTTTAGTTTCACTACACACGTCGGTAATAGACTTTGCAATGACACTTTTTTCGATATTGTTGGCAGTTTTATTTAATGCTACTTCACATTCTACACCTAAATATTCTAAAGTTTTTTTGATTAGCATGTTGAGGAAAGTTGTGTTTAAATCCTTTCCCTAAAAGTTATATCTCGCTATTACTGAATTTGGTATCTGTTAAATTTATAAATCTATTGAAAAAATTATGGTTCGAAAAACTGTTTGTATAACGAGCATTGGGTTTTCTACTATTGCAAATTGGTTATTTAGCTTTTTACACTGTGCATTGAATTTTTTATCTATTATATTATCTACTTTAATTGCCAAGTTAAAATCTACGATTTCTAGAATCTAGAACTTTCAAAAAAACTGTTTATAGAATATTTTAGAACACACACGAAATTTTCACCTAAATTTACCGTAAAAAATACAATAGAACTAGTTAATAAAATAAAACATTTTCAATTACCTAACAAACCCATATTAATTTTAATTGACGTAAAAAAATTTTGAAAAGGACCGTTTTAGCTCAACCCTTTCGCCTCTGATTATCTAGGATCCTCCTCCGCAGGACACATCTAACGAAGCGAACCACCAGTAGAGCCAATACAGCGACAAAAGCCAACCAAAAAAAAAACAAACCACGTCCTGAAGAGATGGACAACCTAAACAGGACAACAAAACATAAACAAAGAGAAAATCAAACGAAAAGCAAATATCATCCAGACAATAAACTAAGAGTAGATCACTTGAGAAGGGAACTTTTCCAAAACGGCTGTAGTGATAAGAATTTGTAATAAATTTTGTGGAAGTTTTGAAAACAGAAGTTTCCAGTGTTTTACTGTTATATAAAATAAATTTCCACCAAGTAACCGTCGAATCCTAGGCATAGAAGGTAGAGAAAGAAGAACAAGAACGAGTGACTGGTTTGACGAAGAATGTCAGATTATAACAGACAAAAAAAAACAGAGTATATTTACTAATGCAATAGGGGCACAGAACCCGACAAGCAGAGGAAGAATATAAACGACTACGCCAAGAAGAAAAGAAAACTCACCGAAGAAAAAAGAGAGAATATATGAACAAAGAACTTCAAGAATTACAAGAACTAAGTAAATCAACAGAGACAAGAAAATTTTATCAGAGACTGAACAAAAGCAGAAAAGACTTCAAACCGAGAACAACGATGTGTAGAGATAAGGAAGGTAATATATTGACAGAACAGCAAGAGATACTAAGTAGATGGACAGAACATTTCACAGAAAAGCTTGAAGGAGATTGGGGAGAAACGAACCCTGACATACCATTAGACCAAGCAGACAACAGAGAAAAGACTCCACCAACAATAGCCGAGATAAGAGCAGCAGTAGACAAATTAAAGAACAATAAAGCACCGGGATCGGATCAAATAGCATCGGAGTTACTGAAGGAAGGAGGAGACGCACTACAAAAAACATTACATGAATTGATAAAGATATGGTCGAATAAACAGCTACCAGCGAAGTAAAATAGCGGTATTATAGTACCATTACATAAAAAAGAAAATCAGTTAGAATGTGGAAACTACCGTATAATCACGCTGCTGAATGCAGCATACAAAATAATGTCAAACGTCATTTATGAAAGACTTGGAACACACGCTGAAAAAAGGCTTCTGTAGACAGAAGTCAACAATAGACCAGATACATCGACACACATCATCTCTTCATAGACTTTGAAAGCGCATATGACAATATAAACCGAGAATTCTTAATAAAAGCAATGAAAGAATTTAATATACCAACACAACTAATAGAACTGATAAAAGAATCTCTAAAAGTAAAAAGTAGAATCCGGATACAAAATGAATTAACGGAAACAATAGATGTGAAAAAGGGACTACGCCAGGGAGACGCTCTATCATGCATCTTGTTCAACATCGTACTCGAGAAAATACTGAGGGACACAACAGTCAATATACGAGGAACAATCATTAATAAAAGCGTGCAAATACTTGCATTTGCAGATGATGTTGACATAATCGCAAGATCAAGAAGAGAAATGAAAGAGGCATACAACCAAATATAACGAGCTGCACAAAATAGTGGTATTAAAATCAATTGGACCCAAACAAAATATATGCAGGTAAGTAAAAACGCAGAAATAAGGCAGCCACAAAATATAACAATAGGAGAATACAACATTGAGGGGGTAAAAAACTTTATATACTTGAGATCCCTAGTCACGTCTGATAATAACGTTACGGAGAAAGTGAAGAGGCGAATATTTATTGCAAATAAATGATACCATGGCTAAATTATTCAACTAAGATCTACGGCACATACGGCTCAGAAACATGGACATTCACTAAAAGAGAGGAAACGTTGTTAGCCACCTTCGAAAGAAAAATCTTGCGACACATATATAAGGGCACAAAAGAAAACAGAATATGGCATAGAAGATACAACTCTGAACTATACAAAATATACCAGGATCCGGATATTATAACATCCATTAAAATAGGACGACTGAGTTGGATAGGACATGTAGAAAGAATGGAAGAAGGCAAAATACCAAACAAAATATTCAAACAGATGCCAGTAGGAAAAAGAACAAGAGGAAGACCGAAACTGAGATACTTAGAACAAATAGAAAATGATATAACAACCTTAAAAATAAAAAACTGGAGAAAAAAAGCACGAAACAGATCAGAATGGAGAAGAATCCTGGAACAGGCCAAGACCCGAAAAGGGTTGTTGAGCCAGTGATGATGATAATGATGAACTGTCGAATCCATCACTTATTTAAATTAATGAATCCCTAGATGAGAGTCTTTTTGTAATACTCCATACTACACATTTCAACCCTCAACCCGTCTATGCAGGTGTGTTGAGTAAAAAACTGACTTAATTGGCCTAATTAGACACAATACCCGACACAGCCACAACACACAGGCTACTGGAAACGGTAGAGATGAGAGTATTGAGAAGAATTACAGGAAATACGCTGGGATATCGAAAAAGGAGTTAAAACATTAGAAAAAAATGTAACGTACAGTGTATGAACGAATTGACACTAAATAGAAAAAAAGAATGGAATAATTACATAAGCGGAAAGGGGGGTAACTCGTGTGATCAAAATAGCCAATCGGTAGAAGAAGTATCGGACGGCCGCGTAAAAGATGGTGTGACAACCTTCCATACAGGCCTCAATACATTCATGAACAAGCAGAATTGCTTATAAATAGGTACAAAGCAGAAAAAGATTAGATTAGATTTATTCTACCTGGATTTAGAAATGCAACTGAATGAAACCATGTAAATGTCATAGGAAATTCAATATGTTTCTTCAAAACAAAAAACAAAAAAACAAAATAGTAGACCGATAGTGGATAAACTAAAAATGATAACGATAACTTTGTTTTTGAATAATATCAATCATCTATAGGCGGTATAACACAACAAATTAATACACTTAAACTGAAATAACTACAAAAAGACGCTTCGATTTTCAGTTTGGATATCGTTTCTAGAGATTTCAAATAAACTATTTTCGAGCTAAAATTCAAAACGTCAAGTAAAATATTTCTATGAATATTTGTGGCTCATTTACAAAAAATGTATATAATAGTTAACACTAACTGATTATTTGTCTAAACGGAATTGGCAACATAATAATTAAAAATTATTTGAAGACAAATACAATTAAATTTTGTCACTTAAAAAAATATATAGTCACATAATGCCGCTAAATTGAATATTAAACTTTTTAAAAATATTTGTTATTGCAAACACAGATGCTTATATAAGAAAAACAGCTAATACGGCGTCAAATTAATTTTATGTATAGTTGTCATAAAAAATTACAATTTAAAAAAAGCACGCTTTACTAACCTGCGCGAAAAAAGATCCACACTGTTCTCAGCAAAAAATTCAACGAGATCACAGTCTCACAGACATCCAACACTCATCATTTCTTATTTCACACGATGATGACGGGATAGAAGAGATTATTTGATCTAAGAATCTGGTATGTCGATGAAGAATAGTTCAATAGCCGTAACATTACAAGAGTTAGTTACAAGTCTCTTATACTTAACGGAAGTTCACCAGCTCAAACTAAACACATTGGCTGAATGTGTTTGATGATCAACTATTTCTTTTTGTTGCGGTTTACGCAGTTTTTGTGAACCTTTTTAGGATAAGAGGGGTATTATCATTGCGGTTTCGTTAACACCCTCACAGTAGGTACTCCAAATTATCCGTACAGGATGATTCTTTATGTAATAGAAATGGCTTTACAGGGTGGCGTCCAATACTTTCGCTTACTTACATTTAGTAGATTTTTAGATTGAAATTTAATTTAAAATTAATTAAAAATCTGTGCTTCAAAAAAAACTTTGTTCTTTTCTGGATAGTTTTTGATAAAACTTTTATTAAATATATATCATATGACCTTTTTTTCTTTTGGTTCTGGAAACCGTCTAACCTACACTGGTTACTGTAGCCAAGTTACTTTTGGACGGTATTGTCGCAGCATTGGAGTATAAAGCCGTGAAGAGTGTGTCCCGCCATCAACGCAAAGTTGGACTTCTAAATGGTTACAAATGTAGTTTTACCATCGATACTGGGGCAACTAGGTCAGTGATGAGTAAAGATTTCCTCGACTAAATAACTCTAAGGACAATATCGAAATTTCTAATTCTAGAGACAGCCACAGGCGAAAGCATAACTGTTTATGGGGAGAGATGTGTAAAAATCGAATTGGGACACGTCGAGATAGAAGTAGTGGTCCTAATAGCCAACATCGTAGATGAGTTCATCCTGGGCGTGAAACATGGGTTTATTGTAGATGTCAGAAACAGGACCTTAGTCATCGACAATAAAGAAATTCCACTGTCCGCCTTTATAATTCAGCAAAATGGCCTAAAGATGTTAGTATCAGAAGACCGTGGTCGCACAAATTGATACATCTGGTGGCTTGAGAGCCATGTTATTAGAACCAGAAGAGTAGGGTCATGAGGGCATCATTGTGGCCAAGTAATTGGTAGATGGGGATAGAAAGACGGTTCCAGTAAGGGTGGCCAACTCAAATGACAACAAGATCACCTTCAAAAGGGGCCAAGTACTTGGAATATGCGAGCCAGTTGTAAGAGTGACCAGAATAGAAGAAAACGTGCCAACAGCTAGACGTATCCACTAAGCTGTTGGAAAATCTAAAGACGTCATGGGGCCATCTAGCCAAAGACGAATACCAAAAAGTAGAAGAGTTCATCAAAAACCAAGGTGACATCTTCTTTAAAGGCAAAATATCTGGCCGCACTGATTTAGTCCAACATAGGATAAACACTGATAACTCCAACCCCATAAGGTTAGCACCAAGACGTCTCCTGTTTGCAAAACAAAAGGAAGCTTTTGCCATTCTTAAAGATATGCGGAAGGAGAATGTCATTAAATAGTCAACTAACCCCTGATCTTCTCCAGTGATGTTGGTAACTAAGAAAGATGGTTCCACAAGGTTTTGTATCGACTATAGAAGATTAAATAGCGTCACCAACAAAAACAGATACCCACTGCCCCGTATTGACGATACCCTTAGTACCTTGGCTGGATCGAAATGGTTTTTCAATGTGGATCTTAAAAGTAGCTATTGGCAAGTTGCAGTCCACCCTAAAGATAAAGAGAAGACAGCATTTTTTGCTGGAAAAGGGCTCTAACAATTGAAAGTGGAAGTAACGATTAATGGAGAGCTAGTACTTAGGGGACTTAGGGGACATGGAAAACCTGTGCAATGACATCATGGTCATCGTGAAGGATTTCGACGAACATCTAACCAATTTTAAAGAAGTTTTCACCAGACTTAGTAGCGCTAACCTACAAGTAAATTTCATCCTCAGTAGTTGCAGCAGACCCGACAAAAATAAACGCAGTACAAGAATGACACGCACCAAGAAACAAACTCGATGTCAGAAGCTTCCTTGGAATTTGCAGTTACTATCGTCGCTCCTTGAAATATTTTGTAAATATTGCCAAACCTCTCCATAAACTGACTGAAATAAAGCTATTATTTGACTGGACACCAGATCCAGCTTGCCTTCACCACACTCCAGCACAAATTGACAACGGCTCCAATCCTGGCATATCCAAAAGAACAGGGTCTTTTCGTGCTTAATAGGAATGCTTCTCAAAATGGCATCGGGGCAGTGCTTTCTTAAGTGCAGGGGGGTGAGGAACACGTCATAGGATCCTTTAGTAAAACTATGTTAAAAGCAGAAAGAAACTACTGTGTCACCAGAAAAGAGTGATTGGCGGTTGTTAAAGCAGTAGAACACTACCATTCGTTCCTTTATCGCAGAAGATTTTTGATAAGATCCGATTATTCTACCTTGCAATGGCACCTCAATTTTAAGATACCTGAAGGCCAGATCACTCGATAACTGGAGAAACTACAGACTTATGATTTTGAAATTCGTCACCGAGCGGGAAAAAGCCATGAAAATGCCGACGGCCTCTTGAGAAGATCATGCAAAGGGAGGAACTACCCATTCTGTGACTGCCAATAAGAACGAGAGGGCCAGATTCTACAGTTAAAAACCTTAGAGGACAGAAGTGGTACTTAGGCCACAGTGGCAAGATATTGCTAAATATGGGCAAGCAGTGAAGGGCTATTGTCTTTAGTGGGACTTCTTGTGTCTGCAAGATGACGTCATCACTCGTAAATGGGAGCGTTCAGATGGTACAAGCCTTAAGTTGTTCTCCCAAAGTCATGTGTTAAGGATCTCCATAATGGCCGCCTCAGGGGGCATTTTGGGATCAATAGGATTTTGGTCAGAGTCCGTGAGAGGTATTATTGGGTTAATTATTGGTAAGATGTGGAAGAATGGTGCAAACGATGTGACCTGTGTACATCCAAAAAGGGACCCAAAACGAAACTCCAAGAATTCATCAGCGGGACTCCATGGGAGTTGAGCGTTGACATTCTGGGACCATTTCCAGTAACAATATCAGGAAACAAGTATTTGATGATGGCTATGGGCTATTTTTTCAAATAACCAGAAGTAGTTGCACTACCCAACCAACGAGCAATCACAGTTGGTGAGGCCCTGCTTGAAAATGTTCTTTCATGACATAAGGATCTACTTCTGCTTCATTCTGATTAGAGACGCAACTTCGAATCGGACATTTGGAAGACTATGATGACTTTGATGGGAATTAAGAAGACCAGAACGACACCGCTTCATCGTTAGTCCGACGGCATGGTAGAAAGACATAACCGAACCATTAACAACTATCTGTTCCTGTTTGTACATGAAAATCAGAGAGACTAGAACAAACTGGTGCCTCTATTTCTGCTAGCCTTCCGAAGCTCCCAACATGAAGGAACTGGTTACAATCCAGCAATGTTATTAACTGATCGAGAGATGAAGCTTCGCATCGATCTCCTACAGGCAATCTACCAGACGGAGAGGCGAAACAAGAGACACTCCCTGAGTATATCAGCGGCCTAAAATATCAACTGGTTAAGGTCCACGATTTCGTCAGGAATAAGCTACAATTCACCAGTAACCGGATGAAGGTAAGGTTCTGTCTAAGAAATCCACTCCCGTTAGCTTAAAGGAAGGTGATGCAATTTGGCTCTACCAAACTATGTTTTTTGTCATTTTTAAATATTTTAATTTTTGTAATAATATTCTGGACCTATTTGAGGGGCAGAATGCAACCTCTGATATCCAAATGTATGTCATTTTTTCACAGATTTGTCCTGGTCTAAGAAGTAAACAAAACTTAAAGACCAGTTAAAGTTTTTTCTAATAATGCACTTAAAAAAGTTAAGAACTTTTTAAGTACTTTTATATTAATTATTATTTTATCCACAAAATTTTAAAGTTTCATCAAAATAGACAATACTTAAAAATTTGTACCAAACAAAAGGTCTGCAATTTTATCCTTTATTACAAAGTGTCAAATCTGACACTTTCAAAATAAAATTGATTATCCATATCTCGTAAAACACTCGGTGTAAGGTAGCATAACATGCTATTGGGGAAATTTCAAGAGCTGTTGTATCCAAATGTGTAATAATTTATAGTGTTATGTTTAACACATTGAGTGCCACTGTAGGCAAAAAAAAACTGTCCATGGGGCCAATTTTTTTTTCAATGTTTAAATGAAAATAACCATAAATAACTTTTTGTGGTATTAAAAATTGAAAAAAATAAATAAAAACCTGCAATTTAACAAAAAAAAAACAAAAATGGTGACACGTTAGTTTCAAGCAGCCTTTGTTTCAATTTTTGGTTTCGGGCCATATGCGACCAATGTGTCACCACACCATGCTGATGTGATATATTCACAGATTTCGACTCACAAAGGTTTACGTCACGGCGCGAACATTGTTTACAATGATTGGTTGAGTTGTTGTTGAACTTTTGGTGAGTAAAGATGTCTATTTTTGAGAAAGAACAGCAACGTTTAGAAAAGTTATTGCAAGAATATTTTTCCGACGAAGAGGATGTGAACGATTTTGAACCCGACGGAACATCAGATGAATTTGAACCCGAATCAGAGAACGAGTCTGACTCTGATTCATCAAAATATCAGCCATGCAAGAAGAAGAAAGTTTTAACAAAAATATGTGACTCAAAACGCACTGCCAATTTATACGAAGTGAACTTAGGTGCAACGACATTTAGTGAAATTATCCAACCAGTCAATAAACCACAACACAATATAGCAGATACCATTGAAGCTGTTATTCAACAAATTCAGGTTTGCTCATCAAGTGACGAAGAAGAGGACCAACAAGTTACTAATGCTACATATGTCTGGGAGCCAGTTAGTGGCAATTACCTGAAGAAATTTGATTTTGTGGCAAACGAAAATGGTACTGGATTTCGTGCGAAATTCTATGAAACTACAATAAAACTTCATACGATTTTTACAAATTGTTTATAAATGAGGATATCATAAACTTAATGGTAATAAGCAAAAATATTTTTTTTTTGGATTTTTTAATTATTTTTCTACTTTTAGGTAACTGAAACTAATCGGTATGCTGACCAGTGCATTGCGAAAAACGATTATCCTAATTCTCGCGTAAAATCGTCCTGGAACCAAACAAACAAAAACTATTCGGAATTATTCTTTGGATGGGTTTATGTCCATTTTCTGAAGTGAGGAGCTATTGGAGCAAGATGCTCCATTTCAGCAATAATGCCATTTTGTCAGACGACACGTTGCAAAAACTGAAGCTCCTATTAGAAAAATTGAGAATTACATTTCAGAGCTCGATTGTACCTTCAGAAAATATATGTATGGATGAAACGTTAGTTCCCTTTAGAGGACGGCTAAAGTTTTTACAGTATATCAAAAACAAACGCCATAAGTTTGGCATTAAGTTGTTCAAGTTATACCTTGAAAAGGGTTATACCTATAACTTTAGTATATATTGTGGTAAATCCAAATACGAGCAAATATCAGTTCCATCCAAAATTGCCATGGATCTAATGGACAATCTCTTAGACAAAGGACTTACATTTTACACGGTTAATTGGTATACCTCTTGCAAAATACCCATCTTGTAGGAACATTACGTGTAAACCGAAAATTCAACCTAAAAGATGTTATTCAAAAAAAAACTTAAAAGGGATGAAACGGTTGCTGCTGAATGTAAGGAAGGAATTGTGGTACAAAAATGGCGCGATAAACGCGATGTTCTGTGTCCAAGTACTAAGCACACGGCTGAGATGGTTCCAGTGAAGAAAAGAGGACAACACATTTTGAAGCCAAAAATAGTTATAGATTATAATAAATGTAAGGCATTTATTGATCTATCCGATCAAGTGAAAGCCTATAATATTTCCTTAAGGCGAAGCTTAAAATGGTACAGAAAGCTGGCGTTGGAACTCCTAAAGGGAACGTGTCTTGTAAATGCTTATATTGCTCATCAAGAAATAGCCAATGTCAATATGTCAATTACTAAATTTAGAGAGGAACTTGTAAAGGGACTATTGCGAGAATGTGAAGATTTTACGTCAAATAATGAAGAGTCCGAAGAAGCCTCACATATACTGGAAGATGTTGGCCGAGCCAATAGAAAACGTTACATTATTTGTTATGCGAAGATATCTGAACAATCGGATTCCAAGGAGGCCTCAAGAAAAACCCCACAAAGTTCACTGAAGTAATCTAGATGTGTAATGTAGAGTAAAGTTTTATTTTTATGTACATGTACTTCTTTGTAAGTAAATAAATAAATTTAAATTATAGAAACCTTTAAAAATGATGATTTTTATTTAAAACAAAAAAAAATCATATTGCTGTAGGGTACCACAACGGTCTCGTATATAAAGGCCAAATATAGCAACTGGACCGTCAGGACATACGTTTCAAGAAACCCATTGATTTAAATAAATACAACGAGACCAACGCTGCTTCATATAACGAAATGTTTCGACGCTGCATATGAGTCCACATTGGTATCACACAGCAATTCCGTCCCAGAAATGGACGAGACCACGTTGGTCTCATCTGGCACTCAACGTGTTAAAATAAGAAAGTCTTAGTCAACTTGCCTTATAACCGGAAGTAGTAGGAGGCTCTAAATGTTTTAGATTATGTTGGGAATATCTAAAAACCCTTCATTCTAAATTTTTAGATATTAATTATGTTTCTCTAAAACGTCTAATCGGAACTCTCAAATATTCATCATTTATAAAATATTTCCAACAAAATAATGTAAATTACTATTATGTTGATAAACATATAAATGTTATCTGCAATGCTTTTTATAAAGTTTCCTTTTCACTTACATAGTTTGCTGCATTATACGATCATAGAAATCAGCAAAACAAGGAATTATACGCAGTGTAAGTGTAAAGTTGATTCTTTTCAATTAGCCGGATGACCGTGGGAAAAATGTTAACTATTGTTACTTAGCGCTGGAAAGTAAATACGGCATATTTCAAAAGAGCTTACGATATGTTCACTAAAAAAAGGAAATCACCACTTATAAAGGAGTTATTTTATTTGACAAGTTTGGTATTCATAGTAGCATTACCTTTTTGTACTATCATATGTAATTAAGTAGGTATTTATGTGGTGAAAATTACTATAGTCCTTTATGGGTTGCGGGATAGAACCAATACCAGGAAGTTAACTTTTTCATAAGAATGTAGGTATCAGAGATATTGACTAGAATATCTTTTACAGTCTCCTTTTTTACTATTTTTTTTATAAATTTATAAATAAATTTATAAACTGCCGTGTAAAACGATTTCTAGATTATATTTTATCATTGTTTAGATTTATTATAACTTTAAATTATCATAATAACTCGCAAGAGATTTAAGTCAATGAACAAGACAAAATGGAGTGGTGGAGGGAATATATTGAGTCAACTTTTGACGATAAAAGACTTGAAATTTAAATAAAAATTATAGCATTTGGTCCAAACATAACCTTCAATGAAATGGGAGGAGTTATAAAACTATTAAAGAATAGGAAAGCAACCGAGTTAAATGAAATTCCCAGCGTAATAATCAAACTACTTGATGATAAATGTAAATATTCTCTTCTAAACCTCTTCAATAAAATATACGACACAGTGCGTATATCAACAGAGTGGCTACTGTCAACATTTATAATGAAACCGTAAAAAATAAACGCTAAACAATGTAACGATCATCACACCATCAGTCTGATGAGCCATGTAAATTTTTTTTACAACAAAATAACTAAGCGAAACACAGTTTGGTTACAGAAAAAACCTTCAAACCAGATAAGTACACATATGTCCAAAAGTTTGGAATATTGGAATATTTCATGTTTTTATTGATTTTTACATGTAAAATCTTCTGAATAGTTAAACATTATTTTGTTTTAATTCTCAATAATACTAAATAAATCTCAACACCAGGTAAACGATATGCAAAAAAATTATTTATTCTATTGGAGTGAACAAGATACAATGTACAACTTACATTTAAAAATAAATTAATATAGAAAAAAATAATTTTTAATAAAACTAATAATTAGTATGTCCTCCATTAGCCTGTATGCATGCCTGTAGACAATTTGGCATGCTGCCTATTAACTGGTCGAGCTTGGTTTGCGGAATTCTCTCCCATTCTTCACGAGCAGCATCTTTTAGTTCTCGAAGTGTAATAGGGGGATTGTTTCGCTACTTGATGCGTATTTTGAGAATGTCCCAAGCATGTTCAATAACGTTTATGTCGGGGGAATTCGAAGGCCACTGTAATTTAGATTTCCTTCTTCTTTCAGAAAATTTTGTAATGCTGCCGTTCGATGAGGAGGTGCGTTGTCATGCATAAACAAAAGTTCATCAACTACTGCCCCTCGGAATAGACGTACGACAGGATTTAAAACTTCCTCGATGTAGACAGCACCAGTGACTCTTCTCTCCAGAACCAGCAGTGGCGTCCGTGTACCACTCATAATACCACCCCAAACCATAATACTGCCACCTTCAAATGGGACACGCGGTTGGGCTGTTTCTAGTCGGGCTTGTCGTTCTGAGGCCCTCCAAACCAGTGTTCTTCGCGAATTAGATACCAACCCAATTTTTGACTCATCAGAGAACATCACGTTATTCCAGCTAGGACCATGATGCACCATTTCTCTAGCCCATTGCAAGCTTACTATTTTGTGTTGGTAGGTTAGCTTAGGAACACGTAGCGGTCTTCTACAATAAAAATTTACTGCATTTAGTCTGCGTGTTATTGTTTGCCGTGAAATATTCAGTCCTTGAAGCCTAGAAATTTCTCTGGATATACCACTTGTAGATTCCAGACGATTTCTACGAGCTATTAATGTTATTTGCCGGTCTTGTGCTGCTGTTGTACATCGACTTCTGCCACTTCTGGGACGATCCTTGACGTCATTTGTATCATGGATTTTTTTTTTTATTTTTGATACAGCACTCTGAGTAACATCAACAATATTCGCGATATAACTTTGACTAAAGCCCTGTTTTAACAAAGCAATTACTCTAGATCTGTCAAAATGAGATATCACGTTTCTAGACATTTTTAAAGGGCCCAATTCAAATTTAAACAAAGACTGAAATAATGTGTAAATACGCTAATTAGCTGAATATGACCAAAATCATACAAAAACGATTCATATTTTATCATTTTCATTTAAAAACGGTCTAGAGTGAATATTAACAACAATTTTAAAACCATCATAGGCGTAGATATATTATTTGTACGTATTCCAAACTTTTGGACATGTGTGTATTATACAGTTTGTAGGTCATGGTTCAAAGATATAGGGATATAGAACAACCGTTAACGGAACAAGGGGCTTGTTGTAATAGGAGTAAGTACCAACACGACTTTTTCATTGGTTATTTGAACCTTTTTAAATCATTTAGCTGACTCAGTCTTATCTTTCTATTTGCTGCAGCCCTTTTGAAAGGTTTCATCATTTGCTTTGACTTGTGACAGGGAGTAGAGGCCTCTTGAAGAATCGCTCCTCCTTTGGGGCTGACATTTTTGGAGTTCTGTGTCCAAACGCTATTCCAACATATATGGATTTGTATTTTTTGCTGTTTATCATGCCTTCGATTGGTAAAAAGATCAAATCTCCATGTATAAAGGACATCCCCAAAACATTTTTTTGACTGGATGTTTTACGGTTTAATCAATATGATATGGTGTAAGGTTTTTATTGTCAGACTTCCTGACGAATTTCGACCGCTGTCCGTGAACTATAAAGTGGGTTTCATCTGTAAATAGGATTTTTCTCTAGTCATCTACAGCCCAATTAGAGTATTTTTTGACCTAGAATAGCCTTTTTTTCGTCATTCGTTCAGTTAGAAGCTGTTTTTTCTGTGGACGCATTGACCTTCTACCATTCTCCAAAAGTCTTTTCCGCACAGTTGCTGACCAGCCTCTGACTCACTTCACACGTTCTTAAGACTTCTTTTTGTTACATATAAGTGTGTTCACTTAACGCGATAATGTTTTCACGCTTCTAGGTATAATACCCATGATGAAATTAAACGAAACAAACTCACTAATTACCGAAAACAACACAAAATAGCACAAAATAACACAAACTTAGTGGGGAATATTCTAAAACACCCTCAAATAAAAGGAAGAGAAAAGTAAGGTTATGTTTTCAATGCTGGGTCAGTTGTAAATGTGTGGACAGTGTTGCCAACTGTGAATATTGAAAAATGTCACAATAATTCCATTTATTTGCACAATACTATATATAAAGAGAAGAATAATGAGAGTCTACAAGTGAGGTATGCTAAACCAAGATTAGTTTTTACAGCCTATGAAGAAGGTAAAAATGCTTCGTATATTCTGAAGTATATCGAAATATATTTTGGACTTCTTTCCATGGATATACGAATAATGGATTACCAATGTGCCGTGAAACTCGGTGCTAAGCAACTCCTTCATCTTGGCATCAAAATTACACAGCTCGTTCAGATTGCTTCCAAAATTTTGAGCAAAAGTACGGATTTAGCCGTTCTCGTGTTTGGAATATTGACGAAACAGAAACCACGACTATTCAAAAGCCTAAAAAGATAATAGCTGTACTAGGGAGAAATCAAGTAGGTATCATTACATCCGCTGAGAGAGAAATCGTTGTAGCAGTTGCTTGCGCCTGTAATGCAGCTGATAATTGTATTCCTCCGATGTTCGTTTTCCCACGACTTAAATATTCTGCTTGCATTGAACCAGACAATTCTTCAAGATGGATGACAGTCAAAGAATTTCTTGTTTTATAGATCATTTAATTTATTCAAGCTTGCTAAATCCACCAAGGAAGAGCCATTTCTTTTGTTTGACCAACATCGTATCACATTTCAAAGCAAAGAAGCAGCCGAAAAAAAGCTGAACTTAAAGATGTTTTACTAGAAGATGATGCGCCAAGCTAAGGTAATGTGCCGCAAATCCTCAAATACCAACATTCTGCTGCCTATAATTATAAAATAAAGTTGGAACAAAGAGAAGAACCGATATGTGTAAATGCTTTTTGCGGTTTTATGAAATAACGTATAAAAAGGTTCAAAGGCTACAAAAACATGTCTTTATAGTATATCAGTACTAAAGGATAAACGAGGCAAGCATTCAAATCGACCAAATAAAACAGCAGAAAATACATTGGCTTTGTATTAAATCTTTTAAAAACCGACAGTCTCAATATTCATATTCCATACCGAATATGAATATTCTTCTTCTTGTAGTTCCTTTTCCTATCGGAGGTTGGTTATCATCACATCATATGAATATACATAATCTTAAATTCGGCTTGCCGAGAAGTAATGTATGTGGTACTTGTGATCGGTATTAAAGTAAACTATTAGTTTACTTTGATACCATTCCTTAAACCAATGTTTGTTTTTTTTTAATGAAAGTGTAACTCCACTTAACATGGTGATTTTTTACATACCATTTCAATCTAATAGCCGCAATCTAAAATTTGTAAGTTAAATCTTTGCTTATATAAATAATATATTGTAACTCATCATAAACTTTTTAGCAATGACTGATGATGGTATAAAGCATACTGAAATATATTTGATTAGGGGAAAGTGGGGATCATTCGGCACATTTGATTTCGGCGATCAAAATATAAAATATAGCTAATGATGATTTATTCCACTTTTATCGATTTATAGATTTTCTTACATATTGCCGAATGATAACCACTGGTGGGGAACATTCATCTACGATGTAGGGATGATTCGGCCCTTAGTCTGGTTTGTTAAAAGTTGCTTATTTGATACAAAAAAAACATATTAAAATAAGTAAACAAAGGTTTTTTATTACCATTACGTTAAACACCAAACTATACAGTAGGTAAGTAAACTAAAATTAATCGTCACTAATGTAGTCAAAAATTTATCTCACGTTCAAAGACGAAAAGTTAACATTGAATTTAAACACGTCCGAAGTTCTTGAAGTTCCTTTACTGATCGGGGTCGGTAAAACTGCTGCAATATCCTTTTTTTCTATAACTGAAATATCATCAATATCAGGAAACAAAAAACTATTATTTGCTTTTTTTCGTAAAAATTTAACAACAAAATCGGCATCTTGTAGCGAAATGATTTTTCCTATGTAATAAATTTCTAGTTTCTTACCACAAATCTTACAAGTATAAAGGCATCTAAAGAAAGAGTATCCTTGTCAGAAATAAACTTCATATCTAAGAAAAGATTGATACTCGATTCACTCGAACTGGATATATTTCTTTTAGCACTGTTTCTTACTTTTTTTACTCTTTTTTCTTTTCCTCTCTTCTCCTAAAATTTGTCTGTTTTTATTCTCAAGCGTGTCAGTATATATTTTTGACTTAGATTTTCGGGAATTACTTTTTTTCTTAATTTCGACATTTGTCTTTGGGAAGGGTATTTTGTCTTAATACAAAGGATTTGACGTACTATAGCTTTCATTTTCTCGATAATAGTGTAGCAGTTACATACTGCTTCCTCTTAAAATTTCCTTCGTTATGCTCATGGCTTCTTATCGTTTAGAGGATGCCATTTATCACTTGAGATCGTTTTTGGTGTCCAAAACCGAGCGGAAGTTTAGTTGTTCAGATAACTCGAACGAAGAGACACGCAGAAAAGTAGAAAATTATTTTAAGGGACGAGAATCTGAAAAATATGGTGCATATTAAAAAGTAGTATACATTACCACCAAATTAACATAAGGAAATAACTATGAAAAGCTTCAAATATCAAATATATTACTGTCTTAATCAACTGCGTCAGTGGCCGGTTTTCTCTTCGTAATCGGCGTGTTTTTTTTCTAGGTAAAAGGCAATAAAGTATTTATCGGTATTAAATATATTCTGATATGCATATATATCGTTATTTTTGCCGTAATCGCACTTATCATCGTAAAATCATAGTTAGCCACATGGATATTTTATCGAACGTGCAGATCATCAAATGACAGTAGTATGTCACAAGTTGACAACATACATCAGCATGTTTGTTTGTTTTGGTAAAAACCTATATAAGTTGTTGATCCAATGTGAAAATATGTGCTGTTAATAGCTTTTCCTGTAGAGATTACTGGATATTTCTTGAATGTTATTTTGTAGATTTCGTCCCATAATATTGGATACCATAACTTGGACAAAACACCACTACCTAATTCCCACTGCCATCACCAACAGCCTTCCTAGTTTTGGGATATTGTCGCACCAAGTAGGAAAATTGAACCCTAAGAGGACTTGTTTTGTTGAAACATCTGTTGAAAAAAAAAAAGGATAAGCTTTTGTTTATATTTCATATCAATATTCTGGTATACATTTACAGCTAGAGTAAGGCTTTTTATATGCATATAAGACAGGTACATTATCTCTAGTTTTTTTTTTCTAATCAGTAAAAGGTTTTTTTGTTAAATAAAACAGGATTAAGTAATGGTTAATAATATTTAAAATAAAGCAATTTTTAAAATTTAAGAGGAGGAAAAATAAATTTAAAGGAGATTTTCAATAAGAGAACGAAAAATTAAATTTATATAGGAATTTTAAATAATACCTAGTCGTATAAAGTGTATCTGACCATACTCATTTCTAGCGATTTGTATTTCCCAGCATCTATATGTAAGTGTAGTGTCTACATATACATCTGGTATTTTGATTAATTAATTTGTAAATTAATTTATTTGTAAGTACCTCACCATTTCACTTTTTGCTAGGTAAGGTAATCAGTGTTTGATAACCTTAGTTGTTCTGTTCTCTTTTTTGACTTTACCTAATACCTTTACCTCTTTACCTATATATATATATATATATATATATATATATATATATATATATATATATATATATAGTACCTTTTTTAACCTTATATTTCCAGTTGTCTCCTCTCATTTCATTAAATTTTGGTCTTAAAACGTCTCATTTTCTCCCTTATCTATATAATTTCATTATCATGTATATTTGTCGTTTTATCCCTCAGCCAAGTCTTAGTGTAGAAAAGCTAGCCTGAACCTTCACTTAAGATTTTGTGTCTATTTGGCCATTTAAAATTGTTCCTCTGAGCTTGGGGATTTTTTATTAGTATTTTCAATCACTTCTCTTATAGTTATGTAATTTGTAAGTTGCTATATATATATATATATATATATATATATATATATATATATTCAGGGATTCTACAGTATTCACTGCCTTCCCTCGCTCAACCGTTTCCATCTCTCTCTATTGTCCCATTCTCCATCGTTAAGGCCTCTCTTACTCATGGCGTCGTCTACTTCGTAAGTAGTAAGTAATTTCTGTAAGTTCCTACACTTCCTAAAATCCAATACTCCCAGAGTATTGCGTTTCAATAGGGTCTAGCATTTCTGCCAGAGCTTTTGGGGTTGATTCTCTGTGAACAAGAGTATTTGGTTCCACAGAGAATCCAACGGAAGAATTACTCTTTAAGTTTTTTCAAAAGGTGGGGAGTTCTTTGAGAACAGAACCATCACTATTTTCAGTGGATGTAATAATTTCTGACTGATGCTTAGCTAGTGTTTTGTCGGTCACTTCGCTTGCTAAAATCCGCGTCGTTAAATATTTGGCGGTTTAAAGGCCAAAGTCCAGTATTTTTGAACAAACTTGTAATGTTTTTAATAGAAAAAGCACTTTCATGTGCACGTTTTACCAGAGCACCTAAATGTCTAATTGTTATTACTTTAGCTGGATTTGTTAGCAGCCATGACAGCAGACAGCAGTACAATTCCATTTTCTCGACACAGCCTTATTCCTTCCACAGAAATGTGGGATTCATGGTTATCTACAAGCAGCAAAACCCTATTTTGTTGAGTACATTTCACGTCACTGACGAACTGCTTTATTACCCCAGAAAAAACTTTTGATGTTATCCATCCCCTTTTATTTCAAAAAGCAATAGCTGAGGCTGGATATTCATCTTCTAAGTTTTCTACTGGGTTTCTTATTCTGGGGAATACAAAAACTGGTGAAACCTCCTGCTGCATTAACAATACCAACAAAAGTAACAAGTTCCCCCCTCTCTTGAGAAGAAATATGAGCAACTTGCTTTTTACCCTTAGGAGCAACAACCCTCGTAGGAGACATCACTGTCGTCAAGCCAGTTTCATCTAAGTTCCATATTTCTTCTGGTTTAAACATGTACCTACTTTTCAAGAATGGATATGTATTTGAAAAAAAAAATCATCAACGACAGGTTTATTGAATGCCATTGCCCTGCTGATGCTTGTGTTCTCTGGCTTCCGTAAAGATATATCTTCTGGGTGCCTTTTCGTAAAGCCTCTTAACCAGTCAAGGCCTAAAAGAGGAACTTTTAATATAAAACAATTATTATTTTTACAATTATTTAATATAAACCGTTATATAGTACGCGTTTGGATATTCCTCATTGGAAAAAAGAAAACCTTAGAGATTTAACCCATTTTTAAAAAAACAGAGGCTCAAAACTTGTAAAACCAACTGCTTATAGAATCTGGTCATGAGTCTGATCAGATTACCGATTTAGGCGAAGACAATAACAGCAGTGGTGTAAGTGATGAAGACTAAATTTTTTGTATACATTTCAAATAAAAGTATACGTTTTTTTTTTCATTTTAGTTTGATAGTATAAATATCCTTTTTCCTAAGTTAATGAAAATTTCCTACAAAAATCCATATGTCGAATGAAAAAATGACCTTCGTAAAAACCAAAGAAAAAATAATGATATTTATATTGTAAAATGTGTGTAATCATCAAAATAATAAATCAGTAATTTGAAAATTTCCGCAAATTTAATATCGTTCAATCAAATAACTTTTTTTAATTTTCTCCAATGTTGTAATTAACGACAAATGGGGGTTTTGCAAACAACACCTCAATTGTTCACAATGTTACAAAAGAAAATTTTGAAACTTTAAAAATAAGAGCATTTTAAAAATGGCTTGTTAGCTTGAAACCTCAAATAAACAATTGTCGTTCATAACAAGATAGAAAAATAACTGAGATGATAAATATAAACAAATTTCAAAACAATGTTTATTAATACTTTAAAGTGTTTTGTAAACATTGGTAAATTTTGCTCCTTAAAAGACATTCCTTTATATCACAGAGCTGATAAAAAAGTTAAAATTCCAGTTCGTTACGTACCTATATCTTTAAAAAATGTTAATGTGTTGTTGCAAGGATGTATGTCGAAAATTACGTAACCTTTTAAAACTTTGACCACATTAACTCTTTTCGATACAAAATGAATTTGTAAATTTCATGGAAGATAATTGACTTTGTAAGACAGAATTAGTATACTTTATCAAAACGTAATCAAAAAAGCTCTAAGAGTAGTTTTGGTAGCAAGCAGAATATTTGAATCTTTTTATTTGTTTTACTTCTACCTAGAATATGTTACCAATAGGCTGTGCATATTCTTGTGGCTTTTCGTTATACCACAGAATTAATTGTTCTTGTCTTATAAAAGAAATACTATAATAGCTTCTTCTTTAGCGAGACTATCAACGTTTTCGTTACCAATAATTGAAGGGGTCTCACTAAAAACGTTGCAACTGACAATTTTTCATAAAGTGATGTTTTAATGTTAAATGGTTACTTATGCAGTTTAATATACATACAGTGGTGCTGTCCTTTATAGTCGCTAGTTGAATTAAACTATTATAATTTTTAGTACTGAAATTTGAGGTCAGTGTAAAAAGGTTACATATATGTAAGAAACATGGCAGAAACAACGTCTATTTCTCCAATGTGTAGTTTTTTAAAAAAGGCAAATAAAGGTAAAAAACGAAAAACATACTATGACCAATGGCAGCAGGTAAAGAATAAAAGGTTAAAGGATAGTGAAAAAAGTTATAAGGACCACAAAAATATTGTAAAAGCCGAAAAATAGTGTCCAAATGAGGCGAGTCTAAAAACGTTACATGTGCATACTCTAACCTTAAATTTTTTTCCTGCGTTTTGTTGTGTACTACAGCACGCCTGTTTTACTTTACAACTTGTTCGTTAACTTGCAACTATGATGGTTGTTCCGTGCTTAACCAGAATTTGGAAATAAAAGTTAATATATTTAATCGTTTTTACCAGTATTCTTATAATGAGCAGCAGCGGTTCCTTGCAGAATGTATGGAGTTAAGAGAACCTAAACGAATGATTGTGCCTGAAGATATATCCAAACGCCATGTACTATCAAGTATTCACTTCCAGTAAATATTATTGCTTCACAACGGCAGCGGGTATGTCAAAAATAAATTATATCTGTTTTGAATTTATTTCGGCGGAGATTGCAGCTTCTTGCAAGAAAAGTTAAGCAAGGTCTCAGCATCGACGATGGTTGTGGTAAACATAACAATAGACCATGAAATATTCCTGATGCAGATCAAGAGCTTGTCATATTTCTTCTTTTCCTTGCCAAGAAAACCATTATTCGAAAACACAAATAAAAAGAAATGTCTTGCTCCAGACCCATCCATAACTAGAATGTACCAATTATTTCGAAATAAGTACCCTACCTTCTTCTTCTTGCAGTACCGTCTCCTATAGGAGGTTGGCTACCATCACAGCAATCTTTACTATGTTGGCTGCAGCTCTGAACAACTGTATTGAACTGCACCCATACCACTCCCTTAAATTTCGCAACCAGGAAATCCTCCTACGTCCCACATTTCTCTTTCCCGAGATTTTTCCTTGGGTTATGAGTCTAAGCAGAGAGTACTTTTCTCCTCTCATTATGTGGCCCAGATATTCCAGTTTTTTCGTTTGTATGGTTTTTATGACTTCGCATTCCTTCCCCATATTCAGCAGAACATCTTGATTTGTTACTCTTTCTGTCCATGGTATTTTCCACATTCTCCTGTAACACCACATCTCGAATGCCTCAATGTTTTTGATGTTTATCTTTTTCAGTGTCCAGGCTTCCATGCCGTACAGCAGAACGGAGAAAACATAGCACCTTAACATTCTCGTTCTTAAGTTTATATTTATGTCCCGGCTGCATAGGAACTTTTTCATTTTGACAAACGATTGTCTCGCTATCTCTATTCGCCTCTTGATTTCTCTTGTCTGGTCATTAGTATCAGTAAAGCAAACCCCTAAATACCCTAAATATTTGTAGGACGTAACTCTTTCAACATTTGTGGTTAAATTAACATTGGTGTATAGCTTCTTTGTTACAATCATGAATTTAGTCTTTTTAATGTTCAGTTTTAGACCATACTTATTGGTATGGGTGTTTATGTTGTCCATCAAAAACTGTGAGTTTGCTAGGTTATCTGTTACTATTAGCGTGTCATCAGCGTATCGTATATTGTTAATTAACTCTCCGTTAATGTTCATATGAATGTTTTACTCTAGGAGCGCTTCCTGACATATTGTACCCTACCACAAGGGTGCAATTACACTTGTATAGGTCAATTTTTCATGACAAATTTAACTTAAGATTTGGTGTTTACAGATCTGATACATGTTAAGTTTGTGACAAATTTTATATACAAATGGTTGCAAGCCAGAATAGTGAAGAGTTAAAGCAGCTACAATTTCAGTCAGAACTGCACCACAGAAAAGCAGAAAAGGCTTATAAAACGTTGGTAGAAGATACACAGGTAGCTATTAAAAATGAAAATGTGGTTGTTCTCTGCGTTGATTTGCAACAGGTCCTTTTTACTCTTAATCTAAGCCATTCAGATGTCTATTACTTGAGACAATATTCTAATTATAACTTTGTATTCATAATGTGGGGAAGAATAGAGCAACAATTTGTATTTGGCATGAAAGAGTAGGAAAACGGGGATCAGGGAAATTTCCTCCGCATTATTTCGCTACATTCAAAATAATTTTGAAATCCTGGGTCCACATCAGGAGAGAAACCTTATAGTATGGTCTGATAGGTGTGTAGGCCAGAATAATAATTGGCGGATGGTAGTTTTGTATCATTACCTTGTTTCATTGCGTTATTTCACAGAGGTCAATCAAAAACTTCTAGCCACAGGACACAGTTTTCTTCCATGTGACCGCGATTTCGCCATTATTGACAAATTTAAAAAAAAAACGGCAACCCTTCATGATCATCAAGATGTTGTAAATATGATTAGGAATACAAGAGAATCGATTCTATTTGATATTTTGGAAATGGAAGGACAATTTTTGGATGTTTCGTCGATTGAACTGCAGATCTATAAACATCCGATATCAAGATTACTGAAGCAAGATGGATCCAGTTTACTTACGACGAATCAACTGCCATTCGTATAAGAACATGCCACAATCCAATGCAGAACTGGATGGTTTATAATATAATAAAGAATTCCAAAGGAAAGAGATCCCAAACTGCCTCATTACCTGTATACAACATAGTTGGCCATATCGATCTGCCAATCCTTTATCCTAATAAACTACCTATTCATGTCTCAAAAATGACTGATCTTTTAAAACTTATAGATTACTTACCTCCAGATAAAAGAACTTTTTATCATCGTTAGATAGTGCAGATCCAAATATTATGTAGGATAAACACTTAAAAATTGAAAATAATTTTTTGTATTGTTTATATTAATAAACTATTTGTTTAATCTTACATTTTACCGTGCATTTATTTTTCCCCTTAATAATCCTTTAATGTAAACTGAGTTCTGTTGTAAAACGTTTCAAGTACATAGGTAATTAATATTAGTTAAATTGAATGTAAAAACGTTACATATTGGCATGTGTAACGTTTTTAGATTGAAAAAGTTTAATACTATCTAATACTATCTAATAGCATTAAAGTAAATTTTAAAAATAAAAAAAAATGATAGCAATCTTTAACAATATGTATAAGCTTCATATAAAAATTTTTATTGTAACAGGGAAAGTTTCTATTGTTTTCTTCGCTTCCTGTAAAAAGCGATTTTGCTGTTTGCAACCTTTTTAGAGGGAGGTATTCAATTATTACTGTATATGCCCTGGCAGTTGTAAATGTTAATTTGTACTTAATGGATTGTTTGCAATTCCAAGCTGTTATTGACTGACACGTTTAGTCAGATTCGACAATTTTTCAGATACCATTGAGCACAAAAATCTACTGGTAATTCAGCTTAAAATATTTTATCAGTTTTCTTTATTAAAGTTCTATACACGATGCTCTTCTTCTTCTTGTACTTCTTGGAGATCTTTCGATCTGTTTAATTCTGAAGCTGAATCTGGTTAATTACCTGGGAGGTAAATTGCCAACTATCCCTCCATCTATTAGGTGGTCTTCCGGGAGGTCTTGAACCGGCATGTTGTTTTGTAGGGCAATTTTGGGAGTCTATTCTCATCCATTTGTCTTACATAATTGTACCACATCCTCTTATGCTGCCTTCCCCATCTTACAATAACTTGAATTTTGCACTGCTCTCTAGCGTTTGTATTTCTCACCCTGTCTCTTTTTGTTTTGCCCACTATTGTTCTTAGGGTTTTCATTTCGGCAACCCTTAGCATATTTTCATTTTGTTGTTATCTTCGCGTACTTCTATACCATATGTCATGATCGGTCGTATGCAAGTCTCATAGATTCTAATTTTACAATGTGTGCGCATATACGGATTTGACCAGACTATCTCCCGCAGATATATTTATTTTTACTATCTCCCGCAGATATATATATATATATATATATATATATATATATATATATATATATATATATATATATATATATATATATATTTTTTTTTTTGAAAATAAATATATCTAAAACCCAGATGATGACAAATCTTGTAGTCAGCGAAGATATATGCGTAGGAACAAGATCCATAGACCAGGTAATGGCCTATAAATACCTAGGTCATAAGATTCCCATAGGAAAAGATAACCAAAACCGTTGAGCTTCTCCGTCGTATAAGACTGACTTGGGCAGCCTTCGGCAAGCTGAACCATATTTTCAAACCGTCTGATATACCAATATGCCTTAAAAGAAAAACGTTTAATCAGTGTGTTTTGCCAGTGTTAACTTACGGTGCGGAAACGTTGACCATGACAAGGAGAACAGTTCAAAAGATCCGTATGTGTCAAAGGGCGATGGAGCGTGCTATGTTGGACGTTTCAGAGTAGCAACACTGAAATAGAACTGGGCAGGTCATGTGGCTCGAATGACAGATAATAGATGGACAAAACGGATACTGGAATGGAGACCAAGAGATGATGCCTACCGAAGCAGAGGTCGTCCACCAACACGTTGGACTGACGATCTAAAACGTTGTCATAGGAATTGGATGCAAGAGGCACAAGATCGAAATAGATGGAAAATTATGAGGGAGATCTATGTCCAGCAGTGGATAAGCGAAGATTGAATGATGATGATCTTCCACAGACATCCCGACAATGCCAATATACACGATGCAATTTAACAAATTATACGCTCTAGACTCCCTAGAGCGTATAACAGAAAAGCATGGACATTTATATATTGAGACTTGCCACTATTTTTGTATTTTCAATCGTACATAGTTAATTAGGGGACAATTAAAAGTATAATGCGTGCAAATCATCACCATTATCATTATTCTGGCTTTACAACTGTGCGTGGGTCCTAGCCTCCTCAAGAATTTCTCTCTAGTCGTCCCTATCCATTGCTTCCTTCCGCCAAGCACGTATTCGAATTTTTCTCTTGTCTTCATCGATGTTATCAAGGAACCTTGTTCTGGGTCTTCCTCTTTTTCTCTGACCAAATCAAGGAGCGTTTTCCTAGCTGGGTCATTTTGTTCCATCCGCATTGCATGCCTTATCTACCTCAGACGTCCTATCTTAATATGTTTTACGATATCAGGTTCCTAGTATATTCTATAAAGAATTTATACATTATACATTTAAATACATTTCATAAATTTGATCAGAAAAAATTTGCCACAAGATTGGACACTTCCACATTAGTGGTGGAAATCAATAAATTATTCTGTATATCAAAAGTATTTTAAGTGATTCTTTTTTATTTGTTGTGTTGTGCAATTAATATTCCAAAAAAATAAATTTAATAATGAAGAAACTTGTTTTAAAAAACGTTTTTAAATTTTGTATTTTTGACATTAATAAAAAAAGAGAGGGACATACTTGCATGTTTTGCTGAATTTTACAAAATTTGAACTGTATACGTTGATTTTAGATTTTACTTTGTATTTATAAAGTTCTTTTAGTAACAATAAATAAAATAATAACAATAATTACAACAGCTACTCTACATCACAGCTGGCCCTGATGGAATCCACAGAAGATACCTAAAAAATCTTCCAGAGAATAATATCCCGTTGGTCACCAACATAATCAATGTATCTTTAACGCTGAGCTACTTCCCAATTCCATGGAAAGTGGCCAGCACAATTATGATTCCCAAACAAGGGAAAACCATTACCAACTCTGAATCGTACAGACCTATTTCTCTACTGAGCACCCTAGGTAAAGTCTACGAGAGGATACTTAAGGACAGACTCGTAGAATTCCTAGACGCTCACCTTGGCATTCCAGACTACCAATTCGGATGCAGGGCTGAACACTCACTCAAAATGCATTGGTTGAAGCAACAACTTTCATTTAACAATCACTTAACGAAAGGAATCACGTCATAGGTATATTCCTAGACGTCCAGAAGGCATTCGATCAGGTCTGGCACACAGACCTGGTTGAAAAATTCCACCTTGTTGGATTGCCCACACCTTTCGTTAAACTAATCAACTCCTATCTCTCTCATCAGACGATCAGGATCAAAGTAGGCGACTACTTATCCACACTCTTCACTCCACTTGCTGGAGTACCCAGGGCTCAATACTTGCACCAATATTGTACACAGTCTACAACAGTGACATCCCCCGCCCACAGCATAGATCGGAGACCCTTCTAATTTTCGCTGATGACACTGCTCTCTTCACGTCAGGATCACACAGAGAGCGTGGACAATTGTCTGTATTCGAAAGAGCACAAAACCATCTAGATAGAGTTATTAGGTGGTGTAATAAATGGAGAGTGACCATAAATCCCTACAAAACACAACTTATTTTATTTAAAACTTCAACTTGTTGCGATGTTAGGCGCCGAATAACCCTGTTAGGAGAGGACATTATTCTTCGTTAGCCGTTCCATTGTATGGCTGGTAATCCCTGAAGTACCTTCTTCGACATCTTCTTTACTTTATTTATTGAAGCGCGGAACAGTTCAGTGGTAGTCGTGGTATACCACTTTCGTAAATTTTGAAGCCAGGAAATGCGTCTTCTTCCCGGTCCCCTCTTACCATTTACTTTCCCTTGGAGAATCAGCTGAAGAAGGCCGTAACGTTCTGGATTTCTCATTACATGTCCTAGATATTCCAACTTTTTAGTTTTGACGGTCATGAGAATTTCACATTCTTTCCCCATTCTACGCAGGACCTCCACATTAGTAACTCTGTCAACCCAGGATATACGTAAGATGCGCCTATAACACCACATTTCGAAAGCTTCGAGCCGATTCATAGATGCAACAGTCAGTGTCCATGCTTCCATTCCGTAGAGCAGAACTGTGAATATGTAGCAGTTCAATAGACGGCATTTCTTCGACATACTTGGAACAAATCACCCCGATTCGTCTTGCGCGCTTTTAACACATCGTAAACACGCCACCTTCTGAACCCCAGCTCCATAGTAGTCCACTACTCCTCCACACAAACATCATTCATCACGTTTGTTTCACCACCACTACTGCACAAAAAAAGGAGTACCCCTTCCTTGAAGAAGCGTTAAGCTTAAACAAGGTAAAAACTAGGAACTAGGGAAGGTCCCTGTAAGTGAAATGTAAATAAAAACCGCTCAAAATTAATTTTACCACATACCACATACGATGTCCCGCTTTAACGGTATAATATATCTAAGTAAAAAATAAACATTTTTAATTACATATTTTCAATTAAATTCAAGGGATTTTTTTAACCTTCGAATTTTTAACGGGAATAGATGCTGTTATCTACAATATTATTTATATTTTTGTGTACAAACTCCTTCCTATTTTTTCTAAATACTTTAGTATAATTTCATTGCATTTAAAAAGAATTTACATATCTTGCGTAAATTGATTAAGTTTAATATTATTGTAAAATATTAAGCGATCATAAGTATTAAGATTTTTAACAAATATTGTTATTTTAAATAAATAATTAAACCTGTTAATGTATATCTAAATGTATATTGCTGTTACAATTCTACTCTAGAGAATTACTCTAGTGGTAACACGTATAGGTGAATATATTTTTTGATTATCTATGCCTTTGATACCATATTTCCACCCCCACACACCTGCCATTACATGCGGGTACCGGTTACTTTTTCGGTATATACTTCAAGACAGGTAATAATTAAGATTCTTTTTTAATTCAACTAATAATTTATCCTATAACAGCCTGTCTTGCACGTGGAAATTGGTAAGAACCCCCTATTGTTGCCACCATCATTAACTGTCGTTATATTATATTAAGTACATACTTAGTGCAGAAGTAATTTGATATATATTCTAGGTAATAGCCAGTATGTTGGATGGTGTTAGTTTTATGTAGAGGAAGGTACCCAAAAGAGAACCCCCATTTTTTTAAAATATGTAGACTCTGAAATTCACAGTTTATGGGCATTCCATGTATACTTTATTTAGTTGTTCATGACTTTAAGTGATATTTTTAAGAGTTTGAAATTATTCTCTTATTTAAAAAAAATGGTGCCTAATTCGGGCACCCTATAAAAATATTCACATTATGAATCAAAAAAAGCCGATACAAGGAAATAAAACAGAATCAAAGCTGGAAATATTATTTTAATTGAACCAAGTTTACCAAAATCAAAGAAATAAAAGGAACAGTTACCTAAAATTTTCAAAATTATTCGTCTACCGACAAAGTCACAGATCGATATATTTTTTTCAGCCCCTGGCAATCTTTGTGGGCCCAAAAACTGCACATGATGAACAATATCCACAATTCCCTTCTCGTGTCATTGAAAAATTTGCCGAGACAAACGATGCATACCACCTCATCATCATTAGGTTCTACAATTCTTGGAATTACTTCAATCGTGTAGGTAATTGAACGCACGTGTAGGTAATATGATACTCTAATCACGGGCTTAGTACCCCCTAGCATTCTACACTACAGTCAAACTTTTCTGACACGTTGAAGTACCTTGATATTACCCTTGAAAAGAAGTTAATATGAAACTCACACTCAGATGGAAGAGCTAAAAGAGCATATATTGCCTATGAGCAATATATGCTCATAGCAGGGTGATCGTCTGGGTCTACACTGCTGTCGTTAGGCCAATTCTAACTTACGGAGCTATTGCTTGGGTACCAAAAGTGCTACAGGCAACAGCGATTAACAAACTAAACCATATTCAATGGATGACTTGCATAAATATAATAGGTGCCATGAAAACAACACCAACTGCTGCAATGGAGTTAATCACTGCGCTCAGCTGGTGCAAACCTTGATGTAGAAATGGGACAATTGAGAACTCGTTTCTGGCGGTGAGAGCTGGATGCGCTATCCCTGCTACAAGCAGGCTGCGACTCAACTAAACCAAAGTTTGTCTTTGAAAAACCCTACAAAATCAAAAAAAGATAATATAGGGAGAAAAACGTGGCAAATTCCTATTGCATATACACCGATGGCTCCAAAATGGAAGAAGGCTTAGGATGCGGGATATACTCTAGATCACTGAACCTAAGAATAAAGTGTGGTATGGGCAAAAATGCCAGCGTAGTTCAGACATAACTGGCTGGTATTTCCATGGCCGCAAAAGAGATAACCCAAAAAGGTATAGCCGAAAAAACTATAATAATCTGCACAGATAGCAGACAAGCGCTACTAATCTTAAATAGACCACGTGTCACATCAGGGTTAGTAATGGAGTGTAACACTAAGTAACCTTGAAAAGTCAGCATCAAAGAAGTACTTGGGTATGACCAGGAAAAACCTACATTTGACGGTTGATTTTTTAACTGGTCATTGTCAACTAAGTAAACACCTCCACACACTGGGGCTAGTAGATACACCTCTATGTAGAAAGTATGAACGAGAAGACGAAACTATCCTATGTGAATGCCCGGAGTTATCGTTAATACGAGAGTACGCGTTCGGCCAGTCCTGATCCACATGTGCCCATATAAGGGAGATGTCTCCTGGTGACTTGTCCACCTTGGTCAAAATGGCAGGATGGACTATGAACTAAGGAGACATGCTCAAGGAATATAGAGGGCGGTGGTTGGATTGAGTGGGAAAAAATGAAATAAATTTGAATAACATTTCGCTGCGGATTGTGAGTTCGGGCGCCAGTCACGGAAGGTTAATATCTGTAAATTTTTGGGCAAAATAAATTTTGGATTTTAGATGGCCTTAGATCAAATAATAGTTTGGAGCTGGATCCCCTGATAATGAGATTTTCGGAATTTCGGAGGCCACTTAATGTTACTGTTAGGTCAAATTAAACAATTATTAAGTCTTTTTAAGGAATTACTCAACCTCCCAGCTATTGGTCGCAGGACATCCATCCATTGGAAACCAAAAACTTTTATGAGTTTAAACTTTCCTCATCGAAAAGTGGTCCAATAAAATTGTGTCTAAATATTCCTACCTAGACATTTATTTTTTGGACGATATTGAGTATTGTTTTCAATAATATACCAAGGTTTTCTTATAGACCAAATCCTAGAATTTTTAAAATTTGCTTCATTATTTAATATGTATATTCATCGCTAACCCAATTTTTTTAAATTTGTCTGTCTGAATTAGCCCTCTCTAAAATTTCTTTTAAAAATGTTAAGGCTATTGAATCATGAATGTCACACATTCATAATTCATTTGATCTGCAATCGTTCGAGAACTTGTATGATTACAGGCGTTACCTTTATATTTCAGTTTATTATTTTTTGAGTTCACTAGTGTTCTATTTTTTTTTGTCAAAATATCAAATAATCATCATATTGTCATGATAGCCTAGTTTATTTATCCAAAATGAAAGTAATTAACGATCATTTAAATTACTTACTTTGATTTACTATTCTGTTTAAACATTTTATATTTTTGCTAAGACTTTTAAATCAAATAAGCCTTTCACTACTATTTAAAATATTACTAGGATAAATTTTGGAGGATATAAACAATTATTAAATAATTTAAAAGTAGACTATCCAATTTAAAAGTCTGTATTTAGTTTTTATACATATTTAACTGGTTAAGAGAAAAGTTACAATTAATCACCTACTTAATGTCGCAGAAATAAGTAAAAAATGGAAGCAAACTAGGACTCGTTTTTAGTAGTGGTAGTGATTTGTAGTTTAATATTTCAGTGGCGTCTAGTGCAGTAAATTACGTGGTCATTTAGTTTTATTTATGCAACAGGTACAAGCTCTTCCATGTGTTGCATAGATCTACCGGATCCAAGAAAAACTTTCCATGGTGTCTTGGAGATGTTATAAGTACTTTCGTTTTAATTTCTTGAATATTTAGATTTACTTTCTTTATTTTTGATGGTTTTAGAAATATATTGGAAGCGCTCCAAATATGTTTTATGTTGTTATATGGCATCCGGACATTCCCTATATCGTGTAGTGTTACTTGCTCATAGTTCTGTTAAATGTGATTCCATTTTGTCTCTAACCGTTGGTTCTTTAAATTTTTCATTGTTGTATCTCAGCGTTATTATTGTTTTCTTTAATAGTATTTAGACTTTAAATTAAAACTCGGAGAGGAGATGGTTTTCTTTTCTACATAATTCGGCAGGTAGTTATCCACGTTTGTTTCTAATACCTTGCCCGAAAGCAACTATTACATTACAAACTTTGCCTCTTCTAATTCTGAAATCATAGTAATTTCTGAAGGTTTTGGAGGTCTAATAGAGTAGCTATTGTACTTATCTGTATAGTTGTAAATTTTATTTATATTAACTGGTTTGGAATTTATTTGCATAAGAATATCTGTATCTGAATACCCAACAACGTTTCGTATTGACTTTTAAATACTCTTTTTCACTATAAATCCTACATCATTTCAATGGTTTGGATCGGTGTTGTCTGAAGAGAAAAATGGCTTTTCATTTTTCTCGCACATGTCAGTATCTGACCATCTAGTTTCGCTTATACCCAGGATATCAATATTAAGTCCAAGCATTTCTTTTATTTTTTTTAAAGTTTCCTGGGTGGAGAAGATTCGAAACTCTACAATACTAGAACGTCTGAGCAAGACTACTGAGATCATAAAAAGCATCAAGCAGATAAAGCTGGAGTATTTCGGACATGTAATGAGTGATCCCAAATATAGGTTGCTACAAAATATCAAGCAAGGAAAAATAGCAGGCAAACGCAGTCCAGGACGATGAAGAACTTCATGGTTAAAGAACTTGCGAGATTTTTATGGTGTTGATACAAGCATGCTATTTAGGGTGGCAGTGAATAAAATTGAGATAGCTATGATGGTAACCAACGTTCTGAAAGGATATGGTACATGAAGAAGAAAATTTCTTTTATTTCATTATCAAATTTCTCTGCTGCAAAAAGTGTTCTTATATTGCATGTACCATGACACAGTTTGGTATTCCCCATGTAAAGCCGGGATATTATTAGCACCCTCTTATGATCAAACATATATCCGGTACTGGTGGCCGAATGGTATAGGTTTCCTGACATGATAAAGAAGAGTTACTGGGCAGTGTCCCGGGGTATAATGCACTAGGTTCCAATTTATTTTCCGCATCAAAGATGCGGTTCCACTGATTTAGTTACCCCTTCTGCTCGTCAGTACTTTATCACTTCGAAAGCCATTTTCTTGCGGCAAGTTCTGATTTTGATACAACAACTCATACCCTGTCTATCTCTGTACCTTTAGAGTAGGGAAGGCGAGTCAAGTCCTGCAGCACTTGGGCTACAATTGATCCATTGTGCATCCTCCTAGGGAGCTGTTATCCTTAATTGTCCATCCTGTCATTTATAGGAAGATAGACAAGTCACTAGCGGACCTCCCCCTTATGTGGATAGGTGTAGGCCAGGGCTCGCCATACGTGTAGCCCCTATGTGTGTAGGTGTCTGCTTAGTTGACAATGATCAGTTAAAAACCAATTCTCATGCCAAAGATAATATTATTACCACCCTCAGCTTTAGTTAGTGACTCATGACACTCCATTGCTAACACATGATGTCACACGTAGTCTATTCAAGGTTAGTAGCGCTTTTCTGCTGTCCGATTATTATGATTTTCTTAGCTATACCTCTCCGGTTATCTCTTTTGCGGCTATGGAGATACCAGCCAGTTCTGCCTCAGCTACGCTGGTATTTTTGCGCCACTTTATTATTAGGTTCAGTTATTTGGAGCATATCTTGCATCCTGAGCCTTTTTACATTTTAAAGCCATCGGTGGATATGCAGTAGGCATTTGCCACGTTTGACTCCTTATGCTGTGTTGTTTTAATTGTCTAGGGTTTGTCAAAAACAAACAGGTTTAATTTAGTCGCTGCCTGCCTGCCTGTGGCGCATGAAGCTCTCCCCACCATAGACGACATCTTAATTTTCCCATTGTTACATCAATGTTTGCACCCGCTGAGCGCAATCTCATCATTATCACCAGCGCTACTTCTTTGACATATATGTCTAGTGAGGTAATGCTAATGAGCAACTTTATTGCATGAGTTCGTATTGATTTAATTACACCTGACATATTAAGGTCAGCTATTCGCCGAATATGGTCTGTTGATCGCTGTTGCAAGTAGCACTTTTAATACCCCAGTAATAGCTCTGTAATTTAGCATTGGCCTAATGACACCCTAAGTGTAAATCCAGGCAATCACCCTGGGCAAAAGTCCCCAGGTGCGTCCGACCGTTCGTCGACACTGTTCGTAGGCAATATAGGCTCTTTATGCTCTACCATCTAAGTGGGAGTTGCATGTTATCTTCCTGTCAATAGTTATACCAAGGTATTTCTCCTCTTTAGAAAAGTTTGGACTGCAGTTTAAAATCCTTGGCGGTATTAAGCCCGTGATCCTTCTTTTTCTGGTGAAGAGGACCATCTCTGTCTTCTTAGTATTTATATATATATATATATATATATATATATATATATATATATATATATATATATATATATATAAATACTAATATTAATATACTTTCACAAAATGATGTTGGTCTTTGAGAGCACTTTTTGTGGGCTGAAAGCCTGCGGAAAATCTTTAATTTCCTCAAAGTAAGCTCTACAAGCAGTTATTTTTTGTCAGCAAACTTTCTTAAACTCGCTGAGGTTTGATTGATAAGAATCCCAATCCTCTTCGATTTAAGGACATTTTTCTCTATTAAAAGCTGTTCTTGTGGTCTTCCTAAGATGTTTCAGTTCAGTCCACCACCAAGAGTTCATTTTACGACTTCCCTTATCGGACAGGATTTTTTGTAAGCATAGCTTATTTTGTTTTAGATAGATACCGTATACCTTTCCAAAGCTGTATTATTTTTAGGAATTAAAGCCTTTCTATTCTTTATGCATCTTCCAAGAATAGGTTATAGACTTCTATAGCCGTCCTCCCAGGGTCGTGATATTTGATAAGGCTATGCTTACTTAATGGCGACAATACTCGCCATGTCACGACACTTTCTCTGTGTTTCTGTAACATTTTTAAGGTCGGCTTTTCTAAAAAATAGCAACTATACTGTTTGATTGAAGACTCCTTATTCGATATATTCGCAGCTGACCTTCATATCTTAAGATCATTCACTATCCGCCAGCAGTTACCCCGCTGATAGCCTGAAGCTTAGCTCCAAACTCGAACCAGTCTTTATTCAACTTCTTCCTTAAATTGAGTCCTTAATTGAGTCCTTAATTGAGTTATTACAATACAACATATTTTGAACAACACAATACTTTTAACAATTCAATTAGTAAAACACGTAACATATTTCGTCTTTTTACTTTTTACATACAGAGCCCCTGTATACCTACGTTCCTTGTCAGTCATATTTATAAAATTCTTATTTGAAAGTGAAACAACTTTTTGGAGTGATCTAGGTATCTAGGTACCTTTCACTGAATAAGCGACAGTAAGGTAGAAAGTGAACGACGCTGACTTTTTATAGAAATTAGGAACAAAACCATATGGATAACCCATAGAAATTAATTTTTAATTATTAGAATGGTCCACTTACTGCTGTTTACTAATCAGAGCGAAGTATTTCTAGTATAAAAGAAACCTTTTAATGGCATTTATTATAATTTAAGTTAGTCGCTTTGTACTAATAATTTAAAAAGTTAATTTTTGTATAGAATAACATATATAATAACGAGTATTCTGCTATTGTTAAGGTCGATGACATCGACATTATTTTATGAAGTCACTAAATGATCGCATGTAATAATACCATTTCTAAATTACACTTATTCTTTTAATTAAAGTATTTTGAAGTCTAAATTGAACTTGAGCTATATTATGTAATTTATGTTTATCAAATCAGCGATTTATAAGTTGAATGTTGTGGCAATTACATTACTATTTATCTCATATTTATATCTCATCGTTGTATGTGCTAATTTTAATAACGTATTTAAAATATCTTAGAATGTACATATTTTTTGCTAAAAAATATTTAGATCCAATACAGGACGATATTAAAATGAATAACCGTCTTATTACTAGTTTTGGTCGAAATCATTTTAGCTGTTATCTTTTCTATAAAAATAATACAATATAGAAAATACAAATTAGGGGAAAACTAAGAAACAATGTATGAAAAACAGATCTACAGAAAATAGACACAAATATAACAGAGCAACTATAGAGTTAAAATAAGCACTGTCTAACTATAAAAACGAAAATATTCAGAATTATCTAGAATCTTTAACCCCGACGAAACTTCAGATTATGCCACAAAAATGCTTTAACACCCACTACAGTTTAATCCACCAATCAGAAATGGAAAATCGTGCACAAGAAATTACCAAGAAAAATAGAAATCTTTACTGAACCACTAAAAAATTTATTCCATTCATACGATCCAGAGCAATACTCAAAAGATAAAGAAAAAACACTAAAAGCACCATTCCAAATTAAGTTACCAAAAAAAAAATTGAATTGATCTTTAAAAAAGCCCTTATTATATGATCTTATCACAGGTATCTACAGGTATCTACAGGAATCTGCACAAAAATGCTTTAAATAAATGACATATATATTCAATGTTGTAATGCAAGTAGCACAAATAATAATAATTCCTAAACCAGGCAAAAAATTAGAACCGGTTACCTCCTATCGGTCGAAATCTATAGCAGAAGTTATGCATTTAACTCCAGATATCAATAATAATTCCTAAACCAGGCAAAAAATTAGAAGCGGTTACCTCCTATCGGTCGAAATCTATAGCAGAAATTATGCATTTAACTCCAGACTATCAATTTGGGTTTTGAAACAAGCATGGTACCATAGAGCAAGTATATAGAATCGAAAAAAAAGATTCATGATGACTTCCAACAAAAACGATACTGTTCTGATTGCTTCATTGATATGTCAAAAGCATTTGACAAGGTCTGACATACTGGTCTCTGCTACAAAATTAAGAAGCTATTCCTATACCCTCATTTCCTGCTACTAAAATCCTACCTAACCAATAGATGCTTCCTTGTCAGATAAAACAATGAATATTCTCCCTTAAGTTCCATCGAATCAAGAGTATTACAAGTCAGCGTATTTAAACGCTTCCTATATCTGCTGTATACCAATGATTTCCGTACTACTCCAAAAGTTACAGTAGCTACGTTTGTAGACAATACACCTGTTCTATCCTCACATGAAAACCCAAAAATGGCATCAAGGCAACTACAAACTGTCTTAACAAAATTTAGAAATGGATGTCGAAATGGCGCATGGAGGCAGAAAAACTAAAGTTCACCCATGTAACATTCACACTCCATGAAGAAACTTGTCCCTCAGTACAATTCTTCTTTTCTTCTTCTTAGAGTGCCGTCTCCCTACAGAGGTTGGCAATAATAATGGCTATTTTTATTTTTGAGCTTGCTGCTCTAAACAAATCAATCGATCTGCATTGATACCAATCACGTAGATTCTTCAACCATGAGTTCTGCCTTCGGCCAACAGATCTTCCTTCAATCTTTCCATATATGAGCAGTCTCAAAATTTCATATTTGGGTCCCCTCATCAAGTGGCCTAGGGATTCCAGTTTTCTGGTTTGTATAGTGGTGATTAGTTCTGTTTCTTTATCAACCCTCTCCAGTACTTCTTTATTTGTAATTCTATCAGTCCATGATATTTTTAAGACTCTGCAGTATAACCAGAGTTCGAAAGCCTCGATTCTTTTTAAATTGCATTATTTTAATGTCCAAGTCTCAGCTCCATATAATAATATTGAAAATATATAACAGCGAATGGTACGTAGTCTGATCTCCAAATTTAAATTTTTGCACGTAAGGAGTGGCTTCATTCGTATAAATGCTGATCTGGCAATCTCTATTCGGCTGTTTATTTCTGCATTATTGGTTTCATTGATCAAAGTTACCAAGTACTGATATTTTTCTACTTGTTCTATCACGTTACCATTGATTGTCAATAGGTGATGTATATTTTGTGGTCTTTTTGTAATTAGCATGTACTTCGTTTTTTTAGCGGTTATAGTCATTCCCGTCTCAGCACTATTCACACTTAAGCTTTCGATAAGATGTTGTAGATCTTCTATACTCGTTGCTATGATCACAGTGTCGTCTGCATATCGTAAGTTGTTAATTAATTTTCTGTTAACGGTAACTCCCGCTTTGATATTATTGAAGCGTATTTTGGAAAAATTCTTCTGAATATAAGTTAAACAAAAGTGGCGATAAAACACATTTCTTTCTAACTCCTCTACAGATCTTCATTTCTTCTGAGTGCTGCCCATCAATTTGAACTATGGCACTTTGGTTCCAATATAATGTTTGCACTAAATTTATAATTTTACTGTCAGTGCGCTTGTTCATAAGTATTGATATTAGTTTTTATGTCTCACTTTATCGAAAGCTTTTTCGTAATCAACAAAGCACAAGTGTAGATCAACGTTTACATCCCGACATCGCTGAATCAATATGTTGAGGGCAAATAGTCCTTCTCGAGTACCCATTCCATTTCGTAACCCGAACTGCGTCTCGCTAATATCCTCCTCTAGCCTTTCGTATATTCTCTTATGTATTACTTTTAGCAGTACTTTTAAAGTATGACTCATGAGGCTCAGTGTTCGACAATCAGAGTACTCTTTTGCCGCTTGTTTTTTAGGGATGGTTATAAATGCTAACTTCAGCCACTCTTGTGGTATTATTCCCCTATCGTACACCGTGTTGAATAAATCTGTCAATACTTCCAAGTTATTCTCTTCCACTAGTTTTAACAGTTCTACTGGTATTTCATCTAATCCAGCTGCCAATTAAACAATCAGTACAATTTATCAGTACAATTAAACAACCACAATTTACCTCAAGATGAAGATGTCAAATACTTGGGAATCATAGGTTTAGTTGAGGTTCATTTAGTTGAATTGGTTACCGAACAACCACTTGATGACTTCTTCTTGTTATGATCAGTCTTCTGACCGTTCCCCTGTTTTAATCGACGTAAGTTCAGAAATCCTTTACAGAACACCATCTGCTACATTAACTAAATCCAGTAACTGGAAACAATTCAGGGAATTATTGATTGTACAAATGGCAGCTGACCACCACAAGAAAAGACCAATCTGAATAGAGCTACAGCACAGTTAAAAGCATTATTAAATAACCACACAACCACAACAATATTATATATTCTTATCTCAGACATCTTTCGGCTACAGAAGCTGCTAAGTATTCACTCTGGAAAGCAACCAGGCAAACAAAACGTCCTCAATTCTCCAACACTCCAATCCGCACTGAAGATGGCGCATAGGCAAAAAGCAATAAAGAGAAAGCCGAAATTTTTGCTGAATATTTTAAAACGGGTTTTCAGCCTTTTCCTGTAAATAAACCTATTCATATAGATAATGAAATTCAGATTTATCTAGAATCTCCCAGAGTTAGTAGAATCAACATAAAACTTCTCTAAAAAAATTTAAATTGAACTAAGTTAATAATATTATTTATACTGAATTAAACCCTAAAAAGTATTCAAAGTATGATCTAATTACCGTAATAATCTTAAAGGAATTACCAAGAAAAAGCACCACTTTATTTTATACAACTGTATAACGCCGTAAAAATCAGGCCATTTTCCTCTTTTATGACAATTGACTAATTGAAAAACAAATAATACCTCATCACCAGTTTTGCTTTTGGCCACAATACGCTACCACTGAACAAATTCACGGGCTTTACCAACAAATACGCCAATCATTTGAAAAATTACTTCGGAATCTTCTAAGACATAGTTTTTATACAAAATCAAAAAATCCATTCCTAACAATTACTTCTAAATACTAAGGTCCTACCTGCAAGTAGTCCCTCAAGGCAGTGTTTTCGGACCAGTTCTGTACCTGATATTCACTGCGAAATACCTATCTATCTATCTCATTTTTTGCGTATGGTGCAAAGTATTCCGCGGCAAATTCCCAGTGCTTCATTTGCCGCGGAAGCGGCAAATGAAGCACTGGGAAAAGTTGAAAATCGGAAAAAAGGAAAACCTGAATGGTTGTCAACGGAACTAGAAGAGAAAGTTCTCAAGAAAAAACAAGCATATCACATATGGCTTCAATCCAAAGATCCTCAAGACAGAGAAATATACGCTGAATGGAATAGAGAAGTTAAAAAAGACGTGGATAAGGCGAAAAATATAAACTGGGAGGCTAAGTGTGATGAACTGGACAGATTTATGGGTGGAACAAAAGTGGCGCAAGCTTGGAAAACATTAAAACAGTTTAGGAAAAATGAGAAAAATGAAGACAACATTTCTCTCATAAAGTTAAATGAATGGGAAGAATATTATACGAAACTGCTGAAAGAGGATAGAGTAGAGTACAGATGGGAAAAGATAAGGGAATTAATAGACAACAGAGACGAAAGGCAGGAAATCCCTATAATAACATTATCTGAATTGACGGAGACCTTAAACGAGGTTAAAAACGGAAAAGCCGCAGGGCCTGGAGACATTCCCATAGAGCTGGTTAAATATGGGCCGACTGCACTTTTAGAATTAATAGTAGACCTTTTCAATAAATGTATGTGTGGAGACCAGGAAATTCCTAAAGATTGGAATAAATCTTATATAAGCTCCATATATAAGAGAGGGAATAAAAGAGACTGTTCCAATTATAGAGGTATTAGTATGACGAGCTCTGTGAGCCGGGTGTACGGCAGAATATTAAAGAAGAGGGTTGAAAGACAGATACAAGATATTGAAGAACAAAGCGGCTTTCGTACCGGGAGATCCTGCCTTGATAATATATTTATCCTACGACAAATAATTAAAAAGCGTGTCGAAAGAAGTAGAGAGGCCCATTTGGTATTTATAGACCTTGAGAAAGCATATGATAGTGTCCCGTTAAAGAAAATGTTTGAGGTCCTCAAAAGGTCCGGATTGGATTCGACGTATATCCGAGCGATATATAAATTGTACGAAAATGCAGTTAGTTGTGTAAAAATTGGAACCAGAACCTCAAATGAATTTAAAGTCACTAAAGGCCTAAAGCAAGGATGCTGATTGTCACCGACACTCTTTAAAATATACGTCCAAGAAGCATTGAGGAATTGGAGAAATAAATGTAGATTTATGGGCATCGAAGTGGGACAAGAAACTCTGTATACATTGTTGTTTGCAGATGATCAGGTGGTGGTTGCAACCGATGAGGAAGATATAAATTATATGAATCGAAAATTATTTGAGGAATATGCCAAATGGGGGCTTACTGTAAACATAAGCAAAACAGAATATTTAAAAATTGGAGGAAATACCACAGATCTGAGGCTTGAAAACGCAGTCATAAAAGGCTGCAACCAGTATAAATATCTAGGAAGCATCATATCAGCAGATGGCAGAGTTAAGATAGATGTACAAAACCGAATAACCCAAGGGAAAAAATGCATCCGAATACTGAATTCATTACTGTGGTCTAATAAAATAAAGATGCATACCAAACTTCGCGTATACAGAGCAATTGTAGAACCAATTACCACATATGGTGCCGAATGTTGGACGATGACAAAGAATGAACGAGATAAAGTAGACGTTGTGGAAATGGATTATCTTAGAAGGTCATGTCGAGTATCGAGAATGGAAAGAATCAGGAATGAGGAAATACGAAACCGTACAGGGATTAGAGATACTCTTTCAGATAGAATACAAGGAAGGCAATTACAATGGTATGGTCACGTGATGAGAATGGAGGAGGAGCGGTGGCCAAAGAAAGCCTTAATGTATGTTCCGCCAGAAAGAAGGAAAAGGGGAAGACCACCAAATTCCTGGAGAAGAGAAATTACAAAAACAATGCAATCTAGAGGCTTAGAAGAGGGAGATTGGAGAGATAGGAAAAGATGGAGGCTGAAATGCGGGAAGCGGCAATCGCCGTAGGACCCCCGTTATATGATGATGCAAAGTATTCCAATTACTGGGGAGGGCTTCCTGTGTCCATATTTTTTATGAGCGGTTGTACTGCCATTATGGTATCGTAACCCCTTCTTTGTATAGTTTAACTGGGAGATTATCTATTCTGGGTATTTTGTTTCTGGCTAGTTTTTAACTGCCTCTTTAACTTTAAGAATCTTTGGTGGTATCTCTTACCTCTTAGTCTACCCGACTTATCTCATCTCTTTCGTCTTCCAAGTTTTTTTCCTTCTCTATATTAAGTGCCCGGTGTTAAAATATTCGATCCATTGATTCAATACATCTCTCCTTTTTGTTAATGGTCACCGGTCGGTTTTCTGCATTGGTTTGTGGTTGCCTTGAATTTTTTTCTGTTGATGTTAACTATCTTATACAATATTCTAAATGTTTTCTCTTGGTTAAGGTTTTCTATATATTTAAGGTACTTATTTAAGTAGTTTCATTGTTTCTTTTGTGTATCATATTTTCTTCTCTTCTCTTTGTCTGGTAATTCTCTGCAGTTGCTCTAGTTCATCTAGTAAACATTTTTCTGTAGGCTTCAATTTTTTGCTGTTATTACATTATTGCGCTCATCGTCAAACTCCGGTCTTCATTTGTCAGGAGAGTTTCTGGACACCCTGTATAGTGGATAATGTATTGTAGATTTCATAATAATCTGGAGTAGATCTACGAATTCCCTATATTACTTCTATCTCCACGTTTTACAGCCTATTTCCTAGTTGTAAACCCATTTTATGTTTTTTAACAATCCTCAATATGTTTTAATCATCCTCAACATTTACTAGTTAAGCTACAATTATCAAATTTTGCAAGAATTAAGTAGACACCAAATATTAACCTAACTTTACAGGATTTCTCATGTGTTTATATTTTTATATAGACTTTTAATCACCAACTAAATTAACATAAATTTTATCAAACCAGATAACAAGATAGCTGTACATTCTGATGTGTTAATCTACATACATTATACAAAAGATTGGCTATTACCAGAAAGTGAATGAGTATTAAGCAAGGCCAAGGTCAATAAAGTTCGAGGTTCTTTTATTGTATAATATGCGAGTATAAATTATCATTGCTGGTGTTAAAAAGAATCAAACCGTATTAACTAGATCATAAACGTGTAGCAGGTTTTTATTATCATTTTATAATGACACGGCTGATTTTATTAGATCTAATCATAGGCTTAACAAATTTAAGTAGTTTGGTATTTTACTTGTCCTAAAAAAACAACGACTCATTAAATCAAAATAGGATTTTCTGCAATCATTTATTCACGATACCTACCCTACAAAATAAATAAATTTTGTGAACATTTTATTTACCTTCATTTTGTCCATTAATATTTTTCTTTTATTAGTTTATGATACATGATATGACATGCTTCTTCATACCAACAATTTCATTAAAAATTATCCTCGTTATAGTCTTTTCTATTAAGATTAGCGATCAATATGACAATTTTTTTATTGTGTATCTTATTTCATATATGATACGTAATCACGTAATTTTTTTTAGAGTAATAAGGGGAGCTCAAGAAATAATTATGAGTACTGCAAGACATCCACAATATGATCCAGAAAACAACAGTGCCTGGATATGCTAAGAAAAACTTGCCGTTTATTCAGGCCGACTATACTATATTTAAAAAGTAACATAAAGTAAGTCTTTTTCTTCTTCTTCTTCTTCTTTCTCTTTATAAGCAATTCTGCTTGTTTATTGGCTGATTAATACCTTTATTGAAAGTTGTCACTCCATCTTTTGCGCTGTCGTCCGATACTTATCTGCCGATTGGTAACTTATCTCTTACTATTTTCACGACAAGGGTCTCCTCCATTTTGCTTATGTGGTTATTCCATTCTTTTTTCTATTTCGTGTCCATTCATTTATACACCGTACGTTACATTTTCTTCTAATGTCTTCACTTCTCTTTCGATCTCTCAGCGTATTTTCAGTAATTCTTCTCAGTATTTTCATCTCTGCTGTTTCTATTATGCCTATGCCTTTGCGTTGTGGCTGTGTCGGGTTTTGTTTCTGAGGCATATGTCACTATTGGTCTTACACTGGCTTTATAAATTCTTGATTTTATCTCAGTTTTAATGTGTTTGTTTCGCCATATAGTGTTATTAAGGCATCCTGCCAGTGTATTTGCTTTTTGTACTTGATCTCTCACCTCTTTGACTAGATCTTCATAGCTAGACAGTGTAATTCCCAGGTATTTTATTTCCATTACTTGTTCAGTACTGATGCCATCAATTTATATTTTATACCTGGTTGGTTCTTTGCTGACTACTATTGTTTTAGTTTTCTGAGATGAGATTGTCCTATTAAATTATTTTGCTCTTATGTTAAATCTGTGGACTAGTCCTTGTAGACTATCTTCATCTTAGGCTATCAAGCTGCGTCGTCTGCGTAACAGAGTATTTTTATTTTTTGTTTCCCATTCTGTATCCTCTTCCTTTGTTAACGCTTTTGATAATTTCATCCATTTTGTTGACTTTAATTTTGTTGTTTTGATAGATGTTTTCGATAGTTTTTAAAATATTTAGGGGAACTTTTCTATTTACAGAAGATGGATTACATATTTGAGTCTTCTCTGTTAAACGCTTGTTTTAGGTCAATCAGGCACAGAAATGATGGTCTATTACTCAGTAATTTGCTTTGTAACAATGATTGCATCTATACACGATCTTCCACTACGAAAACCCTGTTGTTCATCTGCTAAAGTTATCCTCTGATTTATTAGCACTTAAAATTTTAGTTGTAAGTTTTAGCGTAGTACCTATTTAACAAGTTTATACCTCTGTAGTTTTCTGGATGTTTTTTCTCCTTTTTTGAATAGCAGAATTTTTCCGGTATTTTATTGTGTTTTATAATTTTATTAATTAATGTTGTTAATTGTTCTGTCATTGCTGCTCCACAGTAGTTCAGTAATTCGTTTGGTATCCCGTCTTTACCTGCTGCTTTTCTGTTCTTCAGGTTTTCAAGTATTTTCCGAACTTCCTGTACATTTTTATTAAGTTCTTCATGTGTGGTCATTTCTGGTGTTTTCGGTTCTAGCGTCGTTTGTTCTTTCTCTGCATAGAGCTTTTTTAGGTAGTCAATCCACGTATCCTTTTCTATGTGTTTTGGTTCTTACTATTAGTTCCTTTCCTTCCTTTTTTTGACCTCTTATGAAGCGCCATAGATAATTTGGGATCTACGTTACTCTAAAAACTAATACTTCCAGGAAACTTTAAGGGTGTACAGTCTTAAAGGAGTTCGAAAAATCCGATTGGTTAGTAACTGCACTGGTGCGCTGACTTTGGATCCCAAAGGGATAGGCCAAAGCTCGAATATGGCGCATACTACCAATCGGATACACCCTGTACAATTAGCAATCACTATTCGCCGAATCAGAGAACTTGCTCTAAAAAGTGCTAGTATTTCTGATCCAATGAATATGGATTCCCAGCTCTACCAACGAGGAGGTTTGTACTATGATGATTTTATGTGGTAAGGATGAAACAAGACGTTCACCCAAACGCAAATAAAACTGAAGGCCGCTTACGAGAAGTTTGGATAACTCCGGTCGCACACACTTCAGTCAAGTATGGTAATGGTTAATGTAATTATGGTATGCCTCTTGTGTTTTGGTTGACATGTATTTCAGGTATGCTTTTTTCTTTTCTTTACATTTTTCCTTCACCTTTGTACAAAACCATGAAGTTTTTCGGCTTGGTAACGATTTATTTTTATTTTTATTTCTTTCACCAAGAACTTCCTTGGCCGAGAGATATTAGACTTAATTTTTGCCCAGCTTTCTTCTCCTCCATCACTTTCTGTGATATATGTGTTACTGCTTTTTTTGGTTATTCTTTTTTGGAATAGGTATATTGTGGAGTCATCCTGTAAGCTTTCGACGTTTATCTTTGTGGTGTATTCTGGTGTTTTGTTATCACATATATCTGTTTTCATTCGGATTTTGCACAATACCTATTTATGATCGCTTCCTATTTCTGCTGATGTTAATGCTCTTAAATCCAAGATTTAAGAGGGCTATAACTCTGTATTCGACAGAATAGTCTATCATAGATCTTTGTGCTCTACTGTTTTCAAAAGTTAATTTATATTGTTCTTTGTGAGAGAAAAATGTATTATTAATACGTATCTCGTTTATGCTGCAGAGGCCTGTCAGAAGGTCTCCGTGTTCATTTCTGATATTTTCGTCATATCGCTGTTTTATTCCTAAAACTATATATGTAATTGCCAACACATGCGTTAAAATCACCCATAATGATTATATATTCATCATTTTGGGTCTCGTTTATTACAGTCTGAAGGCATTCGTAGAAGTTTTCTCTTGTGGTGGTATCTCTGTTGTTCTCTGGTGCATAGATTGCTATCACATTCAGAAGTTTAACATTCAGTTTAACTTTTACAATTACTATTCTTTCAGACGTATATTTACATTGTTTTACTTGGTGTAAAAATTGTCTGTGTACTAACAGGGCGACTCCTTCTTTGGCTCTGGTTTCTTCAGCAACATCACTGTAAATCATCAGATAGTCATCTAGTATAATTTGACCCTTTCTTTTTTTCTTCGTTTTTTGTAGTACACATATGTCTATATTTTTTTCTACAAGCTTTTTCTAGAGACTTTATGTTCCAAGTACCGAGTCGAAGTGTATTTCTCGTTTTCCATAAATTCGTTGTCCTCTTTCTCGCGTTAGTCATCGTAATGAAATTATTCCTGTTTCGATGCATATTCCTGTTTCTATGAGCTGTATGGTTTTAAAGTCTGTTATTAGGGTGCTAACCTGGCTGTAGACTCCTCCTCCTTTATCCGGGCTTGGGACCGGCAACAATTCTGTCGAGCTACTTGATCCACCCAACAAAACTAAAGGCGGAGTTGTAAAGTAAGTAAATTCTCAGAAAAAAAACTAATTTGCTATGCATACCTGTGCTTGCCCTACAATGGCAATATTTCCTATTGGTAGTGTAAATGAATTTCTCGTGGAAGATATTTGTTTGAATCAACCAATCAAAGAGAACCTGACATTATCACAAAGAAATGAACGGAGGTGTGTTTGAAGAATATTTGTAACAAATAATTGCATTTCTACCTATACATGCCTATACATTTAGTTATTGTGATGGACAATACAAGTTACTACTCCAGATTACTTAAACGGTTGATAACTACGCAATGAAAAAAAAAATGAAACATGATTAATTTTTAAGTGACTAAACTTTAACGATACCCTGACAATGCCAAAAGCAAAATTATTAAATATACCAACATCCATAAACAAATATATAAAAAAAAAACGAGGTATTGAACTACTTCGCTTACAGCACATCATTGCGAGTTTAATCTTATAGAGTTGATGGTTGCTCAAGTCAAAGGTCACGTTGCTCAAAATATTACAACTCGAATTCATTCCATGAATAAATTAATATCGGAAGTAACGACAGGAAAATTGTAAAAAATGCATTTAAATACAAGAGATGTTTTTGAATACAGAATATGAGGCAGTATCCCAGCAAATAAACATACCAGTCGATAAACGATATAGAAGATAATACATCACTAAGGTATTTAAAAAAGTGTGGCACAAAGACTTATTTACAAAATGAGCCAACTTGGATACAGTGCTAGTATGCCTTCTCTCGTCGCACCTAGCCAATAGAAAGTTCAGGGTTCAATGGGACACGTCCTGTCTGAAGTCGGAATAAGTGAGGTTGGGTGCCGCAAAAAAAGTACTGTCACCCTTTCTGTATAACATATATATCGCAGACACCACAACCACCCAGCGAACCATGCTCAGTCTATATGCCGATGACATGGCAATAGCAGGGAGAAGTCTGGATCCAAACCTAGCAAGAAGATGTCTCCAAGATACACTAAATCACTTGGAAGATTGGCGCATTCAATTGAAAACCGCAATAAACTCAGAGAAGTCACAAGCAGTCATGTTACAAAAAAGAAAAAGGATGTTTAACACGTAGATAAAGATCCAAGCAAGCAAAATATTTAGAAGTGCTAATGAATAAAAGAGTGGCATGCACATGACATGTAAACAGCGCTATGATTAAGAACAAGATATTAAGAAGTGAGCTACGATCTCTTATAGGAAGAAATAGCAAGTTAACCCTGAAAAAGAAGATAAGAATGGCAAACAGCATTATGATCACAGCCGTAACATAAGGATCATTAGCTCGTGGCCAAACCTGTAAAACCAACAGAAATAAGATCCACGTTGCTCAAAACCACATTATAATACAGCTATAGGCTATAATAGACTATGAACATCCCCACATACCTATCTAAAAAGCTAATATACAGAGAAACGAACGATGTAAGACTCCTAGATAAAATAAATAAAAAAAAAGTATGGAATCTTCAACGAAGTAAGAAATTATTCAAATGAAAGTCTAAGAAACTTAAACTACTATGACAAGAATAGACCGGCTAGGCACAAAAAACCCAGACACCAACTAGTAGGGTATCAATCCGAAGAATGAAGAATGAAGAGAGAAACATGAAAAGATAGTTTCTATTAAGATTAGCGATCAATATGACAATTTTTTTATTGTGTATCTTATTTCATATATGATACGTAATCACGTAATTTTTTTTAGAGTAATAAGGGGAGCTCAAGAAATAATTATGAGTACTGCAAGACATCCACAATATGATCCAGAAAACAACAGTGCCTGGATATGCTAAGAAAAACTTGCCGTTTATTCAGGCCGACTATACTATATTTAAAAAGTAACATAAAGTAAGTCTTTTTCTTCTTCTTCTTCTTCTTTCTCTTTATAAGCAATTCTGCTTGTTTATTGGCTGATTAATACCTTTATTGAAAGTTGTCACTCCATCTTTTGCGCTGTCGTCCGATACTTATCTGCCGATTGGTAACTTATCTCTTACTATTTTCACGACAAGGGTCTCCTCCATTTTGCTTATGTGGTTATTCCATTCTTTTTTCTATTTCGTGTCCATTCATTTATACACCTTACGTTACATTTTCTTCTAATGTCTTCACTTCTCTTTCGATCTCTCAGCGTATTTTCAGTAATTCTTCTCAGTATTTTTATCTCTGCTGTTTCTATTATGCCTATGCCTTTGCGTTGTGGCTGTGTCGGGTTTTGTTTCTGAGGCATATGTCACTATTGGTCTTACACTGCGCTCTTAAACAGCGCTATGATTAAGAACAAGATATTAAGAAGTGAGCTACGATCTCTTATAGGAAGAAATAGCAAGTTAACCCTGAAAAAGAAGATAAGAATGGCAAACAGCATTATGATCACAGCCGTAACATAAGGATCATTAGCTCGTGGCCAAACCTGTAAAACCAACAGAAATAAGATCCACGTTGCTCAAAACCACATTATAATACAGCTATAGGCTATAATAGGCTATGAACATCCCCACATACCTATCTAAAAAGCTAATATACAGAGAAACGAACGATGTAAGACTCCTAGATAAAATAAATAAAAAAAAAGTATGGAATCTTCAACGAAGTAAGAAATTATTCAAATGAAAGTCTAAGAAACTTAAACTACTATGACAAGAATAGACCGGCTAGGCACAAAAAACCCAGACACCAACTAGTAGGGTATCAATCCGAAGAATGAAGAATGAAGAGAGAAACATGAAAAGATAGTCATACATTAAACGAGACTCTATATTTTGGAATTGCACTACATCTGCCAAGTGAAGTAGTTATAATTAATTAGTTAAAAAATAGAATAGGTAGGTTTAGGAGGAAAAAAAATACAAAAACACATATACGAGGCATATGAAGGCACTATCCAGCTGGGAATTAGATTGATTAGACACTAGGTCGTGAGGTGGGCACACATTTGGATAAGAGGCAGTTCTAGGGGATTCACTAAAAGAAAGCTAAACAAGGGAGAAAGGAGCATACCCCCATTAACGAGTTGTCTCCGCAAACAGTTTTCTTGGATTTCTCACCTCCCAGGCCATTGAAGATCAAAAACAAATTAACCCTCCACAACTTTATATCTGCGATTGTAGAGAGTTGGTAGTATCTTGGTGGTCAGGGTGTTACCGACTTCACAAGATAGGAGAATGTTAGCTTAGAAAAAGATCACTACAGTAGCAATGCGACCAATTTGTGGCAATCATTTTAGAAGACTCTGAGGTTTCCAGAGCAACAATTAACACATCCACGAAGGAAGCTACAGCTGCCTGAGAAAAGCAATGTCAAACATTTAAAACGTTTCAAACAACAAGAAAAGGTTAATGTGAGTTTATAGTAAAATAAAGGTAGATTGTATCGACAGTCATAAATACGTATTTACGGTTGCTTTACAATCTTTACATCTTATATACATATTTTTTCTCTAGTTGTGAGCTAGGCGAGCTATGAGGTATATAATATTTTTTTATACTAAGAAGAATTTTTAAGTAAATCTTGAAGTTTCTATGTGACTTCTAAATACCTCAGAAAGATTATTGAAAAAAAAACCTTTTTTAAAGGTTTTTGCTAATTTTGCGTCCACATAGTGAAATAATTATCATTTTTTATAATATTTCAAATCGATTAGCAAAAAAATATTATCATATACGATTTATCCAAATGAGAGTGTTTTAGAAAGATACCGCCTGGTCTACTTGGGTTATTCGTGAGCCAAGGTATTTTAATTTATTGACGTCTTCCATGGGGATATTCCAGAAACTGCTGTTAAAATTAATATAATTAAGTTTACAGAAATTTTAATCTTCTCAATTCCATGATTTAATTTACATTTATTTAAGTTGTCAGAGTTGGTGGAGTCCATAAAGAGTTGGGAAAAGTCAATGTCAGGTTCAAGACATTTTTTTATAATATTTCTCAATGGGTGTTAAAACATTTTAAAATAAAAACAAGATAAAAAATTATTTATTCTACTAAACCAATACAATCACTTTTGCAAATTAATATAGAAAAGACATTATATAATTTTATCAAAGTTCAGTGAACTAATTATTTACAGAACATGACATAGATTTAGTATAAAAATACACTTTGATAACCATGTAGAGCAAACAAAACAGTGGCTTCTTCTTGTTTCAAAGTCAATACTTTTTACAAACGTTAAGTTTGTTTAGCAAGCCATTTAAAATGTCTAATATGATGTTGAAAATTCTTGTTCCTTGTTTATATTTATGTCAAAAATTGTCTTAAACTTATCTATTATTATTATTAAAACTTTTGGTTAACTATTCTTTGGATACCATGTGGAAATCTGCAACTGATTCTGCTATAAATAGCATAAGAAACAAATTGGTTATTAATTGTAATGAAATTATTTCAAAAATTCAATGAAATTGGTGCAGAATTAACCGCCTGCAGATATTCACTCATATTACTTCTTACTGTTAGCAGTGTTAAAGGTAACAGCTAACTAAACAAGTATTAATCCAGAAACAACACAGTGCTACGAAACAGCTAAAAGATAATCAGATTTGAGGAAATAACTGCATAATACAGCCATAATCGATCTATAACAAACACAACAAAACCAGATAAAAAATCTAGAAATCCACAAATCCATAAAATGATAGAAAAGCAGATATTATAAGAATGCAAACAAAACAAATACCTACCTAGACAAATATCCAGAGATAATAAAAAACCGAGGTGCGAAGGAAAAGGGCTGCTTTGTGGGCATATGGAAATAAAAACTATTTAAGAAAAGCATGATAGTTTTCTATCCATTATATGCCAGGCCATGAAGTTGGGATGTCCACATTGTCAAAATGACGGGCACTCTATGCTCCATGCTGTGGCATGCTGAACGAGAAATATAGTCTGTAGTCAACACCCCGAGGTATGAGCGGGTCTCTATTAAGGGTCTTCACATTTTACTCTTTTTCAACTTTTACTCTTAGCTAACTCTTGTTTCTTCTGACCCCGAATGGCTATTAAGTTTCCGAGTGCAGAAGGGTCACTATATTTATTTCTACTGCACACTCTAGGAAGGCAATGGGAAACTACCTAAAGCCTAACTTTACCAAGAAACAATCATGGAAATGGCTGATAAATACAACGGACGCTATAATCTGGCAAAGTAACGTTAGACGATCACATTGTATTCTATTCTGAAGAAGACAGTTTAAAACACAAAAATGGGGTAGCAATAATTGTAACGGAGGAAACAGATAAAGCTGTGAAAAATGTTGTCCTATTCTCAGACAGAATACTAATGTTACAAATACAAACAAAAGCCATAAATGTGAATATATTACAAGCAGATGCACCCACATAAGACTATGAAGAAGAAGAAGAAATTGAAAAATCATGATTTGGAAAAAGTATTAGCATCTGCGCTGTTCCAATTTTGATGGAAACTTTTACCAGTTAATGTTAGTTTGTAGTTTTCCTGTTATTTGATCTTCCACTTATGCGAATAAGTAGGGCATAAGCAATGAGTCTTGATGGCATTCTACTTTTACATAAAATTTAACAGTATCTCCCACACCTGTCTGAGTTGGCTGGTATCCTTCTTCGGAGATTAACGTACTTGTTTCGAGTAGGGAACAGTATGTTCCATTAAAGCGAAATATTTGAAGATCCACCTCGTATCATATCAATTTTAATATTTAAGAATTTCAACATGAAATGTAGAGAGATCATTAGACTTTACTATGTGGTTAGTTACAATTACTTTTAAGATGATTTTACTGATAATGGTCTGACAAGACCAAAAATGTTCTGAAATTATTTAAAACGTTTGGATTATTTAAATTTTATAATAAATATATAACATTATACATTAAAAGTTGTTTACACAACAATATATCTTTACACAATAAACAATATTTAAACTTTAATGTGAAACTAAGCACAATGTGAATAATGATCCAAGTTATTTGATAATAAAAATAACAGTGACTGATGATGCTTACAGCGATGCTGTGCCTCAGAAGCCTCAGAACTATAATAGGGGACACATTAAAAAGTTTTTAACAATGGCAATGAGAAGAAAAACAAATGTAATATCCGTGAACATATCGTTTTCCAAAAAAATAATTGATATAAATCATATATCATAAATGATATAAGTCATTGATTGATATAAATCAGATAGTTGGGATACATATGAAAAAGAGCTGCCAAATAGAAAAATATAAAAATGATGAAAAGGTTGCTAATGTCCATAATACTAGTATATGAGAAATGAGTCAATACTCACAATCTTAAGTAGGTTTTATTTAATGATGGTAAATTTTGGACTACCGGTTTCAATATTGTTTACAATATTGATGCCCCATCATCAAGCCTAAGTACGTTAGTCTTATTTATATTAAAAACTACAAGATATCAGATACAAGAAAGCTCTATAAACTAAGGTTATCCTGAAAACCACCTTCTCCCACAAGGAATCCATTCACTTATATCCAGGAATGTATAAATTTTATATTTCATATATATTATTATGTTAATTATGTAGCGAGATGGTTTTTTTAATATATTTACCAATTGTTATAGCTTTTTTGTTAAGGTTGTAAAATTAAAATTTATGGACGTCCCTAAACGCCAGGTGACTGAAAAAAAAACATACCGAGTTAGTTATAAACAAGACGAAGCAAAAAAAATAAAAAATAAAATCCAAAATTGAAGTGATCTAATGACGATGCAGTCTTGAGTTAAAGGGTATACACAGCCGACCTCCCAACAACTGAGTATATAGACCTAAATATATATACAAATCACACTGATATCGCGGTAAGAAGCTGCAGGCCAAATATAACAGCCAAATATCTACAAAATACACATAACGTTCTATGGAGAACTAATGGTGTATCTGGAAAAATAATCAAACAGTCAAAAAGAGAAAATTCACCAAACATCAAACCAGAAATCTTCAACATACAAATTTAATGAAATAGCGAAACCAAATAGCTAAGAGTAATAAAGGAGAAATTTCATTCACAATCAGGTGAAACCACCATTATCAAGACAAAAAATGCCAGAGAAGCTATTTGAAGTGTATATTAATATATCTGAAGTGCCTGAAGAATGGAAAATGTGTAAACGTATACAGAACAATTTGGGTTACTAGCGCCATTAGTAGATTGTATAAAAAGAACTTAAAAATCGGATTGAAGGAGAGTACGGGAATATGGTAACCGAAAAACAGGTAGGATATATAGCAGAAATTTTTATAACAGATCACCTTTTCGGTGTAACTCAAGTGGTTGAAAATAAGACTGCGTTTAACCAATAAGTTGACTTGCTATACATGGACTTGAAAACTAAAAAAGCCTACAACAGAGTGCCTCGTCAAAAGCTGTGGAAATCATCGAAAAACCAAATATTAACATTGAGAGAGCATTACAGCAAACAAAAACTGGTATTTTATCATTAAACTCAAAATAAAAATTAGATGTAGAAGAACGCAACCAATTAAAAAGGTAACTGAGGAAACCCAACTGAAGTTACAATTAATCAAGAGTAAGAAGTCGATTAAACACAAAGATTAATAAAAAGCAAATAAGCACGCACTATTAAAAGACTTATCAAAATTATTTACATATATAAATAGTATTTGAACCAAAACAAAAAATTTAAATAGTAGGATGTTAGGTTGCCAAAAAGGGCATAAACAATAAGAAAAGATACTTTGATAGTCTAAGGAAAAAGGTTCTAGCGACGCAGTAAAAGTTTCTTGAGCCTCTTGAATACTGAAACTGCTACTAGTAACGCAACCAGTAATACAAGTGTCTGTAAAAATATAATGTAAAATATAAAACTAATGTAGAAAGATAACTAGTTTTGGGTAGCTTAATGTGGAAACACGTACAGTCTAATATCAAATTGCAAAATAAAACTGCGTGTATTAAATATGAAATTACACATTAAAAATACTCTAAAATAATGATTCCTTTTAATTTACTGTCTTAATACATAGGCTTTGAAAACCATCAAAGTCTAAGTCTAATATTTATATGTGAGCAAACAAATTAATTTTATTTTCAATTATGGTTAATTCTCATGATGTGGTAATTACAAAAGACTTAAATTGAGAGTCTCAATCGGAATATAGTTTGGTTTCCTTTTATCCAAGAGAGTTTATGAAATTCAGGAACGGGGTGAAAATGTAAAAAAAAGACTGTATAAAAAATAAATCAAATTAGGTATAAGTACAAAATCTCGGATTGAAAAAGTATAAAATATCACCAAAAATAGCAGAAGTGATGGCAAAAGTGGCGGATGCACTCTTGTATGCAAGCCACAAAACGAAGTGAAGTTATGTGATGACAAATGTGGAAGGAATCTTAACTGTTTGATTTCCCAGAGAAATTCCATTGTTTCCAGCGAAAATTTATGATAGGCATATTTGATAAAAAAATCTGCAGTCTTGGATCTCTAGAAACTGTTGTTCAGGTTTAAAAATGTTTTTAATGTAAGAAAACATATTGAAGATATTAAATGGCTTACTAAATAAACATTAAAAAACGTTCAGTTCGTATACTATCAAAATTATAATATAAATTATGGAGAAGTGGTACTGTCTGCTCTAAGTTGGTTAGTATGCATATCGTCATAAGCAATTGTGAACACACTTTTTTTCTGAGCTATTGGTGGTTTAGTTAAAGCAATTCCAGAGTCATTATCTTCATCAGGCCTTTTGGGTTGATTCGGAGCCGCGAGATGCGGGCCTTCAAATCTGTATTCAGAATGTTGAATAAGGGGATGATCGGGACCAACAGAATTCTTTTTATTGTCGACTTTTTTATTTTTACTGGATTCGGTATCCATTAGTAGTCTTGAACTAACTGCGGGTTTGGTACCGGAATTTTTGGAATCTTTGACTTCTTTCTTAGGTTCTTTTTTTCTCCCTTCTTGTACTTCTTTGTTTTTTAATTTGTTTTCATCGGATTTCTTGTACCAATCCATATATCTAGGTCCACCGTTTATTTTTCTAGCAGACGATTTGGATTTTTTACTTCCTGAAATTTGAGTAAGATCCATCTGGCTTCTTGATTTCAGTTTAGAAGGTCTGAAACATAAATATATTTTTAAAAATAATTAAAAACTAATAACAAATAAAATTTCTTGTTCGCCAATACAACTTCACTTATTCGACCGATGGACCAAGGAATAATTTCTGCTTTTAAGAGAAAATACAGGGTGTCTAGAAATTCTCCTGACAATAAATACCAGAGATTCCTCAGATAATTTTAGGACAATTTAATCCAATTCACCTAGTCCGAAAATGCTTCCTGTGGGAGCTAGAGTTCTTTGAAGATGGCGCCTTGTAAGTAGTTTTTTTTAAATACCTCCAGAACCCTTCTATTTAGAAAAACGAAAACTGGTACGATTAATTATCCTTCAGAGTTGAATCGATTCCAATAATTAAGAATTTCTAGTACTGTTCATAGTCGTCCGTTCTGGGTAGGTCAACCTTAATCGGGAAATTTTTCAGCGTATCTACGTTGTTGCTCAAGCGTTACACCTCATTTTGCGATCAACTAAATGCACATCAGCGTATTCCTCATTAGTAAAAACCATTTTTTTTTTAAATTGAAATTCTTGTGTTTGAATCCCACAAAGTAAAAACTAAAAGAGAAACTTCACGAACTGACAACAATTTGAGAATTAAAAACGTAGGTTATACTTCTGTTAACATTTCAAAGCCAACTAATGCAAAAAATAATAATTTAACTTTCATGATAGAAAAACGAAAAATTTTCAAATTAATTTTTCTCGAAAACGGGGTATCCTACCGACTTAAAACAAGAGTACCTTTTAATACTAGAATACCTGAAAATCTAATAATCTACTATGACAAATGCTTAAAAGTTAAAAATAAAAAAGTTATGCGGTAAAATAACCATTGACCTACCCAAAACGGACGCCTATGACCGCTACTAGAAATTAGCAATTAGCGGAATCGATTCAACTCTGATGGATAAATAATCATACCAGTTTTCGTTTTTCTAAATAGAAGGGTTTTCTGACTAGGTGAATCGGGTTAAATTGTCTTAAAATTACCACCAATGCCACCAATGATCGGTTATTAGAATATCCCGGTATAGGAATACTTTTCTTCACTAAGCGGGTTCGAATGTAGAAGAAATAATACACCACTAGCTAACAACTGGTACTCCCATGTAGATAGAATAAGTAAAGACCGCATACCAAAAATAGCAATAAAATACTACTCACGAGGAAGCATTTATCTTGTCGAGCTATTTTTGTTCAATAAATTGTTTTGAATGTTTGAGAATTACGGAATTCTAAAGGTAATCTATTTTTTCTTTTAAATATTATTTGAAAATACATAAAAACAGAATAAACTTAAAATTATTCAATAAAAAAAGTTAAATTACCTTGTTGAACTGTCTGATGATTTTCTTCGATTTCTGGAAGATATTATTCTTAAATCCATCTCCGAATGGTATCTTTGTTTACTAGAATCTGTGCTAGTCTTCTCGTCAGATTTTCCACTAATCTCGAGACTATCATCAGAAAATATGTCTTTTTTTAATAGGTATTTTAATCTTTCTTTTTTTCTGTGGTATTCTCCACTATCACTATCAAAACTTTGTTCTAAGGACGCTAGCAATTCTTCTAAGACTTCTTTTTTTAGTTCTGACTTGGAAGAATAGGTATCGATTGACATTGTTTCACTTGGAGCTCGCTTTTGCCTTACTTCACTAACTCTACTCTCTCTATATTTATCGATTTCCTTATGAGGATGTTCTATTTCTAACTCTACTTCTTCTTGAATTGGTGTTTTAATTTTTCTTTTGATATGCGTTTTGCGACCATTCCTCCTCTTTGCTCTAGCTTTAATAATGGCTAATTCATCTTCTTCGTCACTGTACTCGCTTTGATCGTTATCAGAACGAATTTCTCGCTTTGGAGGTTTGAGGAGTTCTGGTTCTGTCTGTGTCCCAGCATCTTGATCGGTTTGCGTACCGGCAGGCAAGGACTGGGTTTCTAAACGTAAATCTCTTTCTCTATCTAAAAGAATTTGGCGCAGCAATGCATTTTGTTGACGAAGCGACGCTTCTAACAGTTCATGCTCACTTTGAGCTCTAACTGCATTTGGTAGCAGAACCTAGAAATATATTTTTATTCAATAATAAATTGCTCTTCGAAATCAAAAATTAAAAGTGATCTATAATCTAATTTAGTTTAGATTTCAGACCCTTCATATGCTTTATTAATGACCAGAATATTAATACAGTTAAGTGAGAGTAAGTTTATAGAATGCAAATGGTTAAATAAAAACATTTTAAAATCATGAAACTGAAAAAAAATGAATACTTTTGAGTATGTAAGTATGTCTAAGTCAAATATTAAATAATAAAGATATATAAGTTAACGACTAAACATCATATATTAAATTACGTCATTTTAATTTTTGCCAAACATTTATAAGTCGAGATATCAAGTTTTGTCACAATCAGATTAAAAAAAACGGGTGTGGTAGTCCAGTGGGACTGCCGGTGGAAGTTACACTTCTATACACGCATTCGGCGTTACAAATTTATTTGGGAGTCAATCTGCACAATCATTACACATGTAATACTATGGGTAAGGCATAGCAGAAAGAGAAACAGAATTAATAACAACTTACTAACAATTATTAAACAACTTTTGACCTGTAATAGGAGTATAGTAAATGAAGGATTGAATCAATATTTTGATGAAAATGTATATTTTTATTTTTATTTTCATATATGTATGAAAGCAGTTGAATGCAAAAATTTTTTTACACATACTCTGCAGTAAAATTCATTGTTTATTTTGTTATTAATATAATAATACAATACAAATTAAAATGTAATATTCATAAGTATTTAAAAATGACAATAATATATATAAAAAATACACTACAATACAGTGCAACATAATTCAATATAATAATACAATACAAATTAAAACGCAATATTCATAAGTATTTAAAAATGACAATAATATACATAACTTTTTTACTTACGCATATATGTTTAATTTGCCTTGTAATATTATTAATAAAAAAGTCCTCCCCGACTGGAAATCGAACCCCGGTCTCCCGCGTGACAGGCGGGCATACTGACTGCTATACTACCGAGGACATGGCACAAACGTATTTCAAAATTGACAGTTCTACATCATACAGTGATTTATTGAGATTATTATTTTAAAATACAAAAGACTAATATAATTATAAACATTTAATAAATAATACAAAACATATGACATAAATAATAATATTAATAAGTATTTTATTATATATATATATAATATTATATGTATATATATATATATCTTTATATAATATATATATATATAATATTAAATTATATATACAAAAGGAACATTTTTATATTCGAGAGAGGAAGAGAGAGAAAATATATCTTCTGTCTCTCTCTTACTCATTATCTTACATATGTAATGATTTCACAGATTCACTCCCATACAAATTTCCAACGTGGAGCGCGCGTATAGAAGTATAACTTCAAAATGTGGACGGATGTTTTATAGACGTATCCAGTTTTGGTTACCAGCTAACATATTTATATCGCATAACCTAATTTTATTGTTGTGCGTTTTACTAAAACGTTTTACTAAAATGAGGTGGTTCTTTGATTCTTTTAAGAAAAGTATCAGTAAAAAGTATGACGCGTGGAAATGTGTTAGTTGATATAGTTATTAGCCAACCTGAAAATTTTAGTAAATATCGAAAAAACAGTATTACACACTGAAAGTGAGGATTTAAAAAGATCAGTGGGAAGTGATATAAGAGGATTGAAAAAGGTGTTTAGTTGATGCCAAAATTAAAGTAATAAGTTCAACTTCTGAAGCAACTGGTCATTCCAAAAAATTGTGGTCATTCTAAAAATTTGGGTAGTGATAATTCAGATGTAGATGAAAATTATATTCCTTCGGACACTTCATCTAACACAAGTGACAATAAGAGGCAGGTAAATATCAAGTAATTCAATCTAAAAAGAGTAAAATAATAGCTACTACCAGTAGCACAATGTGTCACATATGTGTGACAACGAAAGTAAGAATAATTTTAAAAATAAAAGTGATGATGGCAAAGACCAAATAAATAACTCTAATGTTCAACCTAAAAAACCAAACAGAGTAGAAATGAAAAAAAAAGAAGATTTTAGGAGAAGAACGTATTACAAGAAAAGGTATACAAAAACTTGCAAAAGTATTTCAAGCGCTTACTGCATGCTGTCGCAATAAATGTCACGAGAAACTCTCCCTAGATGAACTAATTTTTTTATGATTTTCTTAAAAAAGTGCAAGACAAAGTTCAGGTAATTCCTGAAAGAATGAAGATAGAGTCAAAAAAGACAGAACGAAAAGATAAAGGCAGAGGCGGAGATAATAAATACAGACAAATTGTGGTTTATATTATATCACATATAACGACAAAACATTTGCAAAGAAATGTTCCAGAATCTACATAGTATCACAAAAGGAAAAAATTGATATTTTGATAAAAAAGAAACAACTATCACCCTCTGGTTTTATAGAACTTAATGATGGAACCTCATAATGGAAAACTCCAACCACATAACGCTCGACCAAATAAAAAAGCTAAAGTTATAAAAAATTATATTATACTATAGAACCAGCTTTTTCATAGAACGTTATTTTTTACAATTTTGACAGGCGTGTAAGAAACTCTATATTTACCTGAGACCTAAGATCTGCTTGCTGCTGCTCAATATAGCGTCGCATTAAAATATCCTTTCCGGTATCAGTAGCCATATACTGTTGTTCTGTAGCTATATTCATTCCCCTTTGAGGCTCACCTCCTCTGGTTATCAGTCTTAAAATATCAGCGTTGCCTTCTCGTGTATAATATTGGTCTCTTAACGGTTCTTGTTGGACTTCACTCTGTCTTTGCATTGTTCTTTTTACTCCTCCTTGATCTGATCCTCTATCAACCTTAAACAGACAATAAAGTAGCCTTAAGTTAATATTTATATAATCGTAACACATCTTAACACGCAATATTTAAAAAATATTAAATAATAATACATAAAATATTTTTCAATTATGGAAAAAAGAGGACAGCCAATATACCTGATTAGAAAAATCAAAAGTATGTACAGAAGTATAAATCATCATCATTGTCATCATAATACTGTTCTGTAGCTATTTTCGTGTGATTACTATTTTAGTTGGGAATAAGCTACAATATAAGTTTAATATAAATTTATTTTTGACTTTTCGATTTCCACTTCGGAAATCGTTCTCAAAATACAAAACATTAATAAATTAAACAAATTTTGTTTTTTGTTACTTGGTGAAAAATTCTTCAAATAATTTTATTTTATCTGACTCATTCATATTGACAATTCAGATATTTATTATACATTTTAAAATAGATGACTTTATAATTATATTGCCAATATTGTTGAGTTGCGTTCCTGGGGCGACTTTATTGTAAGATATTGTATATGTTACGAGCAATGTCCGAAATTGGACAATCCTAGCATTGTACGGAAAATATTGTCCACTTCTAGCATTGCACCCCTTTACTGTACAGTCTCCGAAATAGACATGAATATCGGACTTTGTATAAAAGAATTGCTGTACAATGTTCGAATTTCAATAAGTAGCGATGCGTCAAAATTTGGGAGAATATGACAGGTATCGATTCATATCGATTTTTACGATTATTCCCCATTTGTTTTTTGTTTTTAAAGTTAGAGGTAAACAGAAAAAATCGTCACTGTGAGGCGTGAAGTTATAAATCCATAATTAAATTAATCACGGTTTCTGATTTCTTGATTGTAGGATTAAATTATTCTTGGAATAATCTACCAATAAGTTTAAAATGGTCCAGGAAGATATTTTTAATTTTAAAGTAAACGAGCTAGGTGGTACTATAGTTTTCGAATTAAGACAGAAACAGATTATAATACCCTTATTAGTGAAGTTATGGAAGCAAAAAATAGAAAAACCAAAACTTCATCAGACTATAGACGAATTAAGAGGTATGATGTTTTAAAAGTAGGAGATACATATAGGTTAATTGTTCCCATGTGCAAAACAGACAATAATATTAAGTATTTTGTATGCAATTCTGAATTGTATGGTATAATAAACAGTGCTCACATACAGACAGGTCATGGTGGCATTCATAAATTAGAGTACAATTTAAAACAAAAATATGCCAATATAACCAGGGATGTCATAAAAATCTTTCTTGAAAATTGTGAGGTGTGTGTAAAGAAGAAAACACTTCTAAAGAAAGGTGTTGTAGTAGTAAAGCCTATGGTGTTCAAGGAAGTTAATGAGCGAGAACAGGTTGATTTCATAAACTTTCAAACATGCCCAAGTGGCGAATATAAATTTATATTAAATTATCAGGATCACCTGAGTAAATTTGTTAGTCTACGCCCTCTCAAAACAAAAACTGCAGTAGAGGTGGCTACACATTTAGTAAATATATTTTGTATTTTTGGATCACCTTCTGTCCTCCAGAGCGATAATGGGCGTGAGTTTGTAAATAGTATTATAGAGAAATTAAAGGATGATGTGGCCACAATTAAAAATAGTCCATGGCAAGCCTCGACATTCCCAAAGCCAGGGAAGTGTAGAGAGAGCCAATAGGGATGTGCAAGAAATGATTGTTGCATGGATGGAAGATAATAAAACAAACAAGTGGGATGAGGGTTTATGTTTTTGCCAATTTCAAAAAAACAATAGTTTCCATCTTGGAATTAAGCAAAGTCCCTTTGAGGTGATGTTTGGTAGAAAACCCAAGTTAGGACTTGAGTCTGGTAGCCTACCAGTAGCTCTTAGTGTCAGTACGGAGGAAGAATTAGAGCAAGTCATTAGTTCAATGAATGTTGTGAAAAGTGGTGGGAAAACACTTTCTGAAGCTATATTAAACGAAAATGAGGTCCAAGTAGAATGTGCCATTGTTGAAGACTCATCACCAGATATGGAATTTATTGACTTGTGTCCCATGCCTGATTTAATATTAGAAAAAGAAAGCCAAGAAGATCCTGAGTCTACATCTACACCTGAATCTCAGCCAACTGTTGAAGTAGATGAATGTAACCAAATTTCTGCCATAAAAAGTAGTATTTCAAAAAACAAACATCTGGCAGTTATTGCTTTAGAAAAGCAAGCAAAAAAGATGAAAGCCAATAAAAAAAAAAATTTCCACCTATTGATGGAGGCTCTTCAGTTATTGTACCAGTGCCTTCTTTAGATAGGGGGAAAGGGGACCAGAGAAATATCCTAGGTGTTGTCTTAGACAATACTGATGGATTTTACAAAGTAGGAACTTCAAGTGGTATCCTGCCACAATTATTTTCAAGGAACCAAATTGCTCCTTGCAAGGCAATGTTTATGTCTAATACTGATGTTCCAAATACAGAATTGGCATTAAGAACTATAGTTAAGAAACAATCAAGGTTTGGTGGTCAAGGATTTATCAAATGCAATTGTAACAAGAAAAGTGTAGATGGAAAATGTCATTGCCGCATAAATGGACTTATATGTAACTCAAAGTGTCATTATTCACTTGATTGTTTAAATAAATAAAATAAAAGTTAAAGTTCTTTTTTATTTATATTTTATAATAAATTAATAGGATAATGGCATATATTAGTATTCAATTTTACTAAAGTTATTTTTTACTTTTATAGTGTTAGGTATGTATGCTCCATAACCAATTTGTTGTCAGTTTTTGAACCACTATTAAAGTGGAACAGGAAGTTTTGTTAAAGGTTACAATTTTGCTATGTCTTTAGTTAATTTAGTTCATAGTACATATTTTTATTTCAGTTTTGCATTGAAAATTTAAAACCTTTTATGAATTTCTCAGATTTCATTATTTCCTTTATATTGAATAATTTTATTCAATACTAGTGGAGCATTTATGTGGTAACCTGTGCATTACTTTCACTGATTTCCTAATTTTTACTGAATTTTTATATAACATTTGTCAGCATCCATCACTATCCTATTTCCTTGGTGCAAACTTTACACCATCCTAAAAATATGCATTGATTTATCTCACAATAGTTTTTCTTTTCGATGAACATAGTTTATAATATGTTATTGAATGTCAGATATTGAATATATAAATTTAATCTGCATATTTTAATTTTTTCTTCACTTTATATAATAATAAGATACTAGCACAAGAAAATAATATAAAGCAGTGGTGGAAATGATATTTTGAAAACTTATTAAATGTAGTGTCTGATACAGCAGCAGTAGTACAATTAGATACTGTCATGGCAATGGTACTTGACATTAGAAGGTAAGAAGTTAAACAGACCATAAAAACAGTTAAGAAAGGAAATCAAAAATAACTAGATAATATCTTTAGATACCATCTAAGGCATTAGATGAAAGTGAAATACATTAGCTCATAGGATTGTTCAAAAAAATTATGAAAACAGGACAAATATCAAATTAGTGGAGAAACAGCAAATTAAAGCCAGTTTACAAAAATAAAGAATTTATATAAGGTTGAATGCTCGAATAAATGAACTTTGATAAAATGAAAGGCAGATATCGAGCACACTTTTCTTAATTTAATCTTGCCCAAGTACTTTTGCTATCTAAAGCATCATCAGGGGCATTTTGTCAATTTTGAGCTATCCAACAAGTGCAGAATGTAATAAACATAAAACTGTACAAACACTACACTAAACAAGGACAAACAGTTTAAAATTACTTATTTAAAAATTGGTTAAAGCTACATTCTTGTGGCAACAGGAGAGAGAATGAGAGAATTCTCTCTCCTGTTGCCGACAAGAATGTAGCTTTAACCAATTTTTAAATAATTTTAAACTGTTTGTCCTTGTTTAGTGTAGTGTTTGTACAGTTTTATGTTTAATGTTATGTTTATTACATTCTGCACTTGTTGGCTAGCTCAAAATTGACAATTGAGGTACAATGCTAGAAGTGGACAATATTTTCCGAACAATGTTAGGATTGTCCAATTTCGGGCATTGCTCGTAACATATATATTTCAGGAATATGTCCAACAACTCTAATCCATGAGGCCATATCGAGAATACATCATCTACATATCTCCACTATACTATGGGTTTTAAATTTTGTTTAGAAATATGTAATATTTGTTTCAAAATCTTAGATAAATTCATCAACATTCAAAACAACAAACACATTGAGATCTATTCTGTCTAAAACTAAACCTAACAATGAACAAGAAAGAACAGTGAATTGTATTTATAAAATACTAAATCAAAGAAGCAGCTCTAATTATGCTAAATGAGACCAATTGCGTCGCAGAAAGCAATAAAAAAATATCAGGGTGAAAAGAATAAACTAAATATAAGACCATCTACTTACCATGTAGGGATCGTATCATGAGGTTTTTTCCTGTTTTTTTTTTTATCGTCATAATTTACTACAGAATCACTAACGGTAGAATTTTACTGTCATCATTGCATGTGATTGTCTTTTAAACAATGGATCACATGCTATGATTTTTTCTTACGGGTGCTTTCAAGTTAAAGTTGATTTCATGTAATAGAATGAACTATATTACAATAAAGTCGTCCCAGGAACGCAACTCAACAATATTAGCAATGCCATTTTAAAGTCGTCTACTTTAAAATGTATAATATTGAAGCATGTTTAAAATTTCTTTAAATTATTCCCCTTAGAAAATTACTTTCACGCCACCTGTGTCTATATATTTTGCTAGGAACCTTAAAAATAACCCAAAAGCAACGAGCGATTTGTCACGCCTTTTTTTAACAACGAAATAATTCGCCAAATGTTCGCTGCTCTTTTTAACTTTCATTTGTTAAATAGAAACCCTTCCTTGTAACAAAGAGATCATTTTCTATTGTCAAGTACCCTGCCTACCTTCTAAGAAAAGCAGAAGAGTTGGTTTTCGATGAAATTATAATTCCTGTCTGGAGAAAGTGGTTAGGTTACAAAAATGACTACACTAGCCTTGCCATTTAAGTATCATTTTCGCGTGGCACTCTTCGGCCAATACTCCCACTCTTTTTTTATCCTTAGCTTGTCTAAGAACAGAATTCGAATTCATTTCTCGAGTTGGTTCCTGTGGCAAGCGGTTTGTCTCCAGGAAACGGCGGTAAGTGTATTTTTATTTCACCCTTATCTATATATCTTCACACAGTGCTTCCTATATTAACTATTTTCTCTTTTGTCAAACAGACGTCTTCCAATTCGAAGAAACGAAGTCACTTCTGTTTGCCGTTCGTCTCTACGTTTCGTCTCTACTGTTCATCTCTACTGTTCGTCTCTACTATTCGTCTCTACTGTTCGTCTCTACTATTTACTACTACGTTCATTTTTACCATACCATAATGGCATTACAGCAGCTCATAAAAGAAATGTGAGCACACAAATCCTTCCCCAATGATTGGAATATTGACATATTGAAATACTTGCACCGCACATAAAAAAGGAGATATCTTTCAATGCTCTAACCAGAAAGGAATCACGCTTCTAAATACAGCGTATATAATATTCTACATTATACTATGCCACCGTATAGTGGGGGAGTGGTAGGAACACTGAGACACTAAACCTTCAATAAAAATAACTTTTTATTAAATGCTACTTTAAACTTATATTGTACCTCTATATTTGTTATATAAACAAGAACTAAAAAATCATGTCATTTTTTGATAAAAACTAAAGTTAACACCTCAAAAATATTAATAATAAAAATTACTAAATGTCTCACTATTCCTTTTAATCTAGGAACACTGAGACATAACAATTAACATAATTTTACGTTAAGACTGTCAAAGTTTATCATTATCAAATCATTTTTTTTACTTAAGACAAGACTTTGCCTACATAGTATGTCTTTGCTTAGAGTTAAATTCAACAAGCACATAATTCCCATTATTGGGACAGCGATCAAGATCTTAGAAACCAATATTGGTTCGGGATCTTCACCAATAAAATCCTCTTCTCCGCTGGAATCTTGTAATTCTATCTCATTTTTAACTTCCTCATCGGAATCACTATCTAATACGCGCCTAGTTACTTTTTTCTGTTTTGGTGTTTTTTCTTTAGATTTAATGTTCCATTTTTTCCGGGGTATCCGTAGCTATCATCGTCTTTTCTTTACGTTTTTTTGTTGCCCTCCCTAGATTTTCTTGTCGGAGCTTTAGGATAACTCTTAAAAACTGCTGGGCTAAGAAAGGTTTTCGTGGTATCAGTATTACATGGACCTGGATTTTTTACATCTAGAGATTCATTTATATTTTCAACAGCAGTTTTAACTACAAGTGGCCTGTCTTTCACAAAAAATCTTCTTCAGTGAAGACATGCCGATCAAATAGAAATATAGATTTTCGAAAAGCGCTTGTGATGACAATAACTGGCGTCATTGCTCGTGGATGTTCTATGCCCACACAGGCTGCTACGTTATAAATTGTAAATGTCTGACGGATGGTTCATCATCCATGCATTCACTGCAGGATTATAGAAAGTTTGAAATGGTTTTAGTAAGCCTACGTCTAACGGCTGTAATCTGTTCGTATAGTGTGGTGGTATAGTTAGGATTGTAACGCCATTAATTTTACATAAATCGATTGCCTCAATCGATAAATGACTTTGATGAATATCCATTAGAAAGAAAGAAGGGTTTTCTCTGGTACTACCAGTGTGCTTAATAAAATGCTTAAAAACTTGCACAAAGCACTCTGTATTCATCCAACCTGTTTTTGAAGCTAGTCCTAAAGTTCCAGGGCGACCCGTTTATCATACAATATTTAAAGTGTACTCTCGGGAAAACCAGAGCAGGAGGAATAGCTCCTTCAGATGCTCCAACAATACAGCATGTTGTTACGAGCGTTCCACGTTCGCCGCTTGTAGTCTCACCTGTCGTATACCTCTCTCTGCAAATACTTTTTGGGACTTTTGAAAGGTAACGGTTTCTGTCTCATCTAAATTATAGATTTGACTACCATCTCCAAACACCAGGAAACGCTTTAAGACAGTTTCAAGTTTACTGAAAAACGTTTCAACGTTAAATTTATTGAAACCGGTTGCCCTTGCAAGACTACAACCTTCTGGGGTCCGGAGGCATAAATTATTGGAATGACGTTTCTGAAATCCTTTCATCCAGGCAAGTGAAGCAATTTTTGATGTATGCCAGTTTGCTGGAACCACTATATTATTCTAGGACGGCTTCATATGACAGTTTTCGGGTATCTTCTCTTGATAGACCATAAAACATTTTAGAACATTTAATTATATATTCGCACAAGTCGTTCTCCTGTTCGATAGTAAAAAATTGTTTTACTTTGTAATTAGGGCAAAAACGGACGTTCTCGTCTTGTTGATGTTTTTTTTACATATCTGTGAACTGTTTGGAAAGATAGTCCTTTCATTCGTGCTGCTTGTCGTATAGAGGTGCCACCTTATACTAATTCAATAGCCTATCTCATCAGATCTTCAGAGAATCTTCCCATTTTCAGTTTTTTTTTTATTTTTTCTTGGCATTTTCTTTCTGTAAGAGAAATTATTTTGCAAATAATCTGGCTTATCTATACTATAACGGAACAGTGAGACAGTAAAGCAATCTGCTGTGTTGGCTCACTGTTCCATAAAAATTCGTTAATAAAAGTCGATTAAAAAAACTAATAGAATGTATACAAAAATCGTTTGTTTTAATTTAATTGTCCCGTAAAATGGTTTAACTTTTAGTTAAAATAAATTACCTTGTCTAAAAAACTTCAATTTCCGTGAAAACACCGGCCCCGTAGATACGGTATATTTACTACGACGCACTTTTCGAATGACCAGCGATAACTAAAACATTTCTTGTTAAATCTCAACGGTTTCTTGTTTGCTTCACTTTAAGGTGATAATAGGCATGTTCGTTTAGTTCTACCGGATAATACCAAACGTAGTAAGCTCTACCGGGCTCTACTGAGTTTGTCTCCGTGTTCCGACAGTCTCAGTGTTCCGACAGTCTCACTGTACCTACTTCTCCCCTACCATCCCTTTTTTTGTGTCGTGCTTGTTTTTAAGCGTTGGCTATCATCGTATTAACAAGCTGATGAAATGTTTCTCGATCGGCAGCTAGATGAAATAATTCCTCGACCGTTTAACCTGTCCATTGTCTAATGTTACACAGTCAGGACAGTTGCTTTCTTCAGACCCAACGTTTTCCTATGATTTTGCACTGAATGGAATCAACCGAAGTAAGCGATATTTAGGTCCTCTCATTATATGGCTGTAATATTGGACCTTTACTATTTTAATGATGTTAATCAATTCTCGCTCTTTGTACATGGTCTCTAGCACACGTTCGTTAGATTTTTTATTATATTTACCTTAATAGAAGCGGTCTGATTATAGTAAAGCTTTTTGAGCAATCTAATGTCATACGTGTCCAGACCAACTGAGTCCAAGCATTGAAAATAGTAGTGTATGTGGCATTTTATCAAAGGCTTTTTCGAAATCTATAAAACATACGTAAATATTTTTCCTAAACTCAATGCTCTTTTATAAGAGTATTGGCTTGTAAAAAAGATCCTCCCGAGTACCCATACTGTTTAGTAAACCAAACTGCTCATTACCAGTTATCCCCTCACAAAGTTTATATATGCGACAATGCAATACTTTCATAAACATTTTGGGCGTGTTATTCATTAAACTGAAAAGTCGATAGTCGCTACACTGTCTGGCATTCCTTTTCTTGGGAATCATCTAATAGTGTAACAATTCTGCAGGTATTTCGTCCGGACCAGAAGCTTTCCTTCGTTTCACTTGGTCAATGGTCTTCTGAACTTCTGAGATTAGAATCGGTGGGCCAGTATCTCGGTTAGATGTTACTTATTGGTTGATTCTTTGGTCATCTTTAAATAATTTTATTATGTAATTTTCCCATTCGGCGCATCGCTCTTTAATATCACTTAAAATTTTACCACCAGAGTCTTGTAATATATTTTACATGTAAATTCTACTTATGCCTGTTAATTCTTTTAGTTTTTTATGTAAATGTAAACTGTCGTGTCGTTACTCCAGTTTTTCAATTTCTAAACAGGATATTCTTGTAGCGTACCATATGCAGAACAAATAATCGTAAAGTACAAAGGTGGTTTCATAGGTGGTAAATCGACAATTCCTCAGATTGCAACCATAAAACAATTCTAGGAAAAAACACTGAAATAAGGTATAGATACTCACCACATATTTGTAGACTACAAGGCAGCCTACGACTATGTAAATAGAAGAGATATATTTAGGACAATAAAAGAGTTAGTAGTACTAAATCAGTTGGAAAATTTAATAAAACTAACCTTTGAAAAATTAAATGTAGAATACGAATCCAGAGAGAACAGTCTTAACGTGTTAAAACGAATAATTGGCTGCACCAGGTAGACCCTCTGCTTGTATGCGATTTAATCTGGTTCTGGAGAAAATGATACGTGTGCTACATATCGTAACCACTGGTTAAATATACAACAAATCAGTGCAAATCCTTGTCTATGCTTATGATATCAATATTGTTGAAACAACAAAAACTCTGTACGAGAGGCGGATTTAGCACTAAAATAAGCTACTACATTGGGTTCAATAATACACCAACAAAGCGAAGTACAACCACATGCAACCACAAATGCTACGGACCTTTGTTATAGAAAACAACGTCATAAAACAAATGATACAATGTTAAAACTTTGCAAGACAAATACGCAACGAGAAAACTCTAGAACCCAAGCCAACGAAATGAGATTTCTCAGAAGTAAGAAACGCATTACAAGGCAAAAAAAATACATGATCAGATCTAAATACGTAATTAATCAATAAAAAATAAAATACTATAGAACAATGGATAAAAATCAACTAAAAATAAATATTATTTATACAAGGAGTAGAGGATTAGAAATATTTTAAGAAATAAAAAATTATTAAACCCTTATATATAAATAAACTGTTATAAATGTAACTTACCTCATGCCGTCTTAAAGATTCTGCTTCAACATCTTGATCAGGTGTCCACGCTTCTTTCCTACCAAACCATTCTGCAACTTGTACCGACTTACTATCTCTACCTTCACCTGCTCCAATAATACGAACTTTCTCTACTTTTTCAACACTTGGAGTTTCTTTTCTGTTCCTGTAAAATGTATAGTAATGGTACAAGGGACAAGGCCTACATAAACAACAGATCAACATTATTAGAATGGCAAGTAAGAGAAGGACTAAGAAGAGAATAAGAAGCCACGTGAGATTTGTGCTGCTACTTTCTTGTATTTTGATAATTTCACGTTCTTTTTCTTTTTCTACTTCTTTTACTCGATGTTCTTCAACTTTTTGATTTATAATTTTCGTAATTTCATCTAGATCGACAACAGATCCCTTCGAAAATGTTACAGTTGCTTCTACGACGCTCCTAAAAATTAACTCATATATAATTTGAAGTTTATAATAAAAAAATCACATAAAAAGCAATAAATTTATTGTTAATCAAAAAATTAATAACATGTAATTTAAGAAGCAATTTCAGTCTGGTCTCACAATCTAAACTTGCTAATGGCTTTTAGACGCACAAATTACTATCTACCACGTTTACAGCTAGATACTCTATTTCTTAATTATTTCATTATTCATCATTCAAATATTGCCGCGCTCTAACGAGCACATTAGCTGGAACATTAACCACAGACACTTCTGTCATCTTTATATTTAAAAACCTGTAAGATTTTAATTGTGGTTAGGAATATTTAACATTGTGATCCGAAGGAACCGAATTCAATTTACAGAATAAACGTGAACCGGAGAAAATCAGTCCAATCTATCCCATATTTCCAAGCTAACTCCAATCTCAACACCCTAAGACGAAGAACAACATGAAGAAGATGGAGACGATTACAAAATTTTTGAAAACATGAATATTTTCTCCTCTGGGAAGGGGGATGTAATGAAATTATAATTCCGTCAATCAAATATTGCCGCGCTCTACTGAGCACATTAGCTACAAGCACTTCTGTCATCTTTATATATAAAAACCTGTAAGATTTTATTTATGGATAGAAATGTTTACCACTGTGATTTGGTGACATCAAATGTCGTTTCTTTAATTTCAGAAACTCTAGGAAATATAAATCAATCCTTATTTTTTCTTTATTGCGAAAACCCTGATCTTCTCGTTGGATGCGAATATTGTAAACAAGGAGCGTTCAAATTAACCCAGAGTATACAAAAATCCTCACGATCTCACTCATATTCATGATCTGAAAATAGATCAAACATTTTATCAACCAGGAACTAGGTACCACCCTGTGAAATGACGTGTACGGAGGGGTACTGAGGCTACAGATTCCAAGGGGATGCCCTCTTGTAGCTTATGCTAATGGTCTTTCACTGGTTGCGAAGACGACTCATAAAACGGACATGGCTAATGCGACTAACACAGTCCTGCGTCGTATTAGTAGGTTCATCAGCTAGCACCTTAGAAAATTGAGGTGCTAGCTGTAGATCTAGTTGTTTATTGAGTGGTAAGACTACACTACTTTTGTGCTGTGAGATGCAACGGTACAGTCTCAGAAGGATTCGAAGTGAAAAAAAGTGTTCGCCAAGGAGACCCGTTGTCTACATTGCTATTCAATATAGTTCTAGAAAAAATTGTAAGGATTAGTGGGATAAATAGGTCCGGAACTATTTTATACAAGGAGCACCAATGCTTAGCATACACTGATGATGTGGTTCTCATTGCAAGAAATGGAAAAGAACTATCAAATATAACAAAAAGACTGATTCGGGAAAGCTCTAAAATGGGACTGAAAGTTAATATTAATAAATCGAAGTACATGGAGATCTCGAGCAAAAAAGGAATAAGCACCAGGGGATCCTTTAAATTGGAGGTAGAGAATGGATCAGTTGTAGAATTCAAGAAGGTGGATGAATATATGTACTTAGGTACTCTTATTGATCAGACAGACAGACATGTAAGGAAGAAACTGAAATCAACCTGAGACTGACCAAGAGCAACAGGTGTGCTGGAGCCATGAGCAAAATAATTATGGCCAAAGATATATCTCGTAATACAAAAATAAGAGTATACAAAACTATAATTAGACCCACAATGCTATACGCTGCCGAGACATGGACTATAAACAAAACCGTACAGAACACATTGGAAGCATGGGAAAGAAAGATACTTCGCAGAATATTTGGTGAAAAAGTAGTAGAGGGAGAATGGAGAAGACGAACTAATGCAGAAGTGTATCAGTTGTATGCTAACCCTACAATATCAAAAGTGGTGAAAAAACGTAGACTAGAATGGCTCGGCCATCTAGAAAGAATGCAAGGTAATAGACTAGTCAAGAATATTGCTTGGAGAGTACCTGAGAGCAAAAAAAAGAGAGGTAGACCAAGAAAGAAATGGAGAGATGTAGTGATGGAAGATGTCAGAGAGATGGGAATCAGAGATTGGAAGCTGTTAGCTAAGAATGGAAAACGATGTAAATTATCCATCCAGCAATGGGCCTAAAAGGCCTGTTAACGCTGTACATACATACAAGACCACTACTATGGAACGTTCTTTAAGGTTTTAGCTGGAACATGGTTAATCCGGCACTACCCTGGGATCTTTCGGCCTAGTGTCCTACTCGACCGGAAGATGCCAGGGTATCTTGCTCCGTGACGTTAGTCTACGACGATGTCTAAAAAATATTTCCCTCACCGTTGCCAGCCACAATTCAATGGATACTTTCTTAGGCTCCTACTAGAGTCTGGCAACAGGGCAATTAAAAGAAAGGTACTCTAGACATGCCCATAAGTGCTGAATTGGTTCCTCTCTTCCTACAGTCTAGCTGAATTCTCGGTGAACTAAATCAACTTGTAGCCTTAGAAACTATTTTCGGTTATATTCTACAAGGGCGAGTCTCTGCGGCTCTTTCAAATTGTTACTTCACGTCTTTACATACGTTTATGAAGGTTAACATAAGCCTTCTTTTACAAAAGTTTTGAAAAGTCGGAAACATATCTAAACCTGCTATTTTGTCCTAGGACGATCAAGTTTGTGAGGAGAGTCAACAGTCAGATTTTGTTTTTCTCTACTGTCTCGACAACCCAACCCTCTTTTTTGCGATACTTATTCTCAGGCATATCGTCATTTTTGTATGCTAGAGAATCGTTTCAGGAAAATGCCGAATTCAAAGAGAAATATGCTGAGTTTGTAGCGTTTTAAAATTTATAATACGTCCCTGTTCGTTTATCTCGTCAGTACGCATAAAGATTGCCATAAAATCTGTTTTTGTCTTTTAAGAAAATCCTTAATGCGTAAATAACGCTGGATATATTTTTTGTCTATGTGTACTTTCAAATTCCATAACCTTTTGTTACAAAGTCAGGTAGAACTCCGGTTTAAAAACTACGTGCTAATTTGTTAATTTGAATTATGTTTTATCTATTTCGACAAGTTTTTTGTCGCCTAGAGGATTATATTTCATGATGCCCCCTAATATAAAAAAGAGTTTATTTGTCTTTCGTCGTTAAAACGCAATAAATTGGAATATTTAAAAGGTTTTTTTGTCGCTTAGAGCGAGGGTCCGAGTGACATTTGTTTGTTTAAGTCTTGTAAACACAAGGGGAAGAGTTATTTTATGGCGTGGAATTTGTAAAATTTAACGCAAATAGGGGGTCGACATTTAAGTTCCAAGCAGGGCAGACGTGCTAGAATGGAGTCAAGCGATAGATCTGAGACAGAAAAGATGTTTGAGTAATTAGGAATCGCGAGTCGATTAAATTTTTTTGTGTTATGTCTTAAGACCGGTTAAGGTGATAATACTCTTTGCATAATGGCAGCTTAGAACAGAGTAATCACCATAAGATTTGTGCACCGGAACTGAAGAAATTTTGTAAAATGAGTATATAGGATGTCCCCGTCGTCAGCTTGATTCCTCCACCAAGTTCCTGTTTCAATCGTCCCTGCGTATGGAAATGATTTCCTTTTGTTCAAGTTGAGAGTTTTGTCCTTTGCAGCTCCAATCCCAGAGATAGTAGCAAGTTTTTTCTTTGAAGTTAAGTGAAATTAAGGTAACAATTAACATTTTAAATTTTAAAGTAAAGACAGACTTTTTTTTGATAATTATTAATAATTGCTTTCATTAAAAGGATTTGTAGTAATTGATAAATTGTAAATTTTATGGTTTAACTTAGCTGCCATTTTAATTGTTTTTTTTTAATTTAATGTTAACATATGACAGCTAGCTTTATTTGTTTCAATATTTATTTGTTTTGTTTGTTTAAAAAAAAAGGTTAATCTCTTTGCGGTAACATTTTTAAGTTTTTGTAATATCTCCATTCCCTTTGTAAACGGACACATGTAAGTTTTTTTATTCTGTATTTGGCAACTATTTATATAGTATATTTTTTGTGCCATTTATATGTTTGATAACTGTTTGTTAGAGACACAAATAAATGTTTAATTTATTGCTCCAACCATTTTGTTTATTTTAGTTTAGAAAAGTCTCCTAACCTTTTTTTGTTTGTTTACTTTTTAGGAAGGAAGAGCCCTTTTCTTCTTTCCTCCAGCAAGTTTAGGATCCTTCAAAGCGGCGCCCTTTTTCTAAATTGCTAGAAGCCTTTCCTGGTTGTTTTATTTGCCCAGTTGCCCAGGAGATTTGTGTAAGTACCCCTTTATTTCATTTTTTTTTTGTAGAGACCCCAATCTGACACCCTTTTCGTTCACTTATCCACGACCCCAGCTCTCCAGCAACCCCCTGAGTGCCGTTCGCATACGTTTCGAATTATTTTGCTTGCCCTATCTTCGCCCCCATAGTTTCTGTCCCCTATTTCCACCCCAATGTTCGTACCCTGAGGTAGGCAAAATATATTCGTTACAAGTTCATGACCGATTTTATTAAATCCCAACATATGATACCAGTTTCCGAATAAAATTTTAAATTGTTTACGTCGTAACTTTATAGTTGTGTCTCTAAATGTACTTTATATACTGGTCTTAAGCTTCAAAAGGACATCTCTTCTCTATTACTTAATTTTTGATATTTTCGTTACTGCTTCAATTGCGATATAAAGCAAATGTATCGACAAATTAATGTAAACAAAGAATTTAAGAGATCGAATTCTTCTAATTCTGCTAATTCAGTAGAGTCGCGTTTTCCTTCTCACATGCTTAACGTGACTTTTTATATTGACAACGGTTTTTTAACAAGTGATTCGCTTGCATCTACTCGCTCTCTGCAGCTAGAGCTCATTTAACTTTTGAAGCTCGGTGGTTTTGAGCTAGCCAAATGGGGCAGCAACCATCCTAGTCTACTTCAAGGTTTTGGCTCAGATATTATGAAATCTTGTTCGTTTGACAAAGAGGAACCTTCTGTTATTAAGGTGCAAGGCCTAAAATGGGACTTTATTTTTCGGACTAATGGGACTGATATGATTCTGACTTGACTATGACTTTTCTTATTCTTACTATTCCTTTGACAAACCTAAAGCAATGTTAAAAATAGATATATTTGTTAGGTTGTAGTATTAAAAATCGAACTTACCTGTCTTTATCATCATCATGAGTTACATATGTTGCTCCAGGCTCGTAGCCAGTATAAGGTCTAATTCGATCAATTGCAACTTTCCCACCTGTTAAAGTTCTTAAAGTATCTGCTATAATCAATTTATCAGGATTTGAACCGGGCACTATAAATACCATTTTCCGAGATTGTCCTTCTGGTGGATATACCCTAATTTCAGATTCGTTGTACAACCTAGGTATCCCTCCGTCCCATGCTCTTGCTCTTAAAGTTACTATATCATCGATATCGTATGTTTTTGTTACTAATAGTTCACCAGAGGCTTCATCGATATAAAGATTTTCTGGTAGGTTTATAACTTCATAATGTATTTCGTTGTTTGGGGAAGAAATATCTTTATCTGTAGCTTTAATGAAAGCAGGAGAGGTAAAACCTGTTCTATCCGGTTTTAATATGAATTCGTAAACTTCTTTCTCAAAAATTGGTGGATTGTCGTTAATATCTACTAGTTTTATTTCAACAGTACTGTTAGCTTTAAGTCCTTGACCATTATCGTCAGCAGCTTCTACTTTTAGTGTTATTAGTGGTGTAACTTCAGCATCCAATTTAACGCTGTCGGCTACAGTGATCAATCCTGTATCTGAATCTAAGTTAAAAAGTTCACTCCCTTTGCCAGTGAGCTTCGTATATTGAATTTTACTGTTTGGGTTTGTATCAACATCAACTGCTTCTACTACAAGAATGTGGGTACCGACTTTAGCATGTTCCTGAACAGTACCATAATATTTATCTTTCGAGAACTTCGGTGGATTGTCATTCACATCATTTAGAAGCACTGTTAACTTTGCTTTGGCGGTATAATTTCCAGCACTTAACTCTTTAGCAATAATGTAACATTCAACTGATTGTCTTTCATCATAATCTAAATATTTGGGGTTTCTCACGGATATTTGAAACTTTGTATTACTTTCCACGACTTTAGGATTGATTTCAAAGGTACCTAAAATAACATAATAGTGTATTAAACTTTATATTAACTAAATCAGTGATTATCAACCTGTGGGGCGCGCCCTCCTAGGGGGGCGCGGTATTATTAATGGGGGAGCGTGAGCCTTTTCGAAAAAAACATCAACAACATTGACTAATTTACTAAAATCAAAGCAAACCAAAATTCTTACAAAATAAAAAATAAAATACACATGAACACTGATATAACAGGTATAATTATTATAAAGAGCACTGAACACTAAATTATGAACAAGTTTAAGTATAAATCAGTGACTTCCTTGAGCTTGTTTTGTAGAGCAAAGTTTATCGAAACTGGGTGTAATATTAGAAATAGACGTTCTTAGTTCTTTTTCTATATTTAGCTGCGATCTATATTTGGTCTTCAAAGCAGCCACCGCAGAAAATCCTGTTTCGCAAAGGTAGGATGTTGAAAACGGCAATAGTATACGGAACGCTCTGGTTTTCAGTGCAGAAAACTCATCATTTACTCCTGCACAAACTTCAAAGAGAGATTTATTATTAAACTGTTTCTTGATTTCATCATTTGCCGTGAAGTCAATGAAGGTTTCTTCTTTGGCAGTAGAGAGCCCTTCCGGTGTAATTTGGAACGGATTCCTAACCCACTCTACGTATTAATTTGTCGCCGGCAAAAAAATATCTTTTAAAATTTTTAGTCATCATCGCTAAATGATTTTCAATGGTTACAAAAACAACTTTCAGGTGTTGTTCTTCAACCTTGTAAGTTTTAATACATTCATCCACATTTGCAAACATTTCTAGGTTTTTTTGCTTTAAAAAAAAGTGGAATCCTGTATTTTCATAAAATATATTGAGATTTAAATATTAATTTACACAAAAACATATATTATTGAGATTATTGACTTCAAGTCCATAAATATCAAAAAATATGTAATTTACAATCATCGATATAGATGTTTACAATGTATGCAAAAAAATAAAATAGTTAATGTATAGTCATCACATGTCATAAAAAATAGCCTAAGAACCATATTATAAAAATAGATATCAGAGAAATATAAGAAAGGGTAATACTGATAAATTGAGTTTTTTGAATTTCGTACTAGTTCAACTCAGAAATAAATAACCTTACCATTATTATTCAGTAATTCCAGTGTAACCACATCTCCAGGTTGAATCGAAATTTCAGCTTGTGGAAGATCTAGCACAGTTCCTATTGGTGAATTTTCATCCAGCAGAGTGTTGTACTCAATAGCTCCAAAAGTAGGTGTGCCAGCAGTAACACCGGGTGGGATTAAAGCCAACTGAACTGTAGTGGATTGTGCTGGAGCTTCTTTTGGATTCGATCTAACTTCTTCTGCCACTACTGTTAGAAGTATCGGCTGACCGGTGTGCGATATTGAAAGAATCTCTGACAACGGACGAGCCAGCCGAAGTTCGCCTAAAAAGACAGGTATTGTAACATTTTTTATTTTTCTATTTTTAATTATTTCTCAACATACGACGTTACTGAGTGTCCGCGTGCTTTGCAATTTTTAAACGATACTTTGATACATTTTAAAATCGTAACAAATATTTGTGTCGAGGGTAACGACTATAGAAAAGTTTATCCGTTAAAACCGCGGAAGGTAAATGTTTAACGCCCGATTAGACATACACGACTTTCTCTTATAAGTCTTAGTGCTTTTTTCTTACATCAATGGGATTAAAAGTTGACATGTGTTCTAACTAGTAACTTTCTGAAGTGAAAATCTTTACTTCTAGTTGAGTTTTTGAGGGAACAAGACGTGTTTTCTCTGTCGGTTTGTTTGATTTTGCTATGTTACACCTGTATGTTGTCTGGATAAGCTTGAAGGTTGCCGGATCTTTATCAAATTCAAGATTATATCTTTGTCCGCCTGTCGAATTAATATTAAGTATTAGAGTAATTAAAGAAGATTGCACGAACTTCACTTTACTACAGAAATTGCATTTTAATTACCACAGTGCCGAAATTTAATTTGATTAAAATAGTTCCGGTTTTTATTTGGTTCGCAACAAAGACTTTTTCGACTTACTGACAAATACCGTCAATTATTAATCATAGTGTAAGAGTTAAATTAAATTATTAGGTTTAGACTTTCCCCTAACTCGAGTTAAGTCGTAATCCAGAAAGACTGAATTTTTTGTTTATTTGATTTTTAATTAACGGTAACCATATCTTTACTTATCAAATAAGATACTATTTATTTTTGCATTTAATTGTATATTGGAGAATTGTAAAAGTCTGTTTATTTGTTTTATTTTTATTTGAATTTGAACCGTTGGTTGTAGTAAATTTTTTATCTGTTTTATTTTTATTTGCATTTCAACATTGTTCTGAAGCTATTTTCTTGTGGTATTTTAAAGTAATTACTATTTTATTGGGAATAAGCCACAATTGAAAGTTAAAATAAGTTTATTGACATTTCAATCTCCACTTCGGAAATCGGTCTCAAAATACAAACATTAATAAATTAAACAAATTTTGTTTTTTGTTATTTGATGAAAAATTTTTCTGATAATTTAATTTTATCTGACTCATCTATATTGACAATTCAGACATGCATTATACATTTTAAAGTAGACGACTTTAAAATGATATTGCCAATATTGCTGTGTTGCGTTCCTGTGATGACTTTATTGTAAGATAGTTCATTTGATTACATGAAATTAAGTTTAACTCGAGAATATCCACCAGAAAAAATCATAACATGTAATTTGTCTTTAAAAAGACAACCACATGCCATTATGACAGTAAAAATCTCCTGTTAGTGATACCATAGTAAATCATGAGGAAAAAACTAGGAAAAAAACCTCATAATAATATCCCAACATGGTAAGTGTTTGTTGTTACATTTAGTTTACTCTCAATAAACACCAAATTCTGATTTTATATATTTGTTATTTAAAAAACAACATAAATGATGTATCCTCGATATGTTACTGGCTTACTAATAGTGGTATTTTCTTTTTATTAACTTCCTCTTTTAATATGCTGAGGAATTTGGTCATTTAGCATACATAATAGCATACATAAACATAATTGGCCTGATTTAGTATAATTTGAGCTGCTTCTTTGATTTTCTCTTTTTACCATCTGTTTCTTTTAGGACTATATTTGAATCATTCCATTGAAACCTATGTTCATTTTCCCATTCGTGTTTACATATTTGAGATCTATCAAATTCTCTTTTTTTAATATAAGATTGATGTTCAGTTATTCTAACATTTAATGACCTCGACGTTTCACCTAAATAAAACTGATCGCATTTACAAGGTATTTTATAAATACAATTACTTGTTCTTTCTTGTTCATGGTTAGGTTTAGTTTTAGAAAAAATAGATCTCAATATGTTTGTTGTTTTGAATGTTGTTAAAATGTTGAATTTATTTCCTATCTTTTTAAGTTTTTCTGATAATCCTTTTATGTATGGTATTGATATTTTCCTCGTATTATTCCTTGTGTATGCTGTAGGATCTCGTTCTAAGTTGTTCTGTTTTATTCTGTCGATTGTTCGAAAAATCCCTACCGGGATTTCGGGAAAAATTTCCTATTTATAAAAGATAAAGGGTTATCATTTTTTGATTAAACAGATATTAACAAAGTTTTTCGTCTTTAGAACAAGTAATTTGGCTCTATGGTAAACATGGTAAATGTTATTGTCTGTTTTTGTATACTGTTTCGTATTATCGAACGAACCATTTTTAATTTTTTTTCGTCTTTCTTCCAATGCATTTTTCTGCTGCTTCTGTAATAGTCCTTTTTATGGAGTGCCATTTCTGATCTAAATCTTTTCCTTTAATTTTCATCGAGTTCCAAACTCTGCCACATCAATCTGATAGCCACATACCATCTTTCGATTTTCATTTGCTTATCTATTTTTGTATTAAGATTAGGATTCTGAGCTTGTCCTTTTTAAGAAAATGGTCTGTGTGGTTAATCATCTCATACTTATTACGCTGCTAGTATGCCTCCTATCAATCTTTTGACTTATAAAAAATATCTTTGTATTAATTTCTTACCAATAAACCATCTATCTATCAATTAATACATGAACTCTTTGATTATTTGCACTTTTATCGTCCTTTGGTAAACAGGTTGCAAACTGGTCGCAAAATCATTCAAACGTGATCCATTATTACTGATATTGTCATGTAAGCTATGTTTCCTGTCTTTATCGATATTACGTACTAATCTTGGCTTACTTTTGCAGTTAAATCGCCTAATACTTTTGATGTCATAATTGAGGACTTCTGTATATAATTGATTTGAACAGTCGTAGAATTCCTTTTTGTTATCATCTGATGCGCCGTGGGTTGGCTCATAAATTGACCCACCTATCCCTATTTTTTATTACAGTCTTTCGTTAGTAATATTCGTTTAGTAGAAGTATCATGTGCGGATCGCCGGTCTGTAACAAAACCTCCATTTTGAGGACGTTTTCTTAATTTCTATAGTCTGACAAAAATTAAATGAAACTATAAATCATAAATCACGCGTCATAAGTGGTCAAAAGTAGCTGAAATCACGTGTCTTCCATGCATTTTCGGAAATTTTGAATTCGATCATTGGCGGCGCGTAAGGTTTGCTTGTCATTATGCTAAATTCATTACTAAATTTAGTACTAAAAATATTGTATCTACAAATTAGATGCGCGCGCTGATTCAGTACTAAAAATTAGAGCATGTTCTAATTTATTGTACTAAAAATGATGAAATATTAACTAAAAGTGAAGTTATTCTCAATTGGTCTTAACAATGTAACAAATAAAGAAATTATTATTCATTCGTAAAAAGTTTTGATATGCGAAAGGGTATTCTACTAATGGTTCTTCATTCAACCTATTTAATATTTCTTTGCATAAATGCTTGTTTTAAGAAGTTTATGATTTTTTTTCTTAAGCATCATTATTACAATTGAAGCTACTGCACATAATTTTAACTTGTTTTTCATCATTATTTACCTGTGTGTTTTGTTTACTCTAATCATAACAAACTTTATTGTTATGTTATGAATACAAAATTAGTAAAGCGCTTGCCTACATGCGAATTAAAATTAAAATAGTTGCAAACACAAACACACATTTTTCATACTAAATCGACTCGCGCAACTGACTAATATTTTTAGTACTGAAATCAGTACTGAAATTAGTAAAATGGCAAGCGGACCTAAGAAAATATGTTTCCTTGCTAGCTAGTCACTTTACATTGTAACAATAGAATATTATATTTCTGTTTATAATAATAAAAATACCGTAAACAGGGGTAACTTTGCCCCTGCCAGGGTAACTTTGCTCCATTACTAAAAATAGTTTCATTTTAATTTACCTATGAATTAAAAACCGTCTTCACAAAACGCGCGTCGCCGTTTTACTGGTTGCCTATTGACAAAGTCTCCCCATGTGCAGCATCGACTTGCTCTTCCATTTACATGCCTACAGCGAGTCGAGAAGGTGGTGGTGTAAAAACTTCGGTAAAAACTACGTATAAAATTTGGTGTGTGTAGAAAGTTGTGCTATTATCTCACAAGTAAGTATTTGTGTATGCGTTAAGTGTATACTGTTTATCAACTTTTTTACTAAATTGTGACTTATAAATAAACAAATGATAAACTTTTCTTTTTCTAACCTAATTTTACAAATTATCAGGTGACTCGGGGTAACTTTGCTCCAAAAAAGTGGCGCAAAGTTACCCCAAATCCCCGAAATATATATTATGTTTAATATATATTTTTGTTACAGATATGCCTAGAACACCTAAAACAGTACTAGAATCACGGCGCTATGCTGACTATAGACAAGAAACCCTACAAGAGTGTTTAAATGAAATAAGAAGAGGTGAAATCTCACACAGAAGAGCAGAAGAAAAATATAAGATTCCAAGAAGGACCATTTTAAATAAACTGAAAGGGAAACATTCCAAAACGCCAGGGAGGCAAAACGTAATTACTCCCGGCGAAGAAAACCAATTTGTCAATTGCCTGATTTATATGGGAGAGTATGGGTTCCCTACTAACGCAAGGGAACTGAAAAACATTATCAAAAATTATTTAAACCGTTGTGGAAGAGATGTCAAAATTTTCAAGGATAACTTCCCTGGAGAGGATTTGATCAAAAAAATTATGGTGAGACATCCTGAAATTTCCCTACGTTTTGCAGAAAATATTAAACGTGTACGAGCAGGAGTTGATGAAAACATATTGAGAAGCTTTTTCGAAAATCTGGCAGTCGAGTTAGGCGGCGTTGCTCCAACAAATATATGGAATTGTGATGAAACTAATCTCACTGTTGATCCCGGCAAAAAGAAAGTCATTGTCAAGAGAGGTTGCAAGTATCCAGAACTAATTAGAAACGCTTCAAAGACCTCTCTGTCCATTATGTTCTGTGGAAACGGCAAAGGTGAACTTTTACCATCCTATGTTAATTACCGGGCTGATAAAATGTGGACTACTTGGGCTGAGAATGGGCCAAAAGGATGCCGTTACAACGCTAGCAGTTCCGGATGGTTGGAAGCAAATATTTTTGCAGATTGGCTTGAATTCCAGTTGGTACCTATGTTTAGGAAGCTGAATGGTAAAAAGGTATTACTATACGACAACCTCTCTTCACATATTACAGTACATGCACTTCAACTCTGTCGTGAAAACGACAATCATTTAATTTGTCTGCCTCCAAACAGTACACATTTGACGCAACCTCTAGACGTGGCTTTCTTTCGGCCCCTAAAAATAGCCTGACGAAAAATTTTGTCAGTTTTGAAAAGTACTGAAGATGGCATCCGCGACACTAATATACAGAAGCAACACTTTCCTCCATTTTTGTCAAAGGTGATGGACTTGCTTGGTCCACAAATCAAATCTAATTTAGAGGAAGGGTTTCGAAAATGCGGAATATTTCCCCTGAATGTTGAGGAAGTACTCAGCCGAATATGTTGCCTTCTTTTTTAGTTTTTTTTGCACAAATAATATTTTTGGAGCAAGGTTAATATAAGCAACCCATTAGCTTTGCTCCAACTATATGTTACTATACAAAATTTCATGCTTTTATGAGGTGGAGCAAAGTTACCCCACACTATAGGTAACTTTGCTCCACTTTTTATTAAAAAAAAATATGTAATTAATTATTTTTAGAATAAAAAATACCATACAATAATTACATTGTATACCTTCTTCATCAGTTATTAAAAAAAAACATAATACTAGTAGAAAGTTTATACACTTTTCCTCGCAATTCCTTTAATAACTCCTAAAAGTGGAGCAAAGTTACCCCAGTTTACGGTAATACGTTAGATCTATATAATATTTTATAAAATAAGTTTTCATTCACATTAACCCTGTAACCGTCACACCTTAAATTCATTGAAATAAAATTCTAAAAATTCGTGTGAGTGTTTTTTAAACGACTATGAACGTATTGATGGTGTTGGTATATGCAATTTTTGTATAAAAAGTGGAGTTTGAAAATGTTGCCCTCAAGTAACATTGTCCATTAGTGGTATAATGAGAACGTTGCTCCAAAGCAACAGTAACAGTTTGAGGTTAAAATTTTTGTATTGTGTAAACGAGGGATCACCACTAACAAAATTTTTTAGGGCTTACAATATGTAAAAAAAAACTACAGAAATAAGCAAACATGAACTTTAATACTTACTCAGTTACATGAAAAAAACAAAGATTAAAATTTATGGAGAGTTATGAAAATTAAAAAAACAATTCTTGGCCGGTGAAAAACATAGTCTTATGTCACATTTTTGACACAGAATTGTCGTGTAGCCATTCTTGCAAAATCGACATCTTCCTTTTGGTCCATAGATAGGCCAGTGTCCTACGTTATCTTTCCTAGTGATGTTATGTGGTCGACTTTTCGTAGGAGTTACAATTTTTTCGACCGTCTCGTTCAGTGAAGGGCGCCCTTTTTTTTAATTTTACCTGTTTGGTAAAAAGATTCAGCTATGTCCATTTAAAATTTTTTTAAAGGTATTGATTTTACTTTTAGCTCAGCACAATGATGTTTATATACTAGCCAGGCGTTGACAACACATATATCTAAAAGATATGTAAAAATACCATAGTACCATTGTCTAGCCCTACTATGACTGCGGTATAATTCTAAAAGAGAATTAGCTTTATCTACACCTCTCATGTGTCGGTTATACTGTTTTATTATGGCAGGGCAAGGAACATCAGCTTTTTGTTTGGAATGTTTATCATATCGCTTTATAAAAGTTACAGCCTCGATTCCACAACGAGTACTACCTAATAACACACATTTGTTATCATGCCATTTTACCAGAATTATCCCCTTGTGAAAGTCAGATTTATAGACATAGGAGCCTCTAGGTCGCTTTTGCATAATTTTGTCAGCTTCTAATGGACAACCGGCAATTCTGTCTGCTCTAAATGTTCCTAAGCTCTGAATTCCAAAGTTAGTTTTTAAATATGAAAGCAATGAAAGGCTGCTAAAATAATTGTCAAAAAATACTACCGTCTCTTCTGGATTTGGAATGGTTTTACACAATGCAACAACAATACCGGAACCAACACCTAACTCTTTTTCTACATCTAACAATTCGTTAGAGATACCTGCTAACCGGTCAAACGTAAACGCACCGTGATAAGCTATGAAGTCTGTGATGATACCAGAAACAGTTGCTTTTACAAACAATTTGAAACCCCATTTGTGTGGTTTATTTTTTATATATTGTCTAAGATTGCCTGCAAACGTACCTTTGTAAGGAATCATAGTCTCATCCACAGAATATTGATTGCCCATGTGGAACTTCTGACAATTTTTTCTAATTTTTCTATTAGAGGCCTTATTTTGAAAAATCGGTTTTTAGTATTGGGGGATAATTGAGAATTATCAGCAAAATGTAAGTACCTTCTAATTTTAGCAAAACGTCGTAAAGGCATAATATCTGCTATTTTGTCAATTCGAGTATTCCTGGCCCAATAATCACTTATAGCAGGCAACTTTATAATGCTCATAGTAAAAGTTATGGAAATATATTCTGTAAGTTCTGCATTAGATAGTTGTAGAGAACAACCTGTTTTTTCAGTCGAATAAATATTAGTTTGGTGCACAATATCAGCCATTATGTTTAAGGAGAAAAACTGTGTGAAATATTCCAGTGGTGATAAAATTTCAGTTATTTCAGATGGAGGTAAATCTGGAACATCATTTGTAGGTATGTCTTCTTCTGACCAAGAATATGTTACTACTGGTTTCTTTCCTTTTTTTCATTTTCTTGGGTTGTGACTCTTCTAAAGCTATTTCTTCCTGCTCAATATCAGATTCTTCTATTACTAACTCCATATATTTATTTCTACTCGTTTGCATTTCATAATATTCATCTCCTGAATCTGCAGCTAAACATTTATCAAAATGCATACCTTCGACGTCGTCATCATCAGATATACTTTCTGTATCTGATACATCTGCCCGAACAGGAACTACGTAGCTCGATTTGTTTCCATAAAACGTAATAGGAGGGATATCCATATTTCTGAAAACAAAATTGATGTTATTACTATTACCACTTAGCGTCAACGTTGATTCTAAGCAACATTCTTTTTATGCGAAATTTTTGCTAAAACTTCTCAAAATAGAAAGTAACTGTATCTTTTAGATTATAAATACACCTTTCCTAAATATATTCTAAAAATATTACAGCAAAATACCTGTTTTTACTTACCGATTTGTTTATATTTAACTGTCAACGTCGGCACTACAACACTGCTGTTGAAATCTCACAGTCGAACTGATGTTTAATAAGTTAAAATAGTTTAATACAGGTGGCGCACATACCGGAACCATAGACGAACGGTTGTCGCTTGCATACCACACCGTTCTATTGTGGTAGGAAATTTTTAAGTTTAAAGTCAACGTTGCTTGAGAGCATCAAGCGCGCTTACAGGGTTAATAATATGTAGACTGAGCGGATGTGCGGAAGTCGACTATATACATAGAGATATAAAATACTCAAATTAGTATATTATTTTTATTTCAGAACGATATTCAATTATTTAGTCTGTCAAGAGAAAGAGTGCTAACAATCGCATATGCTTGTTTGGTATCTATGTACATAATGTCTTTAAAAACATGCCAAAACGTGTTTATTTGGAGGAATTTATACATCGAGCCATGCATGATGTGGATCATATTGTTACAAATACAATACTCACCGCAATTAATTCTACGTATTGCGTTTACAGCAGTAAACAGAACGAAATGTAATTCTCGAGATTCGAAGTTTATGATAACCAAGAATAAACAACCAAGAAAAGAACCGAGAAGTCTATTTAATAACGGAATTAATCAATATCCTGACGTTATGTCGAAATGTGTTTACTCAGCAAAATAAAGACACAGTAGATGAATCAACAGCTGAATCAGCAGATTGTCCCAACTACACAACGAAGTAAATACTTTCATTTTATAAGCGTCACTAAAAAACTAAAAATTCCGTTAAAGAAAGAACTAAAATATAAAGTAAACGTTTAACTTGCATGGTATGGAACAGGAATGATAACACCCCAACAAAATGAAAAATGTTAGCTTGAGAAATAACGAATTTGACATTTAACGAATTTTTGATGCTCGTGTTTTAAAAGCGACTTCTTTTTCATAGTAGTTTTTTTTTTGGAATTGATGATGGTGTAATTTTACTTTGCTCAAAAATATATACACAAAGGCACCTGGAAATCACCAGATGGTCTTAAAGTAAATATTATAGATTATTCTATTGTAGACTCAAGACACCAATCCAATATAATAAACGTTCGCACAAGAAGAGGACCAAATGCGGGTTCTGATCAGTATTGGATCGAAAGGCGGGTAGGAGTCAGAATTTTAAACGTTTAAAAAAGGAAATAGGTTCTAAACATGAACGATACAATGTAGAAGGACTTAAAAATAGAGAATATAAACAAAATATAAACGTCACAATAGAAAACAGACTAAAATATGAAAACGTAAATGAAGAGTGGAAAGGATGCAGAAACATCATGAAAGAAGCAGCTGAAGAATTACTAGGTAGGGTAAGGGCCAGAATTTTAAACGTTTAAAAAAGGAAATAGGTTCTAAATATAAACGATGTAATGTAGAAGGACTTAAAAATAGAAAATATAAACAAAATATAAACATCACACTAGAAAACAGACTAAAATATGAAAACATAAATGAAGAGTGATAAGAGTAATGAAGGGGAAGAATTACTAGGCATGAAAGGTAAACAAAAAATAACAAGAACGAATGATTGAATAGAGAGAAAAAGCAAAACATATTTAATGATGCAACAGGGGTACAGAACCCGACAAGCAGAGGATGAATATAAATAACTACGCAAGGAAGAAAAGAAAATCCACCGGAGAAAATAGAGAAACTATGAACAAAGAACTTTAAGAACTACAAGATCTAAGTAGGCCAATAGAGACGGGAAAATTTTACCAGAAACTGAACAAAAACAAAAGAGAATTCAAACAACAGAAGTAAAAAGATAATATATTGACAGAACAGCAAGAAAATCTAACAAGAATGAATTCCTGAATGAGACCGAACATGTTTTAAATTATATTGATATATTAGATGTTCGTTTGTAATACTCCATTTACCGTATTTTTTATAAAAATATTGCTTTTAATTACGTGTTCTTAATATGCCGCTACTGATACGCTTCTTGGTAAAATTCATAATGACAGCTAAATTATATGATGACTTACGATATTACGCGTATGACCCATTTCATTATTTCTTTGCTGGAGTATAGTTAGTCCTGACCCTGCCTTCCATTGGGTTGGTTAACCAATATCTGGAAGAGTTGCTCAGGTTTCTGTGGTTAGCCCTTGTCTTCCAAGCCACATTTCGTGGGGGTAAAGATAGGAAATGAGTAGGAGAGGCTAGAGATGTTAACTGGAAACAGCATCTTATAATGCGTCACTATTAATTAGAAACCCATATTATTGGTTTGCTTATATAAACTTATCTACATATACTAAAATTCATATTATTTCTCTTTCTCTGTGTTTAATTTTATTATTTTTTTTTGTATTTGAGTTAAAATCTATTTCTTTTCTGCGATTTCCCTGTAGTTTTCTGAGAGTTTTCACGCTTTTATGTCCTGTTTTTCTGAGATTTCTTTATATTTGTATTTATTAGATTCTTTTTATTACATTAGACATGTCTTTACATATAAAACTCTTAATTGTTCCTCTTTTAAGAATGGTTTTCTTCCAATACTAACAGTTCTCTGCTAACCGTTTTAGTTAAATTGTATTTGAGTTAAATTAAGACCATTGTTTTTCAAAAAAGAAAATCAAAGATAAAAAATTGTTAGACAGTGTTAAATTGTGTAATTAAATTTCCCTAAATACTTATTACATATTACGTGTTTTACAGTTATTATCCCTTTAACCTTCACTATCTACGACTTTGTGTGCACTTTCGCTATTTTATTCCAATAAACGAGTAGGTAAAAGTTTTAGACACGCAATAACTTTAGCTTTTTTCTATATAGAGTTCAGTGTAATGTTTGAAGAACTTAAAAATTTAAAGTATTATAAACTATTCTATTGGTTTCTCAGTGCTACAATTTGTCTACTTAATTAAAAACAACATTTTCCGTGTAATTTATTTATAAACAACGTGCAAGTAGCGTGCCTAAGATATTTGAAAATTTAATATAGATGGTCAATATTTAAAACCAATTTGGTATCAGCTACTTTTTAGCTACAATTTTAAATTCATTCCTCGCCACGTTCGTCACGAGGTCACGCTGTCATGTTTGACGTTTACGTTTTTATCGTTTAAATCGTGTTTAAATATACAGTGTGTTTCATTAAGAATTGTCCATATAGTAACTGGAGAACCCTTAGAACAAAATACGAAGATTTAACCCAAACACTTATAAAAATATTCCTATTTACCGAGATACAGAGTGGTTTATTACAAATTTTTAAAACGATTTTAGCCCATTGTTTTAACACCTTCCAATATTTTTTGGTCAAACTTGACAAACAGTTTACACATGTTAGGATACTTTAAAACTAGTGTTAAAAGATAGTTTTCCGCTGTTACCAGAGGCGTGCTGTAGGGATAGATACTTCCTTTTTTACTCTCACAATCTACGCCATTATCGTAATAATCATTTCGGCATGTTTTTTGATCCTACGTTACTTTTTACGTAAATATCATCCTTTTGTCTCAATGCGATGGAGTAAGTAGTTTTCAATTTTTGCGTTTAAAAATAATATTTAAAATACATAATCTTAATTTTTGCTTATTTTTCTTAATTCTTATCGTTCATTTTCATAAATCTTTAATAGTCATTAATATTCCAGATTTAGCCATACGGCTCGCACTCCCTCTAAGGGGAAAATTCACTCATCCCAGATACCTACGACATCAAAAGGATTGAGCTCTGGTGGGACTCTTTCCGTGTTATCGAGCCCTAGGTGACTTGGTATGTTGGAGTATCTCCCAAAAATTTTCGTACACATCTGGACGTCGCGAGGAGTACCTACAGCTTTCTGTATGGCCTTACAGAGATGTTCATTTAGACCCAGCTGTTTCAAGTTCTCTATTCTTCGTTCACAAATTGTTGAGAGCACGAAATATGCCTCAAACTTATAAAACGGTCGTAAATCATAGGCGTTCCTAAGGTGTTTATTCATTAAATAATAATATAATGTTTTAATACTGTTATATATAATATTAATAATATTTTAATACTAATATATTTAGCAAAAAACAATTAAAACTTTCACGAATAATGTTGGTTATTATATTATATTAATAAAAATAAGAATTTAACCATTAACAATTTTGTAAATAAGAATACCTTATCTCTTTGGATATTTCAATACTAATCTTCGCGTTTAATCACTTTACTAGAAAACCTGGAATTCATATCCGAAGGTACTATTCGTTCCAAGATAATTAAGATGGAATTCCCCAGATTTTTAATAATATAATTATATTCGAAACTTAACTTGAAAGGGTGAAGTTATTACGAACGAAAACAATTTTTTTGTTTAGTACGTTTTTGATCGCATGTAATTTACGGCTCGTCGGTGTTTCCGCGTCTACGGCAGTAATTAGCGTCTCGAATATTTCTTTTGCGAATTATATGCAGTGCGTGAGTGATTTTTTATTCCATATACTTACGAACATATACGTACCTTTCGCTCGTGCTCGTTTTGTTGGATTGTTTATGATGGCTTCATCATGAAGTTTTACACCGGTACTGTTGCGTACAGTCAGTAAGTCTGTCTATTCACCAAGAGAGAAGACTATTGTCCTGAATGTTCACGATCCTCTGGTTTCTCAGAATCCCACAAACACTGTTCGCAACATAGTCGAAAGTTGTGCCAACATGACTGGCGTAGGAGAGTCAACTTTATATAGGTTATTATCAGAAAGAAAAAAACACGGTATAGCTAACCCAAACACAAACGAACACTTAAAGAGAGGGAAAAAGCCTATTGAAATTGATGAATTTGCCAAAAATGGTATTCGAAGGAAAATTCATGGATTTTTTTCAAAAAAGAAATACCAAACCTAAACAAAATTTTACAAGAAGTTAGAGACGACCCGGATTTGCCTCATATCGGACGAACTAAATTGTGGCAAGTTTTAAAAGAATTAAATTTCCGGTGGGAGAAATCAGACCGAAAATCACTTTTGATTGACCGGGAGGAGAAGATGATGTTGAAGAAGAAATTATCTAAGATTCATACGAAAATTCCGGGCTGAAGAAAGGCCCATCTTCTACCAGGATGAAACGTGGGTAAACTCAGGTCATACTCTAAAAAAAATTTGGTCAGATAAAAATATATTAAGCTCCAGGCAAGCCTTTATGGAAGGTTGGTCTACTGGTATCTCCTGACCTTCTGGTAAAGGCAGTAGATTAATAATTTCTCACATTGGCAGTGAAAAGGGATTTGTTAAGCATGGTGTGTTGGAATTTCATTCCAAAATCACAAAAGACTATCACGAGGAGATGACAGCTGATGTTTTCGAAGAGTATTTTGAGCAAATGATTGAACACATACCACCAAATTCAATTATAGTATTAGATAATGCACCTTATCATTCACGACTAGTAGAAAGACTTCTAACGAATGCGTGGAAGAAACAGGATATTCTTGACTGGCTGCGGAATAAGTATCTGCCTTACGAAGATGGAATGGTAAAAGCAGAACTTTTAAAAATTGCCCGGCAACACAAATCTAAGTTCAAGAAATACGTAGTTGATAAAATGGCGGAAAGGCGAAACATCACAGTCTTTAGACTTCCCACCCTACCACTGCGAAATAAATCCAATTGAACTCATTTCGGCACAAATGAAAAGTTATGTGGCTAGAAAAATACGTCATATAAAATACAAGCTGTACGTGAATTGTTATACGAGTCTTTATAACATATTACAAAACAAAACTGGAAAGATGCAGTAAGACATGTAATAGAAGAAGAACAAAAAATGTGGGATCTTGATAACATAATTGATGCGACCGTAGAGATTATTAACCTAATTATTAACCCTCAAGATGACTCGGATTCCGAAGTTGATCCTATTTATTTTGAATTTGAATAGTTTTCTAATCGTAATTATATAAGGTAAGTAATAGTAGTTGTAATCGTAAGGTATTAAAGGGGAAAGGCGCAAAATGTCGCCTGTCAAAATGTTCAATGTGTTTTAAATGTATCCATTCTTTTTTAAAATCCTCAGAAAACTAAAAAGCATTTTTGAAAAATTTAAAGGCAGAATGAAATATTTTTTAGAATAAATAAAAAGTTTCTTTTGCATGCAATATTTTCAATTAAAAATTATACTATATTTTCTCTTTTATTTTCACTCCTGTTACATAACATATTAAAATAAACATTGTAGAAGTTTTCAGGGACTTTCTGCCCTGAGTAATAATGTAGTAATCTTTCATTCTGCGTTTAAATTTTTCAAAAATATTTATTAGTTTTCTCCGGATTCGAAAATAATGGATACATTTAAAACACATTGGAAATTTTGCCAGGCGACATTTGACGCCTTTATCCTTAATTAAATAAATGTATCTTTTACAAATGGCAAGAAACTTTTTATTTTTAAATAAAATAAATAAGTTTTATTAAAAAATACAATTTACATAAGTACAATTTAAAAAATATATTTATTTAGTTCAAATAAATGTTTCAATCATATACTCTACGACACTGGTCGTTTATCTCTAACCATTCAAAATACCCCCGTAATAGGATTAGAAGGTATTGTATTCCTTCAGATATAAGGTGGGTTAGTCGAAAACGTCTTAAACCGTCAGTTTTAGGTTGGTTTTTACTATTATGTCGTATTACCTATCCTCTCTGTATTTCAGTTTTCTAATTAGGGTTAAACTTGTAGTGAGCTATCAACAAATTGTGAACCGACTATAGGTTTTTGGGAATAAGACCAATAGTAGATAGAATAATAGGTACTGTCTGGGTACTTTCCATTCTCCATTGTCTCCTGATTTGTATTTCTAGATCTCTATACTTGGCGATCTTTTCGTTGTATTTAACACGTAAATTATTGGTGTTGGGTATCGCCACATCAATAAGTGTTGTTCTTCAAGTAACTGTATTAACTAGTATGAGATCCGGTCTATTATGCGCCACTGGTTGATCTGTGAGCACAGTGCGGCCCCAGTATAGCTTGTAGTTGTCATTTTCAAGAGACGTATTGATAACATATATATAAGATCATGCAGAAAGCTGTGCTACTTTCGACGTTCAGATGCGTGCGAAAAGTTTTGGGAGATACAGAGCTCAATTCTTTTGATACCGTAGGTAACTGGAATGAGTGAATTTTCCCCTTAGAGGGAGTCTAAGCCGTATGGCTAAATCTGGGATGTTTATTAATAATATTAAAAATATCTACAATTATATTCTAACAGACAAAAACCCCATTACAAGACTTTAAAAAATATTTACTACCGTAAAGTACTTTACGGTACTTTAGTTACTTTTATTGGCTCTGATAGTCTATTTCCGATTTTTAGGTAAGTAGTGCTATTCTTGTATACTTCTGTAATTATTCCTAAAAGGTATGGACTACTGTCGAGTTATTGTAAAACTTTGTTTGATAATAGAAGGTGATATTTCATTCTTATTATATTTGGATAATTCGATATTGAAATTTGGAATTTTACATATCCATGGAGGAGTTTGAGGGACCGTGAAAGGGCTGGTCGACAACAAATTGATATCTAAATAAGGAAATCATGTTTAAATTATAATTCCAAAAGATTATCTTTTAAATAAAATCAATTTCATGTCATCAATTTAAAAAATCGTCTTCGTTTTATTCCAATTTAAAGTGCTATACCTACAAAAAAAAAACACCTATTATAGGTTTATATGTTTTTTTATATAATTGGATCTGATGTCAAGTATTGAGTTAAATATTTTACAGTATTCAAAAAATGCGTATTTGGTTCATCTTTATTAACATCAAGGAATTGCTCTATATTCTTTAATTATTATTCTTTAAGACAAAAGCAATCACTGGAAGAATTTCGAAAACGACGAAGGACGATATTACACTACGCGTATAAAATAGAAAGGGAAGATCAATAAAAATAAGAAAAATTATTTTATGACTCCAGTACATTTTAAAATCTTGCTTTCAACTCAGAAATAATCATTTAACCATCATTTCTAATTATCCTGATCATTTAAAGCGTTATTGAAAATGTATAACTCTTTTATTTTATATTAACAAAAATTTTAGATCTAATTGACAGTAATGGTCAGACTGTTCTACTGACCTGATTACATCAATCTAGAAAACAGACAGTGGAATGAACTAAGTTCATAAAAGGGACGACACTTATTCCCAATAATCATCACAACCTGTCTTCATTAGTATCGTTCGAAAATTGATAACATGAATATTTTATTAATGGTTCCGGGAAATTCTGTTCATTTATTATTTATTCAGTTAATATTGAAACGATGTCACACATTTCTCCTACTTATTGTACCTGAAATACTTTTGTACTAGTAAAGGGAAACGAAAAGCAATAAATTAAAAATTTAATTGTAAAATTATTATCTTTATTTTTAGAAATATAAATTGTGATAGCTTTTCTATTAGTCTTATTGTACTTATGTCTTCGGTTTGTTTGAGGCACATTATATTTCTACATTAATAAATTGCAACCTTTATGCTTCATATTATGCCTCAAGTTTTCATTTATTCAAATTATGTATCTAGTGGCTTCACACATATACACATGCATTACATAGAACACAATGCATTTATTACAATCCCTTAAAGAGATAGCATAACAAACGAATGGAGGCGCAGATATAGTGAGGTATACAGCTAACTTATAAACAATGAGTTTTGGGAAAGACCAGATAGAAAAACCGCCAAGAAAAATCTGAAAAAAATGAGTAAGAAGCGGTAAACGCGGCGAAGTCTCACGAAAAGTTGTAACGTCATTGATGGTGATAATTAAACTAATGGTATATAGAAGCACAACTGAGAAAAAAAATCTACTAGAGACTACAAAAGCATAAATATGTACTAAGAAAATGAAAAACAATAAGAGACATGAGGAGAATGGTATAGTAAGGGAAATTATAAAACTTGGTGTAACAGTAATACAGATAAAGATATTGTTTTTAAATTCCAATTGAGCATAATGCGAAGGTGAGTTATCAAACTTCCAGGAACCATGTGCGTGAAGATTGAAAATCTAGACGCTCGAAAAATAAATTGGTGTAAGAGTTGCTCAAGATTTGGTTCGCTAATCAATTGCAATTAACTCCCCACATAAATTTAAAATAAAATAATAAAATCATTGTATTTTAATATCCACTCGATACAAAATTATTACGAACTACTTTTACTTATATATGGAGTATTTAAAAAAAACGGGTGTGGCAGTCCAGTGGGACTGCCGATAGAGGTTATACTTCTATACACGCGTTCATATTTACAAATTTATATGGGAATCAATCTGCACAATCACTACATATGTAATGCTATAAAAACACGTGAGAAATTTGCCAATTAGACATGACAATAACGTATTTTAAAATTGACAGTTCTCGGTCATACAGTGATTTATTGTAATTATTTTGAAATGCAAAAGCCTAAAATAATTATGAACATTTAATAAATAATACAAAACATATCACATAAATAATATTAATAATATAAATAATATTAATATATATTATATTATATACATAAGATTCCATTAAAACAAATTTAGGTCAGTTGTTTACAAAAGAAACAATGTACTTAATATTAATTTAATATACCATTTTATATAAATAAGTACGCTAATAATTCAAAATAAAGTAATTAATCAGTGGAAATAATAACAAATAAATGTTTGCGATTCTAAAAAAGATATTAAATAAGTAATATTCATCAGTATTTAAAAATGACAATAGGTATACATAACTTACTTACCCATATGTTTAATTTACCATGATAATAATAATAATAATAAAAAAAATATTTGATCAAATAAAAGGCATATATCGAGCACAGTTTAATTTAATCTTGCCTAAGTACTTTCGATCCCTAGATCATCTTTAGGGGCATTTCGTCAATTGCGGCCTATCCGACAAGAACAAAATATCATAAACATATAATTGTACATCACACTACACTACAAAAGGACAAACAAACACTTTAAAATTATTGAAGAAAAGCTACATTGCGTGCAGAAGCCGGAGACAAAATGTAGCTTTTCTTCAATAATTTTAAAGTGTTTGTTTGTTCTTTTGTAGTGTAGTGTGATGTACAATTATATGTTTATGACATTTTGTTCTTGTCGGATAGGCTGCAATTGACGAAATGCCCCTTGAGATGATCTAGGGATCGAAAGTACTTGGGCAAGATTAAATTAAACTGTGCTCGATATATGCCTTTTATTTGATCAAAGTTCATTTATTCGAGCATTTAACCTTATATTTATTTAAATATATATATATATATATATATATATATATATATATATATATATATATATATAATATTATATATATATATATATATATATATATATTTAAATAAATATAATATATATAATATTAAATATATATACAAAAGGAACATTTTTATTCTCGAGAGAGGAAGAGAGAGAAAATATATCTTTTGTCTCTCTCTTACTCATTATCTTACATATGTAATGATTTCACCGATTCACTCCCGTACAAATTTCCAACGTGGACCGCGCATATAGAAGTATAACTTTACAAATATATGAAGAATTAATTTGCTAAAGTCTGATGTATTCTTCTTCTTAACGTGCCCCATCCCTAAGAACATTTGCGATCATCATGACCCATTTGACTCTATCTGCAGCCGTTCTGAAAAGTTCTATTGACGTTCTCCCACTTCATTGTCTCAGATTCTTCAGCTCGGACGTGCGTCTTCTTCCAGATCATCTTCTGCCTTCCACTTTCCCTTGTATGACCAGCCGCATCAACTCGTATTTCTCGTTTCTTAGTATGTGACCAAAGTAGCTCATTTTTCTTTCTTTATAGTGTTGAGTATTTCTTTATCTTTTTTCATTCTTCGTAGCGTTTCCGCATTTGTTATGTGTTGTGTCCAAGATATTTTCCACATTCTTCGATAGCATCACATTTCAAAGTTTATATATATATATATATATATATATATATATATATATATATATATATATATATGTCCATTATTTGTTGACTAGTAAGTTGCACTAAATACTTGTGATATTTTATAAATATTTACAAATTTTTCTTATTACAGTGTCTTGGAAAAGGAATAAAACCATTTCGAAAGCTAGACAAAAAGTCAAAAGATTGTTTCATTAACATCCCGGCCAATTTTCTGACTGCAACCCTAATAAACTGTGTTGTTTGTATATATATATATATATATATATATATATATATATATATATATATATATACAGGGATGAGTGCCGGCAAAATAACGCAAAAGATAGAAAACATAATACGTTGTGAAATAAAAAGAGATGAAAGTAGTATAGGTGAGAAATTATCGATATTAACCTATAATTTACTTTACATTACATTAGAATTATCGAAAATTTCCCACCTTTAGACGTTAGCTTATGAGCTGGTTAACTTCAGTCATAGTAATACCATTATACGTATCACGTAATGTAAGTAAAACAGTTTAAGTAGGAGTATTTTTTTATCCAAAATTAAAATATTGATCAATAATAAACTATGATTTGAGACGTCGCATACACTCTTCTCAATACAGAATTATCATAGCTTGTTATTCTGTATTCGTCAACACAGAATTAATTATCAAATTACTACAAATTAAACTGTTTACTTACATTTGCTTTATTGCCTTCAATCAGTTTTTACTTTATGCGAAATTTAAAAAATGTAAATGTTCGACGTCATAGTTGTAATATTATGACTGATGTCAACTAGCTCATAAGCTAACGTCTAAAGGTGGGAAACTATCGATAGTCCTAATATAATATAATGTAAATTAGAGGTTTCTATCGATAGTTTCCCACCTCTACTACTTTCATCTCTTTGTATTTCACAACGTATTATGTTTTCTTGCTTTTGCGTTATTTTGCCGGTTCTTAAGGCACTCATCACTGTATATATATATATATATATATATATATATATATATATATATATATATATATATATATATCTTGGTTCATTTATAAAATAGGTACTTAACAAGATCTACCATTGGAGGAGGTAGATTTTTGAATCAGATTTGAGGTGAATTCTTGTGACATTTCAACAAAATTATTGAGTTATTGAGATTTATCCTCTAGTTTTGTGTATTGATTTTAACTCAATATTTAGGTATTAGAATTCTTCTCATCCGTAGTTGGTATCATGTTTTCAAGCACCGTGATTTCCTGAAATCTCTTGTACTGCCAGTTTCCAATTGTCTCGACCTTCTACTATTTTTATTGATTGTGATAGAGTCTTGCATGTAAGGTTCATAATATAAGATCTGTATATCTAGTTGGCTATCCTTTTTGACTTCTATTTGTAAATAATCCCTCTTTTCTAAAACCTTTTTTATTAAGCAGAATAAATGATGGGTGTCATGAGACTGAATAGTTCATGAATGTAAAGTCATGTGATCATGGATCGCTTGGATCACTTTGATTTCTTGTTTGACAGGACGATGACACGAGACAGGCGGTACAAGGTCTCACGGCAGAAATAAAGAGTAGCATTTAGAATAGATTATTATTCTACAAGAAAGTAATAAAGATGTACGACAGTCAGTATTAAACATTATTACAATGGGGCATACCCATTTCTTTGCTTCATAGTTGCTGCCAATGCACGCAGTCAAAAGCTTTGGTGTAGTAAATATAGCATAAATAGGTTGGTATTTTGAATTCCCTGGCTTTTTCTACAATTTGTTTTATGTTAACAACATGTGTTTTATTGTCTCTGCCAGCTACACTACAAAGTCGACTTGGTTCGGGAGTTGTGGTAAGATCTAATATTTGGAACGTTCTGATATACATACTCTTCAGCATCATCTTGCTCACATTTGAAATGAGCGCTATGATGATATCATTTTCGCATGTCTTTCGCACCTTTTTTCTACATATGGATGAATATTGATGCAAGGCGTCAAAGAAATATAACATGCATTGTTTTTATTTATATAAAAATTGGTTAAACATGTAATATCATTAGCAAACTACTAAACAGCATACCCGATTTTGTTTATTTTTATAATCTCCTAATATTTATATAATAACAATGTTTTATTTTAGTAGTTAAATTTTATAATGTTCATGTTAACAAAATGCATGCTTAAAGGAATGTTATTACTCTTTTTATGTAATCCCTTACACGGATGTGCCCCTTTAAACCATTGAAAGTTTGCGTGATAAAATGACACAAAATTCAAACGCAGTGAGTTTAACATTTGAAACAAAGTTGTGTGAGTGATAAAGGTGCAATAACCAACTTTAAAATTACCCCTCAGGAATATGACCTATATACTTTTTTCGAAAATCGATTTTAATTTATTATCTATTATACCAAACTAACATACGTCATCCATTTAGCACTAACACGAAATTAATTTTCATTTTTATACTACATTACTCACAAAATTCAGACTATTTTTATTTTGTTTTATATTATTTTGGAGTATAATCTAGCTATTGTTGGTATTACTGCTATTCTGATTTAATTTGCTGGATAAGTGTTTGTGCCTTTCTTATGTATTAGGAAAACTCGAGGCAATGAAGCAAAAATCGGCTCAACCCTCAAAAATCTGCGCAGAAGGACAGATTGAGATGCAATTTGGGGCATTCGATTCGTGAGAGTGTCAGGAATTTTTTTGAACCAATAGAACAATTAAAAAAATGAAAAATTGCATTTCAAAAATGCATTTTCTAGAGTTGCAAATAAAAAAATTTTCAACTCAGGAAATAGTAAATAAAATACGTTCAATTTTGCTACTTGGGGGGTTTTGGAGGTCGCTGAACACGAATATTATGTCGGCGAAGGTCTTCGGTATACCTGCTGCGCAGGGCTTATGGTACATACCTCGTCTTTGGGGGTTTTCCGCAGATTCCACATAAAATCAGGATTTCCGATGTCGCTGAACACGAATATCATATCGGCTACAGTACGCCTGGTGCCCAGTGCGTCATCGAACTCACCTTGTCTCCAGGAGTTTTATACAGATTTCATACAAAATCATTCGAAACTCGTTTCTTGGGGGTTTTCAAGATTGAAAAGGAATATTATTTCAGCGAAGGTGAGGAATGCAATAAAAATTTAATAAATATATATATATATATATATATATATATAATAAAATTTAAAAGAATCTATATAAAAAATATATAAAAAAAAACAAGTGCTACCAACTTTACTATAAAAAAGAAGGTCAGTAAAAAAATTTAATAATACCGTCATTCTGTTCTGTTGCTTAAAAGAGTTAAAATTTTTCTAATTTGCAACAATAAATGGAATTTTTCATTTCTTCATAATCGCATTAGTTCACAAAATTTCCTGACGCTTTCACGAATCGAATGCACCAAACTACATCTCAATCCGTGTTACTGCGTCGATTTTCGAAGGTTCATTACTTTATTTCTTCAACTTAGACATTCTTCAACATAAACACCTTTCAAATATTCTGCGAAGAATTTAAAACAGTTTCTTTAACCCATACTTTATTTGCTCTGAGGGTATTCCGTTTGAGCCTCATGATTTTTTTTTTAATTTGACCCTTAACTACATCTCTTATCTAGTCTATTTTTAGCTCTATCGTTTCTTCAGTTTCTATCTGTTCATTTGTTTGTAGGAACTTTTTTCCGTTTTCAGTCAGCAGATTCTCGAAGTACTTTATTTATATTTCGTCAGATACCATATTTAATCTAACGTTGTTTTTATTAGTTGTTTTAACGGTTTGTATGGCTCTTAATGCTTCTGAACTCTTTGACGTTCTCCTCCTAGACGTTCTATATATTTGCACTTACTTCCCAGGCCCTATTTATGTGATTACTTCTTGTTTTACCTTTCTATTCAACTCTTGATATCCGTCTCCCTTTTGCAATACTTTTTTTATACAGTTTCTGTTTTTTATCTGATCTTTGATTTCCTGGTCCCAACAATAAGGTTTGTTTGTTCTTAGATCTTGTTTTTCTAACGCTTCTTCTGCTGCATCTTTTATCGCGTTTATTATATACTCATATTCAACCGTCGTCCATTTCTAAGATTCGTTTAATTTTTGTGTTAGTTTCCAGGAATTTAGCAGACATGTGCTTTCGTTATCTAAGCTATTTAAGTTAAACAACGTTTTTTTTTTCTATTTTCTTTCTATTTTTCAATAATACAAGATGTAAGAGTATACAGACAAGCAGAATGTGCAAGTAACCACCGATTAGTACTAGGTAAATTGATATACACGGGAAGACGACAAAAAGATAATATCCAGAAAAAGAAATAGATGCAAAAAATGGCAAATACGAGACTTAAACGAGAACTTCTACAATAAGTTAGTATTCAAACACTATATCAGAATAGGCTACAGAATATTCTACAGATGAACAAAGAATGGACCCCAACAGAAATGTATTAACACCTAAAGGAAAAAATAAACAAAGCGGCAAACGAAGTCCTAGATATTGAACAACACAAAAATAAATATTTGAAGAAATGCAGTGACGACCTAGAAGAGATGATTAAAAGAAAAAAGTACGTTTCATAAATGGCTAAACGACAGAAGCCCAGGAATACGAGAAGAATATGTTACCCTCAGACAACAAGTGAAGCAAAAAATAAGGATTGAGAAGAACGAATACTGGAAGAGAATGTGTAGAGACATAGACAATACGATAGGGTCTAACAGATTAACGCAAACATGGAAAAAAATAAAAAATATGAGAAGTAATAAACGAAGTAAAAATATTATAAAGATAATTACATCAAAGGAATGGACTAAGCATTACACAAAATTATTGCAGGAAGATAGACTGAAGTATATCTCACAATACTAAGTGACAACAATAACAGAAGAAGTTATAAATCACAGTGAAAGATATAACTTAAGCACTAAAGAAAGCCAAAAACAGCAAAGCACTAGGACCAGGGAACATAAAAATGGAACTGCAAAAAAATATGGAGGTGCAACGATCGTATTATTCATACGAGTATTATTCAGTAAAATCAAAGCAGGGGAGGAGATTCCAGAAGAGTAGAACCTATCATACCTGTCCTCCATTTTCAAAAAAGGTGACAAAAGGTTGCCAAATAACTATAGAGGGATCAGTGTAATGCCTTCATAGTAAGTATCTTTTCCACAGTAATAAAAGAAAATTAGAATAACACATGGACCATTATGGCGAGGAACAAGCCGGATTCCAAAAGTCAGATCGTATCTAGATAATATATTCATCCTAAGACAGGTGATAGAAAAGAACAAAGAGCAAAATATTGAAACATATATGACCTTTATCGCGAGAAAGCATATGATAGAGTACCCAGAAAACCAATATGAGAAGCAATAAGAAATATTCATAAAAATTACCGCACAAAAGTCACAAACAGGGATGTGGTCTATCACCTACACTTTTTAACATATATAATAATAATAATAGCCATACCAATACATGAGAATATATTACATTTACTACATTTCGCAGATGACCAAGATATTTTTGCACAAGACAGGGAAAATATGGAATATATGAAAAGAAAATTAAAGAAAGAATATAAGCTATGGTGACTCATATCGGAGGTAATAAATATGTGTAAGACCGAATACTTGTGTATTGGATCCGAGGTTGCAGATTTAAACTTAAGTTTAAAAGAGGAGACTATTAAGAGTTGTAAGGCTTTTAAGAATTTAGGGTCAACAATAAGCCGAGATGGTACTTGTATGAAAGATATGAAAACAGCACGGAGAAAGTAAGCCACGAAAGCACTCCATGGAGTGATATGGAACAACACTTTAACCAAAGAAAACAAAAAAAGGATCTTTCAGAGCAAAGTGATGAATATTACCTTATATGGAGCTGTGTATGGCTAATGACGACATCAATACGAAATAAAATAAGAACAGTTGAACTCGATTTTATAAAAAGATGTCTACAAATCACCAGATCGGGTAGAATACGAATAGAGGAAATATGGAACAGAATGGAAGCATAATACACAATTAGAGCACAGGTGGCCTAAAAGAATATTGGAATAGGACCCGCCCTGAAGAAGACGGAGAGGAAGACCTTCTACAAGATCGAAAATATACATAAGAAATGCTACGATAGATAGAGACCTGAGAGAAGGCGACTAGAAAAATAGAGTGCTGTAGAGGACGAAAACGGTGAACTCATAATGGGAAAAAGCCAAAGAAGAAGAAGAAGAAGTAGATTCTATTTTTTCCGTTTATGTTTTTACGGTGCCTTTTCACAAAAAGTATGTATATCTTTCCTATAACTAGGTGGTAGTCCGAGCCACAGTCTGCTCATTTCTTTACCTTTAAACCTTGGGCTCTGAATTTAGTAATTTGTATTATTATTATGTACTCTAATATCGATTTTAGACCACTCGTAGGTTGGTACCAGGTAAATTTATGTATACTTTTATGTACAAAAAACCCGTTTAAAATCTGTAGGTCGTACTCCTGGCACATATTTATAAACCTTTCGCAATTGTTTTTTACTAATTCTTTACCATACATTCCGATCAATTTACTATAAGCCTGTTTTCCTACTCTAGCGTTAAAGTTTTCTCCATAAGTACTTTCGTGGATAGTCGATAAAATATAAAGACAACCTAAATAACTGCCGTTATATCTCCGAAAGAATAATACATATGAACTACCAAAAATTAAATGTCATATCTGTCTATAGCCCCGAGGACTGCAAACCTAAGAAGGAACGAGAGGCGTTCTACGAACAATTGTAAACCATCCTAGATGAAATACCTCATGAAGAGTCCTTAATTCTTATGGGTGACTTTAATGCACGAATCGGAAATGAAATAGTTCCAAGAGTAAAACAAAGATTTAATGAAAAAACCACGCCAACGCAAATGGAGAACTCATGGCTAAAATCTGTGCTTTTAACGAACTGAGAATCAATAATACATTTTTCGACCATAAGCTCCAGTATAAATATACATTTGAAAACTCCAGGGGCATAAATCTATGATTGATTTTATAGTTACTAATAGAAAAATCCACTAAGCAACGATAAGAATAAAAATAACACCAAAACATTTTCTACAGGAAATCACTGAAGAAAAATTTAATGTGGAATCACTGTGGAACGACTCTACAAGAGAAATGTACCAAAAGAAGCTAGCACAGAAGATACAGCTGAAAATCAAATATGTAAACGCGAGCTGGAAGAAAAAAAATTAAAAACAACATTGAGGAAGCAGCAACAAAAGCTTTAGGAAAACGCAAAGTCGTACTGAACAAAAGAAACAACAACAATACACCATGGTTCAGAAAAGAAATAAAAGAGAAATGTAAAGAGAAACGAGAGGCCTACAAGACGTACAAAACATCAAATTCTCCAGAATCCCGAGACACCTATAGAAGAATACGAAATGAAACAAAGCAGTTGGTAAGAAGAACAAAAAATGAACACTGGGAACAGTTTACAAAAAGGATGAAAAGCGACTTCTACGGTACATAAAAACAAAATATGGAGATTCATAAGAAACTAACAGAAAGAAATGGCAGAATTGAAGAAATACAAGAACATACCAGCAAACGAATGAGAAAGATACCTGACGGAACTGTTTAAAGGAAAGGAAAATAATAATCAACACAATAATGTACCTGAATTTAAGACACAAAATAGAAATCAGTTTTCAGGGAGTAGAAATAGCTTTAAATTCACTTAAAAATAGAAAGTCACCAGGACCAGACGGAATAACCAACGAACTTCTAAAGCACGGAGGAGAAAGTATAACTCTAGAGATGACAAAACTTATACAAAAACTAATATTGCACTGTAAGATAGCAGACGCATGAAAAAGCAGCATGCAAATGATACCAATGTTCAAGAAAGGAGATAAAGAAGACCTCAACAATTATAGAGGTATAAATCTACTGAACACCGCACTTAAGCTTACCACAAAAGTCCTAACCAACAAAATCAATAAACTAACAACTTTATCAGATGAACAATAAAGATTCAGATCAGGAAGATCCTGCGTAGACGCCGTATTTATACTAAGACAAATCACAGAAAAAGCCATCGAGTACAATAAACCAGCATATCTATGTTTTATAGAAATGACAAAAGCTTTCGATCGCATCCAAGTCGAAGACGTCTTACACCTACTGCATAAAAGAAACATACCAATCAATATTATACAAACCATCGAAAACATCTACTTCCATAATCGAATACAGGCAAAGATAAATAGAAAACTAACACGGCGGAGACAAGATCTGACACATCTAAAACGAAACGATTACTAGAAACAAGAGGGATAACATAAGAAGGGCATGCAATATAGAAGACATAAATGGATGGGTGACAAAACAAAAACAGGAGCGGAACGAACACATTAGTAGGGAGAGGATAGGATAGTACGAATAGTCACCAAATAGACGAAGAAGTATTGACAGACCAAGATAAAATGCTGCGATAATTTAAACAATTTATGAGGCTAACCTTGAAGAAGAAACAGGCTTTAAAGCCTATATACAAGAAGGAAGAAGAAGTGATGAATATTCGGAATTTCATTTAAAACATTTCTAAGATCTTCTAATACTATAATATTAATCGAATTCAAAAACTGCTATAAATAGTATTAACTTTTAATTTTATTTAGGAATATTATCCTAAAATTACTTTATTTGGTTAGCTTATCCAGTTTGCAAATTTATTATAGTACGACTTTATGATGACGAGCTCATCATCATCATCATCACCCAGCCTTCATTTATCACGCCCACTGCTGGACATAGGCCTCCCTTAAACTCCTCCATTCTTTGCAATTTTGTGCTCTTTGTTGCCAATTTTTCGTGATAAGCCTGATGTCGTTAGCCCAACGTGTAGGTGGTCTTCCTCTACTACGATTGTCTGCTCTTGGCCTCCAATGTGTAATTTTACTCGTCCATCGTGAGTCATGCTTTCTCGCTACATGGCCTGCCCAATTCCATTTAAGTTCCGCTATGCGTTCCACAACATCAGCAATACTCGTCCTTCTTCGCAGATGACGAGCTAGATGATAGAATAGCTGAAATCCAATTGGGATTCAGAAAATTCTTTGGCACCAGAGAAGCATTATTTACTGAACAAACACTAATCGAACGATGTCAACATGTCAATTGTGACGTATTCATATGTCTAGTCGACTTCGAAAATTTCGACAAAGTACAACTCCTATAAATGACAAAAATACTGCAGAACACAGAATTAGATGACGAAGACGTGAGAATCATTGCCAATCTATACCGATATCAGAAAGCCATAATAGGAATAGACCAACAAAAATCGAAAGAAATACCTATAAATTGTGGAGTAAGACAAGGATGTATGCTTTAGAAATTTACTTTTTAATATGTATTCAGAAGAACTGTTTAAAGAGGCATTAGAAGACGTAAATGAAGGCATATTTATTAACAGAGCACTTCTAAATAATCTTAGATACGCAGATGACACAATACTCCTTACGGACAGCAGAGAAGGACTACAGATCTTGGTTGATCGCATTACCCATTACTGCGAAAGGTATGGAATGGCACTGAATACGAATAAAACAAAATTCATGGTAGTAAGCAAGAACAAGATTGAGGAAGACAGTGTTTATGCTAAAGAAAAACTATTAGGCAGGGTGCACAGATATCAGTACTTAGGTTGCGAACTAAATGACGAATGGGATAGATGTTCGGAAATAAAACGGCGTATTGAGATAGCCAGAAGTGCTTTTAATAAGTTGAAAGCAATATTATGCAATGGAAAACTCAACATCGAAATTAGAACTAGAGTATTAAGATGCTACGTGTTCTCTGTCCTGTTGTATGGAGTTGAGGCCTGGACAATTACAGAGGCGACAGAGAAAAAACTCATTAACTTTGAAATGTGGTGCTATCGAAGAATGTGAAAAATATCTTGGACACAACACATAACAAATGCGGAAACGCTACGAAGAATGAAAAAAGATAAAGAAATACTCAACACTATAAAGACAAGAAAAATAAGCTACTTTGTTCACATACTAAGAAACGAGAAATACGAATTAATGCGGCTGGTCATACAAGGGAAGGTGGAAGGCAAAAGAGGACCGAGGAGAAGACGTACGTCCTGGCTGAAGAATCTGAGACAATGGAATGGGAAAACGTCAATAGAACTTTTCAGAACGGCTGCAGATAGAGTCAAATGGGCCACGATGATCGCCAATGTCCTTAGGGATGGGCCACGTTAAGAAGAGGAAGACGAGTTAAAAAATATTTCTTTTTTAATTAATATTTAAAAATTGTTTTAAAAATATGAAGTTCTTCTATTAATGTTTAAATTGTATTTCAAGAGATGTAAAATATGAAACTAACAATCAATCCTTTTATAGCTCATTCGTGCTTGGTACATACCTAAAAAATCGCTTTATTAAATGCAGCGCTTTCTAGACGTAAAGGTTTCCCAGAGAGAATACTAATTGTAAATAATATTTCCCTTTAATAATAAATCGTTCTTATCAGAGTGTAATAAGGCAATAAATTTTCTCTAGTAAACTTCCATTAATTATAACGGTGCACCTGCTGTACAATTGTAGAGTTGTTTGTATATGGTATAAAACCAAAATTAAATATTTTGTTTATATTTTTATACATAAAATTTATTATCCAATACTATATACTCTATCAGACGAATAAAACAGAAAGCTACTATGTTCCTGGGCAGATGTAGAAGAATGTGCGGTAAAAATTAGTGACTTAACCCCAAAATGACTCTATGGTTATACACAAGGGTTATTAGACCCATGATAACCTATGGCTCGGTGACGTGGTGGACAAAGACGCAGCACGTGGGAGCAATAAGACTGCTAGATAATATACAAAGGCTAGCATGCCTGTGTATTACGGGGGCCATAAAAACAACTTCTACTGCATCGTTGGAAGTCTTGCTGAATCTACCACCACTTCATATCTTTATACAGGGCGAAGCCAGATCAATGATGCACAGATTAATGCATAGTTAGCGACATATAAGCCAGATGCATGGTACTGACAACAGAAAGCTAATCGAGCAACTAAAAGCCGATATTGTGATGGGGAAACTTATCGATGCAACAGCTACGAGATATAGCTTTAACAATAAGTTCACAATACCAGGCAGGGAAGACTGGAATAAAGGTGTACCTATACAAGCTGCTGCTATCTGGTACACGGATGGCTCAAAAACATCGGAGGGTGTGGAAGCCGGCATAGTAGAGACAAATCAAGGGATACATTTCCCGGTAAGTCTATCTAAGTATGTGACAGTTTCCAGGCGGAAATCCATCATTATAATAAGTGTTCATATAATAAGTGTTCAACCATTATACCAATTACATATCCATTAATCAGTTTTAATAATTTAAAAATGAATATAAAAAAAAACATGATAATAACAAAGAAAATAAATATACAAATAAACATACATTTGGGAGTTGTACCGATAGAAAGAGTTAAAAAATACAAATACCTGGGAACCTGGATTTCAGAAAATAATGATCAAACAACAGAAATAATGGCCAGGATAAAAATAGCAAGAAATGCGTTTGTAAAAATAAAAACTATTTTCTGCAATAAAGACATCATAGACTACAAGCCCAGGGGACATTTTTAATGGGTCATTAGACCCAGCAAGAATCACATATAAATCAATACTACAATATGTAATAATAACTTTAGAAACTTTACCGCCAATTCTTATCGTTACAAAAAGCATGGTTGTTCAAATTTGTAACATTTTTATATTCTTTCGTATATATTTCAATCACCCCGTATGTGTTAAAACACCGAAAAAGTATTTTCAATCCATTTTGCGTCGACGAGTTGATAATAAACACATTTTAAAGTTTGTTTATGTATCACAGATGTGTATTTCCTCGGTATTTTCTTTAATCGTTAAGCCGCTTAATATTGCGCCTGAAATAAACATCCACTTAGATCGCTGAGAAGGTTTTGCGGGGAAGAGAATTACATCACTCTCGCTCTAACCACTGTCAAAGGCAGTTGGTGTCCGTGTTAGTCCGAATTTTCTTCAAATTCGCAAATATTTTTTCGTTATTCCTTTTTTTATCGGGAATTAGTTAGTGAGCAGTTGAAAAGGAAGTTGCATATTTCTAATTGTGCAGTTAAAGAGGTTTGGGAGAATCTTTGAATAGAAATGACGCAGGCGAGTGTCGGCGTTAAGAACCGGCAAATTTGTTCTGAAAAAGTGATTTTTAATTTTTCTCTAAACCAATTTGTTTATTTATTTTAAAAAAGTTTTTAACCCCTTTTATATTTTTGTATTAAGGAAGAGCCTTTTCTTTCATCCAGCAGGAAGATTTTTCAAAGCGGCGTCCTTATTTTAAATAGCTTGAGAACCTTCTTGTGTTTTGTTTGTCCAGGAGATTTATGTAAGTACCCTTTTGCTTTACTTTTTGTAGTTGCTCCAATCCAATCCCATTGTTTCATTTACTTATCCATGACCCAGCTCACAAATAAACCCTGAATAGCCGTTCGCAACAGTTTCGTTTTATTTTGCTTGCCCTATCTCCACCCCAATATTTTTTGTCCCGAATTTTTTAAACCCTTATAGTATACCCTATGTGGTAGGCAAAATACTCGTTACAAATTAAGGGTTACGCCTTAGATTTCTCACCCCTGTCCCAGCCAAAATGTAGATCGTTGCAAAGAAATTAATCTATATACCAATTCAAAACTTTGTGTATGAATGCGGTACTGTATCAAATTACCGAAAATGGAGAAAAAGTTTTTTGAAAATAAAAAATTTTCCCTGATCCTGGTACCAATATTTTTGTATGGCATTAGGTCGCAGGTCATTATTTTTGTTTGGCAAAAAAAACACCCTCTTGAGTGGTAAGTTACTCTTACCTGTAACTCATATGTACTGATAAAAATTATCGGCATAGTTTCTAAAGTTGGTATTACATATTGTGTATTGATTTATATGTGATTCATGTTGGGTCAAATGACACATTAAAAATCTCCCATGGACTTGTAGACTATTAGATTAGAACTGAGAGTCAGAACTCTGAGATGTTACGTGTTGTCGATACTACAATATGGACGTAAAATCTGGACACTGAAGTAAGAACATATAAATAAGCTACAGTTATGTGGTGTTACAGAAAGATGCTTAGAATAGCATGGGTTTAGAAAAAACGAACACAAACTATTGCGAGAAATGGGCCAAGAATACGAAATAATAAATACAATAAAAAAAGTTATAATATTTTGGTCCCAAACAAGGGAAAACCCTCGCCAACCCTGAATCGGACAGACCTATTTCTTTATTGAACACCCTAGGTAAAGTCTACGAGAGGATTCTTAAGGACAGACTCGTAGAATTCCTAGACGCTCACCTTGCCATTCCAGACTACCAATTCGGATTCAGGGCTGAACACTTCACGCAAAATGCATTGGTTGAAGCAACAACTTTCATCTCACAATCACTTAACGAAAGGTTCCACTTCTTAGGCATATTCATAGACGTCCAGAAGGCATTCGATCAGGTCTGGCATACAGGCCTGCTCGAAAAACTCCACCTTGCTGAATTGCCTACACCTTTCGTTATACTAATAAATTCCTATCTCTCTCATCGGGCCATCAGGATCAAAGTCGGCGATATCTTATCCACACCCTTCACTCCACAAGCTGGAGTACCCCAGGGCTCAATTCTTGCTCCAATACTATACACAGTCTACAATAGTGACATCTCCCGCCCACAGCATAGATCTGAGACCCTTCTACTGTACGCTGATGACACTGCTCTCCTCACGCCAGGACCACATAGAGAGCGTGGACAATTGTCTGTATTCAAAAGAGCTCAAAATTATCTAGACAGAGTCATTAGGTGGTGCAATAAATGGAGGGTGACCATAAATCCCTCCAAAACACAACTAATTTTATTTAAATCTTCAAATTGTCGCGATGTCCAAGGCCGAATAACTCTGTTAGGAGAGGACCTTATTCTCAGAAACTCGGTTTTCTATTTGGGAGTTTATTTTACTAGGACTCTCAACTAGAAAACCGACATTCAAGATACCTTTGATAGGGTGAGAAGGAGGTTTAAACTCCTCGCAGTGCTAGCCGGCAAATTGGGCAAGACGTCATCTAAAACACTATTGCACACCTATAAAACTTTCATTAGACCTATCATCGAATACAAGGCATGCACCTACGCCTCCCTTAAGACCTACCAAATCAATACCATCATAGCTACCGAAGGAAAAATTCTCAGATTCTGCATGAGGAAGAGCAGGCTCTATTCATCAGCACATATATATATATATATATATATATATATATATATATATATATATATATATATATATATATATATATATATATATATATATATATATATTTAGGGATTCTACAGTATTCGCTGCCTTCCCTCGCTCAACCGTTTCCATCTCTCTCTGTTGTTCCATTCTCCATCGTTTAGTCCTCTCTTACTCATGGCGTCGTCTACTTCGACATACATATACATACATATACATACTGGCAAATATAACACCTATTACGACAGAATTCTATCCCTCAGTAGAAGGTATGCCCTTCGAACCATTACAGGCTCGAACAACAGAGCAAAGCAAATATTAAAGACACCTTGCAATCGCCGAGGGCAAATACTCACCAGGTTTCCTCAAAGAAAAGTTCCCTTCCCTACAGCTAAACTTCTTCACAACACTGGACATGAACTTTCTGATAAGTATTTTGACATATTAGAATCAACCCCCATTAAATATCGCAACTAACAATTGCACGCCAAAAATGCTGATTAAGAGCCGTTCCTATTGTATATCTGGTAACCCCTGAAGTACCTCCTGCGACATGTTTGCCATAGCTCACCTAAATTCCTCTTGTGCGCTTCTTAATACATCGTCCACATATATACGCCACCTTCTGAACCCCAGCTCCTTAGTAGTCTACTACTTCTCCACACATAACATCATTCATCACGTTTTATCATACCTCCATTACTCCGAAAAAAAAGGAATACCCCTTCCTTGAAGAAAGGAAAAGCTTAAACAAGGTTAAAACTCTAGATCCAATGTTTTGGACACGTAATGAGGGAAATGTTAAGATTCATAATACAGGGAAAGATAAGAGGAGGAAGGAGTATAGGAAGAAGGAGAGTGTTATGGTTGAAAATTTCAAAGGACTGGTTTAGATGCAGTTCAATAGAAGTTTTCAGACCACCGGTAGATAGAGTGAAGATAGTGATGATAATATCCAACCTCCGATTGGGAAACGGCGCTTAAAGAAAAAGACACTATACATCAGAAAATTTGTAAAAAAAAATGACAGCATGTGAATTTAGTATGTAAATAAACATGTACGTGTACCTAAAAACCTTAGGTTGGATATACTTAAAATAAAAAATGCTTAGTTTAGCAACTAATTAAAGAATAAATTCTTTCATAAACAATTAATCAAAATAAAAATATATGCAACGCCCACTCAGACACTATTTTTCCCTACATTATTAACGAGGGACCTTCATTTCTAATTGGTGTTGTGGAAAAGCCAGTATTTTCACATTTTAGCATAAAATATCGACCGCAAAGTTTCGTGCTAGATCAAAATGCGATATACAGCTTCCGGAAAATCCAGCACCTCATATGTCCGCCATTGGAAGTTTATGCAAATGGGATCCCATTTCGGTATTCTACAGAATGGATTTCAAAATGAATTACAAGGGCTTCGTGATTCAATTTAAAAACACTACTTTTTCAAATAGGATTGTATGTTTCTTGGTTACTCCAATCTTAACCGGAACTAAATTGAGGTTAGCAGAACAATGAAGTTCGACATGGTTGAAAAATATATCCTTTTTGTATAAACAACCTTGATTTAAATATAGAACTGGTTTGAATTTAATTGAACTTGTTTAAAGATGTCAGAAAAGTGTCAGTCGACTAAAAACTAGTCCAAAAACAAACTATCGTATGGCACACAGGTTTTAAGAAAAAGTCCAAGTTGAAATTTCCACTAGATTTTTTATAAATGTTCAACTTATTCAATAAATTATTTAAAATATAATACAAAATCAATATGTTAGATAGCTTTCACACATGAAATTTATAACTTGTTTAGAGATCAAAATTTTAGTCATCCAACCAACCAACTAGTGAACATCAGGCTTCTACTAATAGTATTTTTAATAAAAACTTGTTAGTTTAATGTTATTGTTTATCAAGTAAATATTGGTAAGTTGACAATACTTCCGACAAATAAAATTAGGCCAGTCATTTCTGGTCATACTTAATATTTTGGCATCCAAAATATTAAAATCAAAATGCTAGCTTCGCTGCAGTAACCAAAATCACACAGAAAAAATCTATGACAGCAACAGCATGTTCCAGTAGAACTCAAGCCATTGTTATGAACGCTATCCCAGACGTAGTGCTATTTTATTACATTTTGGCAATCGGCGAAATTGTTACCCCTAAAGAAATAACCTTTGCTTCACGTATTTCTAACCAGCGTATTTACAGCTATCTTTCTTCCGTAACCGTAGTAGATAATCTTCTAAAAAATAATCCGACTATTTCTGTTAGAAATCAAATAATATCTATTCGCAGATTTGTCACACCTGCAAAGAGGCTACTACTTTCTAACGTGTATCCTTCGATCCCGAATGCACTCATAGAGCAAGCACTTAAAAATGAACTTGGATTACAACTTGCTTCCCCTATCTCGCTTATCTGTTTTAGTTCACCAGAAGATGAATATGCTCACATCTTCAGTTTTCGACTCTCAGTCTTTGTAATACCAGATAAAGAATACTTTGACTTAAATACTTCAATTGTAATCTCATATGAAAATACAAATTATAGGATCTTTATTAATTCGGACAAACTTAAATGCTTTTTATGCAAGCAATCTGGACACACTGCAGACTCCTGCCCTAACCCTCAAGAAATATCTAGCAATCCCTCTCCAAATCCAACTTCTAGCCAAATCTCAATTGATTTTCCTTCTAGTATATCTCCTCTTTCATCCTCCTCAAAAGAAGAAATCTATTCAAATAACCCACCTACTGACATAACAATCCCAAATGAACAGTCTCTAATACCAGTATCTGTCTCTTCTAACTCTGGCGTAAAAAGAACTCATTCCACTGACACCTCTTGAATCACCTTCTTTACTGGTTATCGCTAGCCCCCTAAACTTAAACTCTAATAACACACCAAACACGACAACCTTCGCAACTCCTAAATCAGCTCCTAAAAAGAAAACAAAAACTGATGACAAAGAAATTGGTAAAATTAATCCATCTCCCCATTCAAGCATTAAAAAATTAATTTGTGCTAATCCAGAAAAATTTTCGATATCAGCATTACAAATAATTGCCTTCCTATTTCAGAATCGCTCCCCTTAAGGCTGGTTTGGTGGTGAAAAATTATTAAGGTGGTAATAAATTAGTGAAAAATAGGTGAAAAAATATTACGTAGGTTAAATTAGATTCCGCTCATTTGTTCCCGCTAGATTAAGGGTCCTTGAGTACTCGCGGCATCCACTATAGTCCTCCATCTTCTACGGTCTTGGGCTTCCATTTCCCATTGTTGAACCCCAAGTAATTCTTTAAGTTCCGTGCTTTAAAAATCCCTTTTTTAAATAATTCTGAATAGTTTCCTTAAAGGTTATTTTTATAATAACTATCACTGCTCTCTCACCCTCGAGTTCAAAAATTAATTTCTCTTGTGTTTAGCTAAATTATGTTCTATCGATCTATAAACTCACCAACACGTTTCCTATTGTAGAACACTAACATGCATTAATTCTAAAACCCTTAATAATAAGAAACTAAAGTATAAAATCAAATTTGACTTACCCGTTGTCTCGTCTATGCTAAAAAAGGTGACAAACGGATTTTTATCTGGAACGAGTCCATAGCGAATATCTCTTGGATTTCCTTTGTCGCCGTCTTCGGCATGTACTCTGAGTATTAAATCACCTGAACTTAAATTTGGACTAAGAGTGGTTGTTGGGGGTGCTATGGTAAACACAGGAGGAGTATCTTGCTCATCTAATACTGATATCAATAATGGCCAACCTGCTATATTTCTTGTATCTTCGGCCATGTTGGTCCAGGGATCCTGGAAAAGTATTTTTGAAAATATATGATATTTTGAAAGAATAATGTGAAAAAAGTTATTATATTAAAAGTTTACATAACTCTACAAATTAAATATAAGTGTTGTCGATTTCTTGATTTAGAATTTATTAATAAAAAAAGCTGATTTGTAGTAAAACGCATTATGTATTGAAATAGGTGGAGTTAGAAAAAAATAATCAATATGTTGGAAAGTTTTAGTTTGTTTTATATATAGCAATACAGACTACAAGTTTTAAAAATAACGACTATATTTTAATAACCAAATGTAAATTGATGCAACAAAAATTTGCTCGTGAACCATACTACAAAATGAAATATCTTTTGATTTACGTACTGTTTGTCACAAAGTGGTGGGCAAAAAAAAAATATAATTTACTAAATTAACTCTGGCATTGCCGGTCTCTATACCGGATGGGAAAGGGAGAGAGCAAACAGATAGTGGATGGATCTTGGTGGCAATAACCATGCTAAGTATGAAATGAAATATGAAAAAACCGCAGAGTGAACATTTAAAGGGGTGCGTTTTTAAGAATGGGATGATTTTGTCCTTAGGCACGGTGCATTTGGGTCAACTCTATGCAGTTTTCGTATACAGGGTGGTCCTTAAGTAATTGTACAAAAGAAACAGTAGATTCTACACTTTAAAATATTACGATTTAAGCAAATTGCTCTAATAAAATGTTGATATTAAGAAAGATACAGGGTGTTAAAGTGCAAATTTTAAATTTTATTTTTCGCTATAACTTTCATGTTTGTAAACATTTATGTATAAAAATTTACAACTGGGTACTTTTAAATATGAGAAATTATAATTTAATGCACACTTTGATGTAACTGATAGAGGGCGCCACATACGCCATATATGTGGCATAAATTTGCACTTAACTTTTTTGCTCTTTAAGTTACCTATATTTGGGACAAAAAATATTAAAGATACATTATTTTAACAAAAAAAACGTATACTTGTTAATAACTTCAAAACTCAACAGTTTTCGAGATAATCGCATTTTACAAATTAGCTGCATAATTCTGATTTAAAGCAATTACTACAGGCAACGAAGGAAAAATAGACAAAAACATTAATACTTCTAAATTTTGGTATAAAATACCTTAAACTAAAGTTAATAATTAACGAAATATTAAATAAAATAAATATATCAGTGGGATAATTAATAATAGGATTTGACAAAATAACAGAATAATAGAATTTTACATCAAACATTTTACATTTTATGTTAAATTAAAGTCATAATCAAAACATTTTGTTTACAAACCAAATTAAGAAATAGTTAAACTAAATATCATAACTTTTTGTCAAAGTAAGTGTTCGATATGTCCACCATTTTATTTAATTCATTTGTCGATATATTCCATAAAAGATCCTCTCATATTAAATAGCATCATTGGTTCTAAAGAAACTGCTGCAGTATTTATTTCTTCCCACAGTTGGTTGCGAATATTTATGGGATTCTTATAGACACGTTGTTTTAATACGCCCCATACACCCAAATCAAGCGGATTAAGTTCTGGGCTACTTGGTGGCTATAATGTATAATGTATGAATATATTCTTTTGGATACATATCCAAATCTTATGGTATTTTATGGAACTACATCTTATTTGTCGCAGAGGTTAAATAATATATTAAACTGTGATGTATCTCGTCCATTGGTTACTTATATACACACACGGAATAACCTATCGATGACATTACTTATTTATATGATTATGTTACAGCTTACGAGTAACTATAATTACATCTCGAACAAATGGACTATTATTATTTACTAACGAACTAATATTATGCTAAACTAAATTGCCCGTGTGTTTACTATATTTATAAAAATATCGGTTATTAGGCCAACGATGGTGTTTTTGTAACAATGCTGAGTCTTTAAGGCTAGATTTGTAGCAAAAGTATTATGAAACAAGACACATATGTGTTATTCAATACCTGTGCTCTAGTTTCTATTATTTGTCCCAATAAAAATGAGTAAACAATTTACGCAATGAATAATAAATATTCTTTTCGGATTTTTTTATGAATTAAATAATTATATCAATATTTCACCACATCTCCAAGGAATATGACTACCACTACCAATCCAACGTTCAGAAAAGTTGTATTTAAGTATGTTCTAACTGCCTTCTCTCTAGAATGTGGTGATGTACCATTTTGCATAAACCACATATTTTGGGTTTTCAGCATTTTACAATAGAGAAAAGTAATACAACGCCAGTATAGAATCTTAAGAAGCGATAGAAAAGGGAAATTGTCAACATGATGACGGCCAACGTCTGAATACGGACACTGCACCTAAAGAAGAAGATGTATAACAAAGCATTTTGTGATGTTACATTATCATTTTTAAGTTGTTTTAATAAGAGTAAACTATAAATGATGCTTATCTAGAGGTATTCAGTGCTTTACCGCACAAATACCAAACTAAGAATTAATATGCAGCTGACTTATAAAATGCGATTATCTCGAAAACGGTTGAATTTTAAGGTTACTAACAAGTATACCTTTTCTTTGTAAAAATAATGTATCTTTAATATTTTTAACACAAATAGAGCTATCTTTTAAGAACAAAAAAGTTAAGCGCAAATTTATGTCACACATGTGGCATATGTGGCGCCCTCTATCAGTTACGTTAAAGTATGTATAACATTTTAATTTATCCTACTCAAAAGCATCCAATTGTAAATTTTTGTCTAGAAATATTTACAAACGTAAACGTTATAGCGAAAAATAAAATTTGAAATCTGCACTTTAACACCCTGTATCTTTCTTAATATCAACATTTTATTAAAGCAAGTTGGCTTAAATCGTAATATTTTAAAGTGTAGAATCTACGGTTTCTGTTTGTACAATTACTTAAGGACCACCCTGTATATACATTTACAGAAAAGTTGTTTAAAATTAAATTTTCTATTGAAATGTCAACTTTTAGAGTCAAAAATAATTTTTTTTTGGCAAAAATATATTCAAAAAACGAAGCAAAAAACAGGAACACAACAACTTTTTTCCACGGGAGTATACGTATAGGCATTGCTTAACAGAAAAAAACTTTTATTCTTCTTTTCCAAAATGACATTTGGTAAAAGTACTTATGATTTACTTACAGTATTCCAGATACCATTTTTTAAACTTCGCCACTAACACCATTTTTTAGCCATTTTCTCTATTTTTCGCAAACATCCTTCTATAACTTTTTTCTACGCAGATTTAGGTATATGCAGTGGTACATTTAATTGAAAGAAAAATCCATTATCTTTAAAATGGGTTTATAGTAAAAGGCTCTATGACTAATTCTTAGCAAGATACGGTTCATCAAAGTTTTCTACTTTTAACGATATTTGGTGCTATTTTTTATTTTCTTATTATAACTTTTTTTCTTGTACATTTAGGTATATGCATTACTAAATAACACAGACAACTTATTTTCTGTACTTTAGAATAATCTATTGTACAATATTCTAGAACCAATGGTAGTCAAGATATGGTTCGTCAAATTGATACTTGCAAAGATTTGTATATACCTAAATGTACAAGGAAATAATACTCCAGCCGCAGTCGTCAGGGACGAAAATGCCACTTAACCTCTAAAACCCATACGAACAAACTGAATTTTGCTGAAAATGTCAATTTTGGGAACCCAAAAAAGATGCAAAACAGTTTGCCACTTCTACCCAGGCTTTCCCCTAAAACCGCTCCTGGCAGGGGGGAGGGAACAGAAAATCGATTTACCCAGAATCTATACACCGTAGAAAAAAAAGTTTCAAACAAGAAATGTAGCTGAGATGACGGTAAATAAAAATGTGCAGTAGCACTTTTTCTGTAGAATGAACCGTTCTCTCAAAAACAAGTCCTGAAGTGATCGGCGATTTTTTGTGCGCGCGAAATCAATTTTTTAAATAAAATGTGTATCAACTCGACGGTAAAAATTCGATAGCTTTTGATTAGAGTGACTTATGGACAAAGTTAAAATGGGTTTTTAAAATGAACAGTACAACTTTTGTACGCAATTTTTGCATTTTGCCGTAAATAGTAAAAATTGTTAAAAGTAGAAAATTTCTAAAAATCGTATCCTGCTTAAAATTAGTCCCAGAGTCTTTTGCAGTAGATCATTTTAAAGGTAATAAAAAAAAGTCACTAAACCTCTGATTGATTTTTGTCGATAGGACACTCAAAATAAAATAAAAATAAAAAATCAATCTTTTTATCAAAAGATTAATTTTTTACTGTGCAGTTGATACAAATCTTATTTAAAAGTTATTTCGCGCGCGTAACTGACATTCAACATCGCCGGTCGCTTCAAGCTTTGTTTCTGAGAGGACGGCTAATTCTACACAAGGAGTGCTAATTAACATTTTTGTACTTTTGTTTATAATTATCTTAGCGAAACATTTTTTTCTACGGCGTATAGATTCATGGTAAATTGATTTTCCCCACTGCGAGGGGTGTTTTAGGGGGAAGCCAGGGGGTAGGAGTGACAAACTTTTTTGTATATTTTTTGTATTCCCAAAATTAACATTATCAACAAAATTCAGCTTGTTCGTATGATTATTAGTGGTCAAATCTCTGGACTAATATTCTCATTGTTATTCTACTTAAACTCTCTTGTAAATGCTTTCGTTTGTCTTTTTCACATTATTGAAGGGGTACTTTACTTAATACTATTTCTCTATCTCATATGAAGTAAGCATTTTTGGTCTCTAGTGCTAATTTATTTGTTTCATCTTCTTATATTTCGTTATGTCCATCTGCATATTAGTTATAGAATATATTTGATCCTGGCCGTCGTTTTGAATTTGCTCATTTAGTTTTCTATCTGCCTTGCAATGATGGCACATGGGATTTACCATATTGAATGCACACACTATAAATAGATGTACCATGCGGTCCATATGTATGGAATAAATTCATTTTAGCGTTATTATGTACTATGTGAAAAACACCTGAAACAGGTTGATTTTTATTCTTAAATTGAAAATTTATAGTATGAAAATATTATTCCCCTTCAGCACCCCCTTTGAATTATAAGCACCCCTCGAAAATTTTAAATATCAAAGGGAGTCGTATGAGACCTTGTTAGAAAGGGATTTTAGTCCTCTATTCAGCAATATAAAGTTTTTTAAGTTTGTTGCAATCATAACTAAGAAAATTGATTTTTAAGATGTAAAATTTTGATAATGTGTCTATTACAAAACTTTAGGTTGAATGAAGATAATAATATCACATAATATTTAAAATGTATGTTCAATATTGTTCAATGTACTTTACAATTAAATTAAATGTTTAAAATGACCACCATTCACAACTTGACAATAACCGAGGCGATTTTGGAATTCTCGTACAACATTTTGTACGGCCTCGGGGGTTATTTTGTTAATTTCTTCCGTTATCCTAACTATTAAATCAGCAATACTGTTTGGTCTATTAAAATTTACTTTAAATTTTAAATAACCTCGTAAGAAGGTTATTTCGATCGTTCCACGTCTTCCAATCCACCTATTGGGAATAACCTCCTTTAAATAATTTCTAACTGTACGTGCAAAACGCCGTAGAGCTCCGTCTTGTTGGTAGTAAATAGATCGATCTATAACATTTGGATGATTAACATCAGAAAAAAATCTTCGTAATGTAGGCACTAAAAAGTTAATCAAAAAATCTAGATAAACTATGCCCTCAAAAAAATAAGGACCAATAATTTTAATTTTATTTTTATTATTAATGATGCCATTAATTTTTTAAGATATGGCGTGTGAGTCTCACACATCCAGTGAGGATTTTCTCTGCTCCAATATCTACAGTTCCGTTTGTTGACTGTTTCGTTTAAATCAAACGTCGCTTCATCAGAAAAAACTATTTTGTTTATTAACTGCAAATCTGCGTTCATTCTGTCCATCATCATTTCATAGAATTCTTGCCTTCTATCAGGATCATCTTCACTTAACTCTTGTACCAACTGAACTTTGTAAGGGTGTTATTTTTTATGCAAAACTCTCAAAATAGATGATTTACTTACATCAGTGACGGCGGCAAGTTCTCGAGTTGTCTTATGCGGATTTTCCTCAATCTCTAGAAGTACGTCTAACGTTTTTTTATCAGTAAATTTAACATTTCTACCTGGTTTTTTAATATTTTTTACATGTCCAGTATAACGAAACTTCTTTTCAATTTTGCTAACTGTAGACTACGAAACTAGTTGACCAGGGTATTTATTATTAAGCATTTCACAAACCTCCTTTTGAGTTCTTGTTTTATTACCAAAACAAATCATAATTAAAATGTCTATTCTTTGAGTCTCGGGCAAATGAGCCATAATTAAATTTAATACGCGCACAAATATTATACTGACGTCTTTTAGTAACTTTAAATACCTAAATGACAGCAGCCTACTAGATTCATATCAATTGTTTATTTGGCTTTTTGACTAATATTTTATTATCTTCAAAGTTTTTTCCCTAATGTTTAGCAGAACAGATACGAAAATACCTGATTATTTCTAAAGTATATTTTACTAGACCATGGAATATTGCTGATTTAAAAGTTAGGATAACGGAAGAAATTAACAAAATAACCCCCGAGGCCATACAAAATGTACGAGAATTCCAAAATCGCTTCGGTTATTGTCAAGAAGTGAATAATGGTAGTCAAGTTGAACATTTAATTTAAGTGTAAAGTTCAATTCTCTCAGTTATGAGTGCACAGACTCAAAAAACTTTATATTGCTGAACAGAGGACTAAAATCCCTTTCTAACAAGGTGCCACACGACCCCCTTTGTCATTTAAAATTTTCGAGGGGGTGTTTATAATTCAAAGAGGGTGCTGGAGTGGGATAATATTTTCATACTGTAAGTTGTCAATTTAAGAATAAAAATCGACATATTTTAGGTTTTTTTTTCACATAGTACATATTAACGCTAAAAATGAATTTATGCCATACATATGGACCGCATGGTATATTATTTTTAATGTGGGTCTCATCAAATATTTTATTATATTTTTCTATTTTGTGTCGTATTACAAAGGCAGGACCTTTCCAATCTAAACCGTTGATGCTATTTAGTACCTATTTATAGGTCTAACTAAGAAATTTTCTGAATAGAAGCAGAATCAACAAATAAGACACCAATTTCTGAAATTGAATTGTAAATAAGGAGGCACGGTATACAATAATCAAGAAATTTAATCAAACCGCGTAATAAAAAAATAATAACAAGAAAAATAAACTTTTTTTAAGCTACAATTTAAATTAATATTTAAGTTTCCTACGTCAACTTTTTTCGAATAAAAGTTTTAAATAAATTGATTAAATTCAACTCTAACTCTAGCTAACAAAATGTAAAAATAACATTACTTACATTTGCAAAAATTGTAAGGTGATGTACAGTCTTCTTCTCATAATCCAAAGAGCTGAGTAGTACAACAGTCCCTTCAGCATCTCTGTCAGTCACTAACTTCTGATGAAGTCCAAACTCGGGCGAGCCCCATAATTCTAATAGAGCTGGCGTAGGACGTCTTGGATTCCCCGTGGCTCGGATCGTTCCAAGTTCAGTGTTTCTCCTTGCACTTTCAGATATTGAAAGAAGACTTGGCGCACCCGGAAAAATTTTCTCCAGGGGGGTTGTTGCGTTTGTGGCACGAAATGAACAGTCGAGTAAGGAGGTTTCGCCCCTTTGGTTTTTTGATTCTATTGTAAAGTCGTAAAAACGATTTGCTTCTAATCGTTTTTTGATAATCATATTTGCTTGACATACCTGCAATAATGTTTGGCAAATTTTAAATAATTAATATACTTAGTGTTACAGATATTTAGTGTTTACATTTTAAAAAGAAGGCATATTTTTAGGATTGGGTTTTCATGTCTAGATACATGTTCTACAAGTCATTTTTATTACTTAAATCATGGTTAAATATTATATTTATATGAGTTTAAGCCACAATTGATTGTAATGAGGACTTTACGCCAACAATAAATTCACGAAGAAATTCATGAATTTATTCATCAATTTCTGTGTCAACAAATTGGTGAATATCTTGGATGTAAAAGTTTTTTTGACTTCAAACAAATTTTTATATCAAGTGTCATTATTTCAGTAGTACCAATCGTTTTATTATTGGATGTTATTTATTGTTTGTTTAAATGGTTTGAATAAAGATATATTTGAATATATCAGAAAACAATAATATTGTTTTAAACAGAAAATAGTGTTTAAGAAGTAATGGATTGTACAAAAAATTATGCTGAATTTAATAAAGAGTAAGAGCTTTAACAAGAGGTCAAAATTAGTGGCAATTACATGTAATTAGTGGAAACTGTTGATTTTTAAACACAGAAGATAATTTCAAATAACTTAAATAAGGACAACATAGCCAAAGAAACAGAAAAAGTGGTAATTTTATTTGATAGAATAAGAAAATCTAGAATTCATTACCTACTAAAAATTAACTGTAGTTAGTAGAAATGTTAATCAATTTATTGTGACCTTTAGAATGATGAAAGCATTTATTTAAGTCTACATCAAGTTGAAGTAAAGAAGAAAGAAAGGTAAAATACTTTTTATATTCTTTTAACCACTATTCATAATATATTCTCAAGAGATACATAATATAAATAAATATGCTTATTGTTAGAATATTGAGATGTGTAGAATTCTATTCAAAAAGACATGTTTTAAAGAAATGAATTCTTAAAAATAAATGAAAAATGGAAATACCCAGTAATACTTTACCACCAGTTTGTGAGCTGACTCTTTAAAATTTTAATGATTTGTCTGTAACATATTACAATTTGCTATAAATTGTAGAGTATAGTAGGACTAATCTAAATATATAAAAATAATTCTAATTTTAGAAATGCAGGATATGGAATCCTGCATTTTTATAGAAAAATAGTCAATTCAGGAAGGAACAGAAACATGTCAGAGAAATGGAACTGGCAGAAGACATGCACTGAAAAGAAAAAGATTTATTAAATTTAAAAATTAAATTATGCAAAAAACAATTTAATAAAAAAATAAAAAAAAATTATATGTATATTAATGATTATTCTGAGGCTTTCCCATAACACCACAAAAATATTTTATAGGGCTCCCAAATTAGCAATTAGTTAGCAATTCATCTTCAAAATTGTCTCCACTTTGATTTTTTAATTTAATCATTTCACATGTGCAGCCACTTCCATTGGTTAAAACGGGAAATTTTCTCTTCCATACACATCCTGTTACATATCTGGAATTCATTATAAAAATTTTCAGGACGTCTTGGTGAATCGTTTTGCTGGACTTGATATGGACTTCTTCTTCTTAACATGCCATACACCAAAGTGCGTAGGCGACTATCTCATTACTAGAATTCTGTTCTTGGCGGCGTGACACAGCTCGCCTGTATTGTGTATTCCTGTCCATTCTTTAATATTCCTTAACCAGGATAATTGTTTGCGGCCGGCTCCTCTCCTACCTTCGATCTTCCCTTGTAGGACTAACTGTGGTATTTCATATTTTGCTCCTCTCAATATGTGCCCAAGGTAACCAATCTTGCGTTTTTTAATTAATTCAAAGAGTTCTCTTTCCACGCCGGCTCTCTTAAGGACGTCATCGTTTCGAACTCTATCCACCCAAGGTATGCTCATCATTCTTCTCAATGACCACATTTCAAATGCTTCAAGTTTGTTGATAGATGTTTTTTTCAAAGTCCACGTTTCCATGCCATAAAGCAAGATGGACCATATGTAGCACTTGACCATTCTGTAGCGTATTTCGAAATTTAGGTTTTGATTACATAGGAGCGGTCTGAATTTCACAAAAGCTTGTCTTGCCATTTGTATTCGGGTTTTTATCGCTTGTTGTGGATCCGATTGGTCATTGATTGTGGTGCCAAGGTATTTAAAAGTTTTCACGCGTTTTATGCGATCGTCACCTATGCATATTATCGGGTTTTCTGGAGGGTTTCTGCTAATGACCATATATTTCGTTTTCAAAATGTTGATTTTGAGGCCATATTTTTTACCTATGCTATTCACCCTATCAAGTAATAACTGCTGATCTTCCAAATTATCAGTTATAATCACTGTGTCGTCCGCGTAGCGTAGGTTGCTAATTGGTATGCGGTTCACCTTAATGCCTAATTACCAATGCCTAATGCAGACCTACCTAGTTCAAAAAAAATAAACGAGTGGACTAGATCTGAAGTGAATTTAAAAATCCTATCAATAATATAGAATTATATACACCAGGTTCAAAAAAAAATATTAACAAGTATTTGTAACATCCCGGGATTATCACAAAACTATTAGAATTTAAAATAAATTTCATGATACACCCTTGATATGATTTGGATACTTAACGCGTTCAAGTCCGACAACGCGACTGCCACGTTCAGTGAATATAGCCTCAGATGCCACCAACGCGAGTCGCGCGGTCTTTGACTATATGACAATATATGAATTTTATGAGAGCGGATTTTTCACGAACTACAACAAATATCTGCTCGCCGCTTGGAAACACTTTCATATACTGGAGTTTGTGTTTGGTTTTCGAATTTTGATGTTAAACTTTATTCTGAGTATATGACAATGTATGAATGTTATCTAGGCGGATTTTTCACAAATTATTATAATAAATATCTTCTGTCCCGTTGATAAATTGGATGATAATATGAATTTCATTGCTTACTTTTCAAATATTCAAGCTAGACGTGCTCAAAAACGACAAAATTAGCTATAAAAAGAGGTTGTAAAGTAATAAAAGTAAAAGCATCGGTAAGCTTTGAAAGAACCACCAGATGTATTTAGAAGATATTGCATTTTTCAATAATTTGTTGTATTATCATAATCCAATCCCATCGGTTTATTTTGCTATGCATCCAGTTATATTTTGTACGCCTTCGGTGTTGGATGTTTTTTGGTTTTACTGTGAGTAATTGCACGTGTTTTTCTAAATACTTCAATTTTAAATTATTTTTAAAATGAGTGATGAATATTGCCAACCTTCGACTTCTAAACGAGGTAGGTGGAAAACATCTCAGCCAGTCTCAGATGATGAATTATTACACATATTAGAAGATTCACATGACGATAGTGACGCAAGTGATGAAGATTTATATTGTGATGAAGATGATCGGACAGACGATCCTAATTTACAAGAAGAATCTGAAGATGCTGATGGTTATAAGGAGCCTCAAAATATTATTGAATGATCTTCAGAGGTTCATCATCCTACAGTGCTACCATTACAGCAATACCAGGATTGAAAATTAATGTGGGTGGCAGCAATCCTATTAATTACTTCAATTTATTGGCATGTGAATTATTCTATGACCTGATTATTCAAAATACCAATTTATATGCCGCTGATATTCTTTCTCTAAGCAAATCTAAGAAAAGTAGAATTGCAGCTTGAAAGGATATAACTGTAGAAGAATTTAAAATTTTTCTTGGTTTGTTGTTTCACATGGGAACCATAAAAATTAATCGTATGAATGATTATTGGAAGAAAAATATACCTTAATACACACGAACACCACGTGCTTTGTATTCAACAGGTATACTAGCCACTCCTGGATATCTCCACTTCATGGTTTGTTCCAGTTTCACTTTTAATTTTTAAGGAAGAAAAATCATTTATTTAGTATTCCAGTGTGTGGACAATACATGAGCCGAAATCGCTTTATGTTAATTTTGCGTGCCTTACATTTTAACAATAATAGTGACAATAATCAATCCAGACTTGCCAAGATATCTTCATTGTTAGATTTTTTTAATAATAAAATGGAGAATCTTTATTATCCAGAAAGAAAATTAGCCCTGGACGAATCTATGATTTTATGGAGAGGAAGACTTAGTTTTCGTCAATTTCTCAACGGCAAACGACACAAATATGGTGTCAAACTGTATACTTTGGCAGAATGTACCGGGATGATTCAACGCATATTAGTTTATAGTGGAGCTAGTGACCCCGTAGTTGTAGGACGTAATCATACGGAAAAAGTAGTGTTAAATTTGGTGGATTCGAAACTAAATGTTGGTCACTTCTTATATATGGATAATTTTTATAATAGTGTTCCATTGTGTAAAAAACTACTTTCGGTTAAAACTTATCTTACAGGAACATTGAGAGCAGGAAGAGCGGAATATTCACACAAAGTTGTTTCTCGAAAATTAAAACAAAATGAACTGGTGAGTGCTTACAATAATAAAGGGATATGTGTATGTTTTAATGATCTCTTCCAAATTTGGTCATGAAATGGTTCCAACAATATCTAGGAATAGAATTGATAAAGAAAAGCCCCGTTTAGTCGCTGAATATAACAAAAACAAAGGTGGGATTGACTTAGGTGACCAGATGTTAAATTATTATAGTTGCGAACACAAAACTATGAGGTGGTACAAAAAAATAGGCATACATATTTTTAAAATTATGCTAATCAACGCATACTATTTCTATAATAATTCTAATACAAAAATGTCATTCTACGACTTTTGATTGTCGGTAATTGATAGTCTTTTGGGACCAAACCCAAAGGTCCCTCAAGTCAAGAAAAATGTGACGTTTCATTTGCCATCCCATTCCCGTAAAATCAGCTAATGGTATTACAAAACGAAGACGGTGTAAATATTGCTGGCAAACTAAAAAAGAAAGAAAAGACTCATTGTCTTATTGTGCGGAGTGCCCTGAATATCCGGGATTGTGCTTAGAAAATTATTTTAGACATTTGTTTCATGAAGAAATTGAAAATTAGGTAATTAATTTGTTTTTTTGATGTGGTTGACATTTAATAATTATTGGGGTTAGTTATCTAGGTTCATAATTATATCTTTTCTCAATCAGATTATTATTTTTTTTTTAAGTTCAACCGACACATTTTCTGCCCTGTGGCCACCAACGCGACTCACGCGGTGAGTTTTTTTTGTGACCAAATTAATTTTTTTTGTACACATATTTATTATTAATGACTTTTTAAAGTGTTTGCACAAATACATCTCAGTGGCCCACTGCTTTCCCTTAAAAAAGAGACGGAGCTGAACGGAGCTGATTTATAACTCTGTCTATTTTTTTAAGTTGCTTTAAGAATCATGAGCGGAATCTGACAACCTAGGTACTATATATATATATATATATATATATATATATATATATATATATATATATATATATATATATATATATATATGTATTTAAATTAATACAAAATACCTAGTAAACGTTTTTATTGACATTCACAATTAATAATCCTTTTATGCTATTAGTTACTTTTCAGAATTTATGAAAAATCACCTTAAATAATTAAAGTCATGACCTACCCTTTACTAATGTTGAAATAATTAAGTGTTGTTAACTTAGATATTGAAATATCACAAAAGTGGTTAGATTTGAGTATAGGGAATATCGATATCAAACGAATTGGCTTAAAAAAATACAGCGGAAAATGTAATAAAATACAGGGTGTTCTATTTAAAGTAAACAACATATAATAAACTATTTAAATCGTAGATCTTGTGTGAAATATCGATGAGATAGACATATGAAATTAAGGGGCAAGCGCTTGTTGTTATTGGTTACAATTTCACTTCACTAGCCTCGTTATTAATGGAGATATCGTTATTCAAGTTGGAATAGGATTGTTTCAAATTTTTTTAAAAAATCGGAATATCTTGAAAATACTACATTTTTCGTATAGGGCATTCTGCGCAAATTTTATCTAAAATTGCATGAAGAATTTAAAAATAATATTAAAGGGTTATTTAAACGCCAAATTGAAATAACACCAGAAGAAATTAAAAAACACGCCAACGCTATGAAAAATGGAAAGGCTCCAGGACCGGGGGGAGTACCCATTGAACTGATTAAATATGGCCCTGACAAACTATTTCAGCTATTGGCTTATACTTTTAATTTATTCTTGAGAGGAGAAGAGCTACCCCCAGAATGGAAAACTGCATATATCAGCAAACTATACAAAAATAAAGGCGACAGAAAAGATTGTAAGAACTACCGAGGGCTTAGTGTAACTAACTTAATCTGTAGAGTCTACGGGAAGATAATTAAAAGCCGAATTGAAGATTGCTGGGAAGACGCTGAAGATCAGAGTGGCTTTCGTACTGGTCGTTCTTGTATAGACAATGTGTTCTGCCTAAAACAAACAATAGAAAAGCGTTTGGAACATAATATGGAGACACACATGGTATTTATTGATCTTCAAAAAGCGTATGACAGTGTCCCATTAGCCAAGCTATGGCAGGTGCTAGAAGACAAGAATATTCCACCGATTTACATTAATGCTGTAAGGGAGTTGTACGATGATATGACGAGTGTAATAAAGATTGGACAAAAAGTGACAAAAAAGATAAAAGTCACCAAAGGACTTCGCCAAGGCTGCTGCATTGCACCTACACTCTTTAAAATTTATTTGGAGGGGGTTTTGGATATATGGAAAAGAAAATGTGAACCTATGGGTGTTAAAATTGGAGACCATACACTGTACAGCTTGCATTTTGCTGATGAGCAAGTAATACTTGCAGAAGATCAAGATGATATTCACTGCATGTTACGAAAAATAGATGAAGAATATACTAAGTGGGGCTTATCAATTAATCCATCAAAAACGGAGTACGTAGTAGTGGGAGGTGAAGGAAAGCAGTTAGAACTAGGAAGCAAACAAATTCAAAATACTGATAGCTATAAATATCTCGGTGTAAACATTACAAACAATGGTCGGAATACAAAAGAAATAGCTACTAGAATTGGTCAAGGAAATTCAGCAATACGTCAACTGAATAGTATACTTTGGAATAACCACATCACCCGAAACACAAAAATTAGGATATACAAAAGTATCATAAAAAGCATTGCTTTCAACTTCAATTTCAGATTTTTGTATCCATCATTACTATTAATCAGAACTTGTCGCTCGACACCCTGTATAGATACTCCCATTTTGCAAATCAAATAAAAAATTAAAGCAGTAATTTGGAGAAATGAAGATTAAAAAAGTGTTTTACTTACCGAATTAAACCTACTGCAGTTTAAACTCTCTACACCCACGATACTCGACTGCCCGACGATATGGAATTCCAACGGATAATCGAAAGTTGGATCGCTTGCTCTTAATCGGTAGAACACCGATCCAACTGCAGCATCAGCTGGCACTAACACATCTTTAAGAAGGGCTGTTGAGTCAAAACGGGGCCGAGTCGTTACCAGAAGAGGTCCGCACATGAGAAGCAACCAGCAGCGCATAGCAAAGTGGAAAACTCGATTTTTCTCACGCGATTCTGGAAAGTTCAATCAATTATTTATGACGGTATTTCAAAGCTTTTTGAATAGGGCTATGGCGTGTAAAAATAGAGTCAAATTATTAGTTCACCGAAAGTAAATTGCAATAAAAAACGTATAAGACAATAAGGTGAATTATAAAAAAATTCTAAATATTTAACACTTCCAGTTACTCATTATGAGATAATATACAGTGAACGGCTAAATTATGGAATATTATCATTATTTCGAGAACCGTCGAGTTTTGAGGGAAACCCCGAAACAGGTCGATTTTTGTTATAAAATGTCCATTTTATAACGTACATGGAATAGGGATGACGTCACCAGTGTGGGTGTAGTGACATAACCGTTAATTTTTTTTCCGTCGACCGTCCATTTGTGATCAATTTTAACACCCTCAAAATCATTGATTAATGACATCTATTAATGAATGATTTTCTATTAATGAACGATTTTATTATAGGCAACACAACATACATTGCTTGCATAAATTAATTAAACGCTCTGTGATTGGCAGTGACCTGTGGTGTAGGCAACCAAACATATACCTATTTATATTCCCACTAAAAAATTAATTTAAAATGAAGTAGCCGCTGTTAGTACTATCTGTCATTGTATGTCATTATTTATTTTATTGTTTAAAATTCTGTGAATTTGAAAAATCAAAGGATGGATATTGACGAAGAGTTTAATTTAACTCCACCAGAATTTAACTTCTTCTATCACAGAATTTACAGAGGTCCAAGAAGACTTAAATATAAATTTGTCAAAATGCTATACAGCAGATAATCATTTATCAATATCTTCCTTTAATTTCAGTAATTGCACCATTTCGAATATTAATGTTTACTATAATAAAACTACCACTAAGGAAACTTTGAATAAAGTCAATGAAAGCTGAAAAAATTGTTGTTTATCGTTAAGTAAATAAATATTTAAACTAAGATATCTTTATTTCTGAAAAGTACGGTCGACGGACAAGTTTTATAACGAACTCGTGAATTAAAATGGCGATTAACAATCTCGAACATTAACGCGCTCGCTTCGCTCACGCGTTATAATATCTCAATTGGTAATCGCCCTTATTAATACACTTGTTGGTTAAATAACTATAAATAGAAATTGGTATAATGCGACACCACATTTGAAGGAGAATTTAATTATCTATTTACCGACATTACATTTTTAACTAACATATTTTTTTAAAGGTACAAAAACATTTTTTTTAATTTAAATTCAACTAAATTACAACTAATGATTTAATTCATTTTATAATTCATATTTTAAAGTAACCGAATTTTGCATAACAATTATTTTAAATTAAATGTTCGAAATGCCATCCATCGGTTTCTGCCATGACTTTCTGAAGTAAATACTTAAAAAGCAGAAATAAGTAAAAATAATATATATATATATATATATATATATATATATATATATATATATATATAAGGTTCTTGATATCCTAAGTGGAGCATAGAGCTTAAGTGAAAACGCGCCATCGGGTTCTGTTTTGCGCTAAGGCCTTCACCTCATTCCAAGACTTTCCTTGGCCTCTTATCTCGTCCATGATGGATCTTCTCCAAGTTTGTACTGGGCGACCGCTTTTTTTTCCCTTGAGGATTCCACTCTAGGGCAGTCTTTGCGATACTGGAACTATTTTTTCGGAGTATGTGACCGATCCAACCCCACTTTCTGGACTTAATTTCACTTTGTACCCTCTTTTGTTTGGTCAGGTGTAGCAGATCTTCGTTTCTGATGGTGTTAGACCAGAATATACGAACAATTCTTCGTAGACATTTGTTAACAAAGACCTGCATTTTGTCTGTGAGGGTGTTTGTCACTTTCCGGGTTTCACATCCGTAGAGTAGAACAGACATGACATTTGATCGGAATATTCGGATCTTTGTCCTTGTAGTATACTCGATAGATCTCCAAATAGGGTTGAGCGTGCTGAAAGCTTGTTGGTCTTTTCGTATCCTCATACGAATATCGTCTTCTGTATCTTCGTTTTCTGTTATGACACTTCCAAGATACGTAAAGTTTTCCACATTTTCATTCTGCATATTGTCGATAGTAAATAGCGTGTTGTTCCTTGCATTTATTCTCATGGACTTGGCATCCGCAATCCACATTTCATCAATCAAATCCTTTTTTTCGATGAAGCCACATTTTTATACATGGTACCGTGAATCGTCAAAATTGCAGATATTGGAGTCAATAAAACCCACATTGGATGACTGAGTCACACACGCAATATCCTCAGAAAGTAAATGTATGGGCAGGGATCATTAATGACAGAATCATTTACCCTTTTTTCTTTGAAGAAAATCTAACAGGAGAACGTTATTTGACTTTTTTGAGAAATCAACTTATACCTGCCCTTGCTAACATGTATCCAAATGCCAATAATCCAAATTTACCTAGTGAAAATATCTGGTTTCAACAAATGGAGCCCCTTCACATTACGCACGTGAAGTACGTCAATTTTTAAATCATTGCTTTCCCAGGAGGTGGATCGGAAGACGAGGTTTTATAGAGCGGCCAGCAAGGTCGCCAGATCTAACACCTTTAGACATTTTCATGTGGGGTTACATAAAATCAAAAGTTTATGTCAATAGACCCCAAAACTTACAGGACTTGAAAGATAGAATTTAGACATGAAATGAGTCTAATTACTCCCTATAAGAAGTCATCCGCAATGTACTTGATGAATGTGTCCGTAGTTTCGCATATAGTCAAGAAACCGATGGATGGCATTTCGAACATTTAATTTAAAATATTTATTATGCATAATTTGGTTACTTTAAAATACATTATTAATGAAATCATTAGTTGTAATTTAGTTGAATTTAATTTTAAAAATAATTGTTTTTGTATCCTTAAAAAAATATTTTAGTTAAAAATGTAATATCGTTAAATAGAGAATTAAATTCTCGTTTAAATGAGGTGTCGCATTATACCGATTTCTATTTAAAAAAAAATTAACGATTAAGTCACTACACCTACACCGGTGACATCATCCCTACTCCATGTACGTTATAACATGGGCACTTTATAAAAAAAATCGACCTGTTTTGGGATTTTCCTCAAAACTCGACGGTTCTCGAAATAATGATAATATTCCATAATTTAGCCGTTCACTGTATATTAAAAAACAAGTAATAATTAAGATTGGAAATATTTTATTAACTTTTCATTTTTAACTTTACTTTCATAACTATAAAAAAAAATACTTCAATATATAGATATAATTGCTTCAATAAAATGTTCCAACCGTTCCATGAGCTGTATGACTGCAAATAATCGTCTTCTCATACTTCTTATGATATTAATGATGATTTCTTAAGACATATTTTTCCATACTTTAATTAAAGCAGTTTTCACTAGATCAGTATTTCGAATAGCCGAAATTTTTAACCTTAGTCTTCTCTCTAGCGTGTTCCACTAATGTTCAATTCGGTTTAAGTCTGGCGAAGATGCAGGCTAATTAACAGGTGGTATTTCCATTTTGTTAAAAGTCACTTAACAAAAACCAATTTGAAAGCAAACATTAACTTGCACGACGAGGAAATTTTCACCAACATATGGGACGAACGTACCACATGAACTTGCACAATGTTAATAATGTACTGATTTGTAGTTATAAATGGCTGGTAAAATGTTTGAAAACAGTAAAAGAAAGAAGAAAAAACAAAGTATGACGAATAATGTCAAAATCAACTAGAAAAAAGGCAAGTAATAAGAAAGAGGTGGTTACAACAACATACAACCGAAAATAGGTAAGAGTATGATGACTACCGAAAAGAAACAAGGAAATTAATAAAAACAAAGAAAAGAAAACATGAAACCAAAAAAATTAAAACAATATAAAGAGATCGACCAAAGCTGGTTCTAGTATGGTCTATAAAGCAACCTCCTCAGAGAAAGGAAATTACAGGACCAGCTCTGTTCCAGCACTAAGGAATAACGAGGGGTAGTTGATACTCAAAGATGAAAAATTATAAAAAATATTTCAAGAAACTTCGAAATATAGTACCAACAGTATCGCGTAAAGAAGAAATTTACATGATAGCGAACATATCAGTAAAAAGACTCAGAAAGCCTTAAACAAATTAAAAAACCACAAAGCACCAGCGAGTGATGAGATATCAGTGGAATTTTTAAAGTACGGGGAGAAGCACTACAATATCAAATATACCAGCTAATAACGCTAATATGGCGAGAAGGAAAAATTCCAACAAGATGAACGGAAAACATTCACAAAAAAAAATGATTTCAAATCCTTTATAAAAGGTATATAATAAAATACTCAAACAGGCTATATCACAATTACATTACAGAACGTTTTCGGAATGTAAATTCCATCATCAGTGTAACGAAGTATAGATAAGAGTTGTTATCAACAGGTCCTCGAAGACACTTTGTCTCAGGACCATGTAACTTATGTAGAGTCATACGTCGCCATGTTACCAATTCCAACGGTAACTTAAACATCCTAATTTATAATAACATATAATGTCACATATTTATAAATTAATGACATTTAAAGGGTTTTCACCCTTATATTTTAGTGGCTTATAGCATGTATACTTTGCTACACTGATGATGGAATTTACATTCCTAAACGTTCTGTAATGTAATTGTGATATAGCCAGTTTATGTATTTTATTATATACCCTTTATAAAGGATTTGAAATAAAAAATTTTGTGATACATGGTATACAGCCAGCTACAGGAACTTAGTTTCCTAGTGGAATTCACAAAAAAAGGGACAAAAGGAAATGTGTTACTTAACTACGCTTACAAAGGGCACTCAACCGATTGCAAGCATGGTGTGTGCAATGGAAAATACCCATAAACATGGAGGCCGTCATGTACTAACAAAGGAAAGTACGGACAAACAGGGAAATATCTCTGTTTAACAACATAATTGAATGGGCAAACCAAGCCAAGTATCTAGGCATAAAATTAGATAAAAAGCTAACCTTCACAGAACACGTGATCCAAACGGACAATAAAGCTAAAATACTTAGGATTCAACAACTCTCAGTATTAATAGGTCGTCAGAGTAAACTAAGATTCAAAACAAAGATTATGATGGTAAATTGTATAATTTTGCCAACATGCTGCCCCAGCAGCATGGAGGCATACATGTAAATCCAACAAAAAAAAGATACAGACCTTCCACAACTACATGATCAGAGAAGCTCTAAATGTATCTAAATACGTAGAATTAAGGTAAGTATTTAGAGATTCACAACAAAAAAAACATTCTGAGACCAATGGACAAAAGAGCACACGAAATATTCAATAATCTCAGGAACCATGAGAGCAGACTATTAAAAGAGTTGACAGACTACGATGAAAACCAAAAGACGGTACATAGACGGCTCAAACAATAGTTAGCTGTATATAGAGAAAACTCAGAAGAATAATGATGAAATGGGATAGTTACGGAATAGTCGAACGTATGCAGTAGAAGAAGGCCACAAAAAAAATAAAAAATTGAGCTTAGCTCACCATAAACATAATATCTTACGCTATATTATATTTTATTCCTTTATTTAGTTATTTTTATTTTTACTAACCAATTACATTCCAAAAAAGAAAAAAATTAAAAATATATATACACGCGGTGTATGACGGTATACACCTGGGAATGCACAGCTCACACATTACTACACTCTTTCTATTATTAGTTCAGCTTAACCTCTTACTAACAACCTTTTTTTACAGCAGCCATTCAACAAACACGAATATGTCAAGTAGATGCTGATCTTCAATCACATTTTTACATAAGCTGCCCTTTAGGCAACCTGCCCTTTAGCAAATTTTCCTTTAGTCTTAATATCCTTCAGGTAGGTCAAACGACCAAATCGCGAAATCTTAGCATCGAGCTCGCGTACGAGAAGTGTACGACAAGTTTATTTTGAAACTTCGGCGGTTGAGTAACCGAGCACACACATTTCGGAAGGAGAGACACCGACTCAGGTGTCTCTCAGGAGTGGCTCACTGTCCGTAATATACCCTTTTTGGGGTACTTGGCATTTATGTACTCAAATATTTAATTAACTTCAGTCATTCATGGGAAAATAACCTCTTCTCTAGCTACCCCTAAAATCAGGTGGCTTAACCACACAAAATAAAATAGAGATGTCCCATTATCCAGGGTATTTAAAGAAACGTTCAGTACAAAGCCTCCTCAGTCGTTATGTCCTGCGATGAGGAGGAGTGGTGGCATAGCTTTGGGGTCAGATAGGTACCACTACATAACGGAGTGTGACCGGTTTGATCTTCGGACATGTAGGTGCCACTCTTCCATTGGAACATACATGTCTTTTGGAACTGGGTTGTAAGCGTTTATTTGTGTGCATCCACTAAGATTTTCAAAAAATAAATATTCCACTGGACAACAAATAGATGGAAGACCGAGCCTTTTGAAAAAAAGTTGTACAGTCAGCCAAGGCTCACCCAGAGTAGTGGCGCTACATGATGATGATGATGATTGGTAGGTAAAGTTATGTTATTAATCACCACCAACTATGTGCATACCACTATTACATCTCACACCATATTAAATCTCATACCATAATTGAACCGACGTCAAAAACAACTGTAGAAATAAAACTAAACTGTTTATTTATTTTTCTCTTGGGCATCGATATTTCTCTGCAATTAATCAAGTTTAGTCGTGCTACTCGATGACGTATCAAAATTTTTATATATTTTATATATATATATATATATATATATATATATATATATATATATATATATATATATATATATATAATATTTATTTACTTTAAAAAATGATACAATAGTAATACACTTAACACTTCAATACAAAATATACAGGGATGAGTGCCTTAAGAACCGGCAAAATAACGCAAAAGATAGAAAACATAATACGTTGTGAAATAAAAAGAGATGAAAGTAGTAGAGGTAAGAAATTATCGATATTAACCTATAATTTACTTTAAATTACATTAGATCTATCGAAAGTTTCCCACCTTCAGACGTTAGCTTATGAGTTTAAGTGTATTTTTTATCCAAAATTAAAGTATTGATCAATAATAAACTGTGATTTGAGACGTCGCATGCACTTTTCTCAATACAGAATTATGATAGCTTGTTATTCTGTATTCGTCAACACAGAATTAATTATCAAATTACTACTAATTAAACTGTTTACTTACATTTGCTTTATTACCTTCAATCAGTTTTTACTTTATGCGAAATTTAAAAAATGTAAATGTTCGACGTCATACTTGTAATATTCTGACTGAAGTCAACTAGCTCATAAGCTAACGTCTAAAGGTGGGAAACTATCGATAGTCCTAATGCAATTTAATGTAAATTAGAGGTTTCTATCGATAATTTCCCACCTCTTCTACTTTCATCTCTTTTTATTTCACAACGTATTATGTTTTCTATCTTTTGCGTTATTTTGCCGGTTCTTAAGGCACTCATCACTGTATATTCATTATTAGCATACTGTAAAAGTTAAAAAAAACTTTAAAAAGAACTGTTATATTCGCACCCTTATATTTCTAATGTATCCGCCACTGCACAATGTCCCATTAATTATTTCCAGAGAGCTTATTCTAGTATTTCATTTTTTATATTGTTCCTACTTCCGTAGCGTGTTTGTTATTTATGAAAGTGTTAAGTCGAATTTGACCCTTTTGTATCCAATAATGGTTTTGGTTTTATACAAGTGTTACGAGAAACATTTTATGTTAAAAATTAAGAAATTACTTATGCAGACAATGTTTTAAATGTAAATCGTATATAATTTAGTACATAAAAATCTTATCGTAATTCATATATAAAAAAATCTTAATTAAATAATATAAAGAAAGTATAAATCTAATATTTAACTGGAATATTAATATTCACCCATAACCACAGACGTGACGTCTCAGAAACGGAAAGCAAACGCTTATTTCCATAAATATCCTCATTACATACAACTAGGCCTCTGTAGCACTCTTTACCTTTTTCATTATCAATTGTGACACAGTTGACTAGCAGTCTACAAAGCCAAGGCATTAAGGAGTCAACTCTCTTCGCTAATAGGCCGGAAACGTAAGCTGAGATTCAAAACAAAGATCAGAGTTACAAACAACATTATCCTGCCAACATTAGAGTATGCCTCTGCAGCATGGGGACAGACCTGCAAAACAAACAGGAAGAAGATCCAAACAGTCCAAAACTCCATAATCAGAGAAGCGCTGGGAATATCAAAATACGTACCGTTAAGGTACGTATATAGAGACTCAAACCAAAAGAAGATCCTACGAACAATGGATGAGAGAGCATACGAGATTTTTAATGACCTCAGAAATCATCCCAATAGAATATTAAGAGAGTTAATAGACTATGATGAAATCCTAACGACGGTACACAGACGGTCCAAAAAACAACTAGCAGGATATAAAATGAACCAGCAGGATCTAAGAATACTGAGATAGCCATGCAACAGTCAACACAAGCGCGGAAAGCAGGCCCAAAAAACCTCCAGAACAATATACACTGGGCCTGTGATGGCAATATACACCTGGGAATGCATACCCCACCTAATAAACACTTTTTAGCATTTAAGTGAACATATACATGTTGTGTGTGAGAGCACTATACACTTGGGAATGCACTCCCCATAGTAAAGGATAAAAAACGCAGAGGCTTAGACGTAGGCCCTTATGGCAGGTCAGATAGAGACCCTATCGCGGAACCTGAGCCTCGAGATTATGTGCGACAAACATGGGCTTGGCGGCCAGACCACTCGGATGCACAGCCGACGAGGAGAACAAAATTTATTTTGCCAAATCGGTGGCTGAGTGACCGAGCACACACAAAGTTCGGACAGAGAGTTATCAACTTATCAACTTCAACTATCGACAATCAAATCTAGTTCCAAATTTAATATTATTTATTGAACCTAAACCCAAGAAATACTAATTTTATATTATATATATATATATATATATATATATATATATATATATATATATAAATATAATATATATATAATATATATATATATATATATATATATATATATATATATATATATATATATATATATTATATATATAATATATATATAATATATATATATAATATATATATATATATATTGTAGTGAGATTAAATAAAACGAGCGGTTCGAATTTATATACATATATTTATTTATAACTTTACAGTTCGATAGTATCTTAATAACTCAAACTCCTCCTAACCACGTTACATATATATAATAAAGTTACTTTTCGAGAACATTCTGGCGTTGTCCCACCTCTAATTGTCTCCCGTCCGAAGGACGGGCGCTATTGACATGCCGATTCTTACGTTTTCTAGATTCGTCCTTCTAAGAATTATGACGTATCGGAGATGGGCTATTTCGTTACAATATATATATATATATATATATATATATATATATATATATATATATATATATATATATATATATATATATGTATATATATATATATATAAATATATATATATATATATATTAATGTGATATCAAGAATTTTAATTTTAAAACTTTACAAAAAATATATATATAAAACATTATTTAAATTTTTGATTTATGATTTATATCACACCTTTCAATTTTGTTATCTCAGGTTTTACTCGTGCTTCAATATCTATACCTTACAGAATAAAACAACATAATATGATATGAAAATAATGTAATAAAATAAACTGATTAAAATACCTCCAAAAATTATTAGCATACAATGTTTATCAAACAAAATTCGTTCTACGTACGTGAACCTTCAATAATGCATGGATAATAGAATACAATTACAATCTAAAATCCAGCTTATTATTCTACATAAACAAATCAAGTAATATTCAGTGTCCTTCCTAATGCAATTTTGGTATATCGATTGTACCAAGAAAAATTTGTATGAGTTATCCAATTCTCTCCACAGCTCCGTGTCCTCTCTCAGAACAAATCTGATCTCCTTCGACTATCGACAACTTTACTACTATTCACACGTTACTAATATGATATAATATTATTTGACACAAAATTCTCAAATTGAATATATTATAAATGTTTCTCCCGTTGAAACGCTTCCTCTGCCTTGAGTTGTCTAATTCCTCGTTCTATGCAAAATTAATTATCAGTTCTCAGCAGCCTCCTATGTAATTGGCAATATTAAACAAGATATTGCAATTTAGTGTCTTCAATGCTCTCCTTCGAATGCACGTACCTTTCCAATGATGCCAGCCTCTTTTCCTCTCGCCAAACTTAATCTCTCGTTCAGAAATAAACAGTGATACGTAGAATACAAGTAGGAAAAGTTTACTTACAAATTTGTACCAGATCAACTACCGTCGGACACACTTACTTCACCAACTCACAACTTATTCTTTATCACTTACTACCCCTGGAGACCACCTCGAAAACCAACCATTCACTTTAAGAAACTGGAACTAATTAACTCTCTCATCTCATCTATACATCCATCCAACCTCTCATTATACACACCTATCATACCACTTTCCAAATTCTCGGCCAATCAGAAATTTGCATACCACTCCCCACATAAAATCAGAAATACCTACAAACTTTCCTAATTCATATTATTTCTACAAGGACACTTAATTTCTACTGGGTATTTACAGATTCCAAAAAACCATTTATTTATTAACTATTTTTATTGTCCTGTTCATGGCGCAAACCCGGATTACGGAACACTTTATGGCTTATGGGAAAAAACCATCGTTAACTTCTATTCATTGTACCCGCACTATCCACTTGTTATATTTATACAAAAGATTATTTATGACTAAGATTACCTTTGGTTAATTCCAGGCAGCTAGTATTATTTTACTTTCAGATTTATTTACACGTCCTTTTGGTAAGTTTTTATTTAAAATAAATGCGGTAAAATCACTTCTCTCTTTTATATTTATTGGGGTTAAATTTAAGCCTTTTAAGAAGCGGTCTCGCTGGTAACTTAACCCTTTCACTCCTATATATATAATATCCCAACACATGTTGGGACGGGATATTTCAGTAGACTATGACTATGGCATTTCTTATAACTTGAAATCGAATATCCAGCGTCAGCATCAAATTTTAACTTAAAATTTAGTGTAATGCGAACACGTTGTGAGTACGATTATATAAAACTGTGTTGATAACATATTTCTGTTGGCGTAAGGACAATTTTGGTTGCTGATTATTAAATTATAAAAGATTAAGATAGGTGACTACATAATTTAATATTGCTGCTCAGTACGAAATTTATCGTAATGGGCAATAAATCTTGAATGGGATTATATATCCCAACAGGTGTTTTTACTGGGAAATATTATCCCGACAGGTATAAACAACTTCCTTTTTTTAGTATGGATCGAAAGAAACAGAAACTTACCAAAGATGAACTTGATTACTATGCTAATAACATTGATGAAATTGAAGGTATAGACTATAGTAGTGATGATAGTATGGTGGATAAGGACTTCATTTTGTCATCAGATGAACTAAGTGAGGCAAGTTCACTTGAAAGTGAAGTGAATATAGGAAATGAGAACTGAGAACGCAGCTCAAATTTCAGATCAGGAATCCTCTGGAGATGATGAAGATATCCAAGATGCAGGCGAGGTTATGCAACCTTTGCCGCCAACTAGTACAGAATTTTCCAGTTCTGCATTAGACTGTTTTCTATAAGTATTTCCTAAAAGTTTGTTTATGTATATGGCCCAGTGTACAAACTGTTGTCAAAACGTGCCAAAAAGAAATGATGCTACTTACTGGTGTTACGTTAGTTATGCATTATAATAGAGTTACTTCTTTCGAAATGTACTGGTCTAATAATAAATCGCTTGGAAACGATTATATTCGTAGTGCAATATTAAGGGATAGGTGCCAACTACTATTATCAAAATTGTATTTTGCCGAAACCAATAAATCTGACACAGCAAATAAAACTTATATAGATGATGTTATTTCCTGCTTAAAGACAAGTTTTATAAGAGCTAGAAGTGATTCTACCTATCAAGCAATTGATGAGTCTATGGCAAAATTCAAAGGGCGATCTACATTGAAACAGTATATGCCACCGTCAAACTCATAAAACGTGGCATAAAGTAAGATGCGATTCGGAAACTGGCTATGTTTACGATATAAATGTATATGCAGGCAAAAATGATAATAAGATAGCAGGTACTTTGGGAGAACGTGTCGTAAATCAGTTATCTTCAACAATTTCTAATGAAAATGTTGTAATTTGCTTCGACAGATTTTTTAGAACAGTTCATCTTATGGATACTATTATGTTTTCTGCTGTCGGTACATGCATGAGTACCCAAAAAAATTTACGCAAATTTCATGGCAAGCTAAATCGAGGAGAATCGCAAGTAAAAGGTAATAAAACTGGAACATTAGCTATACGATGGCAGGACACAAAAGATTTTATTGTACTAACTAACTGCCATAAGCCAGAAGAAACATCTGTGTAGAAAACTGAAAGATGGTACAAAAGCCAACATTTGTTGCCCTGTATCGATTGAATTCTATAACCGTTACATGGGAGGTGTAGATAGATGTGATCAAATGAAATCTGTGTACGATCTCAATAGAAAATCTCAAAAATGGTGGAAGAACAAAGTTCTAATGATGGCAGTATACAATTCATATATTCTATATACTGAGTTACATACCAGAAATGGTATCTACAGGATCCTTCTGTATAACCATAGCTCAAGAGCCTGAAGTTTTGATAGGGTTTCCGACTTCAATGTCCACGTTTCTACTCCGTACAGAAGCACTGAGTACACATAACATTTAAGGAGCCTTATTTTTGTTTCTAGGGTGAGGTCATGGCTTTCGAACACAGAACACATAGTCAAGAATGCACTTTTTGCCTTTCCGATGCGATATTTAATCTCTTGGGTATTGTCCCACGACTCATTGATTATAGTTTCCAAGTAGTTGTATTGTGAGACACGTTCAATTCTCATTTGGTTCACATACAGATTTGCTCCAGTTATGTATTCCTTTCTGATGATCATTAGCTTGGTTTTGCTGGTGTTTCGTTTCTATATTAATACTATTTATATCATCGTTTAGCGCTCGTTTTTATTTCCCTTTTTCCTCTTAATGCTTTATTTTTTATTGAGAACAATCTGTTATGTTCCTTGCATTTTGAGTTTATTTCCTTTCCGAATAGTTTCCTTTTATGCCTTCATTATAAATTTTTTTCTCCTCCTGATTTCTCTGTCAATGTCTTCTCTCCAACTTAGTCTAGATCTTCCTCTTTTCCCTTTACCTTCTGGTGTCCAGTGTAGTATCTGTTTAAGTAAACTATCTTCCCTCGTTCTCGACAGGTCACCATACCGTCTTAGTTGGTTTATTTTAATGTCTTCGCTCATTGCATGTCTAACATTCATATTTTCTCTAATTCTATTATTCCTAACCTTGATTTACCAGCACCACGTCTTTAAAAATCCATCTCGGTTGCCTCTAAGGTTTTAAGAGCTCTTTCTTTCAGCGGCCACACCTCACTGCTATATGTTGTTATACTTTTTATGATGTTGTTATATATTTTTTGGTTATTTTTTTTTATATTTCTATCCCACAATATGCTATTCAGGTATACTATTCTTCGTTCGTTGTTTTTGTGTTAATAGATTTAACCCACCCTCCATCCTTCGTAATATTCATGCCCAGAAATTTTTATTTCCTACATTGTTTTATTTCTTGTTGATACTCCTCAAGTACCATGCTTTGTTTGCACTTGTATTCTCAAAAGACTTTCTTTTTATATTCTTCTATTCATTTTCGCATCATATATTCAGCATCCTCATAATCCTGTGCAAATACTATCTGGTCATCTGCAAATTATAATGTGTATACCGTTGTATTATTGAGAGGTGTATCCATATTTTTACATTTCCTTTTCCAAATTTCTAAAGCTTTTACGAGATAGAGTTTAAAGAACGTTGGTGAGCATCCTTGCTTTATTCCAATGTTGATATTGAAACCTTTTGAAAGAGACCCTTTTGATTTTATTCTGGCGGCGTTTTTTTGATACAGTTTCTGGACAACTTTGACTCCAAAGTTTTTGTTGAGGAATGCTGTCATATGATTTTCTGAGATCCACATATACAATGCTTCTTCCTCCTTTTATTGTGTCTTGCTCGAGATTTGTTTGTGGCCTTCCATGCTTCTTTCTTTGTCTTAACTTCTGCTTTTATATTCTTGTTCCACGATTTTATTCTCTTTCTTCCCTTCCTCATTGTAGCCATTTCGCATACTTCACTTGCTATTCCTTGCTATTTATTAAGAAAATACCCTTTCTAAATTATCTGGTTAACTGAGATTCTGAGATTCTTATCAGTACCAGCCTACAAGGACTCCAAAGAAGAAAAAAAACCAAACATGTTGGCCGTCGAAGCATGTCAGCCACAGTGATGAGTCATATTGGTGACCATTTACTTATATTAGGAAAACCCAGTCGCTTGAGGTGTATAAGGTGTACACAACACAAGAAAGATAAACTTATCAAATTTATTTGTAAAATGTGTTATGTTCCGTTATGTAGCGATTGTTTTACCCCATATCATGTATAAATATTTATCGTTCATGTATACTGTTGGGATTATATATCCCAACAATATCCCAATATATCATATATGAATGTTGGGATATATAATCCCATGCATTTTTTACCAAAAAAAAATAAAAAATAAAATTTTTTAAATACATTCTTAGTTCTTTTAAATGCTCTAGAACAACAAACAACAGACAAATATATCAAATTTTAAAATAAGCAAATCAGGAGTGAAAGGGTTAATAAGTACATAGCTAATTAGTTTTATTAGTGAACCAGCATCTATAGAACCTGAGATTATTTAATAATTTCACATAGGAGGGTCTGATTACAAGCCCCTATAGGCACGTATGCCTCTTATAAGATGGACGGAAAACAGTCAAAATTTTGAACCTGATTGGGTTGTATAAAACGATGTCTAGAATTTGTGGACTTCTTTTTTAAACACAGATTTTAGACATCCTTTATTGTTATGTAATATTATAATGTTAACCGTATATTAGAAAAACTTATTTATTACGTGCTTGCTATCTCGTCATCTAATTTCTTCCCTAGCACGAAAATAAAAATGACTCCTGTAAATAAAGAAAATCACTTGCTTATTGCTTAATGTGATTTAGATCCTGCGACTGATTTTTTGTTCGAGGGGGTGACAAATCCCAAATGACTGATGATTGTTTTGGTTAAATCAAATACTATGTACACGTACGTACATTTGCGATCATTTGACTCTTTGCGTGTCCAAAGTAATAACTAGAACACACGCGTTTATATCTTTATTTCGTCATCTAATTAGGTTATAATTTAGGTTAACATTATTGCGTTGCTTTTCCTCGTAAAACGACTATTCAACTCTCCCGAAAAACAAGCTTCTTAAGAAAACTGTTCCCAATACATATTTTATATATATTTTTTTAACTTCCCCATTTCATTTATCATTAAGGTGGCTCTTATAAATCGACTTACTTTTATATTGTTTGTATTACGTTAACTTTCATTTGTTGTTCATCGATTGGTTGTTTTGAAAAACTGTGTCAATTCACTGTAGAATTATTTATGAGCGATGGGTAATTGATTTACATTGGAGGTTCCTTCAGATACCTACAAATTGACTTGACCATAGTCAATAAGTTGGGACAAAACGACCGTGAACTTCGGAAGTTCTGTCTATTTTCTTTAATGCAAATATCAATACATTTACCCTAATGACCGAAAAAAACTTCCTTTGTAATATTTTTTGCTCTATATTTTGTTTTTATCGTTGTACTTATAGACTTATTATTATTATTTTATTTGTTTGCTCATCGGCTACCAATATTTTTACTAATTTTAGGGAACATTACATTTTTAAATATTATATAAAGGGAGGACATCGGGCCACCGCGGATCAACGGGCGACATGACACAGGTCAGCAGCTGTGTCATTAGTGGCCCGTGGCTAAGGAATACAATTCCTGACAGGTACGGTATTGCAAAGTCGCAGGCGAAAATCAAATACTGATTTAACCGGCTGTGATACTGCGAACACTCACCAATCCGTCCGGCAAGCGTGGTGTTTTAATGCCAATATACCCCTCAAAACACAACATGTTGAACTTGAAACAAAATGGGACGACACCTCAGATGGGTAGAGCTAGCAGCTCAGAATCCCACACCGAAAAACCGGTCAGCTTCACGGATCCTGGGAGATGCACAAAATCAACAAAATGCGCCAAAATAGATACGAACAAACAAAAATAGTTACTACTAGCCACATACAACATCCAATCTATGGCTAAAAATGAAAAGGTCTACGAATTAGAAGAAGAACTATCCAAGATAAAGTGGGATACTGTAGGACTGTCAAAAGTGAAAAGAAAAAGCGAACAATGCATGCATCTAACCTCTGGAAATCGCTTATACTATACAGAGAAACTAGACGAAACATATAGTGGAGTAGTGTTTCTTGTCAAAAAGTATCTCACACCATATATTTCTACATAGAAAAGCGTTTCTTATAGAGTAGCTTATATTATAATAGATCTAGATAATAAAACCAAGATTAAGGTTATACAAGTGTATGCTCCCACAACACATTAGGAAGAGGTAGTTGAAATCTACGAAGATTTGATAACAGCATTAGAAGAAAATGATACAAAGTATACCATCATTATGGGAGATTTCAACGCAAAATTAGGTAAAAAAGAAGAAAATACTGAAACTAAAATAGAGATGCATGGTTAAGGCACACGAAATAAAAGGAGAAAAATTATATATCTTCTTAGAACAACAAAATTTATATGCCATGAACACACACTTTAATAAACCAGCAAACCAAAAATGGACGTGGATATCTCCCGATAAAAAGACGAAAAACGAGATCGATTACTTCTTGTGTGGGATCAAAGACATTTTTTAAGATATAACTGCTCTCAATCGATTTACAACTGGCAGCGATCATCGCCTTTTAAGAGCAAGGATTCTTATTAAACAGACGAAAACCAGTAGAAACAGACCACATAATTATTGTAATCAGATAGATCAAACTAAAATACGACAGAATGGAGATGAGTACACAGAAGTCTTAAGAAAAGAATTTGTAGAACATTATCAACAAGAATATTCTGACATGAACACAATTAATAAAGAAATGCAACGAAAGCTCTTGAAGGCAGTACTGACTGTTGCAAACAAAATATAAAGAAGACAGAATAAGTGATGGAACAAAACGGTTGATAGACAAGAGACGTACATTTCGAAGTGAAGGAAAGCGAAACACCAATGGCTTCAAAGAATTGAATAAACAAATAAAGAAGAGAGTAAAGAAAGATTTAAGAATCTATAATGAAAACAAGGTAGAAAAAATAATAGAAAAGAACCGAGGCCTGAAATGCTTAAGATCAAACTTAGGAAAGCCTATAATAATCTCATTGAAGAATACAGATAGAAAAGAAATAAAAGGAAAGAACGAAATCCTAAAAGTTACTTAAACATTTTGCCGTGATTTATATTCCTCAAACAAGAACCCAGAAAACACTGCAAAGGAAGATCTTAAGAGAAAGACAACGAATGTCAACTCAGAAATACATAGAATCCCTAACATAGAATCCTTCGAAATAAAACAAGCTATGGCACAACTAAAGAACAATAAGGCTCGGGGCTTAGATGGAATACTTGTAGAAATGTTGAAGGAGGGGAGTGAAATTATTCTCGAAGAATTGAAAAATTTTTTCAACGAATGTCTTCACAGAAGAGAAGTCCCAGAGATTGGAATGAAAGTTTGACAATACTTCTCTTCAAAAAAGAAGACAGGGGAGATCTGAAGAAGTATAGGCCAATCTCCCTGCTGTCCCAAATGTACAAACTATTTATGAGAGTAATAACTAACAGGTTAACGTCGAAGCTCGATAGTTATCAACCGGTAGAGCAGGTAGAATTCCGAAAGGGTTACAGTACAGCGGATCATCTTCTTACAGTCAGAACGCTAATAGAGAAAGCCAATGAATGTCACTTGAACTTATACATTGGCTTCGTTGATCATGAAAAGGCATTCGACTCCATAGAACTTTGGGCAATAGGGAGAGAGCTATGAACAACTGCAAGATAGACTTCCGATACAGAATGCTCATACATACTATTTACAAGAAAGCTACAATGAAAATACAAATAGATGCGAAAACCAAAGCTATACCAATAAACAGAGGAGTTCGCCAGTGAGATGTTATGTCACCAAAGCTATTCACGCTTAAACTGGAAGAATATTTAATGATATTAACTGGGCAGATAAAGGAATAAATGTTAATGGAAGAAAACTGAGTCATTTGAAATACGCTGATGACATTGTAATATTCGCTACAAGTTTTGAAGAACTACAGACCATGATGACGCAACTATTTCAAGCTTCGGAAAAAGTAGGTCTTAAAATAACAAAAATAATGACAAATACACCGAGCATTAGAGAAATAACGTTGAACGACATAAATTTAGAAACAGTAAGCGAATACATACACCTGAGACAGATAATGAAAGTTAACAAAGAAAATCAAACTGCCGAAATTACCAGAAGAATAAGGTTAGCCTGGGCAGGATTTGGAAAACTGAGTTGGATCTTGAAAAGCACTAAAGTAGAACAGTATTTGAAAACCAGAATTTATGATCAGTGTATCCTCCCTATACTCACGTATGGTTCACAGACGTGGACACGCACCAAGTTTAATATGGATAAAATAGTAAAAGCACAAAGAGCGATGGAAAGATCAATGCTCGGGGTGAGACTTATAGACAAAAAAACAAACAAATGGATTAGAAGCAAAACCAAAGTAAAAGGCGCAGGAGAACATGCTGACAAATTAAAATGGAGCAAATGGAGCAGGACACAATTTACGACTGAAGGATAAGAGGTAGAACCACGAAATACAACAATGGGGACAATGGTTAGGAAAGATAAGCAGAGGAAGACCACAAATGAGATGGGCTGATGACATTAAGAAGATCGGAGGACACAACTGGAAGCAAGTGGCGCAAAATAGAAGACACTGTATTGATTTGGGCGAGGCCTATGTCCAAAGTTGGATTCCTTAGGGCTAAAGAAGAAGAAGATATAAATGGAGAAGGAAAATTATATTTTCAGTGTTATCTGACTGTTACGTATTATCACATGTTAAATTATAAATAATTGAAACGTTTATTTAAAAAACAACACTTGTCCAAAAATTAAAATTTTGGCAAATCAAGAAAAACTGTGCAGCATCAATTTCAGTGGCGGATCCAAGGGGAGGTCACGGGGGTCATGACCACCCCCAAAACAAAATTAAATATCAATCAAATAATCCTAAAAAAAATAATTTAAAACCCATCAACCCTATAAGCAGAAAGTCTAGAGTTAAAATGATTCAAACTCATTTATTCTAGGAGTAAGTGTAGAATTATACGGAAGCCTTTTTAAATGGTGCTTTAAAAAAATCAACAATTCTAAATACAGTAATACCTCGACTAAGACTTTCACGAATTCAGAGTTACGCGATTTTCAAATTTTGTCAATTCGTCATTTGAGTGCCAAAGAATCGTTCGATTATCGATGAGATAGAATTACCGTCCACACATTATTGCTCATTCAATGTACATGACATGACTTTTCGCACGAAATCCGCACATTTTTATTTTCTATTAGGTATTTCTTATCTTCAGTTTTGTCTACGAATTGGTTGTTTGTAATTTGAATATGTATTATAATTGTTGAGACTGTGTGCTACATTTTATAATTAATCTATAATAAATATCAAAGTGAATATTGTTGTTGCATTAGCTCTGTCTGATACGTTAGTGAATACAAATAAAGGTACTGGGGGCTGCTGTCCAAGGTATTTGTGAAACTGTGAAACAGTAGTTTGTCTTAGTAATGTTTTAGGTACAACTGTATCACTTATTCGTCTTCGTCAGTCACCAAAATTAGATTTTAAGTAGGCTACTGAGGCCATAGAAGACACTAAATGGATTCTTCAAAATAAAAGATCAAATGCTCAATCTGTTTTTAGCAAACTTTACTCCGAATCAAACAAATAGCTGAACAACTAGACATTGAATTGAAGATGCCTCGTATAGTTTCTCGTCAAACCTGTCGTCAAAACCAATCTGTTAACTCTTGCGAAGAATATTTCTGAAGATCTATTTATATTTACCCCTTTTAGATAATATCTTAACTGATTTAGAAGAACGACATTCACCGAAAGTTATAAATCTATTTAATCTTCGAGTTGTTTTACCTAAAACTGATAACACACCAGAAGATAAAGTTGCATTAAAAAAAATTGTTGACACCTTCCAGGATATTATTGGACCAACTACTTACTGCATATTCCACAGTAGAACAAGAGTTTTCACTGTGGATTCAAAAGTGGAAAAGAGTCGTACAAAATAATGGAAAACTTTCTGATTGTATTTTAGAAGTATTAGAAAACTGCGATATTCATACGTATCCAAATACCAGAATATTTCTGCAAATATTAATTATTCTTATAATACTTTTAATGACTGAATTTTTATTTACCACTCGTTGTCGGCTATTGCTGACAATTCTTGAGAAAAATTTCAATACCGAGTACAAAAATATTTTACTCACTTGTAGCCTAATATGCCTAATTACAGAAATAACTAGTCTTAAATTATATTATGTTATTTGTTAAATAAATCAATTAAAATAAAATGCTGTTTACACTTATTCTTAAGGTTTCTTCTTCATTACGGAAGGGTGGCTATAACTACAGCAAATTGCTCTCTATCGTGAGCTGTTGTTAGTATCGAATGTGTGTCCGTGCCTGTCCAGACTCTTACATTCTTCAGCCAGGAGCATTTTTTTCTTTTTGGACCTCTTTTTCCTTCTACTTTCCCTTCCATTATGAGTTGTAGAAAGTTATATTTTTCTTCTCTGTAAATATGTCCTAGATAACTCATTTTTCTGTTGTTTACAATATTTAGGAGTTCTCTCTCAGTCCTCATTCTTCTCAGCACCTCGTTATGGGTCACGTGCTCTGCACGATTTCGCTCCACGAAATCTTCAGCATTCTTCGAAAAACACACATTTCAAAGGCTTCTATACGCCTCATACTTGTAATTCTGAGAGTCCATGTTTCCACTTCGTATAGCAATAAGGAATAAATGAATGTTTTTACAAATTGATATCGGATATCCAACGATAAGATAGTTTATTAGGAATGTTAAATACATTAATAATTAATGTTTACACTTACATTGAGTTATTGCATTTAAAATACTTAACTTTGGTTTATACTTATTTATCCTTGGTTTGTTCTTGATTTTGTAGCTTTAGGATAGGTGGGTTTAAATTGTCTTTAAAATAACTAGTTTAAATTGACAGTCCTTGATTTTTCATTATTTATATTTTAATAACTTTCCTTTGGTTTACTAGTCTTGTACACTTGATTTTACTGTCATAGAGTATGTGGGTTTAAATTATTATTTTTTGTTTAAGTTTAAGATCCCTTAATGTTGTACCCTTCTTTGCACCCGTAAGGTATTTGGGTTTTAATAACTTTTAATTTGTTTAATATATCGCTTAAAATAATTATTGAGAAAATGGTTCCCTTACATGAGGCACAAATTATATCAATCGTAAAACAAAATATTTCTGGGGATCAGCCATTGAAAGGTGCAAAAATTTAAATCCTGTACCAAAATCACCCTCAAGACCCATGACCCCCCTGACAAAAATTTCTGGATCCGCCACTGATCAATTTATTTCAAATCTTACTTTTACTAAGATATTCATTGGAAGAAATGTGGATATCAAAATAATTGTATAAGTTAATTTCATATTTTTATTAATATTTTAAACAAAAATCGGTAGAAACTTAGCAAAATATATTTCGTCAAGTTCACCTTGAATCAATGCATTATGGTGAACAGGAGTACCGTCATGCAAAAACCATATTTGTTTACGTATATGAAGTGGAACGTCTTTCAATAATATGGGCAATTGATTTACTAAAAAATCTAAATACATCACACCAATTACATTTTCTTCAAAAAAATATGGTCCCAGAACATGGTTACGAATAATACCTCCCCACACGTTCAGCGACCATTTAGCTTAACTATGTGGTATGGATTAGTTGTGGCATAATAACGAAAGTTATGCCCAATAACAGAACCGTTTTTATGAAACGTAGCTTCATCTCAAAATACGGTGAAGGGGAAGATGTAGGGGAAGTACACATAGTTTTATTATTTGATCACAGCTCTTACTTAATAACACACAGAACTGTCAGATTCCACATCAATTATCACTGGTTCTCTATTTATTGAAACTAATCTATAATTATTAGGTAAATTTAACATTAAAAAATTCTTTTTAATTTAACTGAGATTAGCCAAAAACCATTTTGTCCATACGCTATGGACAAAATGACATACACTCTTAATTATACTATTTATTTAAATGTATATTGTCCTATTTAAAAAAAATAATATCAACAAAATAATTACACATACATTTTATTATTTTTAATTAAAAAAATATTTATTTACATAGCTCACAAATAAAATCAAAGACTTTTTTGGAAAGTTAGCACAAGCAGCGTGAGCCCAATAAGAACAATTATTGCACCGCACCCAATCTTCTTCAGCTCTGGAGTGGGAATAAAGATCGTTGCAATATATGCATGGAGAGTCTTTCAGATCATCATCTTCAGTGCTGTTAAACAAATTTTCCTCTTCTCTGTCGTCTTTAACTAACCTTTTACTGACGTGTCGTTTTTCCTTTGCTGGAGGATCTTTGGGCTTATTTTTCCTCCTATTTAATTTCCTCCATATTAGGAGTCGAGCTTAGAACTATTGATGTTTGATGAGTCTTTGGTTTACGTTTTCCCTGTCCACTACTAAATTTACCTTTTGGAGCCAGAGAAAGTTCCTCTATGGAAACAGAAAAAATAGAAGTCGAGGCACGTTCTTTTTGGTAGGTGGATAGACAATTGTCCTGTAAAATACGTTTTGTAAAATATTAGATACTGGAATTTGATATAAATCATTATCAGCTTGTTGCATGGATGTATGCAGCTTGCACTGAGATTGTGTAGTCGGATTAACTTGTAGAAAATTTGTTGCAGGAAGCAAAAAGGTATCATCTTGTGGCTCTTTAGATGACCCAGCAATGGAAATATCGTGTGGTTATTTATATAGCCCAGCATTAATATATATTTGTAGTTTCCGTAGGTTCATACATATAATCAGGACATACGTCCGGATTTAAAGGCCAAATACCAGCACTTTTGAATCCGTTACAACCATTTTGCACTGTAGCTACCTGGATGTATGCTTCCTTGAACAAACCGGATATCTATAATTGTGCAACAACTCGCCCAGGACGTGCTTTTAACCACTTGGATATTTCTTGGTTAAAGTATGTTTTTAAAGGTGCGAAAAAAGTAATATCAAGAGGCTGCATGCGATGGGTGCATTGCAGAGGCAGGCAAATAATACTGATGCCGTTTTGTTTCATATATTCTAAAGCACCAATCCCCTTATGACTTGAATGCTCATCAAGAATAAGAATATATTATTTTGGAAATGCTTAATCCATTTTAGAATTATTTCGGTTGTTAGCCATCCTGATTGTTAAACCACACCTAAAGTTCCTGCAGGAGCTTTGTCGACAAGTTCATTTTTCATATTTTTCCTCTGAAATATCATCATCGGTGGGATAAATGTACCAATAGCATTAACGCAGCAAACAATAATGGTGTTTATTCCGCGCTCTGCACTGGTTATAACGCCAATCTGCTTTCTACCAGTAGTAGTCAAAATTTTGTGTGGTTTTTGTACAGTAGAAAGGCCCGATTTATCAGCATTATATATTCTATGTAGCTTGTAGTCTACAAAATCCAGAAGTTTTTCATATAACTGAAAAAACTTTTTTGCTTGAGGCATATTAAAGGCCTGAGCCCGGGCAACTGAAGTAGGTTTAGGTTTCCGTAAAGATACTTTATCGATCTTTATTTCGTCTTAGAAATCACTCCATCTATTCTTGTCCAGCCTTTTGTTTTTGTGGGTTAAATTTATGAACAAAGTTATTTTTCTCAGCAAACTGAAAAGCTACTTCTTGGACCCACGCGCGCGTCAACCCAAAGAAACGAGATTCAAAGAATTTCAAGTGCTGCACTAAGTCTTTCCACATCACAAGGAAAGGTGGGTTTTCAGCATCCTTTCAAGGAATGGACCTTTCTCCATGGACTCCAAAGTTTTATTATTGCCCAATGCGTGCCTCCGTAGAGTTGCTTGGGGAACAGCAAATGTTTTTGATGCCAATAACCAATCCATTTCCTTTTTTCGAACTGCTTCTATAGCTCTTTGCATTGAATATTCACTCCAGGATTAGCGATCAGTCTTACGCTTATAATTGAGAGACATTTTGTTATATCTATAGTAAATAAATACCTAGATTACATTTTCAGTTCATTACTGAATTCATAAGGACAAAATGATATTTATATGTCATTATGTCCGTTGTTCAACTATGTCGTTTAGTCTATATAGCGTTATGAAAGAAAACAATGAAAAAATAAATTTAAAAAAATGCTTTTTTTGTAGAATAAATTATATCAGAGGCACAACAAATCCATTAGTGATAAAATAAATGCAACAAAAATAAGTAAAATAGCAAAAAACTTACCATTTATACATAAAACTTTTCGTCTGTACAAAAACTTATACTGTACAAATCCCTATACTACGCGATAATATCGAAATGAATGAGATGGGCGTAAGAACGTTTAGTAATGACACTACATTACTAATAACTATGATCTGATTATTGTCTGCACTGCAACGGTCAGAGATGTAAAATTATTGAGCTAAATAAACAAATAGAAGAGATTGAACAAAATATGGAATCTTTGAAATCTCCAGGAATTTTAGATGAAGCTTCAGATAAAGAAGAAACCATAAATATTCAAATCCATAATGAAGATATTGAGATAGATTTTGAGGAAAAAATTACTCAGAAGATACTTTAGCTACCTGTCCTGCCAAAAAAAAGAATAAGGGTTTAAAAAAATAGTAGTTGATTAAGCCAGAATACTATGTACAGTATACGTTATTTTTAAATAAAAATACGTTTTCAAATTTAATAACTAAATTTAAAAATTCGCTTCATTTGTAATGTTAGAAAGCGCGTTGTGATTTTGAACTCGCCGATTTATTTTCTGCTCAACGGGCCGAGGGGCTACCGCCACCCTACCTCCCATGCACTTTGAGCGACTTTTTACGCGAAAACGATTTTTTTTTTGTCTTTTTTATGCATGTTGTCACGAGGTGCATCACGCAAATACCTGTATATAAAAATAACTTGACAAAACAAGGGTATTCGTTTAAAACCGAGCCGTCTATCACTTATGGTTAGCCGGAAAACAGATGCCAACTTTAAGCATCGATATCTCGGAAAATACTAAACCGAATGCATTTTTTTTAAGAAGCGTGTTTTAAAGGTCTATAAGTCTATGAATTTTGAAATTGATATGTGTAAAATTAGGGAAGTTATTTTATTTAGGTAATTATGTCAAAAAATTATTTATAAATTTAAAAAATTTCCAAGTGTTCGAAACCAAATTTAGATTAATATAAAAATCTGTGCTTTCTACGATTTTCAATGCAAACAGACGGTAAATTGGACAAACATGGGGAATCTAAAATTACATTCCATTAGGAATGCAATTTTAGATTTAATTTAGTTTTATTTAGGTCATATCAATTCACCTAGGTAAGAACCTTTCGTCAATTGGTTTCTTATCTTCTTCTTTTGGCATCATAAACCTGGATGGGTCTTTGCCTGTCTGGCTATGTCCTTCTATTCACATCTCTCTTGGGACCTTCACCCCCATTGTCTTATATTCATGTTTTGCAGGTCGTCTTCCACGTCATCCAACCATCTCGTCCTGGGCCATCTTTTTTTCGGCCTTCCTACCCGCTTCAGCTGTAACATCTTCTTTGTCGTTTTCATGTCTTCTTCTCGCTGAACATGTCCCAGCCATGACAGTCTTTGACTTTTCACAAATCTTACAATGTCATACCCTTCATTCAGTTCATTAACCTCGTCGTTTCTCCTGAGTCTCCATGTGCCGTCTTCCTCTTCCACCGGGCCATATACTTTTCTCAGTATCTTTCTCTCGAATTTCCTGAGTTGGGCTTCCTCTTTTTTCATCATTGCCCAGGTTTCACAACCATAGGTTACTACGGGTCTAATCAAAGTTCTGTAGATAGTCATTTTGGTTCTTTTGTCTAATAATTTGGATGTCATCAATCTTTTATTAGCATAGTATGTACGATTTCCACTGGAAATGCGTGCATTAATTTCGCTACTTACAAAATTCTTCTGATTGATTTCTGTGCCCGGATATGTAAAGGCATCCACACGTTCAATAGTATAATTCAATTTCCTTGAACGTTTCCATTAGTCGTGTCTTACTTCTACTAATAATGGCAACATCGTCTGCATATGCAGTAATTTCTACTGTTTTCGTGTTTATACGGCTGGTTACATTGGTTTTTCTGATGACTGCTTCAAGAACTATTGAACAGTATGGTTGAAAGTGCGTCTCCCTGTCTCACTCCCATGTTTATGTTAAACAGGGGAAACAGTTCTCCATCTACTCTAACTGCGGCTTTTGGAACCCTGCAACGTCATTTTTATGAGGCTGATATATTTTTTGGTATACCTACATTTCGGAGGTCTTACAGCATTTTGTCTCTTTTCACACTATCAAAAGCTTGTTTAAAGTCTATAAACATATTATATAGTTCTATGTCGTATTCATAAGCTTTCTCTTGTATTGTACTAAATATGAATATGTTGTCTGTAGTGGCTCTATTTGGTCTGAATCCATTTTGATAATCACCAATTATATTTTCGGAGTATTTTGACAATCTAGTGTAGATAATGCCAGAAAGGATTTTGTATATTACATTTAGCAATGTAATTGGTCTGTAATTCTGGCATTCTCTCTTATCTCCTTTTTTATATATTGGCTTTATAAGACCCATTCCTCCGGCGTTTGCTCCTTGGTCCATACCAACTTTATCAGGTACCTAATGGATTTTTCCCCAGAGTTCGAATCATCCATATTTCAACAATTCTGTCGAAACTCCGTCCGTTCCTGGCGCTTTACTGTGTTTTAGTTTCTTTATTATTTGAACTACTTCTTCATAACTCGGATTTTTAATGTGCTGCTCCGCCGTAAAATATACTATCTCGTTTTGATCATTTTCATTGTCTGCATTTAGGTTTTCCTTAAAGTATTCTTTCCATCTCATTGTAATTTTTTGTTTCTCTGTTAGTAGTTCTCCGTCCTTGTCTTTGCATATTGTCAATTTCGGTCTAAATGACTGTGTGCTATCTTTTATTCTTTTATAGAATTTTCTGCTCTCGTGTCTGTTGTTATGTTCTAAGATTTCTGGTACTTGTTTTTTCAATGCCTCTTTTTTTTTCTTCGGCATATTCTAGTCGTTTGTATTCTGTTTTTGTTATATATTTCTCTGCTATTTCTTGTGTTTCTAAGTTGGTTAAGCCTAGCTTGCCTTTTTTCCTCTACTGCAGTTCTGCATTCATCATCATACCATTGCGCATTTCTTTGCTTGTGGCTGTTAAGAGAGTTTCCTCTGCAGATTATTTTATGATTGTTTTTGTCTCCATTTCTTCCTATGCAGTATTTGCAAGAGTATTTTCCATTCCATTTTTTAATTTGGCTATTTTTCCCTTTTGCCACTGTCGCGATTTTCTGCTGCAATTTTGACCCCACAAGATAGTGATCTGACTCAGAGTTCGCCTTGCCATACGTTCTGATATAAGTTATGTCTGTTGCCCATCTTTTTGAGATAAGGATGTGGTCAATTTGATTGGCTTCATTGGTTCCTGGTATTTTTCATGTTCCTTTATGGATATCTTTTCTCTGGAAGTTAGTGCTGACAACTACCTAATTATTTGTTGCTGTTGCAAATTGTGCAACCCTTAGTCCATTTTGACTGATTTCATTATGCAAACTATGTTTCCCAAATATGTTTATGAAAGTTTCTTCTTTCTCCAGCTTAGCATTAAAGTCGCCTAATGTTATAACAGCATCGTGTCTTTGGATTTTATCACATACTTCCTGAAGTTCTCCATAGAATCTTTTAACCTCGTCTTCATCAGCCTCTTCCGTCGGTGCATATAAATTAACCATTGTCACGTTATACACTTTACCTTTGAGTCTTATGGTGCAAATTCTGTCTGATATTGGTGTAAATGCGATAATGAATTTTCGCAGTCTTTTGGTTACTAATACTACTAATTGGTTTCTTATACTCAAAATAAACTAGTAAATAAAGATATAGAAAAGACAGTTAACATTTGATTTGACGCATAGTGCCTCTAATATTCGCTTATACGTATTTCGTCTTAAAAATCTTTTCCGCCCTAGGAAGTAATAATAACGTAACTTCATACAGACGCTAGAGACCCAGAACAAGATTCCTTGATAACATCGATGAAGATATGAGAAATATGGGAATACGTGCTTGGCGGAGGAAGGCGATGGATAAGGACGACTGGAGAGAAATTCTTGAGGAAGCTAGGACCCACGCAAGGTTGTAAAGCCAGAATGATGATGAAACATTAAATGTTCAATTTCTAGGTGGTCAAACATTATGTAAAATATGTGTACAAGGTACATCCTGAAGTGATTCCAGTAAAAGAAATGGACTCCTAGGAAAAATGTCCAATTCAAAACAGACCCTTCCTGGATTAAAAGCACATAATATGCAAAATCAAAGGAATAAAACAAGTAGATCAAGAACAAGAAACCGCTAGTCAGAGGAATAACTCCGTACAGGTATTTATAATTATAGTAAGAAGAAAGCATAGAAGATATTCAATATCATTCATGAATCTTTCTGTCAAGTGAATGACTCAGTTGGTTACTCATTACTAAGCATTTCATGTTTTTGGATATGTGGTTAGCAAATTGTAAATAATTTTGCTAAAAATTCATATTTTGAAGGTCTTTTTTTATTTTTATTTTTAGAAAAAAAAATTTGACTCATCAAAATAAATTAGTCTAATATCAATATCTTATTGAGTTTTTATGTTTTTATTCGTCAACTTATAACAACTTTAGTGAATTAATTTCGAATATAATCTATCAAGTTGTTTCGATGGGAAGAAACTAAGTTTGTTATTATACAAACTCACAACAAAAAAAGTTAGTTTTTGGAATAAAAAATCTTGCTTCTATATAATTGTTCTAAATACACTTTACCTTTTATCGTCATTTTAAAATTTTAGTCCCAAGTTTAAAAACACGCCGCACATGCATAACTATTTTATATTCAAAAGAAAGTCCCGTGATTTCCCGGCATGCCAACAAAAAGAAAATCGTAAGAGGGTAGTCCACCCCTTCTCGCGTTACACTGCCCACTGCGGCTGCCTCCAGCGGTCACTTTCCTGACCCGCCACTTATGGTAATCAAGGTATTGGTCATCTGGTCTGCTGGTCACCCTGGCGACCGCCACACATACATACTAGAATATCGATGATAAGACTCCTACCTACGTCTTGTCTTGATGGACTACTTCTTACAAGTTGTTAATTTTGTTTAATAGGCTGCAGTACTGAATTTTTGAGTGAATTATAATTTTTAAAATGCAAAATATTAATGACCGTTGTTTACTGGATATAGGGCAAAATTTACAAGTTACAAAGGATATTGTGATTTGTAGATATCCGTAAGTTCTTGGTATAACCACCTTGCTTTAAAATTAATATTTAATTTTTAATTGAGTACTTATAATATGTAAAAGTATTTAATTAACTACTCAAAATTTAAAAAAAAACTATAATATACATTTTAAACTTTAGCATTACAAATTTTAAGCATTAAAATAATTATTAAGAAAAAGATAGCTCGTTTCTCCTGTAGGGACCCATCAAAACATTGGAAGGAAGGAAAGAAAATGTTATTCAAATCGCCTTCTTTTTGACTCTCTGGACATAGATTTGACATAGGCTTGAATTTACAATTTTTAGTTTTATCAGATAACTATGATTACAGGAGTGTCCAAATTGTATTCTAATTATGGATGGTGTATACCTTCGTGGACAGAATAGTTTTTAAAGCAATAAATCACTTGGGATTAAGGCTGTATAGAGGCATATTGCGAGGAAGAATGTGTACTGTTTATATGCCATGATTGTTTCCATTTGGTATTGATATTATTTTTAGTCACTCTTAATGCGTCTTGTTTACAGAGTTTGTGACCAGTTTGCGTTCCAGTATCAATGGCTTTTTTAGCCGTTAGGTCAACATGTTTGTTGTATTTAAGATCTACGTGAGCTTTAACCCACAAAAAATGAACAATTCTTTGTTTTTTGTAGATATCATAAAGAAGTTTTTTAATTTTAAGTAAATTATATGTTTGAGCTGTTACTAAGAAAATTTGAAGTTTCAATGGCTATGTAATAAATTAGGGTGGCTAACTCTAATAATTTAGGGTTGAAGCTGTAAATATAAATCTAATAAACCACTCTAATAAATGCTGTCACCATTGTAGAAGACGTCTGTCTCGATATCCTTAACAATGCATCTACAATTCTTAGGGGATACTTATCCCTGCGAGCGGGGCAAGGCTTACTGGTTCCACTAGTCTGGACCGACTGGTTCCGCCCTCGCGGATTTACAAGAGGGTATGGAGATTTTTGGAAGGAAGGGGATTAAGGACTTCTCGGTCTCAGGTCCTGCAAAGAGTGAGAGGCTATGGGCTTACGTTAGAAGCCGGAGCACTGCATAAGCGGAAATGTGTATCTCTTCTAGTCTCTACCTGTAACGGCCGGGAATAACAAAAAACAAATTTCGAGTTTACAATGTATTAAATAGACTGCACACTACAAAATATCAGTTATGACCAATAATATTTCGATCAGGCGCGAAGGGAGACGAGAAGAGACAAAGCAAGGAATTAAAGGGCGGACAATTCCGTATCATTAGATATACCTTGGGTTAGTATATAGATCTTAGTTACCTTCGCGTATTTAGGCTCTAGCTAATGAATACGCCTCCAGTCCTACAGGGATTCGAGATCGCGAACTTTCGAATCTCCAGATACCGGCACTTATACGTCACACCGTCCCGTCGAGTTACAACAGCGCGCCCGATCACCGAGCCTCTCGCGTGGACCACTCTCGGGCGCCGCGCTCTTACTGCACGTTTGACCAACTTCTGTTTGTTTTTATCTATTGCCAACTCGTACCTTAGATTCTTTTGTCACGTCCGAGGTGGAGATTTGTTTCTACGTTTTCGCTGATTATGCCATCTATTCCATGTGTTAAACTGGATCACGCTATGTAAAACTTCTTAGTCAGCTTAATTCTTATCACTTGTTTAACAATTCGTACCTTGTATTAATTTCCAACAAGGTCTAAGTGTCGTAATTTTTTAAACATTCAGGCTTGTGTTAAACTGGGTCAATTGTTTTGTTTTTAATTTGAAATGTATACGTTAAACTGTGTCGAATTTATTCTTTATTAATTTGGAATATATAATTTTGGATTTAGTCAACAAATTTAGTTTTTCGACGAATAAAAATGTCCAATGTTAGGTTATCCTCTGATTTAAAGTCATAATCAAAATTAGAAAAGTGGAGGTGAGTTCTTGAGTCTCCAATATCGTTTAATTAAATCTTCTTCATTTAATATGCTTTCATTTGATATTTGAGTTGAGAATAGAATTAAGAAATGTTTTCACCGTGGTCAAGTGACTAAATATTAAAAATCGTCGGAAACTTCATGCTTTATGTTTTTACCATAAAATCATTCAAGAGAAAGTTCCACCATACCTGTACAATCGAATAACTTGTAGGTCGGACGTTCATAACCTTAATCTTAGACCCAAGAATACCCTCACTTTACCTAAACATACAACATGCTTTTTTAGACGTTTATTTTCGTATTCAATTGCTTGCAATATTAAGAGTTTGTCCTACAATATTAAAAATATGTCTGGTATCAAGTTCAAGGGATTAATTTATGAGCAGTTGTTAGCTGAACTTCTTCTTCTCATTGCGCCGTCTCCTTTCGAAAGTTGGCGATCCAAATGGCAATTGTAGTTTTGGAAACTGTAGCTGAATAGCTGTTCAGATGTTAGCTGAACAGTAATTTAAAAATTTAAGAATTAAAAAAAAAATAAATAGTTTATAATTTATAAATTTAATATGTAATATTTTTATGTTTCATTGTAAAATACAATTTCATTATTTAGATATAGTCTATCTATCCTATCTTCGGGGCTTAGGTGGAAGAGCAGTTGTATGCCGCCGTTACACAGTGGTATATTATATATTGAATCTCGCCCTACTGATATAATATTTTATTGTAAAGGAAAATTCATTTGTTTGATTTCATGGCACCCAAACAAATACGTATTGCTGCATTTTGAAATACCTCTATGGTTTTTAGTATACAGTGTGTCAATTTGAAAAGGTACCACCCTCTATAAATTGGTCCCTACAGAAAATCTAAAAACATGCAAAAACACTTCAAATTTATTTGTGAGGGGGACATTTTGTATACCAGTTTTCAACTAAATTGCATCAAGCCTCTAGCGGGGGTGGACACAACCCCCCAAAATCTTTAATGTAAAGGTGGGTTGAGTAATACCTCCTTTTCAAGGTCGTTCAATTACCTTTTAAAAAATATCACATATAATATATTTCTTTTCAGTACTTCTTCTTCTTCATGTACCATGTGCTTTCAGAACGTTGGTTACAATAATAGCTATCTTAATTTTATTCACTGCCACCCTAAATAGCATGCTTTTATCAACACCATACCAATCTCGCAAGTTCTTCAACCATGAGGTCCTTCGTCCTGGACTGCGTTTGCCTGCTATTTTTCCTTGCATGATATTTTGTAGCAACCTATATTTGGGACCACTCATTACATGTCCGAAATACTCCAGCTTTCTCTGCTTGATGCTTTTTATGATCTCAGTAGTCTTGCTGAGACGTTCTAGTATTGTGGAGTTTCGAATCTTTTCCACCCAGGAAACTTTTAAAATTCTTCTATAGCACCACATTTCGAAAGCCTCAAGGCGATTTAGATCGATTTTATTCACAGTCCAGGACTTGACACCATAAAGTAAGACCGAGAACACGTAGCAGCGAACTAGGCAGATCCTCAATGCCAATTTTAGGTCTCTGTTACATAACACCTTGGACATCCTTCTAAAAGCCGCTCTAGCCTGCTCTATCCTAGATCTAATTTCGCCGTGACTTTCTGCGTTACAATTTAATTGCTGTCCAAGGTAAACGATTTTATCAACTTGCTCAAGTTTAATATTATTTACATATATAGACGGTTTTATATGCTGTTATTTACTTATTACGAGTATTTTGGTTTTCCGTATGTTCAGATCCAAACCTGCCTCCCTACAACTCTCAACGACACTATCAAGTAGTGTTTGCAGATCTTTTTGATAGAAGCTAGGAGTACTGTATCGTCCGCATATCGCAAATTATTGATAACTTCACCGTTCACAAGTATTCCTTCTTGTTTTTCAGAAAGTGCTTTTCTGAAAATTCTTTCGGAGTAAACGTTGAAAATCAGGAGTGACAAGAGGCATCTCTGCCGTACTCCTCTTTTAATATTAAGAGCCTGTGATTCCACACCATCTACTAAAACTGATGTTGTTTGATTCCAATATAAATTTGCAATTACTCGAACATCTTTTCAGTACGTTAAAAAAACAAATAAAACTGTAAATTTATTTAAGTATAAAATATTTTGCAATAAAACATAAAATTCAATGAAAGGTAACTTCCTAAAATAAAAAAATAAAAGTAACTTACTAAAGTAAATGTTTAAAATGTTGTCTATTATTTTGTAAACAGTAATAAAGCCTGCTCTCAAACTCCTCTCTAACATTTCGAAAATTCAGGCCGAAGTTCCCTACAAGAAGCTGTTATTCTTCCCTTTAAATCTTCCAAATCTCGAGGTTGTGATTTATAGATAATTGGCTTTAGATATTCCCATGGAAAGAAATCTAGAGGTGTTAGCTCGGGTGATTGTGGTGGTCATTCTATTACTCCTCTTCCACCAATCCATCTGACAGGAAATCTATCATTTAGCCACTGTCTAACTGGAAGAAGGTAATGTGGTGGTGCTTCATCTTGTTAAAAGTGAATCAGATCTTCTTGCAAAATCATGTTACTAGCCGCATCAATTTGACTTTCGAAAATGGTGTGGGTATGTGTGTGTGTGTGTGTGTGTGTGTGTGTGCGTGTGTGTGCGTGTGTGTGTTTAGAGAGTTGGCTTGGAAGCTAGTCCTTTAACCACAGAAATTGTAATATAACATATTATGTTTAAATAATAAACCAACTTTAAAAATAATGTTACATATTAGTTCATATATTTCTCTACTGTCTAAGGAAAGTAAATGGGTGCTGTTTACGGGGGTCTGAATTTTAAAATATGTTAGTTTTGAATACAGCTGATCTGTTTCATACTTATGTTTATAATGGGCAGCATTTTTAGCAAGCTGGTCAACCAGTTCATTTCCCTTGATGCAAGTGCAACTTTATACCCAAATAATTGTAAAATCTTTACTATATTCTTTATTTTTAATAGCACAAAGGATATTATTTCTTTTATGTTTAGTCATATTTGAGGTTAATCATTTAATGACCGTGATATAATCATGATACATCTGAAAATAACTAGAGAGTTTTATAAAGATTTCTATACCAGCCAAAAACCACAAGAAAATTTACCGAAACGATTAAGCACTCTTATAAATCAGGAATCTAAAGTACTTTTGCCCATCACAGTGTCAGAAATAAGAGCAGCTTTAAAAGAAATAAAGAACCATCGGTTACTGGAGGCGGGCATCTCCAATATAAATTGACAATCAAAAAGTTAGTAGATTATGAGGAGGAATTTAAATGCTGTATCACAAATAACCAGTAGCAGAAGTAAAATAGAACGATAATAAACGAGAGACAATACAAAACAAGTATGCATACAAGTACCGAAAACCCATTAATGCAATCATGTAAACCAGAAAAAAACAAGAAATTTTTAATTACACTTAAAAGCAACCAATAATTACCTTCTTCTTCTTAAAGTGCCTATCCGTTCCGGATGTTGGCGATCATCACGGCTATCTTTACTTTATTTATTGCAGCGCGGAACAGTTCAGTGGTAGTCGTGTTATACCACTTTCGTAAATTTTGAAGCCAGGAAATGCGTCTTCTTCCCGGTCCTCTCCTACCATTTACCTTCCCTTGGAGAATCAGCTGGAGAAGGCCGTAACGTTCTTGATTTCTCATTACATGTCTTAGATATTCCAACTTTTTAGTTTTGACGGTCATAAGAATTTCACATTCTTTCCCCATTCTACGCAGGACCTCCACATTAGTAACTCTGTCAACCCAGGATATACGTAAGACGCGCCTATAACACCACATTTCGAAAGCTTCGAGCCGATTCATAGATGCAACAGTCAGTGTCCATGCTTCCATTCCGTAGAGCAGAACTGTGAATATGTAGCACTTCAATAGACGGCATTTTGTTTTTAATGATATGTCTCGACTGTTGAAAATGGTTCTCATTCTAACGAATGCTGCTTTTGCTTTTAGTATTCGCTGTTTAATTTCTGTTGAGTGGTCCCATTGGCTATTGACCGGCCACGGTCTCCGCTTTCGTGGAGGCAATTACCAAATCATTTAAAAAGGAAAAATTACTTCCTGGTAGAAATATACGCGAGACATGGTCTTCGAGATTAATAATTAGAGAAGTTTATGACATCAGGAGACGAATCTCAAGAGAGTGAACAATATGAAGGATACAGAAAAACAAAGATAACCTCATTCCAAAGACGTTCCAACGAAGTATTGGAAGAAGACGCATCTCCTGGCTCAACAATCTGGGAAAGTGGTATAATTGCAGTTCCGTCGACTTGTTCAGAGCTGCAATCTCAAAAGTGAAAATAGCTGTGATGATTACCAACCTCCTTAGAGGAGACGGTACCTAAAGAAGAAGAAACATGTTAGAATCGTTCTTCAATTGAAATAATTAGACAAAGCTGTATAACATATTAAAAGAAAGGAAAGAATACAACGTTAGATACGCTATTCGGTATTAATCATCAGAGAAAACGGATCATAACATATGAAGTTGAAGAGGAGTGAAGGATGAATGTAACGACGTGGCAAAAATAGAAATGATATCCTGCCAAAAAGGAGTAACAGAGGAGGTTTGGTATTACAACGAAAGTGGAGGGACCAGACAATATAAAATATCTATATCGAAAAATAAAAGATCATGTAACCCATGTGGGACGTATATTTGGAAAAACTGTATAGGAAAGAGGGACTAAACAACATAAAAAACAGCCATCTTCTAATTGTAAACTGCGTTTAGTCGAAATATGCCTCACAATTCAATGTATCGCCGTTTTCCTGGCACCCAACCACAAACCCTTACACAATACAACAATCACCATCCTCTAGGTCACAGCCTGGATAATTTTAGTTCTGACATTCAAAACACTTACACATCATCTAACATTCAAAATACTGAAATGACATATAACATACAAATTAATAACTACGCACCACAAAGACAACCCACACATCTTAATACACACCAAAACATCATTTATAGTCACTCCACAAATCACAGAGAATTACCAACAACTACCAACAACAACAAACTCGGCCCATATTTATAGTCGATGCTCAAGTATCGGTCGATGCTTGAGGTCGACCTTGAATGAAATTTGTGTTCTATAAACCGTTCTCAAGTACGAAATCGAGCTTGAGTACGCAGAAATGACAGCTCGTACTCAAGCATCGGATCGACCTGCCTTGAGCACGGGATCCTAACCTAACTTTAGTTGTTTATATTTGTTAAATTTGTTTTCCGATTCGCTTCCAATATATTTTTTTTGTTTTTCTCATTACAATAAAAAATGTATGACGAAGTTGAAGAATTTTTAGAGTTTATTGATCATATTGAAGAAGGAAATCAGCCGGAACGTATACCAAAACGATATATTCGTGATATGGAAAATCCCATGGAGTTTTACCGCGATGTTGAATTTCGTCAACGGTATCGTTTCAACAAAGATACCGTTGCAGATACCATTCTGCCTCTGGTATTTGAAGGTCTACGAAAAGCAGACAATCGTGGTTTACCAATACCTCCAATATTACAATTGTTAATTTGTTTAAGATTTTATGCTACATCTAATTTTCAGGTTGTATCTGGTGATTTGCGGGGTATTAGTCAATCGACAATAAGCAACACCATTAAAAAGGTATCAATATTAATAGCTCAACGTTTAAATGATTTTGTAGGGTTTCCCCGTACTGGACAAGGATTTAGGAGGAATATAACAAGTTTTTATGAGGTTGCCTATTTTCCAAATGTTTCTGGGTGTATTGATTGCACCCACATCAAGATATCTAATCCAGGTGGTAATAATGGGGAAGTATTTCGTAATAGAAAAGGCTTTTTTTCATTAAATGTGCAGGTATAGATTGATCTTTCTTATCCAGGCCCTCATTATATAAATAAATTGCAGGTTGTTTCAGGTCCTAGAAGAGAGATTATGGATATTGTTGTTCGACATCCCGGATCAAGTCATGACAGCTTGATATTTGATCGAAGTGCATTACGAGTTAGAATGGAAAGAGGTGAAATTCCAGGATTATTAATAGGTGACAGTGGATATGCATGCAGACACTATCTACTTACTCCAGTATTACAGCCAGGTATTTATTGATAATTGGCTAAAAAATAGGTTATTTGATGGATATCTCTTTTTAGGTAATGATCAAGAAAATAGGTATAATAGTGCACATATAAGAACAAGAAATGTTGTTGAAAGGCTATTTGGAACCTGGAAAAGACGGTTTCCTTGTCTTCAACGAGGTCTACAAACTAAATTAAATACATCTCTTGCAATAATATGTGCTACAGCAGTACTTTATAATATAGGTTTACGAGAAAATAATAATGATGATGATGATTTTGTAGAAAATATTGATGTGCCAGTAAATAGAAATGTTAATGATGTGGAACGAGGTTTAAATTTTAGGAGACATTTTATTCACCAATATTTTGCATAAGAATTAAAATACATTATTGAATACTTATCTTATTATAGGTAGATATATGTTAGCATCATCATTAGCTTGATAACACTTTTTATTCATGATTTGTTCTTTTAATTTTTAAAATTTCAATATTTAATTGTATTCCTTATATCTAACCTTTGTTCAATTGGCATTTGTTTGTTTAGTTTGAGAATACATTATTGAATACTTGCATTATGTTAGCTGTAGTATGTTTTATCTTATTTCTCAAAATATCAGCATCATTATAATTAGCTTGATTACACTTCTTGTTCATGATTTGTTCTTCCAATTTTTTATTTTTAAAATTTCAATAGTTTATTTCATTGCTTCCTTATACACAAGCTTTTTTCAATTGGCATTTGTTTGTTTAGTTTGATAATACATTATTGAATAGTTGTATTATGTTAGATGTAGTATGTTTTATCTTATTTCTCAAAATGTCAGAATGATTATCATTTAAAATTTCAATATTTTATTTTATTTCTTTCTTATATCTAATCTTTGTTCAGTTCAATTCAAAGTTGTTTATTTTAAGAATACATTATTGAATACTTATATTATGTTAAATATAGTATGTTTTTGTCTTATTTATAAAAATGTATTTTTTTATGTTTTAATTTAAAATAAATGAGGGTTTTTCACTCACTATGCTCAGACAACTTAAGCAAGTATGTCTTTACTGAGTACAAGGAGTTTCCCTCCTTTTAATTAAGTGTTTATTCCTTTCATAAAACCTTTCCTTACCAAATAAAAATTATACAAATTTAGAATATTAATATTCTTTATTTAAAAAATTTTTATTTTATAGCTTCATCAGGAGTAAACTGTAAAACAATTAGAACATTACAAAAAAATGATGTAATTATATATATATATATATATATATATATATATATATATAAACAAAGAAAGCAGTTTATTAGGGATGCAGTCAGTAGGTTTGGCCAGGATGTTATAGAAACACTCTTTTGACTTTTGGTCGAGCTTTCGGAATTACTTTATTCCTTCTTCAGGACACTGTAATTAGAAGAAAGTGTAAATATTTACAACATATCTCAAATTATCATTACAACTTACTAGTCGTTGAGATTATCTGTGTAAAGCTACGACACTCAACATTGAAAACACACATATAAATAATTTCCCTAATAAACTGCTTTCTTTGTTTATATAGACAGTCAATAATATCCAGTATTTCTTATATATATATATATATATATATATATATATATATATATATATATATATATATACATATGTATATATACATATGTATATATACATATGTATATATACATATGTATATATACATGTATATATTGCAGTGGCAGCAATTTACTAAAAATTATGCAAACTCAGTATTTTAATAATTTTCAGTAAACAACATAAAAATATGATCTATGTAGCAATCAATACTTAAAAAAACTGAAAGAGAAACATACATATTCTAAAAACAAAAGACTATACAACAAATAAAAAGGTAAAACCATATCTTACCAGCTGAAATTAAAATATTAAGAACCTTAAATCTACATTAAATACTATCTAGAAATAAAATAAACAGGAAGGATAATAGAAAGAAAATAACCATGATTTTACAACACAAAGTATATTTTTTTTTTTTATTTTTTTTTCGTCTTTATAGAGGGGGGGTCTGAAATCTTCAAAAGACATCTCAGTCCAGGACGCCGCCTGACTGACCTTAGTGCAGGATTCATTCTTCGTAGTTCCAGCGATAGTTCCCGAGGTACTTTAAAACGCCCTCTCGTCGCTGATTCTACGTCAAATGCCTACCTGCTAAAACAGACCCTCCTCTGACATTCAGTGCTCCGAAAGTGAAAAGGCCACTGTAGGACTGAGTTAACACTATCTTCAGTTGGGAATAAGCCACAATGTTTATTTATATGTTATAGTTACTGATGTTTTGATGTCTATGACCAGATATTGTTACCAAAAATACAAAATTGTGATTTATTTTCTGAAAATAAATCACAATTTTGTATCTATGATAACAGCCCTCTGGTCATATAGATTGAAAAAAATCAGTAAATAAAATATGTAAATAAATATATTGTGGCTTATTCCTAACATTCTCTCTAAAAATGCAGAGTACCCAACAAAGGAAAAAGATCTTCTAGCGCCTGAAAATATACAATTAATTATAGCCAAATTCTAGTAACAAGTCAAACATGATAAAATCTATAATTACCCTTTTTTATAGTCTATTAACTTCAATGAAGCTAATTCAGCTTCATCAGTAGCTCTCTGCCTCTCCTTCTCAGCTGCTTCTCTTAAGGCTTTTGCCCTCAGCATATCTTCTTCCAAAATCTTCATTTTCATCCTGTGAATCTCGTCTTGCTGTCTGATGGTATCCCTCATTTTCTTGGACCGTTGTTTATTTTCAGACAATATTTGTGGTATAGCACCCAGTGCCCTACTAGAAGTAGGAGTGTTTGCTAAAATTGATATTATTGTTAAGTACATATGGCTTTAACTACATTTAAAACACTTACCACTTTGAAGCACATCATCATCATCCTCTTCTGTATGAACAGCAGGTGTCACACTACAAGTATTACCTGAAACTATTATTAAGTGTACAGGAAGACTGCTCAAAATTATTACATCATACTTACATAACAAGTCCATTTCTTTGTACTCTGTAGTGGGAAAGAAGTGAGGGGGGTCAGAGGCTACTGATGGTCCTGCTATTGAGCTTCCTAGCTGGTTGAACTGTTTTTGGCCTACAATTATACTATGAGTAAAGCACAGTTACAAATTTAGTACATTTACCTTTTTCAAAGACTGCTGTGCTATCAAAAGAACAGTCGATGCTGACGTCTATATTGAGACCAGCCTCTTCAACTAACTCCAGCACTGCATCACACTCTGGCTTCATCGGGGGACCACCACCTGTAGCTAACATGCTGTGACGCAGTGCTGTTGTTTCTTTGCGTTTCCTATGATAAAAAAATTATTGGTCAATACTTAAGCATTTGCTTAAACTAATAAAAGTATTCTACCTTTGTTTTAGGTTGTTCCACAATTTTCGAAGCTGGTCGCTGGTCCTGATGTTGTTGATCTCAGGCTGGCAGTTATAATTTCTTGTTATTAACTCCCAAGCCATCTTTTTCTCCATTGTCGAAGCACCGTCTGTCCTTTTATTCTCTACCACACCGTTTTCAGTTACCAGCTGGATTAGGAGAACTTTTTCCTTTGTTGAGTAAGGTGCATATTTCATGCCATTTCCACTCATCTAAAATTTAGATAACCAATTTATTTAGCGTACGGCTTATACAGACAATATAATTATAATGATTGTAACGCATTACACACATATAAATATATCCAAAAACAAATATACATGTAAGCATATATTGAACATCTAAAATTATGCCTCAGACACAGTAACAAAATGGAAATTAATTCTCTAGAATAAATATTTTTTATAATATATTACATACCTTAAAATAGTTAATCCAATATTAATTTCAAACACAAAATATTAATACCAAACACAAAATTTCAGTAAGTATACTATACTATAAACCAACTTTGCGCGGGCTAAAGCATAAACTAAATTTGGCGCTAAAAGTTTAGTCACAATTATGATATAATTGACAGAATCTTCTTTTTATTCGATATTTATTCGAAACTTACTTTTACTGTACTAATTTTTCGTGCTTGAGATCAACCTTGTACGAGAATACCCGAAGTATCGTTTATAGAACACAACAAATACTTGAGCATGACTTTGACGTAAGTTCGACTTGGCGGAGCACATGCTCAAGCACGGGCTTGAGTACCGACTATAAATACGGGGCTCAGAGAAGCAGCGGCGAGTAAACTGAACGATTACGATTACCTGAACGACGAGTCCCTTGAATCACTTGACGCAACACACTTACACGACACAAAATACACGATAAACCACATCCCAACCAAATTCTGCAGCCAAACCGCACTAATCCTAATCATTACGGACAGGTTAGATGAGAAAAACGATTTCTTCTAACTCTTCTAATCTTTCTTGTATAAATATATTTGATGTATTCTGCCACTGGATTCTTCCAGAGTAAATTTAGTTCGGCTCGATTTTCTCGTAGTATCTCCTGCCTTATTGTCCTTTTCTATGCAAAAGTTACTGGTGTCGAGGAATGACCAGTATTTTCGCGGACAGAAATACGCCAGGATAAGTACCCTACTAGGGGAGGAGTACTGTAAACTTAGGATTTCGGTAAGACTATGCTGCAACCCTAGCAGTAATCCATTGAGTTGAGTACGTCTAGTGTTTCTGTATTTTTATAAAAACGATCATATTTAAGTGTCATCCATCGAACATGTAACTTATGCATATTCTGATTCGAAAGAGCTTTGCTTTTTGTGAAGTGGAAGAGAAAGTGGTGGTGGTGAATATGGTTTTGATGATATTTAAAGCTCTATCTCGTTTCTGAAATTAGCAGATGGGGGCATGGTTCATTTTGTAGGAGTAAGGCAAGCTGTGTTGTGACAATGTTTCCATTGTGTAGTTTACGTCTTGAGCGATACGAAAACAAGTTAGTACATATGTTTCTATTGGTGTAACGAACAACTCTGTTGACTATATACTTCTTCATTTTTTATATTATTATACCTTTTATTTTTCTTAAATCAATGTGCTACAGCCTTGAAAGTTGGCAATTAGGTATACCTTGGTGAAAGTAACAACTGTATTGAGTTTGGAGTCAACTGGTTATTATTCTTATTATTATTCTTTTTGTAGTTTTTAAATGATATGTCCTCAATTCTTGAAGCTTGGTATAAATTGTATTACTTTTGCTACAAGGACGAAATGTATTAAATATTGGATGTCGTTTTGTGAGGTCGTGTGGTCTTTTTGAGAAAGTGGGGGTGTTGAATATGGTTTCTGTGACAGATAAAGCACTAGGTATGTTTGAGAGTCAACTGGTTATTATTTTTATTATTATGCTTCTTGTAGTTCTTAGAAGATAAGTCCTCGATTCTTGACGCTTGGTATATATATTATTTTTGTTATAAGGAAGAACTGTATTAAATATTGAATCAACAAGTCTTCTGCTTATTTTCGTATGAATATGGTTTTGTTTATTAAACAAAAGAACTGGATTTTGAACGGATTTTGTTTATTAAACAAAAGAACTGGAGTATTTAAAAAAAAAAACAAAAGAACTGGAGTATTTAAATTAGATACTTAAGTTTGTCATAACAAGAACAGCAATCCGACAACTTAACTCAGTATGGTGGGATAGACACCTAAATATGAAGACAAAAGCACAGATTTATAAAACATTAGTGCGAAGTATTTTGACATATGGGGCTGAAAATTGGATCATAAACAAGAAAAACAGCAGTAAATAAAGCAAAGAACATCAATAGAAACAGACATACTAACATACAGAGAACAAAAAAGACTAAAGTGATATGAACATGTAAGAAGAACTAGTGACAGCAGATGGATAAAGAGAATAACCGAATGGAGCCCCATAGGAAGAAGGAAAAGAGGACGACCCCGAAAATCCTGGAGGAACGAAGTAGACGACGCCATGAGTAAGAGAGGCCTAAACGATGGAGAATGGAACAACAGAGAGAGATGGAAACGGTTGAGCGAGGGAAGGCAGTGAATACTGTAGAATCCCTGAATATATATATATATATATATATATATATATATATATATATATATATATATATATATATATATATATTTTTGAAGAGTTTTAAATTCTCAACGCGGTTCTTCCCGAGAACTCAGTAATTGTCATATATATATATATATATATATATATATATATATATATATATATATATATATATATATATATATATATATATATATATATATATATATATATATATATATAAGTTTGTCATGGTGTAAATCAGCAAGAATGTTGAAGCTGAGGCTACCAAATCTTCTTTGTATTCTGATTTTATTGTGATTTTTCAATAAACAGACTCTATTATGAAAAGTTGTTTATATACTAAGATAAGTAATTAGCCTATAAATTTTGTTTTGCCCTTTTTAAATAGACAGATTGCAGATATCTCTAGGAGTCAATAAAAGAAGAACTGTTCTAATATTTCCTGTATGTATTCTACCACTGTATTTTTCCAGAGAAATTTAGTCCTGCTCTTTTTTCTGGTAGTATCTACTGCCTTATTGTCCTTTTTCTATGCAAAAGTTACTGGTGTCGAGGAATGACCAGTATTTTCGCGGACAGAAATACGCCAGGATTAGTACCCTACTAGGGGAGGAGTACTGTAAACTTAGGATTTCGGTAAGACTAGGCTGCAACCCCAGCAGTTATCCATTGAGTTGAGTACTTCTAGTGTTTCTGTATTTTTATAAAAACGATCATATTTGCATGTCATCCATCGATCATGTAACTTATGCATATTCTGATTCGAAAGAGCTTATCCTTTATTTTCTTTTTTTTAAGTGCTGAATTACTTTGATCGCTAAAAATTGATGTTTTTTAATGTTTTTTTTTTAGCAAGATGAGGCATGGTTCATTTTGTGGAAGGAAGGCAAGTTGTGTTGTGACAATGTTTCCATTGTGGAGATTACGTCTTGAGCGATACGAAAACAAGTTAGTAGGTACGTATGTTTCTCTTGGTTTAAGGAACAACTCTGTTGACTATGGCGTTAATACTTATTCTTCTTCTTTTTTATATTAATATACCTTTTACTTTTCTTAAATCAAAAGTGCTAGAGAGTTGAAAGTTGGCAATTAAATACACTGAGTTGGTATTGAGTTTAGAGTCAACTGGTTATCATTCTTATCATTATTTTTTTTGCGGTTGTAAATGATAATTCCTCGATTCTTAAAGCTTGGTATATATTACTTTTGCTATAAGGAAGAAATGTATTACCTAAATATTAGATGTGGTCTTTTGGTGTGGTAGTGTGGTCTTTTTGAGAAAATGGTGGTGGTGAATATGGCTTTTATGTTAGTTAAAACTAACACTATATCTAGTTCCCGCAATTAGCATGTCGTGCGCATGGTTCAGTTTATATGGAAAAAGGAAAACTGTTTTGCGACAACGTTTCGATTGAGTAGATTACGTCTTGAATGATACGAAAACAACTTAGTACATACGTTCCTCTTGGTATAGGGAAGATCTCTGTTGAATATGGTGTTAATAGGTATTCTTCTTCTTGTTTTTATAATATTATGCTTTTTATTTTTCTTAGAGCAAAAGTCCTAGATACTTGAAAGGAACGTACCTATTGAGTTTGGAGTAAAATTATTGTTTTTAAATGATAAAAAGGTTGCCAATGTGTATTGATATTTATAGTAGTTTTTAGCAAACGGAAGTAGATATGATAGGAGTGTTGGATGTACGTTATATAATAGTGTATGTATCAACCCTTTAACTATTTTTAAAGTTCGGCAGGCAATTATATTTTATAGCCTTGGTATTGGTATTGGTAAATATATAACATCAAATTTATTTCTTTTTTTATTCAAAGGTAGTAAAATTGTTGTCTTTAGAACAATAAATATGGTTAGTGTTACGATAGCGTTGCTACGCCCATGATGCGATTGCATGTATCCTGGCGTGAGAATTTGATGACCTGCGGCGCACCAGTCTAGAAAGCAGCGTTCAGAGGGACAATTAACCAGTCCCCAGTGGGTACACGGTAGAAGCAAAGGTACACGGTATAAAGAAGAGAAGATTTAGAAGCACAGGCATACGGTATAACTAAGAGAAATTAAATTATAGAGTTACTCTAATAAGTATAATTGTAGCGTTCAGTAAATAAATTGTTATAAATTGTGTTTTTAGTGTTAGTGTTAAAAGACTGTAAATAAATTTAAATAAATGTTAGAAGACTGTTTATAAAATTAAAATTACATCAGATTAGTATTCTAGGGTTTAATAAAGTAATTTTCTTGATGGATCTTTCTTTATATTGATGTATACATCAAATGATGTTTACACCCAAAAGAAAGGCACTTGAAGGGAACTTTAGAATTTGATTTTTGCAGGAAAATATGGGAAATATGTGAAATATATAGATATATATATATATATATATATATATATATATATATATATATATATATATATATATATATATATATATATATATATATATATATATATATATTTATAGAATAAACTTCGTGTTTTTACTTAATTTAAGGTATAAACCAATTGGTTTTTATCCCAGAAAGGCATCTTCACGAAAAAATATTTTCTCTTTCTGGTATTTTGATCTGCAACTTCGTTTTTACTCAAAAAAATATCGAATCGGGTGTTTTTAGAACGCAGTTAACGTCTGGTAGCCGTTTCAACAAACGCTTTACAAAATTTTTCATGTGACAGTAACTTTTTTTTTCGTAACAATTATAATTAAATAAAATTTTCTTCATGTTGGATCTCTCTTTACATTAATGTATACATCAATTGATGTTTACACCCTAAAGGAAGTCACTTGAAGAAAACTTCATCATTTCATTTTTACGCAAACGTATGTACCTTTGCTAATGGTACATTCTATTTGGTAATTGCCAAAAAAGAGTGTTGATATCAAAGTAAACTTCGTGTTTTTACTTAATTTAAGGTATAAATCAATTCAAATAGGAAACTATTAGAATATTTTCGCTTCTTGGCTTTATTCTTTGAAATTTCGTTTTTACCGAAAAAATCGAACGGGGTGCGCCTAGAGCTCAGTTCACGACTGGCACCCTGCTTAAACCAAACGCTCTTCCAAATTCTACATATAAAGAAAACATTATTTTTTTTATTTAAACTTAATCTACATTTAATTCTGACTGTTATTATTGATTAAGATATACAGAAAAATTAAAATAATATCAAACAATATTTATTAGAATAAACAGTTTTCTTTACATATTTTATGCAACGTAAGCTTTCCACAGCTTGTACTACTACCTATGTCTGTTGTGTTATTTATGTTTGCGTTCCTATTTAATTCTTTATATGTAGTTAACGAAGTAGTGGTAATGATCATTTACTTTGTTGAAAAGGCCAGCTGTTCACCTTTTCTACTAAGTAAAATACCTTTATAAAGTAAACAAAGCCGTTATTTGCCATTGTTACGTTGAAGAGAAAATTGTTACGTTTAAATCAAGAAAATGTTCACACTTAAATAAATGAAACAATTGATATTAAGTTAAAAATTTATTAAATTAACTACATACAATCTTACTATTGAATAACAAGACAATTTTAAACAATTATTTGTTTAAACAATGTCATATTTACACATGATTCGGAAAAAATTATTCTCCTCTGATAGTTTCCAAGTAATCAGCAGTTTCTCTTGTAATTCTGTGGTATTTGGCAGCAACTGGTCGGTAGTAGTAAGCTTGATAATCGTTTCTTTCGGCCATTTTATGTTTCACTTCCTTCTCGAGTTTACTATAAATAAAAAAGCTTTTAGACATTTTATCATATATATATATATATATATATATATATATATATATATAATAATGTAAAAACTTGAGATTTATAAAAATACTCATAGTTTAATTGAACAGTCATAATTTAGGTACACAATCATTTCTAGTGCTAAAAAAACTAGGTAGGAAGAATAGCCTGGATTAATTTTTCCAATACTGAAATATATCAAATTTTAAAACAAAAGAGATAATGAGAAAGAATTGGATTCTCCTTAACACTTTAGACACAGGGTATAAGAATCTTTCGGTAAGAGGCTTTGGGAACAACGTGATTTTTGGTTTCACCATTTTTCTTTTTGATCTCTGTCTCTTCGAACTTAACATCATCATCATTAAATGCATTTCATTTGGGTATGTTAAAACTTTGAATTTTGATAAAATGGTAGTAAAATGTACATGATTGACGACTTGAAATTTAAATTTTATGTTACTAAAACTTCATCAATAACAGATGGAAAAATTGACAATATTACTAATATAATCATATCAGGAATAGCCCCTTCTGATATCTGTAGACAAAACTCACTAGTAAGAGAATATAAAAACATCACTGATAATCCAGACTTACACCAAAATATTCCCGATTTGGGCACTAACAGGTTGAAATCTAGAAACCTGCTTCTATTAACCTCCAAGTCCCTATTAGCGGCCGACTTTCAGACGAAACACTATTGGAAGAATACATGGGAAGAAAACATAAAACCACATAATCATAGAGTACTTCATCCTGATCAACTGGTCCCAGGTTTTGATTTGAATCGCAAGACATGGGTGACACTAAATAAAATCAGGTCTGGATACGGTAGGTGTGCTGACATCCTAGAGATCTGGGGCAAGGATCCGTCTTCAGATTGTGACTGTGGCCATCCAAGACATATTATAAAAACACATTATCTCCGAATACCCTCTCTGAGCATATGCTGGTCCATGACGGGACTTAGGCAAACTGGATAGGCAGTCTCGATATAAACGTCTAATATCCACATATGTTAAGTTTGTTTTTAATTCGCTATGTATACTTGTGTTATTTATATTTTATATTTTAACTATCGCCGGAAATGCATCATATTTCTTCAAATATTTTTTTCACTTAATTTCCATCTTAAACTTTATTCTCAAATACTCTATCATAGTAAGTTTTTAATACTGCACTTCTCACAAACATTCATATACATAAAAACTCATAAATATTCTGGAAACTAAAAGAAATATTAAACAAGACCATTTAGCTCTCATTAAACATTTACAACGCTTCATTTTTCAAAACCAATTATACAGGCAGTACCCAATCTCTCCAGTGTTTGATAATATCTCCCAACAGGCTCGTCAGTCTCTTCAGTAAATATTAATATATTCAACACGAGATGTTGGCTGGAAAATGTTGATGAGATATTCGTAATTTGGTCCTACTTCAAGGGGACATTGGTTACTTTTCAAAACCGTTTGAATGACATACATTGTAGTATCCAATCCATGATGGAGAGTAATTCATCCTTACCTTTCCTAATATGTCCTGATAGAGAAAGATTAATTTCAAGGTTACTACAAGGCATGTTACTTGCATGCCAACTCTCATCATCCATATTCACAAATTAATTCAGTTAACAATATCCCTAAAACAAGCCCTTGTTCAAAATAATTACAGCGAAAATTATGTCATCCAGTCACTCGCTAGACCCACTAAAAAAACATATGCTGACCATACCATACAAAAGCTGTTCTTGCTTATATTGAAGATGTTACTGACAGAATACATAACGTTCTCAAATCAAGGGTAAGAAAAAGAATCTTTAATTCCCACCCAAAACTTCTTTCCCTTACTGATCCGTAAAGATAATATTTCAAATGAACAATGCTGAGTTTATCAATTTCCTCCTGAATACACAGGTCCTTAATCGTACATAGGTCAAACTAACCAAAGTATTCAAAATAAAATCAATGGACATTATATTTTAGTCAACCTCCACTGATGCAGACTTACTTGAAGAAGATGCCATGCAGAAATATAAAAGTACTATATAACTGGTAAAATTTTTGTAAAAATATTTTATGTAATTTTCAAAAATATTTTACCAAGGATACAATACTTACCGAAGTTTCATTTTCTCATCTTCCATGAAAATATATGCCAGATATTTCTCATATTCTTGTTGTGGATCTGTACAAATATATTTGGCTAAAAATCTTGTTACAGGACTCTAAAAAAATAAAAATATATAATTATCAAAACTAGTTTTAATACTCAGTACTGAGTGCTTAATAAAATAATATGGCTGAAACTGTAGCTGTATGTTCAGAATCCACAAATAATATTATTTTACTTAACAATAATGGGTCTAAAATTGCTCGTTTTAACAACGTGTTAAATTTGAAAAATTAAAAGATATTTTGTTATGTTTATGAATTTTTTTTATTTTAGCATTTTATATTAATTACTATATTTTATGAGTATGAACCATAATTTCCTGCTTATATTTGAACGAAGGATCCTGAGAAGAATATTTGGTGGCATCTGTGAAAATGGTGTTTGGAGAAGGAGGTACAACTACGAGATATATCACAGATATAAACATATATTTGGTGGTAAAGACGTAGTATCGTTTATAAAAATAGGAAGACTAAGATGGGCAGGACATCTGGCAAGATCACAGCAGAACAACCCTCCTAGAAGAATCCTTATGTCACAACCTGTGGGAAGTAGAAGTAGGGGTAGACCAAAACTCAGATGGAGGGATGGTGTAGATGAGGATGGTAGACAAATAGGCGTAGCAAACTGGCAACAGTTGACAATGGATAGAACTGACTGGCGTAATAGACTTGGGAAGGTCGAGGCTCTTTTATAGGACTGTAGCACCAATGATGATGATGAACCATAATTTTAATAAAAAATATTTTCTATTTGACGTTTCGATTTCCACCGTGGAAATTATTCTCAAAATACAACTAAAACAAATGATTTTGTTTTATTACTTAAAAATAGAACAATAATTGTTTAATTTTATCTGCCTCACTCATAACAACAATTAACAAATCATATGCACACAACTACAAACACTGAAAGATTCCAAATGACAACTAATTTGCATTTGAAGATTTTAACAGATTTTCTTTATCTTTGATGAGCTTACATATATAATACATAGTCAATGATAATATAGTGATCTTTTTAAAGCATATAATGACAGATTGGAAATCTAAAATTCACCTCCAAAGTAACAACATCGAATCGGGAAATATCGCGATCAACCGGGCCAATTCTAAGGGGACTCGTTGAATCCACTGTGGTTCTGTCTAGCGATGAACCCCCTGTCCCAGCTACTCAATTCCACTGATTCAGGCTTTAGCATAAAAAATAGCAATACTGTAGACTGTAGTGGCGAAGCTTAATCATCTGTTGTATATGGATGATTTTAAACTAATGGCTTCCACTCGAAACCACTTAGATCAAACACTAAAAATGTAGACACCTTTTCTAATAATATTAGTATGTACTTCGGACTAGACAAGTGTCGTTTTAAATAAAGTGCAACTTTCACTAAGTTGAAAGTCAGCAAAATGGCAACAACATCGAGGCCAAATGGATGAGTGCCTTAAACACCTACGCACGTTCTGCGCTTAGCTATTCACTTCTATTATTAAGGTACTAGTAAAGATTAGAAGTCTAAAAATGCATATTTTCAAAAAAAAAATTCAGCTCATGTATTGGTACATCTTAAACAAACGGTATTACGTAAAGAAAGAAAGAAAGAAACTTGCAAGACAATCAACCACTTTTAATCAAAAATTATAATCAAAAAACAAAATGGCGGATATTTGAAGAAAAAATTGAAAAAATCGATTTTTTTTACAAATTTTTGCATCGCAAAATTAATTTTTCGAGTTTTTTTTATAAAAAGTGGTAAATTGTCTTGTAAGGGCCCGTTCTTGAAATAATTTCGTTGGAATTTTTTGTTTCTGATGTGTCAATCCTGAGAATTAGTATCCGCCATCGGACACCTTTTTTGAGACTTTAACTGATACGCCCTCTAGAAAACCTCTAGCGCGCTCTTTTTAGTACATTGGAACTAAAAAATATATATTTTTTGTTGAATCCAAAGATAAAATAAAATTTAAAAATTATATTCGATTCTAATATTTCATGTTCGTATCTAATAAGGAGCTGAGACAATTTTTTGAAAATATGCATTTTTTAGCTTTCTAATCTGTACTAGTTCCTTAAGTGAACTAAGACTGATATAGAAAATAGTAAGAACACACTTCACGAAGGCAGATAAGTACCATCCTCGTAGTGCATAGTTAATGTGAGTAATTAGGAAACAGATTCCTAATTTATGAACTTATGTATTTCCGAATGCAGGCTGAGACATTTACTATACATCGCTCGATTTGTGCAGTAGAGGACACAACACTGCTTAAACGGAGTGAACCAGAAATGCGCATAAACAACCTTTGTAAGGATGAAAAATATCTAAGGATGAAAAATGCGCAACTGAATGTAAACCTCTGCAAGGGCTACATCCCAATGAAGTCAGCCAAGATTATGTCAACAATACAGCATCAAACTATTAGTTGTTTCCTGAAACAGAAGGTTTCTTACTCACCATTCAGCATCAGGTTATACAATCAAAGAGTACCTGAAATATATTATCAAAGACAAAATGCTGATATGGATATCAAGTCCAAGAAACCACCCAATATCTTACGGGGCTGCCATGCATTTGCTGCAACTGAATGTAAGAAACGAAATGACTCAGTAGGAAAGATCCTTCATCAAGAGATAGCTAACAAACTGGCACTTCTCCAAAACAACCTTCTGACATATTGTCAATATGTTTCTGAGAGTATGCTTACTCTTGTATGCTACTTCGTCAAAATTAGGCTATCCAACAATTTGGTGAACCTCATAAACATTAACCAACACATTTACACAACACGAGACAAAGGACAGTGTAAAAATTATTATAAATTTGAAGAAACTACATATTGGGTAACAGCAAGAGAAAGAATACAAATAAGATGACAGTGGAGAATGGAAAGGACCCAGACAGTATTCAAATAATTAGATCAGGTCACTATGTTATATAAATTTTAAGCCTTAACTTATTAAAGGTTGTCTCTGACACAATGTGAATATGTTGTTTCATATTTTATAGTTGATTTGAACTTATCAATACTAATATAACTAACTCTTAATGTAGCCCTTTTATTTAATACAGATATATCTGCAGATATGTTAAGATCAAACACCAATTTTGACCAATGGTCAAAAATATAACCAAAATGTGTTCTGGTTACCAGACTGACATGTCACTCAACAGTGGTTTATTATAGATCAAAACTTGTTCTGGCATTTGTCATATTGCCATAACAAGTTTCTGGGAGTCTCAGCTTTTAAACCACACTATTATTCACAGAAAATGATAGCTGCATAATCAATATATACCATGGTTAAGCTGTTCGTTAAGACATGCAAGTAAGTATTTGCCATAGAAGACCTTTAAATTATTTTTCAATGATGATCTGCAAAAAGTTATATGTGATATCAATGATTACACTAATATTTTTACAAGAGAATGGTAAAGGAATCAAATTCTTGTAAAAGTAACGAAGATACCACTTTGTTTGAAACAAAAGAGACTATTGAAAAGGTGCTACCTTCATGGCATCTACACTCCTAGCGGCGTAATTGCTGCCCCCTTAGGGCTCTTCCAATTCATTTATCACAGGGAATCAGTCCGCATTAAGTGAAAAGGTGCTATATTTTAAAAATTGGTAAAACCAAGCTCATATGCAGGAGGGTAGACGAAATTGCTGAGCTGCGGAATTTCTATATGACTGTATTATTTGATATCATTCATTCTGCTCATGTACAGGCAGTGCATAAGAGATTACAAGGTAAGTTTTTTTTTCGTGCAATTTCAGCAAAAATAAGGTACATATAATTATATTATGTTTTTAACTATGTTTTTTAATTATATTAAGGAAGCATTCTGGCAATGTGACAAATGCCAGAATGTTTTCAGGCTGACTTGGGAAAGTCAGTTCACATTCTGACAATTCCAACAGATCTAGAATGCTTTCTGATCTGTATTAAACAGCTGAAAAGTAACATTTCAGACATTGGCATTATGCTGGTGACAAAATGTATTTTGGCTGTTCCACCATTTGCCAAAATCAGTGTTTTAATCTTAATAGGTATAAATGAACAAAGAGATTTTATTATGAATATTTTGATTTTAAAAATGTAAACTATGTATAATATGTATATATGAATAATTTCGTATACAGTTTTAACTGAAATATTCTTTTGGATTTCAAAAATGTTAATTACAATATTGATAAGGTAGTTAAATTATTGTATAATATTCTATATGATGGTTTATCAAAGTTCATTCCAAAAAGCAGACAGAATTTAAAATCAATCATTCTTCATAACCAAGATTTCATAAGCTGTGAAAGGAAACTCAAGATATACAGGTTTATGATCAATTTTATAATTTATGAAGATCAAATAAAGCTTTATTTCATGATTGTTATTAAAATCATACTACTAATGTTCAAAATAATATTGTTAGTAACAGTAAAATATTTTGTAATTTTGTCAATGAAAAAAATGAATAATGACTTGTCCAATAGTGTTAGATTAAATGATGCAGATACTGATCTGGCCTTAGGATATTGTTCAGTGTTTTGTTTGGCTCTATTGATAAGAAAATCAAAATTATGAGAGAATGGAGCTACCAATGGATAGAACCCATGATATTAATAGCTGTGATTGATGTTAATTATAATAACATTAATGTGTTAATAACATTAAATTATTGTTAATTGTATTTAAAACTTTTATGTTGGTCCTGATGAATTAGCTGTTTAGTTTTTTAAATAATGTAAATTTATATTTTCTTACACCTTTGTCCAATTTTTTAGTGTAGTGTTGTTATTGGGAACTTTTCTTACAAAGTCAAAAAAATTCCCTTTATAACTACATTGTTTAAGAATGAAGATAGGTCATTGATTAATAATTATAGACCAATTTGTAGATTTGATATTGTGGGAAAGTTATTTGAATCAATAGTAGTTAGTAACAAAACAGCTCCTAGCTAACAGCCCAACACACATTTGTTGACAATCATTTATCTGTCACAAATCTTTTGGTTTATATTGAATCACTGTTAGAGGCCTTGGAAGGGGATATTCAATCTATATTGACTTATCGGATTTTGGAAGGATTTTGATAGGGTACATGATATTCTACTACACAAACTTGAATGTATAGGAATTAACAGTCGAATTTTTGGTACGATTCAAAACCTATTTATCAAATCACATTCACATTGTCAAAGTGAGAAATAATATTTCATATACTCGGTTCGCTATTCCCAGTCCGAACTGTCTAGTGAATTTAGTAATTATTTTTTTGCGAAGTTAGTTACTTTTTGACAGACTAAAAGTGGCTGGAAATTACTATACAACCAACGTATTCATAGCCAATATTAATAGTCTTCTTCTTCCTATGCCGTCCCCATTAACGGAGGTTGGCGACCACATTTTTAAAAGCTTCTCTGTCTTTTGCAACGTGGAATAATTCGTCTACAGTCATGTTTGTCCAGTCTCGAATATTTCGCAGCCATATTAATAGTAAACAAACTAAATAGTAAATAAAATAGAACTTTGCGATTTACCGACAATAAATATTTATTTATCTGCACCATATAATAAATATTTATGTTAAATTATAACAACTAAAATATATTTTTTAAATATATACTACCCAAAATTTGATGTGTTTAGTATACACTTCCACTATTTAGAATAATTCTTCTTTTTTTAAACAAAGTAGTAGGATACTTTAACCGTGCTTTAACTATTAATACTGAGAAGTAGGAATTGTTGTGTTGTAGGTTTCCGACAATGAATCTGTCAAAATATGCCCGAGCTAAGCGAATGGAGTTTATGATATTATTATGTGATAATATCAGGAACATCAGCTTGAGTCTACTCTTGTATTATAATTCTTAAAATTGTATAGAAAAATAAGGTCTCATGGACTAGTAATACTCATTAATTGCACATTAGAGGCTCAAGGAGTTCCATGTCTGCCATGTTTGCCTATTATTATATTTTATTACATGGTAACATTCAACTTTACATTAACAATGTTATGCTGACAAGCCATATCAATAAGAGACTTCATGTCATATCCTAATTAATTTTATTTTGTGTACATAATATATCTGTATTTTCTATAAATTTGCCTGTATTCTTATACTTTTTCCTAATATAGAAATTGTTTTATAGATTAAGTACTTACTATATTCAAATGTTGTTAGTTTATGTTTGTTCTAGTGTGTTAAAATATATTTTTAATAATTTAACTTTTAACAGATCTTATCTTTTAAATTGCATTCCACGTTTTATTCCATTTTAGCCATCTTTTTTATCCTCTGATCTGGCATATCAATGTGTATGGAAATGTGTTAAACTTTAAGTGAATAATGTTCATTGTAAAAATGTACTGAATAATGATTACAAGGTAATAATTGTTGATCCCTAGAATGGATCTTAATTTATATCAAAAATATTACTGTCCACAACTTTGTATTAATTTGATTTGAACTCCGTAAGTAAATAATATTAGGTATTTTTGCTAATCTACCATACCCTGTGATATTCATAAAATTTTGGAGTATATCCCTCAGGTATTTCGGAAAGAGTAGAAGGTCCAATAAACACATTGGCATAAGTGATAGCCAAAGTAGCTGGTATAACTCCCAACATTACATAGTAATGAAAATAATCCTTAAATTTGATCCATTGCCACCTAGAAGGCTGCATAGGAAAAACCCTATGATCAGACATCAGCCTTTTTGAAGCTAAAAAATAAATACATTTATAAATTCCATAACCTCTCTTATTACATAATAAACTTGAAAATACCTTCATTTCGCACAGTTGACGATGGCAGTCGAATTAATGTTCTTAAAGTACTAAGAATAACCATTGTTATCTACTATTACGGACCAGGATTATAATTTTCTAATACCTATTACCTATTGAAGGTATCCAATAAATCTCATTGAATATTTTGTACTGTCAAACCGTAAACGTCAAAGTCAAATACTCTGGTCAGTGACATTATGTCACAACTGACACAACTTCAAATACCTACTTTCTTCTTTCATCTTTTGTGCATAACACAGGTTATTTCTCTAACTATTAAGTGCTATTAATTTAATCCATTGCCGTCTTTATCATCTGTTAACGGAGGCCAAGAGAAATCAGATTCATAATAATTTTAATAATCGGAATTATTTTGAGTAGGAACTATTCCAGCAAACTCTTGTTTTGTTGATTTGGGTCCATTTATATTTAATTATTTTATTTATATTTATATGACAGAAAAAAAGAGATTATTATATATATCTATGTGCTTCCTATTCATTTAAATCTAGAGATATCAAAAAGAAGAAAATGGAAAAATTAACTAACTAACCTCAAAAATTTTAAAATTTAATTTTGTATTTTGTTTACATATTTGTGCAAAAATATGTGTATTTTCTGTGATATATAAAAAGATCTTCTACAGTTATGTTAAATCATGCAAAGTATATACGCAAATTATTGCAAGTATCTCTAAATACGAGAAGAATTCGTAATAATATAAATATTAAACATTTTCGAACTTCTTTATGTAGGTATTTGCAAAATTTTGTTTAGGGTTTAAAGTTATCTAACACAATTTGTTTTAGATAATTTTCATGGTGAATACGAATGGCAAGATCCAAAATCCGAAGATGAAGTGTAAGTATTTAATATATAAACAGAAAAAATAATTAGACCTGTTTTAAATTATGGGTTTATTCATATTATTATCTGAAGCAGTAGCGACTTCTACAGTAAAAATGACAAGACCTGTTGGTATTGTTTGTTTTGTGTTGTTGTGTATACAAATTTACATGTTAAGATTGATAATATATTCTTATTTATTGTTATTAAAAGTAAGTTGGGCTACGAAAGGTTGTAATGACCTCTTATGAGAATGATATAACAGCATATTCTGACAGTATTTATACATATTTGCTTCATTGGGTAACAAAATCTGCCCAGTCTAAACTTTATTCCAAAAAACTTTATTTTGTACCTTGAGATAAAATATTTAACTTATAAAACTCAACCATGTTTACTAAACCATATTTGATGGTTATCTAATTTAATATTTCTTTTTATTTTGTTTGTTATAGAGTCAATATTACGGTTATAACAAAAGATGGGGAGAAAGTACCTATAAGAGGAAAAGTAGGAGATAACTTACTTTATTTAGCTCATAGATATCAAATACCAATGGAAGGTGCTTGTGAGGCATCTTTAGCATGTACAACATGTCATTGCTATGTTCAAAGTGATCACCTTGATATTTTACCAGAAGCAACAGAAACTGAAGAAGATCTTCTAGATATGGCTCCGTTTTTAAAAGAGAATTCGAGATTAGGTTGTCAAATTTTATTAAATAAAGATCTTGAAGGTTTAGAAGTTGAATTACCCAAAGCCACTAGGAATTTTTATGTAGATGGACATACACCAAAACCACATTAGATAGTTATTTTAAGAATTTGTAAACTATTATAAGTTGTAGTAATAAAGAAGGTTGTCATTTTAAGTTTATAAGTTTTACTAAACTTTGAGCAAAGTAGAATTAAATGGAAAAACATCTTTAGTAGTCTGGTGCTTGTTAGTTTTAAAACCCCTGTTTTATGACTCGTCTCTCACTGTCTATTTGTGTAACATACTGGTGTCACTTCTCTTTTAGATATCTGATTTCGTTATTTGGTATTCTGTTTGTTAGTGTTTTCCAAATTATTGGCCTCAAGATTCTCATTCTCAAAAGAACAACAAAAAGGACTTACCATGATGGTAGCAGAGTTGGTCACAAAAATAGCAAACGAGGTGATCAAAAATGTTAAAATAGTAATGAACTAAGCAATGATCCAAGGGGATACCTGAAGATAGACTTCTGGAACTCAAGCAGGCTAAGAATCAATGCAAACTTGCTGGTCGAACTAAGTCACTGGCTTGAAATGGATTTTGTAGCACTTCAGGAAACGAAACTTACACACAACATTGGAATAAGACATCTATACAAATGAATATAGAGCAAATTCAGGAGGAGGATACCTAGTTAAAAATGAATAATTCACACTCTTAGTAACTATAAAAGCACTATCAAAGTCCAGATGAGAGAATGAGGAAATAAGTATCACTTTTAAGGCCCAGAGAAGAACCCTCCATAATAACAGGAGACCTAAATGCCAGATGGCCTAATGGGAATGATGGACCTACAAATAGAAATGAAAGACTACTAAATAATTGTCTAGAGAACAGAGAAAACACCATGGCAATTGGAACAATCAAACTAACTCATTTTCTAGGAGGAGATGCTTTATAATCAAGAGATCATAACCCCATACACGTAAAAATGGGCACATGGAAATAAGACCACACAACAACACGGAAAAGAAAGAAAATGAAGTTGGTAAATTTTAAAACGTTGGCAAGCAGAGGAATTGCAAACATGCCAAGCATAGATAAACCACAAGAATTAGAAGAAAAAGTTTTAGAGCTATATTATAAATATAAAATATTATAAAAGAAGCTTTAAGAAATGGCACATTGGAGAATACCAGGACGGATTCACTCCAGAAAAATCAACAATTGACCAGATTCGTTCAATAAGATAGATCCTCGAGAAATCATTAGAATTTAACATTGAAACCCATCACCTATTCGTCGACTTCAAGGCCGTATACGACAGAGTCAAGAGAACAGTACTATACCAATCAACGCGTGAGTTTGGTATACCCCCGTTAGGATACAGGGAGAAAATTCTCGATCCTTTGAGATAAAGGATGGACTCAGACAAGGGGATGCCCAGGCTTGCCTCCAATTTAACTTTGCCTTGGAAAAGGCAGTCCGAGACACACGAATTAGAGACAGAGGTACTACTTATAATAGATCGATAGAAATCTTAGCATACGCTGATGGCATTAACATAATAGGGCATAGCAAGTGATATGTAGAGCAATATTTCCCACGATTGGAAATGGCGACGAAACAGGTCGGTATAGTCATCAACGAAGACAAAACCAAGTACATACTGGTTACTATACGATCCTATAGCAAATTAGGAACGGGAAACAGCATTTGGATTTGGAAGTCGTATCTTTGAACGTGTTGACAGCTTCACATACCTTGGCTCGCTAGTGACTACTACCAATAAAACAAGCGAAAAAATTAAAAGACGAATAAACCTGTAGGTTTATATAGGTTTACTAAAAGGAATAATACAAAGTGACAGAAAATCCAGTCCTCATTACACGGAGAAAACGGAATCGGTGACTCCGTAGAAGAAAAAGCTGGGGATGAGGAGGACTCTCGAGAATTATAACTAAGAAGACATATAATACAAGAAACGCCCGAAAATCGAGTGGAAATAATCACCCTCACATCATCTAGAGAAATAAAGTGAACTGATCAGGAAAAGCTCATCAAGAAAATCAAATGGTCTAGATGAAATAACAAACAGGGCCCTAAAGTAATTTGTAGCGAAAGCAATTGTATGTATATTCAACAAATATAACACATGCAATACAACGTCTTCCCAGACCGATGGAAGGAAGCTTACGTAATCATGATACCAGAGCCTGAAAAAATAACACTTCCGCAAAACAGGTAGAGTAGCTTACGTCCAGCAGTCAGCAAGATAGCAGAGAGAGTCATCCGATCCACATTCCAAACAGAGATAGATAGGCTAGGACTAATCCCTGAAGCACAATTCGGCTTCAGAGCTCAACACTTCAGCTACATACAAGTACTCAGACTAAAAAGTACATAACAGCTGGATTCGACGATAATAAATACACAGGAGCAGCCTTCCTCGATGTAAGCAAAACCTTCAGCAGAGTGTGGCATAAAGGATAAACATACAGATAGAGCGGGGCCATAACGAGACTCATCACCTCGTACTTAAGCAACCTGAGGTTCAGGGTTGAGTAAGGACAAGTCCTGTGTGAATACGGAGCCCCAAAAGTTTGAGTCCCACAGGAGGCTATCTTATCACTCCTTCTGTATAGCAGATATATATATATATATATATATATAGCAGACGTTCCTAGAACAACTTGAACACTACGCGGCCTTTATACAGAAGACACTGCCGTAGCGGCAAAGCATAGAAATCTGGATGTAGATGTAACAAACATACGTACAGTATTAAATACAATAGTAGAATGTAAACCAATGGAAAATAGCCATAAATCCAGACAAGACATTTACATCACACGTTAATGCAACAGTCCAAAAAACAGACATGGTCAGAACCGCAATCAGAGGACTCTTAGAAAGAAGAAGTAAATTACCAATGGGGACACTCAAGCAACACAAATAAAAAGAAGATACAAGCATCCTAAAACAAATGCTGGAAAGAAGCCGCGAAAGTGGCCAGATACGTAGCTGAGCGCTTCCTGTTTAGAGAGCTAAAGCAAGTAAAAGTACTGGAAACAATAGAAGAAAAAGCCACAATAAAATACTCTGAGCTAGGAGATCACCTAATCCAGATCTTGCGGGAGATATTAAGGTACGATGTGTTTCATAGATGGAAGTACAAAAGACCTAAATAATCAGTGTTCAACAAAATTCTCTAGTAAAATAAATGGTAACATCTGTTAAATTGATTTATAGTCTTAATATCTCACAATATTCTTAGCTTGTTTACGATACAGTTAAAGTAAATATCTTGAGATCATTCAACTGGAAAAAAATTAAACAAAGCATATATAGATAGGTACAATGGATTTAGCAAACGTCACCCGAACGTAACTCTACGAACACTTAAAAGCTGTAGGTTAACCAGAGTAGAAGGATTTAATGAAACCAGCTTGTTTATACCTTTTGATTAATTAGAGTTTGTTCTAAAGAGACATTCATGATTCTTCAACGGACTAGGTATATTAAACGTCGGTAAAACTGGAACGCTGACTGTTGAAAGCATATCTGGAAAGATGCTTGGGAAAAGAGAATCGGGCAGAACCAAAATAGTTCGAAAGCCATATATTACTAGGAGTCCCAACAGGATTTCTTACATTAGCTACAACAGGAGGATGGCAATTATGCTTTAAAGAAGTTCTAATAAATCAATTTATGAGCCATTCAGGGCCTTCTAAGGAAAATGCATCTCTTAATATTAGATGTTTTTAAGGAAAATTTACTTAGCAGATATTTAAATCTTTTCTACATGTCTGCTTGTAAACGCTTTTTCTTGATGATTTTCATTGCAGTTTTCCTGTCTGTTGTTCCATGAACTTGGTCCATTCTTATCACACGGTAAGAATGGTTACCCCAACATCTTTCAATAGCGGATACACGGTGGGAATGGGGAAATCCCCCCAACAAGGTCCAAAATTACAGAAAAAATTATTGAAACATAATATATTAACTACCTCTTCACCGTAAAGAAACGGAAGCTTGAGTACTTCGGACATTTCATGAGGCATACAAAATACCGGCTGCTACAGTTAATAGTCCAAGGAAGAATCGACAGTAGGAGGGGACCGGGAAGAAGACGACACTCATGGATGCATAACCTGCGACAATGGTTCGGACTAACATCGACCGAACTGTTCAGAGGTGCCGTAAACAAAGTCAAAATAGCCTTGTTAATAGCCAACGTCCGAAACGGATAGGGCAAAGGAAGAAGAAGAATATATTAACTGACATGAAACTTAAACCACAGACAGACAAATTCAACCCAATAAACCCGCTAGTTAGTAAGGAAAATTACGGGAACTTAATATCTGTTATGTAGTTTGGGTTTATCTTTTTTATGTCTTTTGGTTGGTGTTTCATTGGAAGTTTCCAAATGATTAGATCCGCCACTGACATGTGAGGAGTTCACCCTTTCCTAACTTACATTCGGTCTCAACTCATACAATTATCGACCACGACCAATCACGATAATTCTCGAATACTAAAAGGTTCAACGATTTTCAGAAGGGAAAAAACTCTTGCTATTCTAGAAAATTATGTAATAATGCAATGAAACAAGTACTTCAATACCTTATGAACCGAAGAGTTTGATAAAAGTGGCAACAAGGAAAGTATTTTGATAGTCGCCTTTATGACTTCTTTATAACTCATTTTGCTGCGATGTGTGAGATATCGTATAAGTACGAGTACTATCTACGTTTAATTGATCGACGATTTAGAAAAGATTGAACAATTCTTTGAATTACACACTTATTATCTCATAGAAGAATACCAGTTGTGCATGAGGCAGTTCAATTTTAAAATGGTCGTGGTCAGAAATGGAAATGAATGAGGAACTAATTTTGGACTAGACGGGATTTGTTATGGATAATATTCATAGAAATCAACTACAACTAAAGGTACCTGTTGGATATTGAATTAATATGCCTTAAAAGGAAGAACTGAACTGCAAAAATTCAAATTGTGAACCTACATATAAAAGAATTCTTAAAATAAATATTCTAGATGGACAAATTATCACACCAGAGTACTCTAAAATAGAAAAACGAATAATATATAAAATAAAAAGGACAAAACGTATTGTCAAGTGTAGGCCAATCAGATGGACTGATGATAACTTGAAGTGTGTTAGCAGTGTCTGGATGCAAGCCGCACAAGACAGACATATGGAAAGAGCTGAGGGAGACCTATATCCAGCAGTGAACGCGTACAAGTTGATGATGATGACAATAAAGTAAAACGTAGAAAATTGGAATATTTGTGTCAGAATATGAGAAATTAAACCAAATAGAAATGAGTGAAACGTCTGTAGATAATTGTTTGGGTATAGAAGTAACATCCAAAATTATCATTATCAGAATGATTGCCAACATTCGGTAACAGACTGGCATTGAAAAAAAAACATATGTAACGCTAGTTGATAAATACAAGATGAACTTCCGGAAGCCATACTTTTATATTAGTTGATTAAGATTATAGGAAATTATAGAGAAATAAGATTCTATAGATAGAATATAGGAAAAATTGTGGCAAGTAGGTATAGAATTTAATATTTTGTTGTAGCAGTACTAAGTGGTTAACAAATATTTTGTTTGATCTAGACAAAACTATAAATTTGTATTTTGAGAACTACAAATTTGTATTTTCCGAAGTGGAAATCGAAGCGTCAAATAAATGTATTTTCAACTGAAATTGTGGTTAATTATTATTGAAGATAGTAACTAATATTAAAATTCCACCAGAAAATAGCTTCGAATAATATAAATTTTACGGCAGATAAATGTCTTTATCTTTAGATACAAATAATATATGTTTATTATGTTCAAATTATTGTATTTTTAAACAAATATTTAAAAACCTAAACATATATGTATTGTAACTTTATTAATTTGTTACCATACAAAGGTGATACAAAAATTCGATTTGTCTTTTTTTTCTGTCATCTTACATCAGCTTCGAAATTATCCTTATCCGTAATAAATAAACTAAAGTATCTAAAACCATACCATACTTTTATGTATGTACACTTCATCTAATTTAGTTAACGATGTACGTCATCGGCGTCATAGCCTGTGACGTCACATGATACCAACACGAAATATTTAGGGTGTAGGTGTGTTCTTTTTTAGAATCACTTTACCGAGTACACTGGCATTACAGCCACTAGATATATTTTATTATATACGCGTAGAACTAATATTTAAAAATTTCTATTAATGTTAACTTAAAGAAATACAAAATAATATGTTTAATTTAATTTGTATAAATGCATTATAAAGCGTTTTTATCAAGAACATTTGTTCGGAACACACTGTAACTGTAATTGAACGAAGGTAAAATTTTGGCATAAATTGGTAACACTTATTTGACAGTTGCGGTGTTGACACTTTTTGTACTTTATTATTTTAAATTTTAAAGTGAATACCTCTTGTTTTATATTTTTACATATTTAATAAAATCTGTTCTTTTTAGAACAAAATTAGTGTGTTTTATTTCAAAAATGTCATATAAGAATTTAAATAGTCATTGTAAAGAGTATATTAATAATTATGTGACCTATTTGATTTAAAATGGATTCAGGATTTTTTTATACTTTGGCAACTATGTCAACTTCAATCTCTGACGTATATAATGACGTAAATCGTTATCTAAATTAGATGGACTGTACAATAATTGTATTTGCAAAATGTGTAATACTTTTATTGTATTCGTAATACTGGTTGTATAATAATTGCCTGACACTATGTATGGATATGGATACTGTACCTTATCCGGAGATGGTGATTATATTGAAAATTGAAATTTTACATTAAAAATACAATTATACAGATTATTTCATATTATACTCGAAATAAAATAATTAAGCATTTGAACTAATTTCGGGAGTAAAGACAATCATTCTTAAAGTTTAAAAAACTATTTTATATATAAAAAAGAAGAACGTTTCTAGCGACATCACTCGATAAAATTGTGTATTATTATTTTGACATCCAAAAAGTGTCAAAGTCAGAAAGCACATTTCCGCTTCCTTTCCGTAAAAACCGTAGCCATGAAAGCCAAAGGAGAGGTTAGTAGAATATTTTTTACCGAAATATATGAAAATATAAAATTTATATTATTACTAATTCATAATTTTCACGTAGAATGTTTATATTATGTTATCATTAGTTAGCATTTAAAGTCCTTATTTATGATTTGAAAATTAATAATTGTTGTAAACATGTGGTTTGATACACGCACAATACATTTTCTATTTGTTTTAGTTGAAGGAGTATGAAGTTATCGGGCGCAAATTGCCCACCGAAAAGGAGAAGAGTACTCCTTTATATAAAATGAGAATTTTCTCTCCAGACAAAATTGTAGCGAAGTCCCGCTTTTGGTATTTCTTGAGGCAACTTAGGAAGTTCAAGAAAACTACTGGAGAAATTGTGTCAGTTAGACAAATTCCAGAAAAATCTCCCATTAAAATTAAGAACTTTGGTATTTGGTTGAGGTATGACTCCCGTTCTGGTACACACAACATGTACAGGGAATACCGTGACCTTAGTGTATCAGGTGCAGTAACAGCTTGTTACAGGGATATGGGAGCTCGCCACAGAGCTAGAGCTCATTCCATTCAGGTGAGTTATTTTGATATTACTGGAAATATTTTAAGATTGTGTTTGTGGGAACCTATATCTTACTTAAATTATGCTTGTTTTCTAAGGGCAAATTTAAAGTAAAGGGATTTACTTAATATCTTCTTTGTCTTCTTTATGCTTTGATTATTCATCTAAAATAATGTGACTTTAATGTTTCTGTTGATTCTTTTCAGGAAATCTGTGATTCTCTAGAATTTTATTGTGTATGTCTACTATCCTTGTACTGTTTTACAAGATTCCGTTTTTTAGTTGCCTCGTCTCTTATATTAATTAGCAATGCATTGTAAGTTGATAAACAAGCAATGCAGTATCCATATATACAATTTTCAGATTTGTATGAGTTGTGAGTAAAGCTAGAATAAATACGAAATTATTTTTTATAGTCTGGTTTAAAAGATTGTTGGTTGAGTTTCTGTTTACTTGTCTTTGACATCATAAGTTGTGTTTTGTTTATTTTTTATGCTAGTTTTAGTATTTTTGTAATGTTTAGTATTGATACATTAGTGAGCAATTCTACAGTATAACCTACATCGGACAATGATTAGTTTAGAGCACTCAACATAACCAAATATATTTTCCTCAAGGCACCGCGTCACAGTGTTACCATATTTTTTTTAATATGTATATGAATGTTTAAAAAATAAAGTTACTTTTACGAAATAATAATTTGTGTTATGAGAAGCTACAAATTTTGAATAAGTATAAAACTTGCCATATTTTTTTGGTAAAATGTATATGAAGGTTTAAAATATAAGTTACTTTTATGAAATTATAATTTGTATTATGAGAAACTACAAGTTTTGAATAAGTATAAAACAGCATTCATAAATATTTTCTGTTACTTTAAATGCAGTTAAATATTGTAAATTCTTTGACAGCACTTTTCACATCTTGTCTATTAGGACCTTCTTATTATTAGGTGTGAATGGTCAACCATTTCTATTATATACAGTAATTTAAGTAGTACTATTAATTTTTTATATCATTTTAATTAATTTTATTGTATATGCATTTAATTATTATCTTTAATTTAATTAAAATCTATGAATTTTTATATAAGTTCAATGCATTTCTATAATATTATGTGAGAGTATGAAAAAACTGAAGATATGGCAACTCTGACACCATTTAAGCTTACATTAAATGTCAGATATGTTTGGTTATGATGGGTGAACTAAACTAATCATTGCCCCCTAAATCTGTTTTTTTTAGTCACATTCAGTTTCATAAATAGCCTAAATAAACACACACCAAAGTTAATTCTAAAAATATAACTAAAATTAGTAGTGTGTTGAATATGCCATGAAAACATCATTTGTAATGAAACAAAAAAAAACAGCACTAAAACCAATGAGTCTGATCGTCAAGAAAGTAAACTTCATATATAATTGATGAATTTGAACATTAGTAGAATCCTCATACCAAATCCCCAAAAACTACCTATTGTGATTAATTATAAATTTAAAGGAGATGGAAAATACACAAAGCATCATAAGCCTAAAGACTAAACATGAGAAAGTTAAAATATTTGCTCAAAAAATATTCCCTTTAACGTAGAATACAGTTCTGATTGGGTCCTATAATATTTATGAAAGATAGAGGCTATCATGGAAAGGAGAATAGACAACAAGAGTTAAATGAAATATTAATGCAAAGAAAAACACAAAGGTGTTACAGATACAAATGTCATCATCATGTACAAGTAACTTCATTCTGAAAATAACATATGAAATCTCCGATGTAAGGGTCAGCATTCTTCCTTGGAATATAGTAGATCAGGGTTTTAATCACACATTACTTAGATGCTTAATTTTTTTAAATTAGAAGTATTGGACATAGTCACATATAAAAAACTTAACTATGAGAGACTATTAGTTTACATGGACTTTAAGTGAAATACTTGTTTTAAACCAGAAGTTGGACTGTAGTTGCTGAGGAATGAAGCAAGAGGATAGCAAGCAGTTAGAATACTTTAGATAAAAGTGTGATTTTACTCCCTTAACACATTGGATGTCACTCTAATTTAATATACTTAACATTATCAAATTCAAATTGGCTCCTACAAACTATCAATGTTACCAAAGTGCTTATAAGTGATTGCAGCACCTACACATTTGACACTTATAAACGGCAGTGGCACCGCTAGGGTTAAGTGAACAAATACATTTACTGTTATGCTGTATGTAGCATTCCATTTAACAAAATGAAATGTGTAAAATGGAGTTTTCCTTTAGTAATTTAATGAAAAAAAGTGTTTTTCTCCAAATGTATACTTTGGGCTTTATAGAAGACAATAAAATTTACCCCTTCAATATCGAATGTTAATAGTGAACAGTTATGCAGTCATAAAATTTTAAAACTTTCATCTGAAGTAAGGTGTTCTAAAATAATAATCACTTGTCACATCCTTTATTGTCACTTGTCACTAAACTTTATTGTCATGCACTATGGTATCTCCTACTTAAATTTCTTATATTTGAGTAGGTCGAATCGGTGCTAAAGAGATTAGGTATATTGCATCGTTGGAATTAGTCTGTGTGGCTTTTTTCCTGGTATTCAATACCTAACATTTTTCCATGTTGACATTTTTTATATGCAATCAACAAATCTTATAAGAACATATATTGAGTAACAGTAGAAAAATAACTTGTAACTTTTTTCCAGATTATTAAAGTTGAAGAAGTAAAGGCCAGTAACACCAGAAGGCCACAAGTTAAACAATTCCACGATTCAAAGATCAGTTTCCCATTACCTAAACGTATCCAACACAAATCAATGAACCGTTTCTCAGTCCGCAAACCCAGAACATACTTTTTGTAATATGTTATATTGGTTAGTTGTGGATAAATAAATTCGTTTATATATATTTAAGATATGTTTCTTTTATGTTTTAACATTTCTTTGTTGTATAAATTGATCGTCATATACACTAGATCATGATCATCAGAGAAAAAACTTACAACAAAAGTATATAATGTAGTTATCTAAAAAAATATTCATAGTGGAGCTTATAAAATTTATAGCATTATAATTGGAACAAAAGAATATAAGAGAACTAGTGATTTTGACAGTCACATGCGACAGGAGATCCAATCATTGCCATCAGAGTCACTCATTAAATTTTAAAATACAGTACATGACACCTTGGGAGTGCCGACAAAAGTGAATACTTCTTATAGTTCGTTATTACTAAGTGCGTTAATGAAATTTTACATCTACTTATTACTGAATTGTGAATATTATTTATAATAACGCCACACATAGTTTTTTTAAAATATAATAAATCTTAATTGTTTTCTTAAAAAATTTGTTTAGTAATTTTTAAAATTTGTTAAATGTATAGAATTTATTCATCATTTACATTTTCATTATTATGTTGTATTTGTGTTTAATAACTTCCTTGTTTATCATTATGTTTAATTTTATTTGATTTTATTATTTGTTTTAATTTTGTTTAATTTTATTTAATTTTACTTAATTTTATTTAATCCTGTTTAACTTTATTTTTATTTAATTCTATTTATCTTTATTTCATTTTGGTAAAATGTTGATGTTTGTTAAATGTCATTTTATTTTTATGTGTTTATGTAATAGTACCAGATCCCACTGCAGGATCACTACATTCATCACATAGTTAATCAAACTCACATTTTTACATACATCTAAAATTAGAAGAATGCATTGATAATAGGTGGCCAGTCAAAAAGTGGCCACAAATATGTTAAATTTAATTAATAATTAATTTTTGAAAAAAAAATTGGTTCATTTATTTTTTAAATAAAATATGCTGCTCATGATGTATATGCATGTTTTTTATATCAAATTAAAGCTAATTTTTTTCTTAATATGATGATATAAGGTTGCTTGGTGGAAAGCTAGTCTTACCTGGATATTTTGTGTATTATCCAAATTGGCTGAATAAAAGGGAAAGAAGATTGACTGATAACTTCTTTATTTATCTGAGTTATTCTAAGTATGTCAGATGGATAAAGCAGTACATGCAACAGCATTAAAAATTACATTTATTTATTTTTACTCCAAATTAGAAACAGTTATTTATTTGAACAGAACAATATATTTTTAACCAGATAAATTCAGAATACAATGAAATATTTACAAATATACAGTTCTATCCACTTTGCTTGGATAATTCTAACTATCCAGTAATTCTAGTATTATCTGATATTTGCGTTTTAACTGTAACATATATCATACAAAACTCAAAAGCTTTTTGAAATTTTGCTTTCAACCTATTGTCAAAAAGCTTCAGTAGAATTGTAAAAAGTTATCTGTGAAAATGTGAAAGAATCTAACTGATATCCTAGAAACATACTGGGATTCTTGCAATAAAAAAATAATACCTTTCTTATTAGAATTAGTATAGTGATTCATTAGATCATAAAAATCCTAAATGAAAAAATAAAATATTCACCCTAGATTGGAGATTTCTAGGTATTGTTTGGTCTTCTAGTTATTCATATATTTAATAAGATCTAGGGTTTCAAGGAAGCCTATATCTGTTTCAGAGATGTTACCTCATCAGGTTCTAGAATGACCTGATCCAGGTATTTATGAGTGGGAAACAATTACTATGCAGTTGCAAGCAGTACATTCAGCAGTTTCATAAGTATGTTTAAGTTCTAAGGGTATTTTTGTGTAGCGAGCAAGCAGAAGGTTGTACTGGTATTCATTTGTAAATCCTAATCTATAAGCAACTAAAATTTCTAAAAAACTTTTGTTTTTTAATAAACTTCATGTGAATAATTTATTTTTAAGCTAGAATTATTGACTATGAGCATGTGCGTGCTTGGTGGTACAATAATTTCAAGCCATTTCCAGGTGTTATAGTCCTGTCCCGAAAATCTGTTTCTGATAAGGATATGAGAATATTGGTTAAGATCAGTAAAATTGGCATAAGAAATACTTACTAAAAAAAATAAAAAATGGATTCATAAATGTTTACTGTCTATAAGGAATTTTATAAATTAAAAAACGGGTAAAAGGCTTTCTGCGTGACCCCATCTGTGCAGAGTCGACATTTGAGTATGCACAATCCTGTGAGGCCGGTAAACTGGCTTGTTATTTTAATGACGTCTGATTCTGTTGACATTAATCTTGTTGTCAATTGCTCTTGCTTGTTTAGTTATCACCCATTCTTGAGTGGTTTGGATAGGCGGTTGCCTGGACTTCAGTCGTTGGTACTTCCGTGTGGATGTGAGATATCCCAATGAATCGACAAGCGATTATTTAATTTTATGATATTCTCTGGTCAGTGTTGCCGTATGTCGGATATCTGGCGTTGCTATATTACTCAGAATTGGAAGCCATCTTATTTGAGTTGATATATTAGTATCAGTTATTACTCTCATAGTGTGATTTAGTTGGACATCAATCTTGACATGAGCGCTATTTAACATACTGCTGTGCAGTATTCAGCGACCGAATATACCAAGCCCAAAGCAGAGGTTCCCATGTTCTAGCAAGCTTTTTTATTATAATTGTTACGGGTTCTTACTTTACCAGCTACATTCGTATTGTAAAGTGGTTTTTGAACATCAGGGATCTGATCAAATACTTGGAAGCTACTTTGATCGTGTCACCTATTCATCCAAAGTACACTTCTATCAACAGGTTCTATCCAAGTTAAGTAACGCTGGCCAACTTCCTTGGATACAAGTAGTGTGGTATTGTAAAATTAAAATGGCGTCGGTATAGAAAACGAGAAGTAAACACAAAAAGAAAATGTTCTAAAAGGGAGGGTGTTAGATTTATGGAGTTATATGAAGCTGAGGAAGCATTATGGAATGTATTCCTTTTTTTCTGGATTTCAAGCTCATGTATCAACATATCAGCAACCACTAGAACATCTTCCATAATCACTTCCGCCATCTTTACAACGGTTATTTGACATCCAAGTCATTTAACCGTAGCAACCAACTTGGTACATTTGTACAAGCCGATTTGTGAGATGGAAGAGGCAGGTTTAAGTTTTGTTGGTATAGGGTTAGTCGCAAGGCACCTTTAAGTCCTTGTTCAGATCCCTTTCTCCCACTTCGAATATTATTAATGGGTGTTCTAAAGTAGCTTAAAACCCAATATTTAGTGTGAGAGAAACCTTTTCGCCTGCGAAATCTTGTCAATATTCACTGCCGTAGATCAAATCATCAATAACTATATTCCACACCGTTGGTGATTACTCCTCATTGGAGTTACTCTGTCGTTAACCGTACATAGATAACTCGTTCACGCATTTCCACGGATATTTTTTGCACTAAAACATTTGAGTTAGTAATCTGTATGGTGTTTCATTAGATCAATAAATCGCAATAAAAGATGTAACAGTATGTGCTAACCCATTTATTAAACGGTCGTAAACTCCCAAATCAAAGAATGGTTAAAAAACGAACAAATCTAAAAAAGGTAGTTCATAATACAGATATTATTCTGAAACTGTGAATACCTTGTCCAATCTGAAATTTTATCAAAAAATAAATAACTTATTTTGTAATTGGTGGTTTATTTGCAACGAGATAATTGATCAATAATACATATATTAAAACATAAAACCATATATTTTAGATTACAAATAGATTAGTTTGAGTACATCACAGTGTGTAGAAAATGTTTACGCTTACAGCTAGTTTAATTAAGAAATACTGATATATTAATAATTTATATATAATTCTAGATTTTAGTTCACGTACACGTCTGATGGTAATATTAGTTTCATAAACTTGTTTCAAAAATTATTTATCTTGAACGACTTTTTTAATCACATACGGTCTCCACAAAAGTTCGCTAAAGATAGCTTAAATTCTAGTGACAATTTTATGATGGTTTGATCTTCTTCGCGTGCCATATCAGAATTATCTGACGTTGGCGATCACCAATGCGAAGGCTTCTCGATCTTTTGCAATATGGAATAATTGTCCTGCATTTGATATCCGAGTCCATTCACGAATGTTTTTTAACCAAGAAACTTGTTTTCTTCCTACACCTCTACTCCCCCTATTTTCCCTTAAAAGATCAGTTGTAATATTTTATATGTAATATAATATATTTTATATGTCTCAGATAAGACATTTTTCGATGTTTAACAGTCTTTAGCAGTTCTCTATCTTTGTTGACGCTCCTTTAGTACTTCTTCATTAGTTTTCCTTGCCATCCAAGGTATCTTCAGCATTCGTCTATGAACCCAATGCTCCAATTTTGTTTATGATCGATACTTTTAGCGTCCACACTTCTGCACTATACAAAAGTACGGACCAAACATAGCACTTAACCATTCTTTGTCTTAGTTCTAAACTGAGATGATTATTGCAAAGAAATGACTTCATTTTCATAAAAGTAGCTTTAGTCATTGCTATTCTACGTTTTATTTCTATGATTTGGTCCGTTATCACAGTTCCCAAATATGTAATTTTGTGATCTTTCTCAACTTGGACTCCGTTTAATTGAAGCTTTGCATCGGGATGTGGGTCACGACTAAACACTAAACTAAAAATTTGGTTTTGTTTGAGTTTATTTCAATGCCCATTTCCTCTCCTATATCGTGAATACGATCAAGCAGAATTTGGAGACCTTCAATATTATCTGACAGAATTACTGTATCGTCTGCATATCTAATCACATTAAGTAGTTCCCCGTTGATTTTTATTCTATATGGTTGTCTCTCAAGTACCTTTTTAAATAATTGGTCCGAGTAAACATTGAACAATCTTGGCGACAAAATGCAACCTTGTCTGACTCCTCGTTGTATGGATGGTTTGATATGATTACCTAATCCAAGAATGCTCTCAATATATCAAGGAATATAGTCTTACCCACTTATATTGCGTGATTTACAATTTTTAATAGTAGCCAAAATTGCTCGATATGACGCGTATGCAATAATTTTATTAATATTCTTTTTCTTTGGACAATATCGAGTCAGAAAACATAAAAAAGCTTTAGCTTCTTTCATTTTTACATAAGGCATATTTAGTTTTATTCTCGATTCCTTGCTGCTCTACAACCAGTCGTAGATTTATCTTGCTCCTCATCTGCGACTGTGTTTGTTCCATTCTTTTTTTTTTTTTTTTTTAATACACAGTCAGTTGTACTTTCGACTTTCCTTGTTTTTTGACCATATTTCTTCTTACCCTATTACTCAACGTCTAAATTTTTTTCGGAAATTATTGAGATTTACTCTCGTCAATATTGGCACAACTAGAAGACATTTTAATACATGTAACTACTTTCCTAATTATCTCAATAATTTAATTTCCTATTGCCATGAGTATTTTTATAAAGTCATGTTAGTTTTGTTTGTAGGAATTGTGGATTATTTCATGTATAATGGTGTTAAAACGGAGTTCCAATAGCATATAAAATGCCTGTTATTTATTTGAAGGTTATTGAAGCTTTTTCCAAATGTATAAAACTCAAATACCTACTAATTATTTTAACGAATTTTTTGTTATCTGGTATATGAGAGCATTTGTGCATGATGATCCAGATCTCAATCCTTATTCATTCAAGAAAAATAGTATCATAGGCATATAATAGAAGATATGACTAATTGCTGCAATACAGTCGCGTTCCCCCAGTGCAACAGAGAAAATTGACGCAAATCAGTCCCTGCATATCTGCTTATTGGCCGGATTTATCGACTACGTGACCTTCTCATAGGACTTTTCAACAAAAAATAGTGTCAGCCATTTTTTTCGAACAGACATTTTGTAAATAAAAAGGTTAAGATGATTAATATAAAAAATACCAAAGAAAGTCTAGTTAGAAAAAAGTAAAGTGCCGCAATTAGCAAATCAATTTTTTTAATCGATTATTATTATGAGACTTATACGAAAAGTAACAACGAAGCGGTGTTGTTATGGAATATGTAATTGTTTATTAAATAAAAAATATTTATTTAATACGAGTATTATTATAAATTTATAAACCAGTACATATAACGTATAATATATATTATACGTAATTGTCAAATCTATCTGTTCGAAAAGCATGGCGGCTGACGAAAATCCTATTGGTCATTTAGAAAGCGATGCAGGAACTGCTGACTGCGTCAGTGTTCTCTGTCCTCAGTTATATCTAGAGCATCGAGCAAAAAGACAAAAGAGGGAATCTAATCGTTATGAAAAGGAGACCAAAAAAGTGGCCTCTGATGGCGGACATATCCGGAAATGCGAATGCGCCAAATTTAAATTTCATGACACTTCACAATAATCATACAGTGGTGTAGGGGTTCTAATTTATCTATTTATTTGTTATATTACATAATATTAATATTACATAATATTAATACATAATACACTTTTTTTAACACTAGAACATAATAAAGTTTTAATTAAATAATAACAATAATAGTCTAAAATGTGAAACAATTGTTAAAAAACTTCAATAGAAAATACAAATAATCTTTCATGTGACAGTTGGGACAAACAATAACATCAGCAATAACATAACCCAACTAAATTTGATTTCTTAAACAAGGAAAGAGTCTTCTTTCCTTGTTTAATGTGGCCTCTCAAGATGACATTTCCTGTCTAACAATATTTTTGCCCCCACTATCTTTACATTCCCTCTTTTGTCTTTTTTCTCGATGATCTAGAGATTCCTTTCTTAGATATTTAATTTTTGCTAGATTTATTTTTAGTCCTATTTCTTTTGGTTTTGTATTTAGGTCTATTGCTATTCTATTGCGCAACATCATCGGCAAATCTCAGGTGGTTCAGTTTTTCGCAGTCTATCGTCACTCTTTTATTTTCCTATTCTAAAGTTCGAAACATCTTCTAGGGCTAAAGTATAAAGCTCGGGTGCGACAGACCCTCCTTGTCTAGGCTCTCTCTGTAATTTTATCTTTTCTGTTTTTAATGATTTTTGTACATCAGTCATCAACTCGGTTGCTGAAGGCATTAAGAATTGTCCAAATTCCTAGGCAGCCAAATGACCTCGTAATTTACTATGGCTATCCAGAGTGTTTGTATTGTATTTGTATGATCTTTCGATTAATGTTCTTATTACTTGTAATGTAATAATAAATTATCTTCTCCTTCGTCTTCATCATTAATTAGTTTTGTAATTAGCTTTCTACCTTAACTTATGTTCTTTTTCCAGGCTCGTATGCCTTTCTTTTCTTGTGGTATTTCATTTAACTGTGATATTTTGTACTTCCTAATATATTCCCTAGACTTTTTCTTAATTCTTTTGACGATTTCTGTTATATCTATTATTAAGTGTTCGGTTTTGTATAAGTTTTTGTCTATTTTTTATTAAATCTTACATTTTTGAACTTTATCTGTTTTATTTTGGATCGATTCTGTTGCTACTTATATAGTATTCGTTAAATTTTTATTTAGGAATTCAATGTTTGACTCTTTGTCTATTAGTTTAATATGTTCTGTCAATTTCTGCCCGTATTTGATTTTGCTGTTTTAATTCGTCTATATTTATTGTTTTTTGTTTGGTGTTTATAAGTTTACTTCTTTCAGTCTTTGATATATTCTTCTTCTTTTTTCAGTACTTCCGATTATCGAACGTTCATATTAGCAATAATTCTTCTTCGGTCTGGGCCCCATTTTCCGGCGATCTTACCCTGTATTATGAGGATGTCTGGACTATGGGATTATGTCTGGACGTCTCATTACACGACCGAAATATTGTAACTTCCGAATTTTTATTGTTTTCGTTATTTCTGTGCTCTTTTTAATTCATTCACAATGCATATTATTATTTCTTTACCCATATCCCAGTTATTGTTTACGTTGGCGCACAAATATGTATATTCTAACTTTGTTTCATGGGCTCTGATATCGTTGATATACAATTGAACCTATATTACAAATAATTCATTGGAAATCTTTTCACGATATGTATATGAGCTATGGAATTGCTGATTCTATTTCGGATTCTTTTGTTTTCAAGTATTATACCAGACAAATATTTTTCCAAACGAATATAAAATTGATAAAACAAGTATATGAATATTTTTAACAATTATTATGACTAGTTTAGTGTTTACCATACAGAATTAGAAAGCATGCATTTGAAACATTTCGGTCACATTAAGCCATGGTTTCTGGATGCTTTGCGCTGAACTGGGGTAACAGCTCATCAAATCTTCTATTTAAAAATCCGACTTTGTACATCAATCCGTTCACAGTATCTTCCATATAAGCCTGTCTACGCCATTCTAGCTGAGGCAAGAGCAATTCAGATTGAGCTATTCTTGATTCCAAAGTTCTTATCTTTTGTTGAACAGCATCAACATAAGCATCTTGTAAGAGGCTAGCTGCGGGTCTGTCTGAAAATACTAGTCAATTAAAAAAAATTGATCTTGTTTTAGAATTTTGTACTTACCAACATAGGAAATGTTTGTGATGTCTATTTGGAAGTATCTACAAAAAAGTAAGGTATTTAGTTATGAACTTAATAATAATAAGAAGAATAAACAATATTTTCCAAGTACATCAACAAGAGGTAATTTTCATAACGCCACATGTCCAACAACATTTTTTTTAAATGAGATGTTTCTAATTCATTTTAAAATACACAGCCTGTCATGTTTATTGTGGATCAAAACCCAGTTCCAGTTGTAATATAAATTCAAGAGTAGGTGTTTAAAGCACCATCCCACATTTGATTTGTGATGGTTATAGTAAAACCCCACATTTTCTATTCATCCAATGAGGAGTAGGTATTCCAGTCACGTGACTTAGAACATGGTTTTGATTGTTATTGTTGATAGTACACAATCTTAACAGGTTAGTATCAGAGGAAGGTTATAATTTATTGTATGAGCTTAATTGAGTTAAATCATTAGTTTAAATGAAGGTAATATAGATAATGAATTAGTTATATGTAGTTGGAAGAGCAAGTACCGGATCACGAAAAAGACAGTTCCCAAGTGACAACTTCTAAAGGAAAAGAGGTACGCTGCTCCTGCTGGTGGTTGTGTGTTCATGGTGCATTTGGGAAGATTCTTTATTCTAAACCTGAAAAACTTTTTCAGGACCAATTGGTTGGTAGGTTCATATTAACAAAAAACGTTCATCGTCAGAGGTCTCAAAAATCTTTCTTAGGCCTAGGCATACAAGTAAAATCCAAACCAAAATCGACTTTCGTTACCTACCGAGTTTCTCTTGCTTCTGGGGGTAGCATAACTGTGTATAATTCTTTCTTTTTGCGCCTTACTCAGTTTATCCAAGAAAGAGTTCGACAACTTGTATTACAACTTAAAAATAACCAAGGACTAGAAGACAGTAGAGGAGGTGATAGAATAAGTCAAAGATCATTGGTTAAGAAGGAGGCTGCAACAAATCAAAAAGGGTATATATTAAGTAGTGATCTTTTAATTCGGAAATTTCACATGAACAAAGTTATCAATGTTTTGTAAAATATTCTGCGGAAACTTTAATGTTGGTTTCAAATCCCTAGCGTCTGATATCTGTGGGTACTAAGCATGATGGACTATAAAATTAAAAATGCTACAGGAACTCAAAAGCAGATACTTCTTACTGAAAAAAGAATACACACGAGAAGGGCAAAGTGTTTCTATGACCTAATGAAAGAAACCAAAGAAAAAGACAAAACTTTATGCTTCAACATGCAGCAGGTGCAACCACTTCCTTGAACGCCTATCCAACAGGCTTTTATGCCAGACAACAGGTCTTTACAATTTTTGTGTAACAGATATTAAGAATGGCTACCCAGTACTTTTATATCTGGACTGAAAAGCAAGCACGACACGGTTCAACTGAAGTAGCTTCTGCCCTTTTTAATTACCTTCAATCAGATGAGCTTACAGATGTAACCCACCTGAGATTGTTTTGTAGTGGATGTACAGGTCAGAACAAAAACAATCATGTGCTTTATGATCAATGTGTGTTTGTTATGTAATACTTCGGTCTCCGTTGCTAAAAAAGGAAATATTGAGAGACATCATAAAACTCTACATTCTAATTTTGAAAAATCATTCCCACTACATTCTGCCGCCAGAAAGGAGAAACTGAAACAGTTAAAAAAACAGTTAATTGGACAACAATCAATATTTTTCAGAACAGTCGACAAAAATAAGGCTGCAACTAAAGATTCGTACCGTGTGTCCCAGATAATTGCACAAAAAAAGAAACCTTATGAAGACGGGGAAATGATAAAACAGGCGTTTTTAGAAGCTGCTGATTTATTACTTGCCAACTTTAGAAATAAAGACGAGATAGTTTCAGCTATAAAATCTATGCAACTTTCTGCTAATACAGTGATGAGATATGTAGAAGTATGAGCAATGATATTTTTTACAGTTAAGATTTGACTTAGATAACTGTGTTTATTTTTCACTTCAACTGCCAGATGGCCGTGTTCGTCAGGATGGTTTTTAGTGATTTTACGATTAAAGAAGATCTTTTGAAGTTCATTTCACTGAAAGGACACACTACTGGACAGGAGTTGTTTTCTCATTTAAAAAATATTATTACTTCCGAGAAAATTCCGATATCGAAAATGGTAGGCTTGACAACCGATGGCGCTCCAGCTATGGTGGGTTTTGATAAGGGTCTGGTGGCGTTATGTCGTAAAGATGAAACTTTTCCGCAATTTCTCTGTTACCACTGCATTATCCATCAGCAAGCATTATGTGGAAATTTCCTGAAACTAAACAACGTTATGAAACTGGTGGTATAAATTGTGAACAAGATTAGAGCTCAAGCGTTACAAAGAAGATTATTCAGAACCTTGGCCGATGAAGTTGACTGTCAATACGGGGACCTACTCCTCTTCGGACACAACACATCGGACCCAAGTCCGATGGTTAAGTAGAGGACGGGTGCTGAAACGTTTTAATGATGTCCTATCTGGCATAGTTCAATTTTTCAAACGAAGCGATGAACCGACTCCGGAACTAGAAAATTCAATCTCGCTTAGAGATTTTGGTTTTCTCGTGGACATTGCAAAGAAATTAAACGAACTTAATTTGCAGATTCAGGGGAGAGACAAAGAACTAGCGGAAATGATTTCTGATATAAAAGCATTTATCAAAAAGCTGGAGTTTTGGGAACAAAACCTAATTAACAGCGATTCCAAGCATTTTCCTATTCTTTCAGAAAAAATATCTCAAAATCCATTAGAACCCTATGACAACAAATATCATGTAGAAATAATTTCTACCCTGAAGAGTAACTTCAAAAATCGTTTTAAGGATTTCAATGAAATGGCTTTAGTAGCGCAGTTTGTTGTTTCACCCTTTATGGAAATTGATATCCAGCAGTTTGCAGCTTGTGTTATGCAGAACTTTGGCGAAGACATCGCTGCAATAGAAATGGAAGTCATTGAGTTTCAAAATTATTTAGCCTTAAAATCGTTAGTCTCAAGTACTGAATGTATCTGGCCTATTGTAAGTAAAGACAAATATTCAGTTCTATGCCATGTTGCCTTGAAAGTGAAAGCATTATTCAGTTCAACCTATTTGTGTGAATCTTCTTTTTCCAATATGAAGTTTATTAAGAACCAATATCGCAATCGACTTACAGATGAACATTTGGATAATTTTATTCGAATGGCTGCATCAAATTATACTGCAAACATTAAAAAAATTATCGATGAGTCTGAGTGTCAGCCTTCTCATTGAACGTGCTTTTTTATTTTTCAATGTTTATGTTTATGATAGTGCGTTACTTTTTTGTTGTTATTATTAACTATTTTTAAATCATTCGTGACATGCCGTTGTGGCTCGATAAAAGTTTGTGTTTATTTTTCAAATACCTTCGTTTGATAGGTAGGAATGTAGCTATGAACAAGTACGTACTAGTAATATTAGTTATTTTGTTATTAGTTTATTATTAGTACCTATGTATTATGTATTACCAGTTAAACAGTAAAATAAATACATATAATGATAGATTAACTGTGGATTATTTCATTTACGTTGCGTTACATGGCTTCCGTGTGGGTAGCTCGCTGTTTATTCCAAAATTAACAAAGTAGCTCAACACATTGAAGAGGTTGGCGACCACTGGGGTAGAGTAATTCTTGGACAATAAAAGTTTGAACCCTTTTAGATGCAGGCCTATACAACCTAACTGCTTTTTCTGTGTTGATCTGTATAAAGAATAGTTTTTAAAACTAGATACTGTCTTCTTGAATCTTAAGACCATTTCTAATGCAGACATCACTACCAAATATCACTGTTAAAATTCAGACATTTAGTAAGGTTGATATAATATATGCAGCACACACTAATTATGGACAAGTGTGGCATTATGCTACACAGATGGTATTTTAACATCCTAACAAATTTATTTATACAAAATAAGTTATTAATGATATATACCTGTCAGGTACATTTGGATCAGCTAAGAAAGATATTGGTACAAGAGCACCTTCTCCATTACGAATCTTCATTACTTTTTCCCTGTTGACATTACATATTTTATACAATTCCGATTTTAAAATATTACCATCAGTGTGTGGAAGTATTTCAATAGTTTTTTTCACAATTTCTGGAGTTTCCTCTAAAAATGGATCTTAGTTAAAAATTATTATGCTGATTTTGCACTATACATACCAGACGAATCAAAATACTTTATTTTAAGATGAACAGTTCGTTTTTTGAATTCCATCGAATATTTACTAAAAACTTTACACTTACTAAATCAAAAATAAACAAAAATCAATTTGATTTATGATGGGTATTTTTTTAGTTTGACAAATCTATTAATCTACAGAAATTCGGCAACCTACATTACTAAGACTTGTTTGGAAGTTGCATATATACATTTTATATAAAAATTTTATGAAAACTTTAAACAAATACAATTTGTAATCGAAAATGAACGTACCAATTGATTTTTGAGCCTAATAAAATAAAGTTTCACTTTTTAGTTTAATTTGTATCTGATAGAACTAATAAATAAGAAAATTTATAACATCCTTGGTTCTTAAATTAAAACTGGATATGTATAAGCAACCGATATACCGATAAGTAACTAAACACCGGGTTTATTTATGTTTTGTAAATCTATCTCTAATTTAGGTTAGCATCAAACCATCTTATTTCTAATAATTATGTTGGCGGCAAAATAAACGAAAATGTTGCATAACATCGTGACAACTAAATGTTCGGACAATTGAAGAAATTACTATTTTAATATGGAGTTACATCGTCACGCGTCTTTACAACCGCAGCAATCCTGTCTGGCACTGTTCGTAGGCTAAGGATTTACACAAGACAGAGTCAAAACTATTCCATAATTCACCTAATTTACTTTTCAAATTGACGACGATTCTCTGGAGATCATTACGCATATCTTATGCCACAATGTCTCAATAACAATAAGGTTTGGGCTGTTTGAAAGCCCAAACCTAATTGTTTGAGAGGACTTTAATGTTATTGTCTCCAAACCATTTTATGTTGTTTTAGCTGTATGGCATGCAGACCGTCCTGCTAAAACATAAAATTCAAGTCCTGGTAGAGATCGTGAGCACTTTGTTCAAGACTATTTTTCAAAATATCTTGATACTTTGCTGCGTTAATTGTGCCTTCCACCACCTCATGTCTTCCTAGACTTGCTGATGACATGCAGCCCTAAATCATAATCCCTTTGTTGAAACTTCACAGTTCTTTTGAGGCAATCTTTATGGAATGCTTAATTTTGACTTCTGATAACCCGTTTTTGAAAATCTTCCCGGCAAACATCAAATTTCGATTCGTCAGTAAATATCACTTTGAACTAGTCATCAACGGTCCATGAAAACTTTAAGTATTCGCTTCATTTGGGCAAGATTGAATATTTCATGGACCGTTGATGACTGGTCCAGAGTCATATTCAGTGACAAATGGAAATTTGATGTTTGCGTGGGAGACTTTCGAAAACGGGTTATCAGAAGTATCAAAAGAACTGTGAAGTTTCCCAAAGGAATTATGATTTGTGGGTGCGTGTCATCAGCTGGTCTAGGAAGATATGAGGTAGTGGGATGCAAAATTAAATTTAAATTAAAAATACTAAAAGACAGTGGGAAATATAACAGGGAGAAGACTGAAGCCTATATATAAGGAACAAATAGGACAGTATGTTGCAATTTTAATAGACAATCAAACAAAAAAAACGAGAAATATATCAGAATGGAGAACAGTTCTTGAACGGACCAAGTCCCAAAGGGGGTTGTCTAGAAAATGATAACGAAATTATCACATTATTGTAAATGAACATCTTTTTACGATCTATACAAGAAAAATCTATATAATCTAAACGATCAACTTGATACCAGGGAAGCCAAAGCAAAGATATATAAAGTAACCAAACAAAGATCAAAGAAAACAAAAGATTTTAATCAGATTCACGAAAAGCATTGCAAAAAGCGATGGAAAAAGTATTTTGACAATTTATTAGATGAAAACTTAATGGAGTTACAGTTACTTAAACCAAACTATTAAGCGATGGAATATTTTGTGTAACAACTTAGATATACCATATTTAAAAGTATCTAAATTAAAAATAGGTAGGCTGAGATGGTCAGTACACGTTTAAAAAAAGAAAGATAACTATTCTGCTAAACGAAACGTACTGTCGCTGCATGTGGAAAATAAGAGTAGCTGTAATCTTATCTCTTTGACGCTTGTCAATGGATAAGAGCGATTTATAAGGATGAAATTCAACTAGGGCTCTAGTACCTACCTACTACATATATGTAGGTAATGATGATGACTTCCAACGACGACGACAAAATATCTAATTTAAAAAATTCCTAAATCAAAATATTTAAAATGAGAAAAAAAAAAGAAAAATTTCATTTGCCTAAATAATTTATAATAACTCGGTCTTAAGATTGGAGTAGTAGTCACTACCATTGGAATAAAACCAAAAATTGATCTAACCTAAAACAAATCTGTTTACTTTTACTTCTTATTCCGTCGGGAAGTGACAGGAGTGTCCTGCTAACATTGCAGTGCACTCTAAAAACATGACTTAAAAGTCGTGCAATGTGACTCTTTTTTCAAATTTATTTCATTTATTCCTAGTGCCATGTATTTATCATTTAGTTCTAGTATACGGTGCGTGAAAAAATGACGGTTCCTACAAAAATCGCGATATCAAAAGTGTACAACTTTACTCAAGCCTCCATCTACAAAAAATATAAAAATTTCTTCTTTGTGCTGCTTATTATTTCTATATTTATCGCCCTCTCGGTTCCTTTGGCGAATTTTACTAGTGATGTGACTAAAAATTATGAAAGAATTGATTTTAGGAACCTAAAAAATCTACCTCTAGTGAAATTGACTAACAGTGTTAGTATAGTGACTCCTAGAAACTCCCAGTGTACACATTGGGACTGCTTTAACATTTATCGCTGTGGCCATACAGGACATGATAGGATAGCAGTGTATGTGTATCCACTTAGAAAATATGTGGATGAACATGGGGTACCTGCTACAGAGCATTTATCCAAAGAATTTTATTATTTACTTAATACTGTGATCAAATCAAAATACTACACGGCTAACCCTGAGGAGGCCTGTATATTTATTCCATCCATAGATACTCTCAACCAAGATAGGCTAAGATTAAATCTTACTTCCAGAGCCCTAAGTTCCCTTCCATAGTAAGTACATTTTTATTGCTACTAGATATTATTCTGTATTCACCATGAAAAATTATGCTTACTATTGTCTGTTATTTAATTGTTTAGAGTGCTTGACTATTATATTTGTTATCTCTATACAAATTAATTCTGTAATAGCTTATTTGATCTATTAGATAGATCTAGATTAGACACTATTTAAAATCTTTATTGTCATTTACCTACAGAACTAAAGAAAATTTTGTTTACCAAGAAAATTTTATTCAGCTGAATTTTCCTCTGCCCTTTTAATTTTAACTAAAAAATGTTTAATATCATTGCCCAGATTTTCTATATTTAAGTATGTACTGCCAAGCAAATCAATCTAATATAAATGATACTTAGTAATTCATATACATACAAATTTTACATTATTATCAATAATGACCAATAATCAATCATTAAAGGTAAATATTCCTTGAAATTTAAGTTGTATCTGACCCAATAAAATGTGAAAAAGACATTCAAAATGGTGTTTTTGAGCTATATTCCTGGGACTACTTTATTTAGCTATTGCAAGAAATAAACTTTTGTACAAAATTCTCTATTGTACCAATAATGTCATTGTGTTACCATAGTACTTAGGTAATAATGGCAGCAACAATTAATGTAATATGTACATATATAAGACTAATTTATAGTTTGCATATCTCTCTGTTCTGTGGGAGCATAAACAAGAAGAGGAACAAATCTGAGTTGAGAATGGTAAATGAAACCTTGCCAAAATATCATTAAGAAAATCACTAATTTGGTTTTTGCAAAAACCAAAGTTATCCAATGCTGAGTCAAATCTGGAAAATCTTCTTTCTCCCCTTCCTTTTACCCTATCAGGGTGTCGGATAATCTGGAAAATCAAAGATGTATATATGTAAATAAACCTAAAGCTAAGATTAATATTATTAGAAAACTTTATAAAACTCACCTGGTTTCCAGGTTGAACCACATCCATTAAAGGGAATGATCATTGCTTAAAAAATGTTTAAGCTAATAAACAAATAGAATATCTTTTTCAATTTTTAATTAAGTACCTACAACATAACATATTAAGTAGATTTTACAGTTGTGTCTTGTAAAATTATTTATTTTCTTATTTTTTGTATATTTTTGTATTTAAAAGTACCTAACACCAAAAAAATATGTATGAATATTATTTTTTTGCATTTAAATAGTTAAGAAATGACTTAATAAGTAATTGATCCAGGATTTATTAAATAAAAAATTAAATTAAAGAAATTAAATACTTAATTTTATAAGATACAACTGTAAAATCTATTCTAATCTACTGTTTTTATTAATATTTTGTATTGTAATTGAAAATTGAAAAAGTTATTCTATTTTTTTATTAGCTTAAAAATTGTACAGATAAAACTCCCTAGTCTCTCCTATTTATTTAACAGATTTCAATGATTAGAATTCTATTTGAAAGCTCAAATGACCTTTTATATGTTAAAAAAAATTCAAGTAAGTATTTTAAATTTTTAGTTGCCTCTGCATAATTTTGAAAATGAATAAGTTTTCTTCAAAAATTTAGATTGAAAAATTATTTTGCAAAAACTACCAGATTAATTGTGCTGAAATTTTGTGTCATGTTCTTTTATATTAAAAAGTAGTTTAAGTATATATCTGAAAAATATTAAAAAAACATTGATTTTTGGCCTTGGTTTTTGCCAATTTTGCAATAATAATAATAATAATAATAATTATTATTTCAATTTGCAACCAATTATATCTTGTAGAAAATTTAATTGCAAAACTTTACAAAAATGCATAGCTGCCAGGATATGGCAAATAAAAAGAGAAAAAATTGTAATTTTTCCAATTTTTTTTCACAAATTGTTTAATAAAAAATTTAGCACATCTTTTGAAGTGTCAGCATAGTAAAATTATCATTTCTAAAAATATTTCGAAGCAATTAAATGGAAAAATAGGATCATATTATATGATATACCCAAATGAGGGTGTTTCATTTAGAACAGATACCACTTGGTCTATTTTTGCATAGTTATGCTGAGATAAATTATTTGTATCTTTATTTACTTAAGTATTTCATGATAAGTAACTTTAGATACTAGATAAAATGATTTAAGATAAATTTCAATTTATTAGTTACCTATGGCTAGTGGAACAAAAACTATCAATGTATTTCCTCAAGGAAATCCTGACCAAGAAGTATCTGAATTGCATAAAAGCAGCCTTCTCTTGCTCTTAGCTCATAGTTACAAGGATAGCTAAACATTGAGAAGTACCTGCATATGGTTCATCCAAGGTTCATCCAAAAAAGACAGTCCAAACCCAGAAGACAATTATTAAAAAAGATGAGTAACAGAATTGCAAATTTTTAGATTTAAATTCTAAAGATAAAGAAGGTTATAGTCTAATCAAAATAGCCTACAAATTGGGATGAACAAAAATATAAAAATATATAACTTATTTGGGTAATCATCCAAACATCTGAAATTTTTAAAAGATTAAAGTGTTATTTCAAAAATCTTTTATTTATCTATGAGGATTTCAGCAAGCAGAACTAATCTTTACTGAGAAGATTAACACAATTGTCACTGAAATGGTGACTGGACTTTGTTGTTTAGGAAAACACCTATACAAAATAGGTAAGATGAATGAACCATGATGCAGAAAATGAAGTGGATATGAGCGAATTCACTACTCAACTAAGGCTTGAACCAGAAGAGATGGTCCACAGGACTTATTTGAGTTTAATAAAAAAAAGTTTTGTGATCAGGTGCCAGAGACCAAGGTGACTCACCTGAACTAAAAAGAAGAGAAGGGTTTCAGTAAAGTCTTGCATTCATTTGCCAACAGCTGGCAGACTTTATTTTTAGCCACAAAGTAGGGCTACTAGACTACTGGAGAAAAGTTGGAGGGTATTTGTAAAAGATAGGTTCATCATCATCACTGGCTCGACAACCCTTTTTAGGTCTTGGCCTGCTCCAGGATTCTTCTCCATTCTGATCTGTTTCATACTTTTTTTTTCCAGTTTTTTATTTTTAAGGTTGTTATATCATTTTCTATTTGATCTAAGTATCTCAGCTTCGGTCTTCCTCTTGTTCTTTTTCCTATTGGCATCTGTTTGAATATATTTTTTGGTATTTCGCCTTCTTCCATTCTTTCTACATGTCCTATCCAAAGCAGCTGTACTATTTTAATGAATGTTATAATATCCGGATCCTGGTATATTTTTCTGTAATGCTAACTGTAGCAGCTGAGTTACCAGCTGAAGTCTGTTTGAAGAGGTTTACTCTCTTTACACTGGAACTCACTTAAGGCATGGGTGTATGTTACCTAAAGTAAAATTTAATTAAATATTAAACATCAAATATTAATAACAACATTATGTACAATCTTTGTTAACCTTATGTATTTTAAAGGGTTTTTACCCTAATATTTTGGTGGCTCAGGCATGTTAACCTGTATTTGTAACCTGATGATGGAATTATTATTCCGAAAACGTTCGTGTTATTTGATGTAGCCCTTTTAAGGGTTTTTTAAATATACCCATTTACAAAGATTTAACCTCTTTTTTTGTGATACGTGGTATACAGACAGCTGCAGGAATTATTTTCCTTGTGGATTTTACTTTGGTATTTGCCAACTATTTTTTCAGTGTGTGGTCTAAGTCTTTCATAAATGACGTTGGACATTATTTTGTATGCTGCATTCAGCAGCGTGATTCCACGGTAGTTTCCACATTCTAACTGATTTCCTTTTTTATGTAATGGTACAATAATACCGCTATTCCACTCGGCTGCTAGCTGTTTATTCGACCATATCTTTATTATCAATTCATGTATTGTTTTTTGTAGTGCGTCTCCTCCTTCCTTCGGTACCTCCGATGCTATTTGATCCGATCCCAGTGCTTTATTGTTCTTTAATTTGTCTACTGCTGCTCTAATCTCGGTTATTGTTGGTGGAGTCTTTTCTCTGTTGTCTGCTTGGTCTAATGGTATGTCAGGGTTCATCTCTCTCTGATCTCCTTCAAACTTTTCCGTAAAATGTTCTGTCCATCTACTTAGTATCTCTTGCTGTTCTGTCAATATATTACCTTCCTTATCTCTACACATCGTTTTTCTCGGTTTGAAGTCTTTTCTGCTTTTGTTTAGTCTCTGATAAAATTTTCTTGTCTCTGTTGATTTACTTAGTTCTTGTAGTTCTTGAAGTTCTTTGTTCATATTCTCTCTTTTTTCTTCAGTGAGTTTTTTTTCTTCTTTGCGTAGTCGTTTATATTCTTCCTCTGCTTGTCGGGTTCTGTGCCCCTGTTGCATCAGTAAATATGCTCTGTTTTTTTTGTCTGTTATGATCTGACATTCTTCGTCAAACCAGTCATTCGTTCTTGTTCTTCTTTTTCTACCTTCTAAGCCTAGTAAAAGATAGGTTACTCTTTTAAATATTGTAGAACACTATAGAAAACTTCGTTTGTCCAAAAATTATGTAATTGTTAGAAATACACATAATTCAAATATATATAATTCAATAGAATAACTTCATGGTAAAACTTAAGAAATACCTAATAAAACGATGGTACACTAGTCTAGACAGTAAGTAGACTAGCGCGAAGCATCATACATGTTTTCTGTATTTTTAAAATTAAAATAATAATTTTAAAATTAAACAAAGTAATTTTATTATTTATTTATTGTTTATATTTTTAACAAATCATATTATATTATAATAATTTAATGAATTATTATGTTTATGTTTACTAACACTACCTGCAAACATATTACCAAAGCATACATTGTTTACTTCTGTCAAATTTAGACTAAAAATTAAATTAATAATAAAATATAAATAAATATCATTTAATAGTAATTTTAATTATTATATAAACTAAATAAGATGTTAAAAAAAAATAATTTTAGTTACATATATGAAACTATTTTAAAACGAGAAGTGTCATAAAACTTTAAACCAATGATTCAATATTGTAATTAATTGGCTTTTAAATTTTGACAATCTTTTGGTAGTTAAATTTAATTAATGGACGGCAATATCTTGTAAAATACTATTGTACTTCGCAGCATTGACAGTGCTATCAGTGCGAATCTTTTATTGACGGATATTCTTGTCTAGTCTGTATTTTGTTAGTTATTTTTTATACAGTATTTAATTTAAACCTGCTTAGAATAAATATATGATGACTAGAAACGAATTGATCAAGAGAAGTGAATCGATGTGAAGAACAACTATTTCGTGACGCCTTCTCGTGGCGCTAGTTTCGTGACGCTCGTCTCAGCATTTTACTATAGAGAAAAAAGTAATATAACGTCAGTATAGAAGCTTCGCTTTAAAAAATTAAAATTGTTTTTTTTTAATTGAACCATTGAATGTTTAAAAAAAAATAAATGGCAAAATCATGCCAATCAGGAAAACAGCAGTTACAATCTAAGTGTTATCAAAAATAGATTGTTTATTTAAGTAATTGCCATTTTTCAAATTTACTTAATTCATGATAAATTCTTTAGAACTAAAGGTTATCAGTGTGTGTGGAATGTCTTAAGTACAAATTTATTATTTGACCCTGAAGATAATCCCATCTAAATAACTAAAAAATATTTTTTATGTTTTTACTTTCGATTTCGGAATTAAAACTGTAGCACTAGATATAATCAGTATACAGAACTTCAGATATAATTAACATTTTTGAAACTTTCCAAATCATATATCAAGCAGTATGCATTTTGCGAAGGGTAACTGATTTATAAATATTTATTTCCTCAGTTACTGATATGTAAAATACAGCCAAGTTAGAATTGGTTTTCTACTTATATTGTTTTCTTCAATTTATATGTGATATTGTTGGAACAATTTATATGTGAAACATATAATATTATGAGATAAATATAGTGTTTATTTTGTATGGTTTTTTTATTTTGTACATTTGTATGATTAAGCTTATTTGATAATGTGTGGTTTTGCTAATTAATCAACGATTCTGATACTTTTATCAACTACAATACTTATTAAATAAACAAAAAGAAAATTAATTGATAAAGAGCAAATTAATTGGACCAAATATTTAGTCAGCATTATCACTATGGGCAATAGCATTACCACTGTGTGCAACAGCAATAATTTTCCTTAGCATAGTGCCAACCAATGTTTGGCAGTAATCTGGTTGAAAGTGAATCCAAATTTCCTGAACTTTAAATTAGTCTTTAATTCAAGACTTGTTCGAAGTGCTTTTCCATCTGATTTCAAAGGCAATAAGTTTTCTTGTAAAATACTTTTGTACTTTGCAGCATTAACAGTGCTATCAATAAAAAGGAGAGGTCCAACTTCTTGAGAGGATGTACAGCTACATAACATCACAGATGCCGGGAATTTAACCTTTCTTAAGTACTTCATGTATCGTCAACACAGCCACCATTTCTTTCATTAGATTTAGCGTTCCTAACTTTACCAGATAACAGATCTCTAGAATCAACACCAAAGCCTAGTTATCCATATCTTCATTTACCTCAATATCGAGGTTTGTTGAACTTAACACGAATTCGATGTAAAATGTCTTCTGACATGTTATAATTGTATTTATTCCACTGGTCACGTTGCTTGGATGAGAAGTATGTCGAAAGGATGATAGCAATTAATGTGCCTATCTGAGTTGTAGATGCAGAAGTAGTTGCTTCAGCCATTGTCTTGTCCTAATGATTACCGTTTTCAAGCGATCGTATAGTTCGTAGTGATTCGAATGATGTTAGCTCTCGAACATTCATCAGTACCAACCGCAAATACAAGCATTCATTATTTTTCGGATGAACTGTATAAATACGGCCAAGAGCATCACTAGAACGTATGTCTGGATGACGTCGTCTTGCTTTGGACATTGAAATTGCTTCGATGAAGCATTCTAAGTGTAATAACCTGATATCTTTGAGTAAAGCAACGTTCGGACAAATGTATCGCATTGGTAAGTCGTAAAAAAACTCGTCAATGTTGTCTATAATAGAAGTTATTCAAACAATTTTGAAATCACTGGCAGCAACGATATTGACTGATATGATGTTACCTCATTTGATAGTTATTTCCGCTACATTCTAGCTTCTTGTGAAGTATTTCTAAGGGAAGTCTAATTGACGCATTGAATAGATTCGATAGCGTAACTACTACTTTAATGGGCAACTTTTTCAAGATTTCTCCTGTTAGGAGGTCATACCCCGAACCGCGGTGTCTTTTTTGGATCAATATTTGTTAGTATTTCAGTTTTAAATTCTTTAGGTATTACTAATTAATATATTTTCTTTAATACCTTCATCTACTGTTGAAAAGATGTCAATCTGAGATTGCATATCATGCAGTTTAAAAGTATTTTCCAAATGATCAGCAAATATGTCCGATTTTTCTTAGTTACTTTTAGTCCATGCACCATCAGATTTTCTAATGGGTGGATTTTATCTCATTAGCCTCTTGAGTCTCCTCGTAGTTTTCCATAATGAGTAATCATTATCTTTTTCATAGGTAATCTCCCTTAAGAATTTGTTTATTGTTTCGTGTTTAATTTTTTTAATTTGTTTTAGATTTATCACTCCAAATATATGAATCCCTTTGAGGTTGAACCACGTTTCAGTTATTTGGAATCGCTTTGGCGATGAACCCCGTTTGTCCATAAAAAATTTTGAGTAATTTTATGCCCAGAAAGTCCTTTTTTATGGGCCGCAACATTGGAATTTCGTAAATTGTTTGATAAACACTTTCCGCATTTCCACTAAACTATTTTGATGAGTGCTTAATTAATTTAAATCACCCAACTAAAGTCATATATTTCTTCAACGCACACGTAATAATATAATTTCCAGAAAAAATTATACAAAGATTTTATTGAATAAATAAATATTTTTGTCGCTGATGGTTCAATTAATTTGCGCCAGACATTTTTTCTTTTGGTTTATTTTTAGAATTCCCACAGTACCGGCCGGCATACAGTACCGGCCAGTTGAAAGTTCTACAAACCTATAATAGATGGTACGGTGATGATTATCGGTATTAGTGCTAGACACTCCTATAAGTACAAGCCCAGCGCGGTGTCAACTTGTCGCGACAGGATTCTTGTCAGTGCCAAGATTTGTGTTGGGCATTATAGACGTACACTGCATATTTAAAATTCTGTTGGTGATTTTCAACATTTAAAGATCCAGTTTAAAACAAATAACTCCTGGTATGTATAGTGTACTTATATAAGTATAAAAAAGTATACTTTAAATAAATATTTGTGCGTTTGTTTTTACCTGTAAACAAACTTATTTTTTTTTTTTCGTTTCCTCCAGTACCGACCACTGCAATGTCCTGCAGTACCGGCCAATAATAAAGTTCGTTTTTAAAAGATTTATTTTACTTATAGGTAGGCAAAAATGCCAAGTGATAAAAATACTGTTCATGTGAGGCAAAAAAAGGGCAGCTGGGATCCTGCGAACAAGCGAAAAGCCGTGGAAAAGGTACTGAATAATGAGATGAGTGCACGCCAAGCTGCCGAACGCTATCAGATACCACGAACTACATTGAATGACAGAGTAAGTGCTATTAAAAATAATAAAGAGATATCCATTGAGCCAATGCCTTTAAACAGACAAGAATTTTTACGTCTTGCTTTTCAACTGGCAGAGAAGTTGAAGTTACCTCACCAGTTTAATAAAGAAAAAGAAATGGCAGGGAAAAACTATTATTATTCTTTTATGAAAAGACATAGTGATTTATCATTGCGGAGTGCTGAATCAACGAGCTTAATGAGAGCAGTAGGATTTACCAGACCTCAGGTTGAGCGTTTCTTTGATGGTTTAGAGACTTTGATACAGAGGTTTAAATTCACTCCTTATAAAATATGGAATTGCCACGAGACTGGTGTCAGCATTGTCCAAAAACATGCCAAAGTTTTAGCTACTAAAAACCAAAAACAAGTAGGAAAACTGACTTCAGCAGAACGTGGAAAGAACGTGATGGTGCTTTTTGCAATGAGCGCTGGAGGTCAATTTGTTCCACCATATTTTATATTTCCACGAGTCCGAATGAATGAAAGACTAATGGTTAACGCCCCAAATGAGAGCGTAGGCGAAGCTCAGCCAAACGGCTGGATGAATGCCGAATTATTTTTAAAATGGATGCATCATTTTGTGCAGTATTCTAATCCTACAGCCGAGAATCCAGTTCTCCTGATTTTAGATGGACATGCGAGTCATAAGCACTTATATGTTATTGAATTTGCCCGGAAAAATAACATCCATATGCTTAGCACCCCACCACATACGACCCATAAGCTACAGCCACTAGATCGTACGTTCATGAAGCCATTTAAATCTGCTTATAATAATGCATGTGACTTGTGGATGAGATTAAATCCCGGTATTAGAATCAGTGAATACGAAATTGCTGGCTTAGTTGCTTCAGCTTTTAATCGAGTTTCTCGAATGGAAATCGCAGTTAGTGGCTTTCGTTGCACAGGCATACACCCCTTTGATAAAAATGTCTTTAATGATTTGGACTTTATTTGTTCTAACATAACCAACATTACAGAACAACAATCAACGTCAGAATCATTGCCTTCATCTTCCCAACTGCTAGAAGCAACACCTTCAACATCAGAACCGTTGCCTTCATCTTCCCAACTGCTAGAACCAACATCTACTCCTCCTGCTCCTGATCTCGTAGCACATATTACAAATTCTGTGCATTCCGACAACCAAACTACTCTTGCTAATGGAGAATTGCAAATTGCTTTTTTGCGGCAATTAGAATCTCAAGAAGAAGCTACAATTGACCTATCCACAGACAATTTTAAAGCTGCACTTACAGAACTCTCACCGGTTCCTGATGCTTCTAAAAGAAGAGCAGCTGCCCGGAGTCGTAAAGCTGAAAAAAGCGAAATTATAACTGGTTCTCCATACAAAAAAATGCTGGAAGAGAAAAAAGCAGTCAAAACAAGCGTCGAATCACTTAAACGAGGGAAGAATTTACTTGTGGAAAATGACGTTAACAAAAAAAATAAGGTCACAGGAAAATATGTTCAAAAAGGTAAAAGCTTGTTGTCAGGAAGATATGTTAGTAAGAAAAGTAGGAAAAATAAAGATGAAAACCTACCTCCTCCTAGCAGACCGGTTGAAGAAGAGACAGTTTGTCCTTTGTGCACTGAATCTCATGAAGAGGATTGGATACAGTGTGGAAACTGTAATATTTGGGTTCATGAGGCTTGTGCGAACATATCAGAGCTATCCAAACAATATATTTGTGATTTCTGTATTGTTTAATTGGTAATATATTTACTGGCCGGTACTGGAGGCCAATTTTATAAAGTTTAATTTTTCCTTATCTTTAATTTTCATTAATAATGTGATTATTTTGAAACATTATGATTGTTTATTACTTTCATTGACAGCATAATAGTCCTTTCATACATGACAGGAAGTATTAAACATGTACCTTTTAGCATTTTGATTTTTTTGTTGATAAACCTTAAGGTGACGGTACTGTAGGACTCTCCCCTATACTCCAGTAAATGACCGTTTTGAAGTATAATTTTCCTCGTCACGACGGATTTGCTTGACAATTTGGATTTATGTTTTTCTTACCCTCTACTTCACTTTTGGACTTAGTCCAGGGTTCCTTTTACTTGGAGAATGAAAGCCACCCCTTTTCGGGGGTGAAAAACAGGTGTAAAAAGTACGGAAATGAATAAATTGATTAATTCTAAGCAACTTTTATTCTATAGAGTTTTTTCGAGTTAAATTTTTATTTATGGGGACATATGAAGTCCTTAGTTTATGCCAATGAAATTAATACACGAGACGAACTTTGGAGATACATTCAAAATGCAGCTAATCTTATAAGGGGACAGAATAATATTTTTTTTAACATCCAAAAATCCCTTATAAAAAGAATTAGAAAAGGCATAGAAATCGGAGGAGACCATGTTAAAGTGTGTTTAGTTTTGATTTATCGTCAAAACGGAAACCTTACGTTAGTTGCAACTTTGTTTATTAGTTTGGTATTTGATAGTGGAATTGTAAATAAAATAAATAAAATACTATTTCTTGTCTAAGATTATGCCTCTGTGTCAATTTTGATAGCAATTTATAAATATACAGGGAACCTATTAGGGATATTGTACATACTTAATTCTCTTTAGTTTGGACTTTTGCAGTACTCTGATTTATGATACCAATATGTACTTTAGTGATATAAATTCATAAACATTTTAGTTCAAGTGGAACGGAGTTAAGATATGAAAATAAATGCAAAATTAATTTGGTAGTATGTCATATATCTTTCAAACCTTTAAGTATAGGCATGTATAGGTATTCAGGATTGGAAACAGATTCAATTTCAATTTTCAGATCAACATTTTTTTTTGTTTAATTCTTTTACCAGTATTTCAGTTTATAACGATAAGAATACCAAAGAGAATTGAAATACTATTATAAAAATAATACCTCAATCAACCATGGGAGCTTATCGTCTATGCTTCACCTAGCTCAGTAAAAAACAATCAACCCTGCTAAGGCTTTACAATAAATAAATTTGGCGATCCTTATGGTATCTATGGGTGATTGTGTGGCCTCCCAATTAGATGGTTAGGTCCTCCTGAGCTGCAGTTGTTCCATATTTGTGTGGCCTCCCAATTAAGTGGTTAGGTCCTCCAATAAAGTAAATAAATTCTCCAATAATATCACATAAAACCAATAAACTGGTGATACATCCAATAAATTCTTGAGTACGGCCAATAAACCCAAGAGAATTCTGCAGACCATAAAAATGAAACTTATTATAATTCGTACCTTCTTTTATAAATTTTAATTATAGACAAAAAACATATCCCACTATGTCAGAAAAGCTGATTGACAGAAAGTAAGTGGGAGACTGAAATGAACTTAGCGCAGATATCATAGAATGTATGCCTATGGTAGAATTAGCTTTTATGTCAACATAGAACATAATATTTAGTCTACCGGTAGAAAGAGAGAGAAAGCAAATATTTATTGCGCCAACTACTTTTTGAAGAAAAAATAGTAAAAATGAAACTGGAGTAAAGGAATTAATAAATTAAAAAAGAAATTAAAATAAAATAATTATTTAAATATAAATTAATAAAGATGTGACGTTTATAACCTTACAAGTTTTTAACCAAAGTTGTAAAAATACGCAAATTGTTATAAAAATAATTTAGCACAATAAATGTAGTGTTGCGTAGAAAAATTATAAAATTACATAAAATTCTTATCAATATTTAATTGGTGTTTCCAAAGACATAAATAAATAATTTTATCAAGTCATAATTAAGTAAAAATATTTTATTATGATTAGAAATATACTTTGTAATTTTAACTACACTCATGGACAAAAATATCGAATATTTTGGAATTTTCCAATTTTTTTTTTGTAGTCACTATTATTTCAAAATAATTTTAGATTACTGATATTACTCATATAGTAGGCTGATGTACTTAACTGGTTTAAAATATTTTGATGTTTATTTTGACGTTGATTCAGTGGTTAGTGTCATTCGTACATTTTATCATAAAAATCCTTCTTCACGTAAAGGAAAAATCATACCAATTGGGTTATTTTTAGTTTAATTTATTAAGTTTAATCAACTATTGTTTTGATTTAGCTAAGTTTAAAACAAGTATCCCACCAATTCGACACTGCGATGAAGTCCAAGTAGCACATATTGTAATTTTGTACGAGGAAGGATATGCACAAAAAGGTATCTCACGACGTCTCAACAGAACTGAATCTATAGTTTCGAATACTCTTAAAAGTTACCGCGAAACGGGAAATTTTGTAAGAAGGCCTGGTCAAGGACGCCCAAGGTGCACAACCGCAATTGATGACCGTTTTTTGGTTCTTAATTCTACACTAAATCGTTCATTGACATCGATGCACCTCAGAAATGAGCTACTAAATGTTAGACAAGTTAATGTGAGTTCACAAACAGTTAGACGAAGATCAAAAGAAGCAAACTTAAAGCCCAGACGCCCCGTCTAAGTTTCACGTCTTCTCCAAAATCATAAAGCTCGTCGTTTGGAATTTGCAAGAACACATATTTAGAGGAATATCTACAACTGGAAAAACGTTCTTTTCACTGATGAGACCAGAATCCTATTATGGAAGCCAGATGGTCAAAATTACATCTACAGAAGAGTTGGAGAACGATTCGCCAGCTGCAGTCTCGCCCAGACCGTTAGTTTTGGAGTTGATGGCATAATTCTTTGGGAAGGAATTAGTTGGGAGGTACGTACCGCACTTGTAGAAGTTATTGGACGGATGACTAGTGATTCTTACGTTTAAAACATCCTGCAAGATTATGTTTTATCATATGTTGGTTACATTGGATATGATAGATTCACGTTAATGCACGATAATGCTCGACCACATGCCGCTGCCATAGTGAGTAATTATCTTGATGAGGTCCAAATTCGAATATTGGATTGGCCACCGTTTAGCTTGGATTTAAATCCAATAGAGGACATGTGGGATCACCTAAAACGCAGCATACAACAAAAAAATCCCGTTCCAAATACGATAGAGCTGCTTCGGCTTGCTGCAAAGGATCAATGGAATGCAATTTCCCAAGGATATGTCCAAAATTTACTTGCAAGCATGCTGAGAAAGATGCAAGCAGTTATAAGAGCTAGAGGGGGGAATACTCGTTACTGATCATGCACTTCTTTCAGTTAAAACGACTTGTTTAAGCAATTTAAATTATCCTTTAAGTTTAGAGTAAAATAACATTATTTACCTAATATTAAACATTTATTTTTTTCACAGTTTTTTCCGCATAAAAACTTAAAATTGTTCATTAAACATTGTTAAATAATACTAATAAATAACTCTATTTTACAATAAACGAGTTGATTGACCAGAATATATTTTGAAAAAACAAAAATTTGAAAATTCCAAAATATTCGATATTTTTGTCCATGAGTGTATTTGATAACTAGACAATATCTTTGTGGTCAAATGAATTATTACATTTTGATTATAAAGTAAATAAATGGATATTTCTATACAATTTGAATTTTCTATAGTATTGCCTAATTTTATTTCTCTTGACGAAGCTCTCTATAAATCGCACTGGTCATATTTCTATTAAACAATACGTCTGCGTCCATTTAAACGAATTCTATCTTATATTTTAATATAACCAAGGCCTAAATATTCTGGATAGTTCATTATAGGATCTGTTTTATAAACTTTGCCTGCCAGTTTCGATATTCCAAACCTAACCGGAGCTCAAGATGTCCTTTCTAATTTGACTCTGCGATAAGTGGAACGTTTCTTAAAAGATGTGATGTATTCTTTAAATCTTTTAATTTTTAATTTATTTTCTTTTAACATACTAATGATACGCTACTGAGTGGACATGCATTTTTAATTTTTAAATTGCTTGTCGCTTACTTGAATAACCGTGACCAGTTCCAATTCGCGAATAAGGACTTTTGTAGAATTTAAACCCCTTCTTCACTGTGGGCATTTAGATTAAAAGCGTCCAATTCGATACACTATGCTTTCTTTTTAGAAATTTTACTAAACTGATCTCAATGTGGTAAAAAGTTGGCTTATCCGCTAGCTAATAATTTTAGGAATTTGAGAAAGTTGGACGATATGTCACTGGTAATTTCTTAGGGAAGCTGGTAATTTCTTGAAGGAAACACAGACACTCGTGGTAGCGCGGTGTTCCAGGGCTGAAGACCTACATCCTCTCGCTATATAAGTCAATTTGATTTAACTGCAATAATCTTAGTGTATTTCTATTAAGAAATGTATAGTCGTAATACTTTCAAATCAGTCTCTAAATTAAATACCGATTTATTTATTCTTAGTAGCACTAATACAGTTGAATTAGTTATCACTTTCTTAGTAATTAGTTATAACTTTACTGATGTAAATTTTCGTTACTTTTGAATATTTGTAACGATTCGTTACTTTAAATATCAATACTAGGTACTTTATACTCTTTACTTTTGTATTTTTAGTCAACCGTTGGAGTACAATATTGGCGACTTTAGTAATTAGTATTTAAAGAGCAATGGTAATAGTATTTGGTACTGGGATTTTATTAAACATAATACAAACTACTTTATTTTCACAAAACAAAAGAAAAATACACAATAACATATAATCGACAAATCGAAAAAATTAAAATTGTTTAATTTTAGAAATCGTTATTACAATGCAAAAATAGTAGCTTTTCTTAATATTTTCATTTGTTTCATTAACGGTTTCATTTTCAACATATTGATAGTCTATAAGATGAACTAGTTCATCCTGAATTTGATTTTGAACTCGTTTTAAATTGTCTTCGTTGCTGAATGCCTTTGTTTAAATCTCTTATCCAAGAAAGAAGCTTTACCCAGTATAACATTATTTTCGACTCAAGCGACTCAATCGACTCAAGCAGAGAATTTATTACAGTTCTTCGTGCTTGACTAATACTTCATCTTTAATTCGTTCTAAAGACGAAGTAGTCCTTTTATAATAAGTATAACTTTGGATTGGAGAGGCTTACTTGCTTTTCTGCGATAATTTCAACAGTAAAGACTGTAAAATATGGCAAAGTTCTTTTAATATCGTTCATTCTTCTTTATTTGGAAGATTATTAGGATTGAGCAAAGACCAAATGTTGCAGCCAGAGGTTACAATAATGTAACTCGTCTCTCAAACATATAGTATGTCGAGTTCCACCTTGTTGCCACACTATTAATCAAGGTGGTTCCGTCAGGTTCCATTTGAATTTTAGTAGCTATAATTTTAAAAAATAAATAAAGAAACCTCTACCCATTTAGTTGAGTATGGTATGGTTGAGTTTTTGGTATTGCTTTGTGTGATATTCTTCAGCACATTTTACGCAGTTATTATGTACTATGTGAAAAAAAACTGAAACAGGTTGATTTTTATTCTTAAATTGACAATTTACAGTATGAAAATATTATACACCTCCAGCACCCCCTTTGAATTATAAGCACCCCCTCGAAAATTTTAAATATTAATGGGGGTCGTATGGTACCTTGTTAGAAAGGGATTTTAATTTTCAGTTCAGCAATATAAAGTTTTTTAAGTTTGGTGCAATCATAACTGAGAAAATTGATTTTTAAGATGTAAAATTTTGATAATGTTTCTATCACAAAACTTTAGGTTGAATGAAGATAATAATGTCACATAATATTTAGAATGTATTTTTCAATGTACTTTACAATTAAATTAAATGTTTAAAATGACCACCATTCACTTCTTAACAATATCCTAGGCGATTTTGGAATTCTCGTACATTTTGTACGACCTCGGGGGTTATTTTGTTAATTTCTTCCGTTATCCTAACTTTTAAATCAGCAATACAGCAATTGGTCTATTAAAGTATACTTTAGATTTTAAATAACCTCAAGAGGTAATCGAAAGGAGTCAAATCGGGGGATCTAGCCGGCCATTCGATCGTTCCACGTCTTCCACTCCACCTATTGAAAAAAAACGTCGTTTAAATAATTTCTAACTATACGTGCAAAATGTGGTGGAGCTCCGTCTTGTTGGTAGTAAATAGATCGATCTATCTCGTTTGGATGATTAACATCAAGAAAAAAATCTTTGTAATGTAGGCACTAAAAAGTTAATCAAAAAATCTAGATAAACCTCACCATCAACTGCGCCCTCAAAAAAATAAGGACCAATAATTTTATTGTTAATGATACCAGCCCAAACGTTAACTTTTTAGAATATGGCGTGTGAGTTTCACACACTCAGTAAGGATTTTCTCTGCTCCAATATCTACAGTTCTGTTTGTTAACCGTTCCGTTTAAATGAAACGTCGCTTCATCAGAAAAAACTATTTTGTTTATGAACTGCAAATCTGTGTTCATTCTGTCCATCATTATTTCCCAGAATTCTTACCTTCTATCAGGATCATCTTCATTTAACTCCTGAACCAACTGAACTTTGAAATGGTGATATTTTTTTTATGCAAAACTCTCAAAATAGATGATTTACTTACATCATTGACGGAGACAAGTTCTCGAGTTGTCTTACGCGGATTTTCCTCAATCTCTAGAAGTACATCTAACTTTTTTTCATCAGTAAATTTAACATTTCTACCTGGTTTTTTACATGCCCATAATAAACGACACTTCTTTTCATTTTTGCTAACTGTAGACTGCGAAAATTGTTAACCAGGTTATTTATTATTAAACATTTCACAAACCTCCTTTTGAGTTCTTATTTTAATTAAAATGTTTATTTGAGTCTCGGACAAATGAGCCATAATTAAATTTAATACGCGCACAAATTATACTGACGTCTTTTAGTAACTTTAAATACCTAAATGACAGCAGCATACTAGATTCATATCAATTGTTTATTTGGCTTTTTGACTAATATTTTATTATCTTCAAAGTTTTTTCCATAATGTTTAGCAGAACAGATACGAAAATACCTGATTATTTCTAAAGTATATTTTAATATACCAGGCAATATAGCTGAACAGAGGACTAAAATCCCTTTCTAACAAGGTGCCACACGACCCCTTTATTATTTAAAATTTTCTAGGGGGTGCTGGAGGGGGATAATATTTTCATACTGTAAATTGCCAATTTAAGAATAAAAATCGACCGGTTTCAGGTTTTTTTCACATAGTACATAATAACGCTAAAAATGAATTTATGCCATACATATGGACCGTATGGTATATTCCATAAGATAATACAAATAGTAATTAAATCTTATTTTTTTAATTTTGAATCAAAAGAGAATAGATGCCACCTACTAAAAACAAAAAAGTTCCTTCAGAAATATGTAAATTTTTTGAAGAGAATGGAAACTCTATTTGTACTTGTAAATGTTCGTTAAAATCCGTACAGTCTAACTAAAGAATTCTAAAGTTTACAGTATTTTTACCTCGAAACAATTGACTATATTGAATGTATTTATAAAATCTGAATTATCATCAAAAAATTGAAAACTATACAATTCTTCAAAACGGCAACGTTTTAGTTCACGTGGTAGAAAACAAAGGTCGTTAACATGATAACGATTTACGTAATCAAGCAAGACATTTGACACGCTACCAACTTACCTGTGTATTAAGTTACTAAGACTTCCATTTAAATTAGATCCTATTCTCAGACTTAGTTAACGCTCCAACAATTTTACTTACAGTCGGAATTTCCCTAATAATATCCGTATTCTTGCATCGTCTGCAAATTAAAAAAGTATGTTCATGAGTTTTTAATTGACTTTAATTTTTCAAATGTGTCCTAATAAAAGACAATTATCCTTTTTAATTGTTAAATGAGAATTGGGACCGAATTTTGATTGTTTTAACTCATTTCGGCTTCGTGAAACAAATCTTTGCTAATTGTTATTGATAGCGTGGACCAATTTTCTTCGAAAGCCGTTAATAATTTGTAATTTGGAGCAAGTAATAGACAATAAAGAAAATATGTGGCTTTTTTCTCTGGGCGTTAATTAATTTTTTCCGAGAAGATCAACAATTACATCATTTACACTACAAGCCAAAATTCTGAAAACTACAAAACATTTAGTTTTTTAAGGCGGTTACAGACAGAACTTCAAGCTTGTCCAGCAAGCTTGTTCAATCTTTTTGTACAGGTATGCACAATTTGCCTTTGGCAAACACACGCACACGCATGCTTAATAAAAATAGAGGTAGTTTAATAAAATATGTCGAGCTCAGACGACGGTGCGCTCGCTTTGGCCGCTTCTGTTCTTGAAAAGCGGCCTTCACTGTTCGTGAAAAAAAGAAAATCTCGAATAAAAAAGCTTGCGATATGGTGTAAAGAATGGTTGATGAAAAGAAAAACCTATTCTCACATTAACTTACTAGGTGAGCTGAAAATATATCAGCGTGACTGGCACAATTATCTTAGAATTGATAAACAGACGTATTTAAACTTTTTGTCTCTTGTATCACCTTTGATTCAAAAGCAGGATACGATCATGAGAGAAGCCATAACACCACATGAAAGATAAACTGCAACGTTGCGATTTCTTGCGACCGGAAGGAGTTATGAAGACCTGAAGTATTCAACTCCTATTTCACCACAAGCATTAAGTTATATAGATCCTGAACCCTGCCATGTCTTTTACAACCTACTAAGAAGCAGGCATTTGAAGGTGAGTAATAGGACTAATAGGACATACCCATCTCAACTTTTGTAACTATTCATAAAATCACAAATGCTAAAGATTGCAGTGACTATCGGACAATTGCATTAATGAGCCACACATTGAAAGCCTTCCTGAAAATCATACAGACCAGAATCCACATGAAATTAGAACAAGAAATAAGTGATTCACAGATGGGTTTTAGAATGGGTCTAGGAACTAGAGAAGCATTATTCGGAGTCAATGTTCTGACACAACGATGTCTGGATATGAATCAGGATATATATGCTTTCTTCATAGATTATAAAAAAGCTTTTGACAGAGTTCAACATGAAAAGCTTTTAAGTATTCTTAAGACTAAAAATAAAAGTGAAACTGGAACAAACCATGAAGTGGAAATATCCAGGAGTGGCTAGTATACCTGTTGAATACAAAGCACGTGGTGTTCGTGTGTATTAAGGTATAAAAAATGCTTATTAAAAGCTTAAAATTTTTTATTGTAAAGAAGATCTTTTCGGAATTAAATCATTCCATCATCAGTTTAATAAAAAGTTGTTAAAAACATTGTATGGCCACATAAAAACATTGGAAGGACATCCGTGTTAAAAAATAATCCTCATGGTATTTATCAAGGTAAATGCAATAGACTATTAACTTGTTGATTATTAAAAACTGAAAATGGGGGCATCTTACATGACCCCCTGTAGCTGGTGAGGTTTTATCGACTTACATTACCTCTGATCTGTGCTGGAGTCTTGGGCTAACTCTGAGATAGCCCAAGACTCCAGCACTATCTCAGAGTTAGCCCAAGACTCCAGCACAGATCAGAGGTAATGTAAGTCGATAAAACCTCACCAGCTACAGGGGGTCATGTAAGATGCCCCCATTTTCAGTTTTTAATAATCATGTTAACAGTCTATTGCATTTACCTTGATAAATACCATGAGGATTTAATACGGATGTCCTTCCAATGTTTTTATGTGGCCATACAATGTTTTTAACAACTTTTTATTAAACTGATGATGGAATGATTTAATTCCGAAAAGATCTTCTTTACAATAAAAAATTTTAAGCTTTTAATAAGCATTTTTTATACCTTAATACACACGAACACCACGTGCTTTGTATTCTTAAGACCAAAAACATAGATAGTAGAGATCTACAAATTATATCGAATCTGTATCAAAATCAGAAAGCAAGAATAAGAGTCAAAGGAGAACTGACAGAGGAAGTAAGCATACTTTCACCACTCTTATTCAACGTCTACAGTGAAATGATATTTCAAGAAGCTTTATTGGATATTGTGGAAGGTATTTTGGTCAACGGAAATAGCATTAATAATATTAGATATGCGGACGATACGGTCATATTTGCAAGTGACATGGAAGATCTACAGAACATAATACAACATGTATACAATGCATGTGAAAGGTAGGACTGCAAATGAATCTCAAGAAAACGAAATCAATGATATTCTCAAAAAAAAAACCACAAAATGTAGATAACCTGATCATCAATAATATAACGATCGAAAGAGTAACAACATATAAATATTTAGGAACGTGGCTAACCGAAGATGGAGATCAAACAAAAGAAATCAGATCTAGAATAGAAATGGCAAGAAACACGTTCATAAAATTGAAGAACTTACTTTGCAATCGTAACCTTAATCTAGAGATCCGCACAAGAATGCTACGCTGTTGTGTTTTTTCTACTTTACTATACGGCATGGAAGCGTGGACAATAGAACAGTCTGAAATCAAAAAATTTAACTCCTTTGAGATGTGGTGCTACAGGAGTATCCACAGAATATCGTGGACTGAAAAAGTAACTAATATAGAGGTGTTACAAAGAATGAAGAAATAATGTGAAGTCATAAAAACTGTTAAAATTTAAAATTAGAAGGATTCAATATCTGGGTCATATAATGAGGGCGAGAAGTACGTATTACTTAGGTTAATTATGCAAGGGAAGATACAAGGGAAGAGAAACCCAGGACGACGCAAAATATCCTGGCTAAGAAATTTGAAAGAGTGATTCGGTTGCAGATCATGAGAATTATTCAGAAGCGCGGCCAATAAAATTAAAATAGCGATGATGATTTCCAACCTCCGATAGGAGAAGGAACCTGAAGAAGAATAGGACTATTATAACTCGCGTTATTTATTAATTTTTTTACGAAGAGACGTAAGAAAATTCGATACATATAATGTATAATAATCTACATATTAGAAAATAACATTAGGCATCGCTAGAATTTTAAATATACCTAGAACGTGATTGGATTAGAATTGTCATTAGGTATTACTGAAGAAGGGGTTTCATAATATCCGGAGATTGAGGATTGAGGAAAAGTTGAGGAGAAGTAGTAGTAATGAGTATTTGAATGTTAAGGTGAAGGATAGATAATCTGTAGAATATCTATTGTTAGTTTCACCACGAATACAATCGCGAAAAGACAAAATTCGGAGAATTGTCAATTTAGTTATGTCAAATTGAGGAAATAGTAAAAGCAACTTGTGATTTACACATTATTTAATGTCGACAGTAAACCAAACTTATGATTCACACGACTCTTTTCACTTGAAGGACATAGAGAGTGGTATGATTCGCACTGGCTTGACCTTTTAAACTTCTAACATGGCATCATTACAAAGGGCTCATATGACAGGAAATACGCACGCCATTTAATGCTAAAGAGGTTAGAGAAGAATTCATGAATTACTTTTCCAATGAAGGAGCAGTACCTTGGCAACAAAAGCTTATACAATAATGAAATATGGTATGTTAAGTATGTGTTGACTTTTTATGAAAATAAAGGTGAAATGTGTAATTACTAATGACTAATTCAATTTATGCGAATAACTACTTATGTACAAATATGAAAAAAAAAAAAAAAATTAAAACTCACCCCCGTCTCATTCAAGTTAGACAATGATTGTCTATTTGTCACTTGATCTCGTAAAAAGTGAAAGAGGTGGTAGTACCAAAGTGTGGGCTCATAACGTTCATTTGCACCCATTCCAGAGTGATCCGCATCTTCAACTTTTTCTTTTCTCTTTTATAATTAGTCCGAAACCAGTTTATTTTTTAACAATTTCCTTGTCGTCATTACCCCTCCTTTCGACGGGTGACTTTCTTGTGACACCAATCCACGGGTGAAGTCTATCAGAACCAAATTTTAAACACTGTTTTTCTCATTAAAACTTGTATATCGATTTCAAACAGGCGTTTGATGGAGTAGATCGACAAAAGATGTTAAAGCAACTATCTATGTTAGGGATACCCAATAAGTTGGTTAAACTTATACGAATGACTCTGGAGGGTTCCAAAGCTATGGTGAGAATAGATGGAGATATGACGCAGGCCTTTGATATTGAAAATGGAGTTAGACAAGGGGATGCCTTATCAACAACATTTTTAATCTAACTTTAGAAGCTGTTGTTAGAAAACTGGATATAAACGGCTGTATTAATACAAGATCTATGCAAATATGCGCATATGCGGATGATGTTGCCATAATAAGCCGCAACAAAAGGGTATTAAGCGAAAAAGTTATAGAACTGAAACGAGAAGCTGCTACGTTTGGTCTATATATAAATGAAAGCAAAACAAAATATATGGAGTGCACAAAATCGAATGAACATGAGAATCTGAAGGTAGACAACCATACCTACAAATATGCCTCCACTTTTCCCTACTTAGGCTCAATAATAAATGACAATGACAACATCAGTCAAGAAATACAAGCATGGATTCTTAGCGGTAATAAGTGCTTTTATGCATACAAAGACTTAATGAAAAGTAAGTTACTGAATCGTGAGTCTAAGCTGAGAATCTACAAAACAGTAATTAGACCAGTGGTCACATATGGATGTGAAACGGGGACCCTCTCAACCACTGATGAAAATCAACTGAGAATATTTGAGCGCAAAATACTAAGGAAGATATTTGGACCAACCCAATGCAGCGATAGTTCGTGGAGAATTAAAATGAACCACGAGCTGGATGAACTAATGCAGAGCGCAGATATTGTCAGATTTGTAAAGTCACAAAGGCTAAACTGGCTTGGTCACCTAGAAAGAATGCCAGATAATCGAGCCGTAAAAGTAGTCCAGAGATGGAAGCCCCAAGGAAACAGAACAAGAGGAAGGCCCCGTAAAAGATGGATAGACGACGTAGAGAGGGATCTTAAAACCATGAACATCAGGCAGTGGCGAAGGAAAGTATCCGACAGGGACATTGTTAAGCAGGCCAAGACTCACAAAGGGTTGTAGCGCCATTAGAAGAAGAAGTTTTTCTCATTAAAAATTTTTTTTGTTTTTAATATTTTTAAGGATGATGAAACGTTGTACTATCTAAATATACATATAATATGTGTATCAATATGTATTGGTATAGTTTACTGTAAAATAATTTTTACAAGAGTTTACTAAAAAAATCATGAACGGCAAAATACAAAAGAAAAATATAAAAAAAGACAATATTATTACTCTATATACTTACAGTAATACAAGTAAAAACTAAATATCCAAAATTAAAATTGGAAACAGAAAATAGAGGGGTTTAAATAATGTTAATTTTGTTTCTACACAATCGGCACAACATGCCTTTATATGTTCCACACATAACCAGTTTTTACAAAATTGGCAAAAATACCTAGTTTTTCTTTTTTTTTTTACAATACTTACACCATCCCCGTTTTCCTGGGGCTGGGTCATCCCTCGTCGTTTGCTCAATTCCAGAAAATTTTGCAGCAAGTAACCGTGATGTTCTCGGTACACGCATATTTAGCGCTCGTATTTTATATTTTTCTGGACTAACGCAGTTCCTAAAGACTTCACAAACAATCGACGAGAAGACCGAAATTCTGCATTCGTATTATTGGATCTTAGTATATAATAAATGCATTTATAGCTTTAATATTAGCCAAGCCATAGCACAACACAAGAAACGCCCACCACGGGTGGGGTATATCAGGATACTTTTTCAGGTAGCGATTGAAGGGATTCATACAATTTTACCAAATTATGCCAAAGTGTATCATTAAAAGGTACACCGAGTCTAAGAAAAAAATACAAGAAGAAAATTAAAAAAATTAAGCAATTTCATTTATACTTGTACTGATGGACCACACCGTGGGATAACGTCAATTAACCCATATTTTTGTAATAATATTTTGTACCCTGCATCCCTCTTTGCTTTATTATGATAATCTTTGGATTTAACGTGCCAAAGACATGGCTGATTTTGGTATGCTTAAATAAACTCTTCCAATAATTCACGGTTAACCTTTTTCGGATCACTTGTCATGACGAAAATTACTCAAATGCTACCCCACAATACAACGGACGCTAACTTGTTCAAGCTTGAGAATCTTGGATACACACGTACCGTTTTGCTGGTGCAAGCGCGCCTAATTCAAGCATGCAGCATTAAAACCCGTTCAATCCTCAAGCGGCTTGTACAATCACAAAGCTTGCACCACATTTTCCTACAAACATTTAAGCGTGCTTGTACAAAAAGGCTGAACAAGCATGCTGGACAAGCTTGCAGTTGTGTCTGTAGCCACCTTTAGCCGCATTCTTCCTTTTCACACGACTTATTATGCACAATATTATCTATAATTTTATTGCATCGTTTTATGTTTCTACTTAATATTTAACGTATACTTTAAAAATACAAACCATCCAAAAATTCAAAAATAAATCAAACAACAGCCGTTAACTATTAGTAGACATATTTAAAAAAATATAACAATGATTATTATGAAGAAAATTAGTATTTGGAGGAATAACCATTGTTTTTTAGCACAGACTCGCTTCTGTGAGACACGGATTTCACGAGACGGGCCAAATCTTCTGGTGTAATAACTCTAAACCAGTTTTGAATATCTTCTATCAGTTCTCTCTTGTTACTTGGTTTTCAGCGTGATACTAACACTTTCAGCATTGACTATAGATTTTCTATTGTATTTAGATCGAAACTATCTCCAGGCGAAGACAGAACAGTAAAGTCATGGTTTCTCAACCATTCCATAGAAGTCTCGACCGTTATGAAGATTCACTGTTGAGCATCCCCATCAAACAAATCTCTTATAATCGGCGGCAGTATTTATTCATGATGTTTTTTTGCATTAATTTATGATGACCACTTGTATATATACTTCATTTAATAAATTGTATAATTAATCAATTCTAGTACAGTAAACTCCCCGGTTTATTTAACTCAAGAGGCCTTTTTACACCATATTCTGCTCAGACGTCTTCCATATATTTCTCTATTACTTCTTTCCGTTTTCTTCTATTCTGTACATCGTTATTGGAATCTACCTTTATAATTTTTAAGCCTTTAACATTACGTCACTAAAATTAATTTTTTTAGTACTTTTAAAATATTAAAAGAAGATCAATACAAAGTTTCATATCTCGATAAATTTACTTTATTTAATAGGCAGTCGTCGAAGATGTTTTAATTGATGATTTATTCGTGTCAGAAGTATCATACATTTTAAAGTAGACATGTATGTACATTATATGCAAATAACAACAGTACATACATACCAGATAAAAGGTGTATGTATAAAGTTAGGGCAATTGTTAGCCAAACATTGGCGATATCAAGCTAATTTGGTATAGCGCAAACCAGGTCTTCCATTGAGCATGTGGCTAGGCATATGGTGTTATAGTGTTCTACACCTTATGATTAACATATAGAACATCTTAATCATAAGGTGTTCTATAGTTTGCTCTTCTCCACAGTTGCATAGGACCGACTCACGGGGGAAGTCCCTTTTATTCGGTTGGATCTGGATCTTGTCAACCCAGCACTAAGTCTATCGAACGCTTTACATGTCGTCCATCCTTCTTTGTGTCCAGGTGAGAGGTTCTCAGAGGTCATCATCTATTAATTTCTGTTGTAAATTACTTTTGACTGCTGCAAAAAACTGCTTTTCAACTCTAACCGACAGGATAATTCAGAATGACTTAGGTTGATGCTTAAAGCTATACTAGTTATCTACAGAAATATTATAAAAAAAACCACCCAACATTCCTTTTTGAGAACGATGGTTCTAATATGTAAATTAACGTTAAAAAAGATACCTTAACAATAAAAGAATAGTAATTTCTAGGTGGAATCGACAAAAATTGATAAAAATATAGTTTTATTGTTCCAATATACACATATTGGCACATATTAATTAAGCGAACTTATTTAATTCCCGTTCAAGAACGAATTCGAAACAAAGCGATCAAGTTTTCAACTTTATTAGCCAATAAAGGTTCTTTAGAAATTAAATGAATAACCTAAAGTAAAAGAATTCACAAAAATTCAACTTTATTTAAACTGCATTTTAAAAATTTTTGTCAAACATCCAGTGACAGGATAATTTTCTGTCGAATAAATAGAAACAAGACTTAAATGCTCCGGTTTAATAAATTCTATTACTCTTCTTAAATTGTCTGCTCAAATAATATTTAGCCATTGAAGCTAGGCACTAACAAAACATTTCAGTTGAAAAGAAAGTACGGTGGTATTTCTGATGCTAATTCAATTTTTCTTTTAAAAATCACGAACCGAATTTCGATGAAAATAAATTTTAATGTCACAAGTAAAGTCTCCCTCGTAAAGATTTCAGTCGCTCATCGTAAATTTTAGAAATACTGATCCTCGAGTGATGTTGCCTCTCTCCACTATTCGGCAGTCATTGCATTAAGAACGGGAGCTATTGTGTCGTCGCACATGTCAATTTGCAGCTTTTACGACTTTGTCACAGGATGTGGCAACGTTTTTCAAAGACCGATTTTATTTTCCTTATTATATTATCACCATTTTATTTCATATTAAATAGGTACGATTAAAAAAGCAGGATGTATTAAACGTGTAGACTACGGAAATGGAAATAAACGTGTCGCTTATACTTATTTATATCGTTTCTATAGTTTTAATCAACTTTTAAAATACAAAACTATGAACTTAAGTCTATTCTAGTTTTCTTAAGGGTGGATTCTATAAATAAATGCTGCGAAACATACAGGGCGGTCCTTAAATAATGCATAGAAATTAGAAATTAGTTACATTCGGGTTTAATTGGTACTGTCGTGTCATAATTAAATAGTGTTCAATTATTAGAGACACTGCAATTAAATACTAGGACAAATCCCAGGAAAGAAATTTAAGAATAGTTCAAAATAAAATAAATACAACACTGTATAAAGAAAGTACACACTAGTATACACGGTATAAAGGGTAGTAAGATCATACGTCTGATTAGTCTTGAAAATTACAAGGTACAAGAATTAATTACAAATTACAAAAAACCAAGCGAAAGTAGTTGTAGCAAAAACTAAAACAGAAGCCTATACAAATCTATCAGAAGCCTATAGAAATCTAATCAGAAGTTGAAATAGAACATTTTTATGAACAACTCAAACAACTTCTACAATACACAAGAAAGGAAGAAATTACTATAACAATGAGTGATTTAAATGCAAAGATAGGAATAGGCTGAGTCGACAATATGATAAGTGATTATGGTTTAGGAATAAGGAACGCTAGGGGCGACAGATTGGCTCAATTTTGTCAAGAAGAAAACCGAGCGATTATGAACACATGGTTTCGGTTACCACCCCGTAGACTGTATACCTGGAGGTCACCACAGGATAATGAACAAAATTGCATTAGATCGACTTTATTCTAACCAATCTAAGATTTAGAAATTCCATTGTAAGCGTTAAGACTTTTCCTGGAGCAGATGTCCCCTCAGCCCATAACCTCCTTGTCTCAAAAATGAAACTGAGGATAAAAAAGATAATAAAATCCAAAAGTGCTAAGTGTGAATACTCAGTTACTCAAGATAAATGAAATCCGTGCTGAGGCGTCAACTTTATCAATCAAGAAATGATGAAATTAACATCAGAAAAGAAAAACACCGAGAATGTGAACATTATGTGGAGTAAAATTAAAGATTCTGTTATAAAAACACAGAAAGAAACTCTACAAAAAAAAACAGAAAGCCGAAAACTTCTGATGACTCAAGAAATACTGGAAATCATGGTACAAAGAAGAAAATATAGAAACAAAAACCCAAATAAGTACAGAGAAAAACATAAATTAATAAGGAACAAAATAAAAGAAGCTAAGGAAAAATGGATGATGGAAACATGCATCGAAGTGGAAGAATTGTAGAAAAGTATGATCATTATAATTTACATAAAACAGTCAAAGAATTATCTGGAAAATCACGAACAAATACACCTAACCGATAAATTGACAAAAACAATAAACCTACTAATAACCCAATTGAAATAAAACAGAGGATGGACTAAATAGCTCCAATAATATTAAAATCTGAAGTCCAACATGCTATAAACAACTCAAAATCTGGCAGAGCCCCTGGGCCAGATGAAGTTCATATCGAGCTGATTAAACTTATAGACGAAGACAATTTAAGTGCAATAACTATACTCTTTAACAACATATACAAATCTGGTGAGATACCTACAGCTACTGCTATCGACCTTTGTTCCGCTACCAAAAACCAAGAAACCCAAACACTGTAATGATTATAGATTAATCAGCTTAATGTCACACTTATTAAAAACATTTTTAAAGATTATACCTGCAAGAATATTCAGAAAGTGCGAAGCGGATATGAGTAATAGACAGTTTGGCTTTCGTAACGTCTTCGGGACAGTGGAAGCTCTGTATAGTTTCAACTCTTGCCCAAAAATCTCGAGACCAACAAAAAGAGCTTTTCGTTGCGTTTATAGACTATGAGAAAGCTTTTGACAAAGTTAAACATAACATTCTCATGGAATGTCTAAAGAGAAAAGGACTCAACAAAAATGACATTTACATAGTGAGAAATCTCTATTAGAATCAACAGGCTGTGGTAACATTAGATGGAAATAGCACGGATGCGCAACAGAAGTAAAGGGGAGAGATATGGCTGTGTACTTTCACCATTACTATTTAATATATATTTTAAAGAGTTATTTATGCAAACACTTGAAAATTGTACAGAAGGGATCAATATAAATGGTGAAAATATAAATAACATCCGTTATGCTGACGATACAGTCATTATCGCTGAAAGTGAGACAGACCTGCAGACGTTACTAAACACAATTTGTGATACTGGAGAACAGTTTGGTTTAACAATAAACATAAAGAAAACAAAAACCATGGTTATCAGTAAGAGGGGAAAGTCATTACAAGGATCCACAAAAAAAAGAAGATATTGAGCAAGTGGACAAAATGAAATACATAGGAGTCTGGATTACGGAAGATCTGAATCCGAAATCAGAAATTCGCTCAAGAATAGAGCAATCAAGAGCAGACTTTTTGAAGATGAGGAAATTTCTGAGTAACCAAAGACTCAATCTGCAAATCCGATATCGGATGGTAAAATGTTATATCCACTATATTCTTCTTTATGGTGTCGAATTCTGAGGGTTACTTTAGACAGGACTTTGTCGTTTAAAAAAGACATGGTGGTTCCCACCATAGCCATATACCTCCGTCTGTTCTACGAAGACAAGAGGCCTTGATAAAAGAGTATTCAAACAAAAATAATAACTTAAAACTTCCAATCCATGAAGATATCCAAAGTTTAGCAGCAAACCGACTTAAATCCGGAAAACCAATAATAGTAGCAGCCCCAATAGCTAACAGCTGATGACTTCAATGTCACCTCCAGGTGGCATACGCTGTGGACTGAACCAGCTCCACCCACAATATACAAGTTTCTACTAGTACAAGTATACCTCTACTAGTTTTATCTCGTTTTATTTCACAACCTATTAGGTTTTCCATCTTTTGCGGTATTTTGCCGGTTCTTAACGCACTCATTACTGAATATAATATAGTTCCATCGTAAAGTACGGCTAAAATACAGTAAAAATGCTAGATATGTTATATATTAATTGATATTATATATATATATATATATATATATATATATATATATATACCTATATATAATTATATATTAAAAAGTTTATAGTTTACGACTTACAATGTTACAATTTTAAGTCGAAAAATCGACGATTTTGCCTTTTAGTCCTCATAACTTTTTACATAGTGCATATTTCTCTAAAAGCTGCACATAAATAGAAAGTTTGAACATTTTTGACAATTTACTATTGAAAATTTACAAAAGATTTAAACAAAATTAAGCTATAAACTTTGAAAATCTGGCTAATGGAAGTTGTAAAAAAACTCAAAATGAACATTTTAGGTTTTGGCTCAGCTCGCATCATTTATCATCATCATCATTTATCATTATAAATAAAAAAGTTTATAGTTAAAATTTTGCGTCAAAAAGTGGTGAATTAATTTGTTTTATAAGTTTTAGGCAAAATTGAGCCGTACACGTTGCCAGTTTATTTAATAAACGTTATAGAACAATTCCTAACGAACATTTTAAGGTTTAGTAAATATTTCTATGTTAATTCTTTTAGATTAACATAGAAACATTTATCAAATCTTAACTATTCATTTTGAGTTGTTCTATAAATTCCATTAACCAAATTTTTAAAATGTATATCTTAATTTTCTTTAAATCTCTTCTAAACAAATTAGTTCTCAACTTTTTAGTGAAATTTTTAATGTTTAATAGTTTAATAGTAAACTTTTTTATTAATACAGATAAAGTAATTGTGCAAATGGATGATGCAATAATAATGTTTGAAAAATTATATCACGCTTCCTTGGAGGTCGGACAAAAGATTAATATGAACAAGATGAAGATGCAAATAATGACTAATCTGGTGCTAAATCGAAATATTGCTGTTGATATACTAAAAAAATTTTTAATTGAAGGTGATTCCTTGGCAACATCGCACTTAACGAAGCTCTTAACGATAACTTTTCGACGAAATCATATTCCAGTTATCAATTTTGAAGAGGCGTACCAAAAAATTTTAATTATTTATTTAAACACATATAATAGGTAATTATGTACGTAAAAATTAAATCTAAGACCGATATAATTATTAAATTATCATGTGTCTTTTGACAGGTATCTTATAGTTGTCTAACAAATTAAAGTAAAATTTTATTCTTATTAGAGAGTACCTAATACAGAACTTCAAAAAACAGAAAACTTTAGAAAATACTTATTTTTTCATTAGGCTAAACAATCTGAAATTTTAACATACGATCTCGTCATTACACATCATTCTCTATTTATAGAATTGCTATGTGCTGTAAACGTTATATTTGTTTTTTTTTTAGCTTAATTTGAAAGTTTCCTTGTGTTTATTTGTTTATATAAATATAAAAATATATTATGAAGTTCATATAAATTAAAATGAAGTAAGCTAAACTATTATCATATGAATGCGTGTATATAGTAGTGCATTTGTTTATTTCAGTAAATTCTCGAAATATGAAATGAAGATGGCACTAACTACTAAAGAGTTAATAGCTTTGCTAGAAGAAGACTCAGATTGTGCAAATGCTGATTCACTTAATGTGGTTTATTTGCCGCCGAGATTAGATTAGAAAGTTTCTGATCTAGAAGACATTGATGATAATATTATTTGTGAAGAATCAATAAAATCGGATATTGCAGGTACATATGAAATACAAGTCATTGGGAATTCTGACGATTCTGATTATGATATTCCTCTGAACCACAGATAAAACGTCCAAAGAAAAAACCAGGCAAAAATAGTAAATACAAATTTGTCTCAACAACAGATACTCCTTCGTGCTCAGTAGTAATTCAACATCAGTCTGATTGATATTTAGACAATATAAAAGCTAACCATGGAAGCAAGTCATATATTGAAGTTTTTTTACTTTTTTTTGATAAAAAAGTAATTGAGAGCATTCTATATTTTACAAATATTTATGCATCGCAGAATAACCGTCACGATTTTGAAATGAATAACATAGATTAAAAAAAAATGATTAGCATATGTATATTATCTGGTTCACACTCTGCTTCAAGTTGATATGCATTGGTCAAAGGATAAGGATAAACAAGTGCATATTATAAGAGAAAGTCTGAGCCGACATATATTTATATTTATAATTTATAATAGTGAAGAAACCGCTACATCAGTGTCAAACTTAGTACATGGACGTCAATCTAAATTTGCTTTACCAGATGAAACCAGATTCGACAATATTGGCCACATTACAAAAAGAGATGATAGGGGGATGTGCAAAAGTAATACTATTTATTTATGTAAAAGGTGTAGAATGCATCTACACCCCGAATGTTTCGAAAATTTTTACCTTAAAATTTAATATACATTTAAGATACAATATGTAGTGGATACAATGAGTCTTAATTTATGTGTTTTTAATACAATCTAATAAATTAATTGTCAAATTTCTCTTTGTATATTGAGCGGCCGTTAATGGGTTAATACTATATAAAGAATAAACTCGCCTCAAATTTACTTTACTTACCTCAAAACTATTTTGTTAATAATAATAGTTATTTAACCAACAAGTGTATTAATAAGGGCGATTAACAATTGAGATATATCAACGCGCGAGCGAAGCGAGTGCGTTAATATTCGAGATTGTTAATCGCCATTTTAATTCATGAGTTAGTTACAAAACTTTTCCGTGGACCGTACTTTTCAGAAATAAGGATATCTTAGTTTAAATATTTATTTATTTAACGATAAACAACAATTTTTTCAGCTTTCGTTGACTTTATTCAAAGTTTCCTTAGTGGTAGTTTTATTATAGTAAACATTAATATTCGAAATGGTACAATTACTGAAATTAAAGGAAGATATTGATAAATAATTATCTGGTGTATAGCATTTTGACAAATTTTTATTTAAGTCTTCTTGGACCTCTGTAAATTCTGTGATAGAAGAAGTTAAATTCTGGTGGAGTTAAATTAAACTCTTCGTCAATATCCATCCTTTGATTTTTCAAATACACAGGATTTTAAACAATGAGGTAAATAATGACATACAATGACAGATAGTACTAACATCGGCTACTTCATTTTAAATTAATTTTTTAGTGGGTTTATAAATAGGTATATGTTTGGTTGCCTACACCACAGGTCACTGCCAATCTCAGAGCGTTTAATTAATTTATGCAAGCAATGTATGTTGTGTTGCCTATAATAAAATCGTTCATTAATAGAAAATCATTCATATACACTAGTGAATCGCACCAATTTATATTGTTACGGGGGCAAATTTTATGGGAAATATCTTACTTTTTCACTTATTTACATGGGCGAAGCATACACAATAAAAATGACCCCGGTAGTAGATTAGTCACCTTTAATTGAAAATTGTCCGACTATAGAAGGGATATTGTGCAGACTACATCGTATAAGTACTTAGGGCATGAAATTCGGTTGGGCAGAGATAACCAGACATGTGAGCTCCTACGTCGCATAGAATTCGCCTGGACAGCGTTTGGTACATTAAACTATGCATTTAAATCGGATCTACCTATATGCCTCAAAAGGAAAATCTTTGACCAATGTGTGTTACCTGTACTCACTTATGGAGCGGAAACATTAACACTCACAAAAAAGGTAGTTATAAGATTCGCGTGACTCAGATAGCTATGGAGCGCCAGATGTTGGGTGTCTCTCTGAGAAATCGAATCACAACGAAGAAATACGCCGTAGAACAAAAACAACAGACGCTATCAAAAACATCGCGTCGTTAAAATGAAATTGGGCAGGACACGTCGCCAGATTATTAGACAACCGATGGAAAAAAACGTATTTTAGAGACCAAGGCAAGAAGCAATACGAAGCAGAGGACGCCCACCAACTAGATGGACTGACGACCGAAGCGTGTTAGCAATAACTGAATGCAAGCCGCACAAGACAGAGACAGATGGGAAGAGCTGAGGGAGACCTATGTCCAGCAGTGGACGCATACAGGTTGATGATGATGAATTGTGCAAAGTTTATTTTAAAGCTGAAACAATTACCTTTAAAATGAGTGGCTTTTGAAAGTTAATCGCATGGAAGAAAGCTAAGTTCTACTTGGGAAAGCCCCATTTGAATTCCTATTTTGCAATTGTTTTTCATGAAATTTGTTATAACGACGCTACGGTTCGAATAATCGGATCAAAGTTTACAAAGCCCCATTTTGTTCATTTTTTCAAAAGGAACAATTTTCATTTCGGTAAAATTGAATATCTCTAATTTTTTAGAATATACATGATATAAACAATTAAATTGTTAATAACAAATTATCTGATGGGTTTTCAGCCTTGTACCAACCCTTCTGGCTCCTACACTATCGCGTCGGCACAAATAATAATATTTAAGTACAACGTTTGTCGTTTGTTCAGCATTGCAAATCTTAAAGGAAAGTGTGAAGGATATATTTATTTAAAAGTGAATAAAAGCTATACGTTTATCATGAACACTTAACTGCATTATGACAGTATTTTACTAACAACTCCCCATTATGTAATCATTCACTAGAAAATCTCCCATCACGTGTTAACTAAACATTACGTTTTTAGACGTTGATTGACAAAATTTACCGCGGTTCGAAAGTAAAATGTAGATTGGGGTTTATAAAAATGCGTGTTTTGTGGTCTTTCCTTTCGTGGTCATTTGGAAGAAATCAATAAATGTATTTTAACTATAGGAGGTAACCATGGCCATTAATTGCTTGTTCTAGAAGTGCCCTATTTTAATTTTTTTGGGCAATGCGATGTTCAAAACAGTAGTTGCGTAATTAATAAGTATTACCACTTTCGTATATTTTGTAAACAAAATCCTTCAAGAAGTTGCTCCCAAAGAAATTACTCATTGGATTCGTTTTTTGTTACATGAAACGTGTATGTAAGAAAAAATATAAATGTTGTTTATTCAGTAGTCCAGAATTTGTTTATTATTTGTCTCATCATCCATTGGACGATGGTCGAATTCCTTTTATATTTTTACTTAAAATGCGGCTGTTTTAATTGACACGTTAATCATATTTTGAACTTGCGATTATATGATGCGAGAGATTCACTGAGAGACTGTGATATATTATACTGAAAAGGAAATGGTACAATGTCTCAATTATATCCGCACATGCTCCGACAGAAAATAAAGAGGAAACAACTCGATAGAACGCTTGAGAGAATCCCCAAACAAGACATGAAAATAATATGTGGAGAATTTAACGCAAATATTGGCAAAGAACCTAACCTAAGACCGACAGTAGTATAACACAGCTTCCACGATATCTCAAACGATAATTGGCAAAGGCTCGTAGAGCTATCATTGACAACTCCACACGGAACAAATTGACCACGTAATTGTCGATGCTAGACATGGAATTAATGTTCTGGATATAAGATGTCTCAGGGGAGTAGATGAAGATACATATCATTCAGTACCTTTTTTTTTAATTGCCGTATTGCCAGATTCCAGTAAGAGGCTAAGAAGGTATCCATTGAATTCTGGCTGGCAACGGTGGGGGAAATCTTTTTTGGACATCTAACGTCACGGAGCCAGACACCCTGGCATCTTTCGGCCGAGTAAGCCTCTCGAAATCTCCCCTCATTTGCCCATCTCTGGTAGTTAAAAATGTGGGCCGGAGCGTCCGGTACCCCACTAACAGTACAGTCTGCCGAGGCAGATTTGCCTATTCTATTTGTGAAGGTGCCAAAACTACCATCTCCGGTCAAAAACTGCGACAGGAAGTAGTCTAGTTTCCTTAACTTAGATCCCCCCACGGCCTCAGATCGGCTACTTCGTCCACGTTGCCTTTCCGCTATCATTCGGTCATTCTCTAAGCCACTCTACTATCGTTCTTTCTTCCTGATTCTTATCTATATTTCCATCCATCCTCCTCGCATACACCCTCACTCGCTTTTTGTACAACCAAGCGATCGATATCACCGCTCCAATGACATATAGAGCCTCATTCGAAAGCGTCCTATTTGCGCTACATACCCTGAGGAGCATTCGCCTTTGCGAAATCTTCATAAGTTTGTTTCGCAGTGTTCAATACGCTACACCACACAGGGGCAGCGTAAGTTACCACCAACTGGAAAACTCCATGTAGCACCCTTCTTTTGGTGCTACCTGGGCCTCCAATGTTTGGTATCAGCAGTATCAACGCCTCCAGATTTCGGTTCGCCCTCTCTACCGTCTTTTGGATGTGTACTCCGAACCTTAGTCCTTCCGACAACCAGACTCCCAGATACATAATCGATTTAGTGCAACCTCCACACCTTCCACTACAAAGCGAAGAGAGTATTTTTCCCGGTTCCCTTTGAGAAGTAACACCTCAGTTTTCTGAGGCGCTAGCTGTAGGTCGTTCTCTCTGATCCACCTACTAATACGACGCAGGGCTGTGGTAGCCACATTAGCCATGTCTGTTTTCTGACTCGCCTTCGCAACCAATGCGAGATCATCGGCATAAGAGTGCATTCCCTTGGCATCTGTAGCCTCAACACCCCGCCGTACAGGACTTTCCACAAAATGGGACCTAGTACTGAACCCTGCGGAACACGATTATTATCATTCATTACCTCGAGAGAAAAAAAATCGGGTTGAGAATATCGTCGCAGAAACTTAAAACGAACGAAGCATTGGTACAGTGGAACATCGAGAAAATGCAAAATGAAGAAATCCGAGGAAATGAAACAATATCTAAATATAGTAGACCAGGGCAGTGATGTTGAAGATATGAAAAAATCAATTACAGAGACAGCAGAACTAATAATATGAAAAAGGAGGACTAGAATAAGGAAATGGTTTGATAAAGAATGCCAAGAGAAACTACAAGGCAGACAGAAAAAGGGAAACACTATGGATGTCATTAAAAATATTACATATTTTTATACTGTTTAATCAATAGTTTCCATTACGTTATAAAATATTTTCTATAATTAGGAAATTCAAAAATGTTGTTCAATGCATTAAAACTTCTAAAATTTACGCTGGGCTTTTATTTTTGTTTTCTTAAAATTTAATTTTTTTTATCAATCTAACGTTGGGCTAACTGATATAGGAAGGGGATCGTAGAACGATAGGGGATAGAGGATATTTCTTGGAACAAACCAGAACTTTTTGTCTTATCTATACAATATAATAGAGAGTTATAATGTATATAGACGGAAGACGATATTATGCCATAGAAGTTTTCATTTTTTGTTTAGACAGGATAGTTTTAATTTATCTTCGCACTTTTTAGAAGAAATCAATAAATATATTTTTAACCATTGGACTTAACTAACTGTGCTGTTTGTTGAGTTAATTGAATTTTCAAGGTTTATTGTTCATTGCACTTGGGACAATACGTGTCAGTTTTATATGAAATTATGGCCCGAGGCAACAATGCTGTTTAATTCTCAAGTTGGTAATTATTTGCATACATTCCGTGCATTTAAATGTCATGGGATGTACGAAATTCAATGTGATCTCTTCACACTTTGCACACTAGTATTGTACACATTGTACAGGGTCACAGCTATCAAATACAATTCTTTTTGTGTATAAGTAGACGGTAAAATATTTTGGAAATATTTGTGTAAGTTTAATTATTTGGCAGAATTAAGTATGTATGTAATTATACACTTTTTGAAATCATTACATCATCAATTTTTTTAAATCTCGACACAATAAAAATCCTTTATTAGGTTAAAACATTCTACGTCTTCCTTTTTCTTTCCTTTTCCAATTTCGTAGCGAAACCTTGTAATCTTAAATGTCTCGTTGTGTCTTTTAATAATATTGTTAAAATCTTTTCTTAGACGATCTTTGGGGACATGGGTGCCGCCAGCATTATTTTCAGGGAGGCGCATCTGCATCTACACATATACTATTAAGCAATATAAAATATAGAACTATACATGTATAGCCATGTACTTTCTGAAAGGCTTATTGTATCAAATTAAATATTTTAGCGATTAAAAAGTTTATGTTAAATATTGTAAAATATTGCAAAAGTACTGTGATTTTACTCTTATAAACATTTAAATTAACTCAGACGCATCAACATGTAGGAAGTTGATTATTTTTATATTCGAAATATTGGCATTTTTACGTGAATTAAAAAAATACAATGTCCGACGACCCTTAGAATCCGAGCTAGCCCCTTTTTGTTTCTAGATTTTAATATTTCAAAAACTGAATTTATAAATTCAAATTTATAAAAGTCGCAATATCTCCTATTCTAATCAACGAAAATTAATGTTTTTCTTGAATTTCGGATACCTCGTTGCATCGATTATAAAAATTCAATTAGTTAATTGGAGAATTGTTTATTTAACCGAGTAATTTTTTTAAATAATTTATTATAAATATTTATTTTGCAAAATTTTACTTTTTTATGTTGTTCTGAAGCTGTTTTATTGTCGCATCTTAAAGTAATTACTATTTTTATGGGAATAAGCCACAATTGAAGTTTAAAATAAGTTTATTGATGTTTCAATTTCCACCTCGGAAATCGTTTTCAGAATACAAACATTAATAAATTAAACAAATTTTGTTTTTTGTTACTTGGTGAAAAAATCTTCTAATAATTTAATTTTATATTCAATTCAGCCATATATTATGCATTTTAAAGTAGACCACTTTAAAATGAAATCGCCAATATTGCTAAGTTGCGTTCCTGGGACGACTTTATTGTAAAATAGTTCATTCGATTACATGAAATCAACTTCATCTTAAGAATATCCGTCAGGATAAATCATAGCACGTGGTACATCTTTAATAAGAGAACCACATGCCATGATGCCAGTAAAATTCTCCTGTTAGTGATTCTATAGTAAATCATGAGGAAAAAACCAGAAAAAAAGCTCATAATACTAACCCGACAGAATAAGTACAATACAATAAGTGGTCTTACATTTAGTTTACTCTCAATAAGCACCAAACTCTGATTTTATAGTAAGTATTTGAAACTATATATATATATATATATATATATATATATATATATATATATATATATATATATATATATATATATATATATTGAAATGATATGAATCTAGGAGAAAGAAAAATAGTGTTTAAAAAATTAATTTATAAGTTATATACTAGAGAATTTTATAAAAATTATTTATATGAGGGTATTCTTAAGAAATTAGCATATAATAAGTTTAAAAAGTTTTATTTCAATAATTATAATATTGTAAATATATTTAAGGGAGCCATGTGCATAGGCAACCAACTATACACTTAAATGACAGTTGAATAATAATTTGCGAATGTGAAATAGGGTTATGTGTTAGTTTAAAATGTTTAGTTTACATATAGTTACGGATTTGAAGTAGTGTAGTTTATTAAATTAGAGTGTTTAATTTACATATTCTGTTTTAGTTTAGTTTAGTTTAAGTTTATATTCTGATCTGTGAAAAGCTTAAACGTCGATAAAATTCTCGATAGAAAAGTAAAGAATTCTCTAGATCACGGAAGATAACCTGTTTGCGAAATAGACTATTCCAGAAAATTCAGATATGTAGGAAATGGAACAAATCGAATATGATTTCTTGCCAGATGGTTCTGGAACATTGAAAAGGTATAAATACTCGATGATTTGGATTCAAAATGGCCAGTCAGTTAGTAAGAAAGTTAGATAGAGTTAGTAAGAAGTCAGACAGTTACAGTATAAAGTCAGTCGGTCCTATTTTCAATATAGTTCAAGATAGAATGCAGTCAGTCAGTTGGTGAAATGTTCAATATAGTAAGTTTAATGAAGATTAAGAAACAGAATAAAGAAAATATTATTGAAGATTAAAAATTATGTTATGTATAAATGGTGATTGGATAATGGAACAAAGTATTAATTGAAAATTAAAATTATATAATATATTTGGTGATTGGATATTGGTATATTGAAAAGAAGAATAAATATAAATGTTATTAAGAAGAAAAATATTTTAAATTGGTGGAAGCTGATAATAGGAAAAAGGAATTTCACAAAAACAAGGATAACCGAAGCTGAGAACGAAGATATTGAGTGGTGATTAAAATCTATATAGTGGAGAACAGTCTCATTTAGGCATTCAGTGATAGAAAGGTACAAAATTTTGTTAATATAATTTAGTTAGTGTCATAAGAATTTCAATTTTAAAGATAGTTTGTTTAAAATTTACATTGTCTATATAATTTAATTAGTTTCATAAGAATTTTAATTTAAAGATAGTTTATTTTAAATTTTACATTGGTTATGTTAGATATATATGTGTGTTTCATAATAGATATAATAAAGATAATTTTAAAAAGTGATTACAAACTAATTCTTTGAGAACCGGGATAAAAACCCTATATATATATATATTATATATATATATATATATATATATATATAAATATATATATATATATATATATATATATAAATATATATATATATATATATATATATATATATATATATATATAAATATATATATATATATATATATATGTACATATATATATATATATATATATATATATATATATATATATATATATATATATATATATATATATATATATATATATATATAGTTTCAAATACTTACTATAAAAATACTATAAAACAAAAAAAAACATATATATATATATATATATATATATATATATATATATATATATATATATATAATATATATATATATATATATATATATATAAGAAATACAGGATATTCGTGACTGTAGATATAAACAAAACCACCAGTTTATTAGGGCTGCAGTCAGAAGGTTGGCCGAGATGTTAGAAAAACATTCTTTTGACTTTTTGTCAAGCTTTCGGAATAGTTTTATTCCTTTTTCAAGACACTGTAAATAAATAAATGTGTAAATGTTTACAAAATATCACAATTTGTCAGTGAAACTTACTAGTCGTTTTTAAAAAATGTTAATGGCTTAAAAATTAAAACTAAGAATGTGAAAACGGTATCGAAGTTATACACAAAGACAAAAGATCCTTTCACAATACAGGAGTCTTCGAATGTTGTTTCTTCTATACCGTGTGGCAATTGTAACAACGTATACATCGGAGAATCATCTCGTAATTGTTATTACATATTGTTTATTACATATTTTCATCACCAAATTGATCAAAAGCAGTTCATAGATACCTGTATCAAAGAATGTCTGGGAAAATCGTTATTTCCTTGCTCTATGAGTTACTGCACACCCGATTTATCATATTAAAGCCCATATTTGTGGTCTATTGCTAACGTCTACATAATTTGGAGAAAACCTCTCAAACAACTTTCAAAGATCATTCAATATTTTAACGCTGTGTTCAAATTTGTCATTAACGTGTTCAGATCGATATTCGTTATAAAGTCTATAATAAATCCGGAAACTAATTGTCGAAACCAGATGTCGCTATTGCGTCCATTTCGAAGCCATTTTAGTGTTACTTCTTCTACGACAGGAAAGATTGTTTTCACGTTCAGAGCGTTTGTAAATAGCCACTCCGTCGATTCCTTTTAGGATGAAATACGTATAAGATGATATACAGACGCATTGTACGTGAAATCAAATCTTAACTGTCTTTCCTTCTATAATAAATCTATATATTATATTCTATGAAATTATAGATTATCGGTTTCACGTATGATAAATTAATAATTATATAACTGAACGTTGGTTGAATATTTTCTGACGTAGCTTTTATTACCCCATTAATTTTCTTCTGCAGTGTATGATTATACCGGCAAAGGCGCTAAAAACCATTATCATGCATTTCTCGTACCAGTTATAAGCACAAAACGAAAATATCTTCCGTTCTTTTTATTACGTATAAAGAGTGCATTCTCGACATTTTATTTATATTTAATTTAATTCATCGTCATTCTATAAAAGGCGCCTATTATTAGGCAAAGATTTTTATTAAAAACAGCAAAAATTTTAACACATATGCAATTATAGGCAAATAACTTATTTACAATAAGTTATATTTACAAAATAACAAATAATTATTTGTTATACAAAGTGAATTAACTTAATAATACATTAACACAAATATATTTTCACAACATAACATTAGTTACATAATAAATTAATAACTAAATAATTGTTAATTAATAGTAGTCCAGTCGTCATAGATTTGACCTCTAAAAATTTTACGAATAAGCTGAATTTTGCTGAGCATCTCAATTTTGGGACCCCAAAATAGATGCAAAATAGTTTACCACTTTAACCCGCGGGTTTTCTCCTAAAACAAAAAAAAAATTGATTTACCAAGAATCTGTACGCCGTAGAAAAATGTTTCAAATAAAAAATGTAACTGAGATAATTTTGAACAAAAATGTATATTAGCACTTTTTGCGTAAAATGAACCGTTCTCTCAGAAACAATGCTGCAAGCAACCAGCGATTTTAAATATCAGGTACATGCGCGAAATCAATTTAAATAAAAATTGTATCTTTTGATCAGAGTATCCTATCGACAAAAAGTAAAATGCGTTTCAAAGATGAAGAGAGCAGCAATATACAAGAAATGGCCCTCTAACTCCCGCCTAATTTTTGAAATACATTCCTCATAGCATTTTTCCATAGTTTGTTTTCTTAATTTACTTTCCTCCAGTAAGGATTTATTAAAATGTTTCCAATAAAAACACTTAAAACTATAGATTGTCTCAAAGTGACTAGTCTGTACAGGGTAAATGCACAACATCGATGCCATACTTCTTTGCAAACTTGTATTAAAATAAACGTCACTTCTTACTACTTAGCCTAATCCATCTTTTGTGTTAAGGGTAGCTTAAGTACTAATACCCACTAACGACCCTGCCTGGCTTCCTTCTGTCAGTGGTTCTCAAACATAAATAATATTTGCTGCAACATACTTGGGTTTAATTAAAATAAAATAGAAATAAAGAAATGCCTTTTATTTATGTCACACAAGCAGTTTATTTTTAATTCTACACTATGTGCTAGCGATACAAACCATTTGTTACAGATTTAAATAAAATCGAATAAAATAAAACTAAAATATAAAGAAACATTTTATTTATGTATTGTTCCGTTCAAAAGTTAAGGGGGAAGGACTTTTTAAAACCCGCACTGTATATGTTGGCAGTAACAAAACGTAGAAATATCAGAAAATAAAACTAATAAATAAGTTGAAAATAAAAGACGTCATTGTATTTAATTTCGTGTGTAAGTAATCGTAATTGTACACCATTATATTTAGTTCCTTTTTCTGGAATCGCTGTCACATTTAGTTTCTACTTCACTATCATCATCATTATTATCGTCACTGTCATCACTATCTCCGTTATTTATATTTATAATAATTGGTTCGATATCATCCAACAAATTGTTAATTTCCCACATTTTTTTTTCTGTTGCTATTACGTGGTTTACGTAGTTTTTCCATTTCTCTGGCGTAATGACCTTGTACGCTGCTTTAATTAAATTTCGCATTTCAGCTTCTTTAAATTTCGCATTTCAGCTTTAAAATTCGCGTTGCGTCCAGCTATATACCGTTTCACTTCACTCCAAACCATTTCGATGGGATTGAGTGCACAGTGATAGGGTGGGAGCCTCAGAATCTTCACATTGTGCTTTTTGACAATATCTTCTATTATGTACCTGTCATATTTTGCTTTGAAGGCCTTGACTACATCAAGTAACTCGCATTTTAGGTAGTCTTCTTCAAAAAATAGGTCCTTTGACAGAAGCCATTCTTGAATATCTTTTTTTCAGTGTTGAACTGTTGGGAATTTGTTCTGACTTTCTGCTGTGATAGGAGACATTGTCCATTACCACAACAGTTTTTTCTGGAAAATTTAGCATTAAGTTATTTTCGAACCAATCTTCGAAGGTCGGTCCATCCATTCGTCGTGGTAGTCCCAAGTATTTTTCTTTGCCAAAAACGTGAGCTCTGCTCCATCAACAAATCCACTGGTAGATCCTGCGTGCAATAAAACGAACCGTGCACCATGAGCTGTTGGAGCTTTTAATCCTGTTGTCAGACCACGAACAAAAGCATCTCGATGAGATGTAATTGTTTTATTAACCCATTCTTTTTTCACACTGTGACCGATATTTACCCATGATTCATCTAAATACACTATGTTGTATCCTTCTGCACGGTATTTACGAATTGCGCGTAAATAACGATGACGCCACGAGATGATTTCTGGTTTTTTAATCAAAATTAAATTTCTGCCCCGTTTTATAAACACAAAATCCATATCACTTAGCAAGCGATGTAGCGTGGCCCGCGAAAAGTTGGGCAAAGTTTCTTCGACATTTACAACACCTAATATGGTGTTTATTGTTGGTGGTATGTTGTCACAAAAAAATTGATGAACTATTCTACGAATTTGACCCCTGACACCTTTATCGCACTTGTTGTCACGAGAACAACCAACCTTTCGTTTCTTGGGCCTGCTCTTTGGAGATTGTAATCCATCAGGTGATGAGTATTCCTGTCGTATGCGAAATAGAGTCTTCTCGCTAACACCACTCATTTCTGACACTTTCCTAATTACACTTGATACATAATCGTTGTTATCCTGATTAAGATGATAATTAATAATATTCATTAGTATCTGCTTCTCTAAAAGTTTCAGAGCTTTTCCACGTTTCCATTGAACAATTTCCTCCATTTTGCAGTAAAAATTCGGCGTCAAATATAACAATAGCCAATAATGACTTCTTCATTTATAGTATGTACATTTTTATCATTGCTCCATTTTTGAAATAAATCGTAGACAAATTCATACCTCTTTCTTGACTTTACCGGCAATAATTCATAAATAGCGGCTTTAGCAGTTTGCCTAATTTCATCTGCAATCATTTCGGCGTCACTTTCACTACTGATATCCATTTGTTGGAATTGAAAAAGGAAAAACTGAGCGAAAACACACGAATCTTAAACGGCAAACGTTGTCATAATAAAATACAAAGTTGATGTTATTGTCAAAGCCGTTACCCAGCTACCCAAAATCGTCCCGAAAGTGAAAAAATTAGTCCCGTAAGTAACTACTTTCGGTACGAGCTGCGTAAAATGGTACTTTCGATTTAATAAATCATACCGACAGTTTTATTTTCGGGACGGCTGCAGAAAAAGTCATTTTTCCTATAATCCGAGCTTTAGTTATAACTTTCTTAACCTTAGATCGCCCATCATAAATTAATTATGATACAGTTAAATGTTATGCACATGATTTACTTGATTAGGAATTATCTTTTTTTTTTGTTAAAATGTTTTTTAATTATTTAAATATCATTTAAAATTTATTCTCTGCTTCGTTCCAGTTTCCATATGTCTCTTTATAAACATGTTTTCCTAGTTTTTATTGTAACAACCATCTAAAAGATATGTCTTTATTAAACTTGAATGTGTTAATTAGCTAACATTTACTTATTGGCGTAAACACTTATTAATAAATTTGATTTATGATCCTAATTCCTTCAGTACAAACAAATATTGACAAAATAATTTAAGTGTGCGTACATAATCTTTCAAATTTAGGATTTACATATTATGCATTGTTATTGTTCTCTAGGACAAGTTTTTTTCTCTCTCAAGGACTCTCAAACTGCAAATGACATGGAACGACAGATGCGGGGAATCTCATTTTGTTCACCATAAAACTAATTATTCATTCATAAATGGAATAAAATTAAAGGACGCGCTTGTAAAAGCACCTCAAATAATGGCGAAGTAGTCAAGAACCAACTAACGCTTCGACGAAAGTAGATGGAATAAAAAAATAGAAATATACTTTCCAGTATTTTACCCTTCCCGTATGGATCAATGGAATGAGAAACACCGAGCCGTAAGTCCCTATCTTGTACCGTACGCTTATTCAATGGTGTCCGCGATACATACAATTAAAGAGCAACATTTTTTATTGTTTGAATCCAGACTTAGACACTACTACTATTTACGTTAAAACGATTCACATCTTATAATTAGAAAACTTTATCTATCTCTGTCCTTTGAGGCATCATCTGTTTTTTTTTTATTTACGCCATCTCCCGAACTTTCCATGTGTCCTAATTTTCTTGCTGATCATCGCCAATAGTCCTCTTCTGTAGCATTTTCTGAAGCATAAAACTTAATACATATTAATAAATTCCATTTGCCATTTTGTAAGATAATGTTAAATGGGATAATATGGCAAGCAATAGATCGTTTGAAAACCGCCGTTTATTGTACAAAAGATAAACATATTATAGAAGAGGATCTTACGCGGTTTACTTCATTTATGCACTTCACATTGGTGAACTCATTGGTGTGTGGTGGCCACCTAAAAGCAAGAACCTGAATTCCATAGATAATCTAGTTATAAATTATAATTTCAATAACGCTGTTTCGTAAATGTTATCATATTATGCTGTGAGTTATGCATTAGTATTGTCCAGGCAATTATAATTATTTTAAAATGTTAAAATACTGTTTGACTTTCACGTTCGTGTATTTTTTAACACAAAACATCAAATTTTATATAAATTTAATGACAAGGCTTTAAACCCTCTACACACGTCCCGAAAAGACGACCCAACTGTCGTGAGCGACAGCGTTGGGATCGACGGTTGGTGTGTGTGTGTGTAGGGTAGGCTTGTTGACCGACAAAAATAGTTAGACCCGACGGTCGGTCCCACTCATTTGGTTTTACAATTTACAACCGCGACATCCGACAGCCGACTTTCCCGTTATTGAACCAGTCGAGTTGGGAAGTACTATTTTTGTCGGTCAACAAGCTACACACACCACACACACCAACCGACGGGCCAAACGTTGTCAGTCACAACAGTTGGTGGGTCTTCTCGAGACGTGTGTAGGGGAGGTTTAAAAACCTAGCATCTAACCCATTTTTTGTTGTATTCCATATGACTTTTGTCATATTTGATATTGTTTTATGGTTGGCAAAGTACAGGTTCATTAAACATGTAATTATTTACAGTAATTTTATCTCATACTAACAATACTGCACGTAACTAAAATGTGAGGATCGCTATTTACATGGATGTTACCTTGACATTTTTGTGGTTAAACTATTTGATTTTATCTTTTTAATGATTTTATTACTTTTCCGTTAAAATTAGTCATACTGTTCTACATGACGGGTTAAAAAAATTATTGACAATAATGTGGTGTACAATTTATAGAGATACTAAAATTGCTAAGCCATATAAAGAAAATATAGTAATTAAAAAAAGATTATGTAATGGAATAAAAGTATACAAAAATAGTTATTTTAAAGCAGTTTTAGTAATGTTTGCGAGTTCACATTTAGTGTAAAAAGGCAACGCATATTTGATATTTGTTGATCTTTAAAAACCATATAAACCGCTAAATATTTTTAGTAGTATAAGTATACCATACTCTGTAAACGTTTTTGGGTAAAAAACTTAGCATACGAATTTTCCCCCCCAAACTAGGAGGGAGTTTAACACAATAATCCTCATTAGTGGTACTGCAGGCATATTAGAACTTCGATCAATTATTTCCTGTGACAGATTCTCCCATTCTTATCCACAGGCAATTGTAAGTTCATGATGGGTTCTAGGAGGATTCCTTTAAACATGAACAGCTGTTGAGAGCACATCCCATGCATGTTCAATGGGGTACATATCTGGAGACATCACAGGCCACTCCAAACGTCATTAATTGCTTGGGTCCTATGTGAGCTGGCGTTATCATCCATTAATACAAAATTTTTACCTACAGCTCCTCGCCGAAATCTCACATGAGGTTCTAAAATCCCTGTGATGTATCTCTGTCCTATTAGAGTCCCGTCAATAACCACCAATTCCGTGCGTCCACCTGCCATAATACCTGCCCAAAATATAACACTGCCTTGTTTTTTCTCGCCAAACATAAACACGAATTGGCCAGCTATTACTATTTAAACAGATTCTGGCCTCTGGTCTGAAAAAAGCACAAAATTTAAAAACTGTCGAGGGAGCTGTAGGCGTTCTTGAACTCACTGGTGGCGGTGCAACATTTCTAGGTTGTAGCTGAGGAACTCTTATTGGTCGATGACTCCTCAAACCTGACTCGATGCCTGAAGTCTCTTTGGAGGTCTGGTACAGACATAGAAGAATTTCTCCGATTAGAAATTCTGATATATCTATTCTATTGTTCATTGGTAATGCTGGGTCTACCAGAGCGAGTTCTATTCTGTATAGAATTTATCTCCAGAAACCTATTCCATATCCGTGTGATATCACTTTAAGAAACACCCACTATTTTCGCCCTGAACCGCTGTGGATGGCCTTCTTCAACTAAATCGATAATTCTTGCATGGTCCAACTCTGAAATCAAATTACGATTCGTTATAAATCACATTTTCACAAATTTTACCAGAATAAATTTTTCAAATGTTTACACATTTATTGTATTGTATTTAAAAACAAAATAAAAAACAAAAAAGGTGTATTTTATATAAAAAAAAGGTCTATTAAATATGTGATAAGGATACGGATTTATAGAAGTATAAAAATCGTAAATATGATAGTTGATGCATAACTTTTGAAACTATGTGTTTGGGAAAGTATTTAGTATTTATTTTCATATTTTACATTTAATATTTTTATTACTGTACTATCTTATTTAATGGTATATTCTAACTACTTATGTACTTTAAAAGATATTATTTTCTTCTATTCCTTTTATTTTCTTCCGTTTTTAAGTTCAAAGAAACTGACTTCTCTTTTGTTATTTGGAAATTATGTCGCAAGCATAGAAAACGTTGTAAAGTATCATATTTCTGTGACCATTTAGTTAGATTATCGCCATTCAAAAGCGTATTACAGTAGCGCTGATTTATTTACTATTCTACTGCCTACTACGATGAATACACCAATATTTCAAGGGTAAGTGTTGTTTTTTTTTTGTACATATAACAGCATGAGTTAAGCCAGCTATTTTTCGTAATATTTAAATTAATTGCTAATTTATTCACAATCAAAATATTAAATTTTTTCTTCGAATATTATTATAATTCATTTAACCAGCGACCTCTAAGTTTTACACAAAAATACTATGTATAGTTTAAAAGTTATTAAAAATTTTAAGTCGAGAAATCGAAGATATAGCCCACCTTTGAGTCCTCATAACTTGTTACATCACAGCTAACAGCTGCACATAAATAGAAAGTTTGAACCGAGTTTGACAATTTAATTTTGAAAAAATGGAGAAACTTTCTTTTTCATTGAGTTAACAAGCAATAAACAAATAGTTTTTCGTTAGTGGATTGTCGACATTACGCGTGCTTTGAGCAGTGTTTAAAATTGTAAATAGTAACTATTTTAAAATTTCAAACCCCGCAAACAAAACAAACATTTTATATATAACATATGTAGCATTTTTAATGTATTTTTAGCCGTACTTTACGATGAGACTAGTTGTAAATTAAAATATTCAAATTGATTTATAAACAAATTGTTTATAAAAATTGAAACCACTTTTTGAAATGGGGGACTTACATATACGTATTCAGCGAAAAGTTTTACATAAGAAAGAATAGTTTTCAACTATCCACTGCTCATCTGCTCCTACTTTTGTTTCACACAGGCATTGATAATAGAGCTCGTTTGGGAAGGTAGTTTTCATCTGATCTTGACAGGTGTCTTCAGATGCCTTTTCCCTGGTTTAATACTCTTCTCCCTTTCGGTCACGCTTTTTTTAGTGTAATGAAATATATTTTGTTAATAATTCCAAACTATTCCCACGTATGGTACTCTTTTGTAAGGTAATGACTTTTGGTAGGAATATTAGCATATTTTTTAATAAAATAGGGCCCGTTTTTGATGTTGTCAATTGACAAAATTGTGACTAACTGTAATATTTACTTAAACGAAGTTAAAATTCTTGTGTCGTCAATTGACGACACAGTGACTGAAAGGGTTAAGATGTTTCGTTCGAAATTGAGTATATTATTTACATCTGTGTTAGAAATAGTCAATGTTTTGGACTTATATGTCGTCATTACTAGTAGTATGAGTAGGTATCTTATGGTGGTACCACATTTTGCTATGTGTTATTCGTTATGCGCCATATTATGCGTCAGCCGCATAAGATGAAGTGTGGAGGGTACATTTATCAACTACAGTATAGCCCAAAATAAACAGTACTGAACTTGTAATTATTTTATTGTTTTAAAAAATACATATTATTGACACTTTCTAACATGTTCTAAATGAGCTCCTCCGCTCTCAAGACGGACTTCATATCGATATTCCAGATTTCTCGTAATGTTATGGAATAAAGGTTGTCTCAAGTCCGCGAGGAAGGCTCTAACGGCATCCTTTAACTCATTGATGGTTTGTGGTGCCCGTTTAAAAACTGCAGTTTTAGCCATGACCTAAATGTATGCGTCTGGAGAATTTGCAGGATAGGGGAAGTCAGTAAATCGTGAAATGAATTTGTTTGGAAAATGTCTCTGAAGAAATTAACGAACTGCGACAGCATGTTGCTCCATCCTGCTGGAAAAATTGGTCTCGAAATGCCAAATTTCGTGCACGACTAAATTGACGTAGATCAGGGATAACGCGTGTTAAAATTTGTATGTACCTCTGCTGAAGTGTGACTTGCCTACCATTTTCTTCGATAAAGCATAGACCAATGATTCCGTGTCCCGAAACGGCACACCAGACATTCACTTTTGCGCTATGTAAAGGAACTTCTTGAACTTCATCTGGTCTGGCAAAGCCCAGAAATCGATTTGTGCGACGATTTACATGGCCTGACAAATGAAAATGTGCTTCGTCTGAAAACCATACATTTTTCAAAAATTCAGGATTTTCGTACTGTATTGCACGAATTCTGGCACAATATTCCACTCTACTGTGATAATCCCTGGGATCTAATTGTTGATGTACCTTCACATACGAAAATGCACTCAGCTCCTTCAGGATTCTTTGCAAGGAACTTCGTTTTAAGCTAAGATGCAACGCTGTTCTTATCTGGCTGGCTTTCGGATTTTCCAAGATTCGCTCAAAAATACGTTAATGGTTATCGTTGTTGTTAACTGTCCTGGGACGCCCCGAGTTTCCTTTTCATTAACACAATACATTACCCGTATTTCTAAACTTTTCAACAACCTTCAAAATTACAGCATTACTTGGAGAACGGTTATTAAACCGTTGTGTGAATTTATCACACACGTATTGCAGACTTGCACTATTAAGTCGGCCGATTACGTATGAGCGAAAAAAATGCTCCACAAGAAACACTTTCTCCTCTGTACCTAACACCATTTTTAACAATTAGGCCTTAATAATTAATTGTTTAAGGATTACTTGACAGGTGTATACTAGTTAATTTGAATATGACAGCGCGCACAAAAAGACATTTATGTTTCAGTTTCAGTACTGTTTATTTTGGGCAATACTGTATTTGCTTTATTCGCACGCATAAGCAAATACCCGAATAGCAAATACGCCGTATCCAACTAGTTCTCTCCGGCCCAAACCTCTCATAAATTCCAGCAATACTTCCCTTTTTAATGTACTTTTTCCGAAACACCTGATTCTGTATTCAGAAATGCAGAATATCTTCCACCTCCCTATCATTACACAAAGCACACATTTTCCTAAAATCAGCCCTACCAGGTCTATCATTGAGATACAATACACCACATCTAATCTTAAATATCCACCTTATGTCATTAAAATACACTTCATCACTCATATAACTCACGTTAACGCAGAGTTCAATTAAAAATCTATAATGAGTGCTGAAATTAGATTCACTTGCTCTCTCCAATGCTCTTTCCCTTATCCCAGCACGAATTGCTCCTATCACCTGTTCCAGATTATCCACCCAAAAATTTCTGTCCTCTCTATGTTAAATTCCACTCCCTATCTTTCCCCAATTTTTCCCAAACTCTTCTCCAACCACAGTTTGGTCTTATCATTTCTACATGTTATGTTAGTTTCTAAATCCAACATCTTACCTTCTGAATTTCCTTTAATTCCGCAAGTCCCCAAACTTGATCTCTGTGAGTTCCCCTTCATATATGCGCACCTTAGTTGATGGTGGAAGATTCGCCTTTATTAATAATTATTAACGACTTCCACCATTTCTCCATTTATTTTCAAGCCTTCTTTAATAACTTCACTCCCTTGTCTAAACACCATTATTTTTGACTTGTCCATGTTGATCTTTAAATTCCGTAGCCTACAATACTCACCTAATTTATTAACCATAATTTGTAAAACTCTCGAACTGCTTGCCAACACCACCATATCATCAGCATAGAGCAATGTTCTAATGATAAATCCATTTAAATCAACGCTTTCTCCTAGAACATCATGTAAGTCATTAAAAAATAGTGCAAATAGCAGCGTACTAAGAATTCAGCCTTGCCTAACTCATATCTCACAGTTAAATGAACGTGACATACCATTCCTTTCTTAAATTGCAGATTGTCTTCCCTGGTTTCTTTCGCAACACAACATTAAGTAAATCATAAGAAAGTCATCCAGCATAATTTGACTCTCTCTTTTTTTCGTCCCTTGTAGTGCACATATGTCTTTTTTTTAAAGGTCTTTTTTAATTTCCTGCTCTCTTGTGTTTAGAGACTTCACGTTTCAATTACCAATTCGAAGTATATTTCTCGATTTCCATAATCGTTGTCCTCTTTCTCGCATTTGTCATCGTAATGAAATCATTCCTCCCTGTTTCTACGATCTGTATGGGTTTAAAGTCTATCAGTTGGGTGCTGGTGCTAACCTGGCTGTAGACCCCCTCCTCCTTTATTCGAGCTTGGGATCGGCAATAGTTCTATTGAGCTACTCGATTTAACCAACAAAACTACAAGCCAAGTTTATAGAAGTAATATTCGTTAATAATTGCTACGTTAAATACCATTTTTTACTTATTTTTATTAAAAATATTTGTTAAAAATATAAAGCTTTTTTAAATTACGATTCTTTTTTGTCTCGCTCTATATAATTACTTGATATTATAGTAGTGACATTTCAACTTTTCAACGCGGTTAAGTGGCACTTAGATGAATGGTTATCATCCAGAATAAAAAGAGTATTGACTTTTATTTTCGAAGATTAATCTGTGCATTTAAGTAATTTCATTACACAGTTGCAAATATTTTAAGCGATAATAACTTAAACGTTTTTATTTACTGTAAATTGTGATAAATATGTTTACGAGCTGGTAATAGTCGTAAAAATGATACAAAGGAAATATCTACAAGATGGTCTAAAACCTTGCATTGTACATTTCTAGCATAATGCGTGTCATAGTTCTCATAAAACCGTCTGCAAATTGTCTGTGGATGTTGTCTTATGAAATTCTCAGAGTTCCATAAATATACACACTGCACGGTCTTACGAGATGCACATGGCATAACAATAGCCACAGTAAAGTCAAGTGTTTTCTTTAGGGTAAATAATATATTGGTACGTAACACTATCTATGATGTATTAGGATTATATAATACATAGAATTGTCTATGCAGGATGCAATGACTAGAACTACAATTTGGCGTTTTCATTTTTATTCGTGTTCCAATCGAGTTGGTTTTCTTCAAAAAATATGTTAATCGTGTCAAAAATTTCTCATCCGGTTATGTTAGCATTCAGCGGTCAGCACAAAAGGAAGTCTTCTTTGAGTAAATCTCATCTCATCGTCCTAATCCGGTGCAAAACTGTATCGTTTGAAAGCGGCACTGTAGAAAGATGTTTTGCAAATGTTTTATGTCTACCACACATGGTTTTATTACTCCGTGGCCTTTTCATTCACAGTTCGACTTCCGTTGCCCCTTCATTCATAGTTCGAGTTGAATACGTCATAGTTTTTTGACTTCTTAATAATTGTTCTTTTTTACGTACAAAAAAATTCTTTATTCGTGTCTTTCATGTCGGAATGCACAGGTTCTAAATATGAGCGCATCCTATTAGGTACCATCGAACTGTTCAGAAAGAGTTTGCTGCGCAACATACAGAGAGGTGAGCCACTGGAATCAACAAATCCAAGATCAATGTATGATTTTACTACTTGAGCTTGAAACTTGAAACCAAAGAATTAGAACCTGACACCGTTATATCATCTTGATTTGAATTTGACGTATCGCGGAACCGGACCATTTGTGAACCCTCAGTGAATGATTTTATTTTTATTGCAACATCTTTGAGCCAAGGTTCCATTCCTCTTTAACACTAATTTGATTTGGCTAATTTTGTGACAAATAGAATCTCTTTACGCACGAAATACATGACTTTACAACCACTACGAGCAACACACGGGAACATTATACACTGCGGGTATGAGCGTGGTGCGGATAAATTTTTCGGTAACCTTGATTAATTAATTCTCTGCTCCAAACAATCCTCCTTTTATAACATACAGCCATCGAATCCCCTCGATTTTTTCAGAAACTTAGCGCAGCCAGACGATTTTCTCCTAACTACGCGACAAGGAGAAGCGACGCGACGAACCGAGGTCATTCGATTGCTTATAGTCTGGGAACGAATGGTGACTATGTATAACATTTCGATGTAATAGGCCGGGCGTTTACTTAACAATATATTAAATTTATAACTTATATGTACCCGTTAAACCTATAAGTAGGCTTTTTTTTGTTTTGGTAGTTTATGTTTATCTTAGGTAACTTTATTTTTGCAGGTTCCACTCTAATACATGTATTCATTGTATTATGACTGTCGGCGCGGAGCCCCACTGGAAGCTTTGCGGAGCACCGTATTAGACATTATTATGAACAAATAAATTGACTGTTTTCGGTAATTTAATACCCCTAATGTTAATATCTGAATTAAGCTATTAATGGTATTTAATAATACTACATAATCACTTTTTTAAAGGCAAAATGAAAAAGAGTAGAACATTTATTATCCTTACTACTACAAGAATAAAAACTACCAACATAGCCATGAAAAAAATAATAACAAAATATGATAGTGAAAAATAATCCACTGAAGATGAAAACGGTAAAAGTGGATAACAGCTAGTGAAGATGACGAGGAACAGAATGATAATTCTGGGAAAAGTAACTAGCTGTTCAGATCTCCAAATGAAGGAAGTAGCTGAAGAAATAAAAGACATTATTATGGAAGTTAGAGCAACAAAAAAGACCAAAAAAAAAAATTTTTAAGAAAATTTTTAATTGGAAAAAAGAGAATTTAGACCTAAATAGTAAAGTAAGCTTTCTGGAAAGCAAGTTTTAGAAGGTGCATAAACAAATAATAATTGTAATCAAAAGATATTGAAAGAGGTATCAAAAAAGAAATTGAAGATGTTGCCAACATTATTTAGAATAAATTAAATGTCATTGAAAACATAGACGATGCTCAAAAAATAAGGATATTACACGAAAAGCCGTCAATGGCTATAGTGAAAATTAACACTATAAAGGATAAAGAGCTTATCGTGAACAATCAGAACTAATTAAGAGGAATACAGTGTTTCATTTAAGGTAATTTAACACTATCTGTATAAAGCAGCTGTTTAACAGATACCCGCTTTATACATTTCATAGGCGAAGAGAAACAGAAAAAGACATAATCTAAAGATGGTAACCAACGCAATGTGGAATATCGTTTTCCCTCAATATTTATGGTTTACGATCCCTGGTATAGGGCAAAACTGTCTATTTACGGAGGGCGCGTGCTGTTCCGTCGTTTGTCTGTAAATCAACACAGTTCAAAGGAAGGTTGGAAGCTGATGCATAGCACGTACTTACCCCACCTACCCTTCCAACGCGGCTAGTGTATGGTACGGTTAGCGTAGTGCTAATTTTACTATGGAGTGATCTAACGAAATTGTGTTGTAATTTTTATCATTGTATAAATTACCCAACTTTTTACCGCCAACACTGGTGGCGAACACAACAGGCAAAACTATACAAACCCTTGATCTCGAGGGGATATGCACCATTGGGGTAGTGCAGTTAGTATCAAAAAGTAAATATTTATTAGTTTCACAGTAAAGTGGCGCTAACCGTGCTCTTTTTTCTTTTCACTATTGTTATTATATATTTTCCATTTCTCTTCTCCGACGTGAACTGGCGAAGAGTGCCTCTCCACGCTCCTTGAGATCCCGGTTTAAGCAATCCCCTCCACTTAGCCAACTCCAGGCGGAAGCTCTGATAAGTGGAATGACACCTTTTTGTCTTGAGATTGGTAAATCGGCTTCGAAGGCGGAAGAACCTATTAACAACGTAACGACCAACAGCATAAAGATGCAGAAGCAAGGAGGAACTATTGTGTTAAAGACTCGAAGAGTATCCCTAATAATACAATTAGCATGACTACGACTATATCATAGAAAATATATTACTGATCATGAGATTCGGATACCAAGATCCGATAGTTAGATACCGTTATTAATACCTTAAAAGATAAATGGATAACGTTTAATAGCAATTATATGCCAGGGAAATAAACAAAAAAGTACCCTGTTTGTGACACTGTACCGGCCAGACAGGCCAGACAAACGACCGTTGTTTTGAGTAGTATGGACCTCTGTAACAAAAACCTATATGTTTACTGCAGTCGATTTTTTGAACTTAATTAATTATTAACAAATTAAGGTCAAAAAATTTTCGCATTTTTCGTCCATCAGCAAAAAGTGAAGCATTTGAAACAAATTTGAGAGTAAGAAACTTATAAGTCATATAAAAATCTTAAAAATAACGTTTTTATTGCTTATTTTTGTTTGCTAAAATTTGTTGTTTAGAAAGTTGCAAACTAAGTCAAAAATTTCGCTTAATAATAAATTATTTTACATACAATGTTGGGTCTTGTGGTACTTAAAATGCGATTAAAATTTAAGTCGATCGGTCAAGTAGTTTAAAAGTTATTTAATTTGTTTGTCGCACAAATTTAATTTTTTAGCAACAAAATAAGTCAGAAAATTATGTAGTTATATTATTTATACGGGTAGCTTCTGAAGGAAGATTTATTCAATTAATATTATTTAAAAGAAAATGAGGAAAATAATTTTAAATATTGCAAAATAATTTTGCAAAAACAGGTCAATTTTTTGCTTATAAACAATTAGAATAACATTTTAACCATCGCCTACAAGAAAATTATTTTTTCATATTTAGAAAGCCTGTATTTTTTTACAAATTTAAAAGAAACAAAATTGACCTAGGACACTTTGGAACGAAGTTAGTGCCTTTTTTTAATTGATAGCAGTTTTGTTTATAACAATTAAGAGATCTTATTAGGGTCATCTGAAAGAACATGCTTTAAAGTTTTAATGTTCAAAATTCGAAAAGATGGCATTTTAATAGAATCGTTCACAAAGCTTTAAAAATGTTGTCCTCAAAATCTGCCGACTTTGAAACTCGTAAAAGCGGTGGAGGGGGAAGGAGCTGTTAAGTGTATCTCTGTTTCTTGTTTATTTCTTGTTTTTTTTTAAATTTTGTATGTTCTTTTTGCGTACATTACGAATATGTATTATTTAACTAAATAAATTGTTAAATAAACCATCTAATTTGTTTAAACAATTTTTTTCAGTTTTTATTTTTTTAGTAATATTTGAGGTAATTTTTATTGTAAAACATAAATATTTATGATTAATATATACTTCTTCAATAAACTTCGTAAATAATTTATTTATAATAGATTTGATGACAAAAAAATGGCCCAGAAACGAGTACTAAAAAGTAGCAAAGTGTCCTAGGTCAACTTTTTTCTTTTAAATTTGTAAAAAAATACAGGCTTTCTACATATGAAAAATATTTTTCATGCAGGCAATGGTTAAAAAGTTATTCTGATTGTTTTTGCAAAATCGACATGTTTTTGAAAAATTATTTTGCAATATTTAAAATTATTTCTTCTCATTTTTTTTTTAAATAATAATAAGTGTATAAATCTTCTTCTTTCAGAAGTTACCCGTATAATTACTATAACTACACCATTTTCTGACTTTGGGATAAATAATTTAAATAACTTTTAAACTATTTGACCAATCGACTTTTCGATTTGATTTTCTTCATATAATAAGCACCACAAGAGACCCAACATTTTATGTAATATAAAGGTTAAAAGTTTATTTTTAAAAAATTATTATTTACAAAAAACCGAAATTTTTTATTCATTTTGCAACTTTATAAGCAACAAATAACGATAAGAACATTTAAAAAAGTCATTTTGAAGGTTTTTATGTGACTTATAAGTTTCTTACTCTCAAATTTGTTTCAATGCTTCACTTTTTGGTGATAGAAAAAAAAAAGCGAAAAGTTACTGTTTTTTGACCTTAATTTGTTAATAACTAATTAAGTCTAAAAAATCGACTACAGGAAACATATAATTTCTGGTTATAGAGGTCCATAATACTCAAAACAACTGTCGTTTGCCTGGCCGGACCGTGCCACGAAAAAAGCTTATTTCCCTGGGCTGTTAGGGTAGAAATAGCAATGGTAGTGTGGTTGCTTTTTGTCACGAAAAAATAGGAATCGAATTTATTTTTAGTATAACGCCCTTAGTTCATAATGCTAGAAAGTACTATAATACAAAGTCTTTGAGTGCAATAAATTTTAGTAAAATTTACTGTTTTCCTGTTATTCTATGTTGAATTTTTAAAATTGTCCGAGGTTTGTATTAGGCCTACAGTTTATATACAAAAAATGTTTAAAGTTATTTGTAAAAAATTGATGAGAACATTAGAAAATTTGAAAAAGTATCGATTTTCGAAAAACTTTATAGAACGTTTTTTGCTTAGAATATATTTTTCTATCTATTCTTGAGGTTGTTTTTAATACAAAGGATCCAACTTTACCGTTGGGGTGGATTCCACCTCCAAGGTAAGAGCACACTTCAGCTTAGGGTAGATTTTGCTCGCTAAGGTATTACCTACTTACTGTTAAAATTTCAAGAAAATCGTTGCATGCTGAAGGAATTCGGAGTTAAAAACCTTGGTACACTGCACTATTTTGAGACAATTTCATTTCATCTCTTTATTGCAGAATTATGAATATGGTTTAGAAACATTTTTGTAACTATTTATTTGAACTGACTCATAATTCCTAATCATTCCTATTCAATTGGTGTGAGTCTAGTGGCTTTATTTAAATATATTATTTCGCTTTAGTTCAAATTATGTTATGTTATTATACTTTACAATATCGATCAATTAACTAGACACCATAGCGTGACTGCAAGCACTTGTTTTGAATTGTCGCCAATTGCTTTAGTGAAGTTGAGTTGAACGCCCAACGGAAAGGCATCAATAGGATTTTTTGTAATTGGCTACATCAATCTCGTTTATTAAATTCGAAGCGGTGGTGTCAGGGTCATGCACAATTAGAATAAACAGTGACATATTCGCGAATGTAATGTGTTGCTATTTAATTAATAAAGGAATCAATCGTAAATGCTATTATACTTGCATTTAAATGTAATGTTAATAAATTCATTCGCTTGAGATAAATCTTTTTTTGAATTTTTACGTAAAGAATCTGACACATTGGGAAAGACATCACTCTGCTAGTTGTACACATATATTTAGTTTTCATAAAATTAATTTTCCCCATATTTCACACTATTCTATTATTATATTACTGTAAGTGTGTTAAATATTGTTTATTATAATATGTATCATCAGCAAAAAGCACGTAATTAAAATCACACCTCCGAGTACATAACGTGTGCATTTTTGGACACTTTTATATTGTGTAGTAATAAAGTAATATTGGGACTTTTGTTTAAACATGATAATTTCAACCGTTTTCAAGAAAAAAAAAACAATGTAACGGATTCTCAAAAGCTAATTTAAAATAATAAACAATAAGCATTTAACGTAAGGATTCGTTTCAAAGATATAAAGGCTCCCCCAAACCAACGCGGAAAATTCGCATTATCTGCGGAATTCCGTACCGCATACGATTCGCATTGAATTGTTTCCACTGTGGTAAGTATAAAAGTTCAGACAAGTACGATTTTCGTCGTTCGGGCATGCGTTTTGTGTGCGTATTTATTCGTCCGGAATCTTAGTTCGCACTCGACAGCGTTTTTATCAGTTTCGCAGTGGTTTCGCATGTGAAAAAATTGAAAATGGAGAGAATTATTGAGTTGGTTCGAAAGTATCCTATTCTCTATTACCTTTCTCATGAAGATTATAAAAATGTAAGGAAAAAGGACAAGATTTGGACTAGAATAGGAGAAGAAATAGGCGAAAATGGTGAGTAGTTTTACGATTTGTATTGGTTTATTTTTCTACATCTAAGACTAAAGAAAAGCAGAGGCCTAAACAATACTATATTTACTGCAAGAAGAGTCCATTATTTTCATCGTGAACAATCTATTCATAGTCCTGAATTAAAATACGTGGCAAATTTTTCTCGAACAGAAAATGCCAGTCTTGCAGCTCTCCTTGGGTCATTGTCCAAATTTTGAAATGCTCCAAGTTCAGGCTCTGGTGGATCTAAAAGTTCTATGAATCTATCATCACATTTTTTTGTCCTTAGAAAATTATGCAAAATACATGCAGTTTTCACAATGAGAATACTAGTATCAATTTTTGTTTCCATTGGTCTGTAGAATATACGCCATTTTTATGCCAATATTCCGAAAGCGTTTTCTACTACTCTTCTCGCTTTACAGAGCCTCACATTATAATTTTCCTTGAAAATATCTGTTCTGCTTTGACTGTATGGAAAGGGCCTCAACAAGTATGGTTTTAGTGCAAAGGCTTCGTCTTAAATTAAGACATGGGGGGAAAGTTCATTCTGGCCTGGGAGATTTTTCGGCTCAGGTACACCCATCTGATTTGTTTCAAATCTTCTTCCCATGTTGGAAGCTTCGAATATTCCACCGTCGCTGTTTTTACCAAAACCGCCAATATCAACTGAAATGAATCTATAATCTGGGCCAACAATAGCCATTAATACTGTAGAAAACTTATTCAAATAACACCAATAATTAGATCCTTTTTGTCTGGACACTTGATAGTAACATGCTTGCCATCGATGCTACCAATACAATTTGGGAATCGCCAGGTATTTCTAAAACCTTCTTCAGATTTTTTCCATATTTCTGTAGTTGGTTCGGGCAAGTAAATATGTTGCAAATTTCTACATAAAGCTTCACAAACTTCTACAACTATGGCACTTACAGTCGAAAACCCAACTCTAAAACTATGACCTATTGTATAAAATGTATCTCCGGTAGCCAGATACCTAAAAAAGAGTATTTTGTTTCAGGGGATGAGATTAAAAAAAAATGGAGGAATCTGCGCGATACGTACGCTAAGTACATAAGAACTAATAAAACTAGAACTGGACAAGCGGCAAGCGATAAAAAAAAAATGGATATGGGCAGATCATATGGAATCGTTCAATCCGTTCCTAAATTTTGCTAAGACTGCATCCAATGTCACAGATGTTGATACACAAGAATCTGAAGCATTCCCAAATATAGAATCACCCGAAAATATATTAACGGATGAAAATTCCGCAGTACAGAAACCAACGTGTAGTAAAAATCTACTAACAACTCAGACAGATGATTCCCAGAATAAGATTCAACCCTCCTCATCGAAACCTACTCGAAATGAAGCTCCTAGGGTTACTCTTTCAAATGAAACTCCTTCTACAGGCAGAACAAACAGAAAACGCAATTCTGAGCCATCCACATCTGTGAAAGATATGATCAGTTATTTTGAGAGCAAAAAGAGAGTAGTGCATGATGCTACCGATCAACTGTTTTTGGCTCATGCTTCTACGGTAAAATCTTTCTCTCCTAGAAGGCAAATTGAAACAAAAATGAAGATTGCGCAAGTTATCATGGAGCAGGAGTTGCTTCAATTGGAGGAAAGTTCTTTGAATAGCCATCAATCTAGAGCTGAAAGTACAGACACCTATCAAAACCCGTCTTCCATCGGAAGTATTTCGGTTGTATCCCTACCTTCACCAAATGACACTGCATTACCTAAACAATCGAATACTTCTGGGTTCTATGAAGTGAATTGTGAAAATAATTATGTTACACTACACAACTTGGCGCAGAGTTGCAACCAAGCAGCTTCTCATAATCCATCAGTTTCCAACTATGTCAATTCCTTTGACCCTTACAATACATAAAGTATATTTTAGAGTTATTTTGATCCTTATTCTCTTTTACTGTAGTAAATTAATGATATAAATAATGCCTGCAGTTTTTTTTTCATTTTCTTACCTTAATGTTATGGCCAACCGTTCTTCGGGAGAAATAGCTTCTCTGTAATTCGTGTCTGATTTTCTAATATCATTTTCTACAAGGTGCAACAGTTCATCGAAACAATCTATTGTCATTCTAAAATAAATGTAGCATCTTTTATCGTCTTTTCGTAATTGAGGCATCAGCGTGTGATATTCCCCACATTTCAGTCTTTCTAGATTGATATCATGAACCCATTTTCTTCTTTTCCTAAGATTAAATTCATAATATAGTCCATATTGTTGTTTTAGGATAACTATAGATAATAATTTTACCTTGAATTGTCGTCCTCCATTGCTAACATTACAAGAGCTTCTTCTTCATCTGATGATGTATACATTTTTGTGAAGAATTGAGATCACTGAGTAGTATTCTTTGTTTTTCGTTGTCACCAACTCTTCTCAATACTAGACACATACGAGTATGACGCGAATATATTTGCTTCAATATGAAGTTCTTTACGAATTCCGTCAGGAATTCGACTGCGAACTTTCCGTCACGAATCCGCTGCGAATAATTCGCGTTGGTTTGGGGGAGCCTTAAATCAGAATTATAAAGAATTTAACTTAGTTCAGGATATGACGGTAAAAATAGTAGAAAACCTCAGAATTTTTTTATGCGTAGGCTTGTATGCAAATTTGTGGTTAAACTCTATATACCATCCACTTTAAAATCTACCCTTTGCTAATATGTATATGCTAATTGTTTTTTAGGGTGAAAACTACCCCTTATTGTCCAAATTTATATAAGCTGAAAGCAAAGCTTATAACAGATAGAAATAGCGCTAAAATATGCCCGACAAAGATTTTTTGATACTCTGAAATATTATTTACTAATTTTTATAATGTGCCAACCCTTCAAAATTACCATTTATTATGACTTAAGTTAAAAAAATATTATTTTACTGATATTTTTTGTTAATTTGATATTACAATGCAATATCTATCTAAACTCCTTTTACCGTATGACGGCCGATATGTAATTAAGATATGATCAGTCAGCCACAAACAGTGGGGCGTTAATATTTAATTCCGATCGCTTGAAAAGTAAAAATATTTAATTTCCTGTATTTTATGTTCAGTAATAATATTGGATTTTACTGTATCACAGGCAAATAAAATGAATATAATATGTATATACAGGGCGTGTGGGAAGTGGGACGAAATATGTCGAATACTCGAAATTATTTGTCGACATCAAATGTTCATTAAGGTCTCTATAAGTCTCTATTTTGCGTAGAGTGAAAATTATACGAATGGTTTTGCATGCAGTTTAATTGGAAAATACTTGCCAAGTTGCTGGTATGTCCAAGTTTGAATAAAATACTTCCAAGAGTTTACTTTCTGCAGACACTGTATTAAATATAACCTTGAAACAAATTGGAACTAAATCACTTCCGAGCTTTTAGCAAAACAAAATGTTTAAACACGTATAGTCCAGTAATTAATACCAAAGCTATTGAGAGTATGCAGTCCAGTAATTAGACCGAAGGTACTTTATCGTTTAACTAAAACACACCACAAAGTCCGAATTTAATTCCCGAAACACTTTTTTGTTACTTCTTTTTAGCAAACGATTTGTCCTATTCACTGTCTGATATTTCACTATCAGAGTCGTCACTATCTGAATTGTCTATCCGAATAATTAGAGGCCGGACCTCATCTATAACTCGCTCGGTTTGAAAAGACTGAACTATTATGTCTTCCGTATGTCTAATACAATTTTGCCATTGTTCTGCCTTTATTTGTTCTAGGGATTCTTTCCATAAACTCACCCATACCCCAAACTAACTCAATTGCATTATAGTGGCAATGTTAGAGCGGAAGTCGAAGAACTTCATGGCCATATTTAAGAGCCATTTGGTCAGTAACAAATTTCTTTTGAATTTTGTGCTCTCCACACCTTTGAAGTAAATCGACTTTTAAAAATATGTCTATAATACTGTGATAAATTTTCTTTTCTGTCAACCACAACTTTATTTCTTCTTTTGTTCAGCTGCTTGAAGGAAATCTCTCTTCTAATCTTGAGTGGTAGGATGCATTATCCAACACTATTATGGATAGACGCTCCAATTTTTTTAACAAATTTTCTTCAAACCATTCTTCAAAAATATTTGCATCCATATTTCCATGGTAATTACCTGTATTCTTTGTGGACGAAAAAATTAAACTTGCCTCAGGAATAAAACCCTCATCATTTCCAGCATGAAGTATAATGTAGCGTTTACCATTACCGGAACGACTAGAAGAATAACATTTCGTGGTACCATCTTGCCAGGATGATTTTCACATATTTCCTTTAGCGAAAATCCAAGTTTCATCTAAAGATACAACTTGCCTCGGACTATCAGACGTTTTATTGTTCATGTATTTTCTTAAAAAATTTTGAAACAACATTAGAGAGTTCACACAATAGTTGTCTATTATTTGTCTTTTTATATCGAAAACCTAAATGTTTCAGCACTCTCCACAAACTTGTTAAACTAATATCACACAGTTCCTTGTCTTTTATTTTTTGTAGCACAGCACTAATTGTTACATGTTCTTTGGCTTTATACATAATATATATAATATTTTTAATTGTAAGTTTAATTGACTGGTGTAAATCTAAAGTTTGGATGTTGACGATTTCTCTTGCTTACTTTATTTATTTCATCCTCACTCATGTTATTAATTCTTCGGAATGTCCTCTCTGAGATACCGCAAGCATCGCATTTGCGTTTCTGAACTGCCATAACAAATGTCAATGGACCCATATTATTTTTTTCCAAATTGAAATAACTTTCGATTATTAGAACTAAACGCCGTTCTTCTGGAGATAACACTCTACGTTTCGACTGTATTTTATTTTCTTCCAAATTACTCATTTTGCTTTAAAGTACCGCTTCACTACACTACTATAAAAAATAGCTACTTATGTACAACTACTACACCCTAAAAAACGGGGGTTGTACAACAGACGAAACAATCGAACACAAATTATTTAACAGCCAATGCTAAAGAAGCATAAACACTGCATTGATTGTGATTGCAAAAACCGTTCGCATGTTTTAAATCAGATTTTTGCTGATTATGTATTTTGTTAAATTATTAAGTAACACCAATACAACCCACGACCATCAATTAATTTTTAACGATAAACAGAAGAGAAATATGATCATTTTTCAATGATTGTGTGGATTTAAGAAACACGTTACTAAACAAATTTTTAAAGTGTGTATAAAGGAGATTACAATTATTATGACACATAGTATTTACTCCTTATTTTTCAAATAATATGTTCTTGTAAAGGCTTTGATTATTGGGTAAATCTACATTATACGATACGTCAGGAGAAATTAAAAAAAAATTTACATGTAATAAATTTACTGTTTAAATAAATAATCCGTACTCGTACTATTGCAATAAAATATTAAAACCAATAAAAGATAACTTGTTGAGCAGTGCTGATTGCAACAACGGTAAAATGTTATTCATAAAGGTAGTGTAAAATATATCGTCGCTTATCTGGTCCGCTAGTAATAAAGTTACCAGCATTTAATTGCAAAGCGGTCTTCTTAGGTGAAAAATATTATATATGAAAGGCTATGATGACAGGTCACACCGTTTGTACAGTAAGGTAACGGCGCCATCTAGGAAAAAAATATGAACTACTGTCATCCTGGTGCCTTTAGTAGCAAACTAATACGCACCCTGATGCGCATCGCCCGCCCTCTTGCATTTTATTCAATTTTCTATTGGCCAAGAGGTCCGAAAATCTCATATAAATATTAAAATGTCTTTAAATATCGGATTATTCGGATCTCAAGTCAGTCGAAGTCGGTCCTGTACGGACTCTCCTAGAGCACTTCCCTCTAGGGGCTCTGCTTGTTTTTCTTTTAGACTCTGTGGCTGAGTCTTTTCTACCTACAAACCTGAGTTTTATTTAACCTTAACAGTTATAAAACAAATAGATCTCGTCTTTTTCAAGACGATATCGAAACATAGAGCGTCCAGAGTGGTAATTTTGATGCAATTTTTCCAAAGTATTACCCGTCCGGTACGACACTACCATATTTCAATCATATTTTGTTCTTGAAACGATACGTTTAATTGATAATACTGTATTAATTATATATTAATATAACTAATAATTAATTTTAATAAAATTTTTAAGGTAGAATATTGTAGTAGTAAAATAATTTAAAGCTTTATGTTAGTTTAGATTTAAAACCTAGCGTCATGTAGGAAAGAAAATCCAACTGACATTTCAACCTATGAGTCAATCATGGTTTGTTCTTGAAACGATACGATTAAATAAAAAGTACTAACAATATTAATTACATATATTAATACATATTAAATAAATATAAGGTTGAATGCTCGAATAAATGAACTTTGATCAGATAAAAGGCATATATCGACCACAGTTTAATTAAATCTTGCCCAAGTACTTTCGATCCCTAGATCATCTTCAGGGGCATTTCGTCAATTGTGGCCTATCCGGCAAGAACAAGATGTCATAAACATAAAATTGTACATTACACTACACTACAAATAGACAAACAAACACTTTAAAATAATTTAAGGGAGGCTACATTGCTTGAAGAAGTCGGAGACAGAATGTCATTCTGTCTCCGACTTCTTCAAGCAATGTAGCCTCCCTTAAATTATTTTAAAGTGTTTGTTTGTCTATTTGTAGTGTAGTGTAATGTACAATTTTATGTTTATGACATCTTGTTCTTGCCGGATAGGCCACAATTGACGAAATGCCCCTGAAGATGATCTAGGGATCGAAAGTACTTGGGCAAGATTTAATTAAACTGTGCTCGATATATGCCTTTTATCTGATCAAAATAATACATATTAATTACATAGATAATTAATAATACGAATATTTATCTTTTTTTCGCAAAATTGACAAAAATCCTGGTTGCTGTAATTTAAAGGTAAGATTTATTTTGCAAAATGGTTTTTGTATATCGTATATCGATTTCATAAGACGTCATTTAATTTTTTTAAAACTTTTTTATAACAACTTGAAAAATACCGGATCGACTTGGGTAATTTTGATTTTAAAATATTTGTATAAATATCTGTATAAAATATAATAAACATATATCACTTTTTGATTTTTTAAAACCGTTTTAATAAAATATAATGATAATCAAAATGGAGTCATTAAATATAAATACAAAATAATGAATAAATTCTATTTTATATTTAACAAATTTTGAAAATTACTAAAATCATGAAACAAAATATTCAAATGAAAAATTAAGATTTTTCAAACTTTAAAGAACTTAAATGTGTGGTATTATAAAAAAAAATATTAACAATTCAGTAATAAGCAGATATGAAATTTCATTTACCCACATCTCCTTTGTTATTGGCCCGATTGGAGCGTGTGATACGTTAAATGAAAGGGAAGGTTATCACGAATGTATTAAAATAGAAAAAACAAACATGGCGACTACCAAAAGAGCACTACACAGTGTCTTCATTATTAATGAACGTATAGTTACATACGAGATGTCATAGAGCACTATGGATAAAAATAGTTTAACTAAAAGACAAATTTTGATTTATTGACTTAATGAAGGCCTCTGGCTAAGTACAAAATAAACAACTGAACGAATCCTAATATGCGACATAGCAAATTAAAGGGTAGGAAATAACGAATATATTAAGTAAGAGAAAACAAACAAGGCGACTACAAAAAGGGTACTACACAGTATCTTCATTAATAATGAACGTATAGTGACATACGAGATATCATAGTGCACTATAGATGAAATGGGTTAACTATAAGACGAATTTTGATTTATTGACTTAAATAAGGCCTCTGACTGAGCACAAAATAAACAACTGATCGAACTCTAACATGCGACATAGCAAATGAAAGTGGAGAATATAACAAATATATTAAGGTAGAAAAAATGAAACAGGCGACTACAAAAAGAGCACTACGCACCGTCTTCGTTATTAATGAACGTATAGCGACATACGAGATATCACATGACACCATGGATGATATGACACAATTATATTTACTTGGTTTGCATTCTTCTTCTTCAGTGCTTTATCCGGTCCGGATGTTGGCTATCATGGTTTTGTTGACTGCTCTGCGAAACAGCTCCTCGGAGGTCATCCCAAACCATTGTCGGAGGTTTTTCAACCACGATATACGACGGCGTCCCGGTCCTCTCCTTCCAAATACTTTACCCTGCATAACGAGTTGAAGAATTCGATATTTTTCTTCGTTTCGCATCACATGGCTGAGGTACTCAAGAAGTCAAGAACATCGAGATTCTCCTTGGTTTACATGCAAGAAGTTTATTATTTTAAAAATTTAATGAGTGACTGTAGACGCCAATTGATTGGATATCACGTCGCATGCGACAGGCAAAATCACTAGTAACTAATATTATTAAAACGTAACTAATATTTAGATTATATGGTGATTAGGAATTATGCTTTCTTCTTCGGTATATTCAATTATTTATATTGAAGATAAATTATTTACAGAAGAATACGAGACGAGTCGTGCAACTGCACAAAGCTGTTTCAATCGCCCGGTAACTGACTTTACCGGGATTATTCATTGAACCTGAAACATCTGGAATATTTAAAATTATTTCGTGTTTCCATTTATCATGATCAGCGATCTAATGCTTTGATATGTTTTGTTGAAATTAAATAAACGATTCATTATACTAGAGGTAATAAATAATTACCAAAGCTGCAAAAATGAGTACAATTGTTTTTAAAATACTAATTAACTTTTGATGTTTTTGTTGGATACTTTATAATTTGTATTTTTTTATAAACTGTGATCAAATAACTACCGACCTACTTCGTTGTTAGATAATATTATTTTATTTATACATGAATCACAAACTTGTAACAATATATCCTTGTATCTGCACAACAAAAGGTATAATTACCTAAAACGCAACAACATGTTAGTTAAAGAAACGGATAATTTTACGGTATATAAATTTTAAAACCATAATAAATATAACGATAAACATAGTGTTTGCTCTTTTAATCTTCCTATGATATAACGTAAAGAGCAATTTACGAGAAGTTTGCACTAAAATTTGAACGCGATTTTGATTGATGTCTGATCTAGTTATTTTTAGGCAGGTACAAGAATCTAGGGTTATTATCGTTAAGAAATATAAAATTGTAATAATACATTATAGCCCAGTCTGGCTATGCAAAAATCATCGATTTCACGGCAAAATGTTTCGAAGATATCTGAAGCTTTTAACAGATAGTTGGGGGTTACTAGATGACGAATGGATGAAAAAGTACTCGTATTTTTACCTTGCGTTTTTTTAAACAATAATTTATGGTCACAATTTGATTTTTTGTCTATAAGTTTTTTCCCTTATATTTTACATAAGCAATATTTATATCATTTTTTTTTATATCAAGAATATCTTTTTTTTCCCGTTTTTTAACTTATAATTGATAAATACTTTACGGAAATATTTGCAGAAAAGCAGTTTTTTTGCACTAATTTATAAATTTTATTAATTTTTGTTTATTAACAAAATAAAATGTTATTAATACATTTCAACATAGGGGAATTACCGTCTTTTAAATTTTTGCGAAATGTCTCCATTGTTCAAATAGTTTAAAAGTTATTTAATTTATTTATCCCCGAGGCTAAATATTTAAACTATTGAACTTGCTCTATTAATGATGCTATAGAAAATGTCACACTGAGAGTGCAGTACGGGTAATTTACGGCAATGCTTTTCTTATGGAGAATAAACGCGCAGGGTTGTCGGTTTTCTCCAGCTGTTGATTGCTCATTGTCTCACAGGACCGGCTTGGATAAAATGCATCTGCCGGCAGTACGAGTAAAATATTTTATATCATGTATACGTATACAGTAGAATAAAAAGGCATTGATAAGTTATTGACAACAAAAACTATGAATTTTGCATATAAAACGTCAACATACAATTGAATCATATTCATAAGAGTAACATTGGAACACCTCTTTACAAGAACAACATACAATAACTGTAGTTTTAATGTTTTACATAAAATAGAAAAAACCTACATAATTTCTAGGAAAGAATTTGGAAACTTGGAAATGATATTATTTATAGATATTATATATAATATTCAAATTTCCAATTCTTTCATAGAAATTAGATTTTTTCTATTGTATGTAAAATATTAAAAATACAGTTATGTTGTTTCTATAAACAGGTCTTCATTTCTTTTGTAAAACTTCTGCTACAAATTACCATCATTAACATAATCACCTAAATATGGCCATAAACTTGTTTGTCATAATTAGTATTTGATAAACTCCAAGCTTTCCCTATTTCACCCCCTACCCATCCTTAAGGTGAAAGTGCTTTTGGAAAACGAAACTACACTTCAAAATTTAGTCCGAGTTTCAACAGAGAGCATGGAGTCCCATAAGTTTAAATCCGGTGAATTATTTAACGGTTGCGCTAAACTCGTAGTGTTAAATGTGTTGTGTTTTTTACAAAATACGAAACAACTTAATGTAAGTGCTGCTGTAAGACGTACTTCGTTGATGACTGGTGTTAGCGAAAGAAGCATTTACAATTTCAAAAAAGAAAAAGAACAGAGTGGAACGTTGAAATCGCCAAAAAAACGTAAAAAACGAGTGTGTCAATCAAATTCTAGAATATTCACATATGACGAGGATGTAAGAAGTATTCTTACAACTCAAGTGCGCAACTTGTTTTTTTAATAACATCGCCGGGATTAAAAAATGTGCAAAGCTTTTTCGATATTCCCGTTCCTGATAATTTTTCACATATTTACAAAAGAAAAAGTTTTTCTTGGATATTGGGCTGGGTGCACGGAAATCGAGTTACCGGAGGTTCCACCCGATATATTTATAGCTATCAAGGAATGTAATTTAAAATACATTTGTTAGTTTAATAAAGTATACAGTTTTATAATAAAATTCTCGCTAAAAACTTAAGGTCTTTTTATTCAAATTCATGCCTCTTATTTGGCTACTTGAAGGCAATTATTTTATCAATATATTATTTTATAATAAATAACAGAGCCCGGCGTAGAGATCTGGGTACGGTTCTGTGACTACCACTTGAACCTGTTTGTATCGCCAAGCACAAGGCGTGAAATCCGGCAATTGTGCATTCCTATATTAGCCGTACTGCACTCTAGGTGTGACATTTTCTATAGACACATTTTTTATCAAATTACATAGGATTCTTTAAGACGTAAACTATCTCAGAAGTTAAATGCATAATGAGTTTTCATCGAAATTATTTACAAAATAAACGTTTGAAAAAGGGGTATGTTTTTTACTTATAAACAATTGTAATAACTTCTATATTTTTTAAGCTACAGACTTGTACGCACAAACATTGGATAGCTGGTAAAAAAAATCACATTAAAAAACCTTTTATGACCAATAGGAACGAAGTTAGTGACTATTTTTAAAAAAATCATATCTCCATTTTTTATAAACATTAAGAAGTAAAATTTGCACACATTTTGAATGAAAATCTAAACTTTATATTGAAACTTATAGATATAAAATTCATCAAATTTTTCGAAACTTACAGCCCTTCGAAACGAAGGTACTTTCGAAAGATCGACATAGGAAAGTGTTTCAGCTCCGTTTTTTTTTCGAGATCGGAAGTTCAAACTGAAACACGTAGGAAAAATTTACATTATCTCGTCTTCGATTGCAGCTAAAAACCTCTTTTTTTTAATCTGGGGTAGCTCGTCGAAATATGAATAACTACATAGTTTTCACTGGCAGGGAAATATGGGAAACCTCGGAAAAATGTATGCGTGCACTATACCGTCGTATTCGAGCCTTTGGACTGGTTTCATTCCGCCCACGACTAGTGTATCTTTTGACTGCGGACCACTGTTATCAACGTTTGAATTGGTGCAGAGAACGGCAGTATTGGGTGACAGAATGGCGTAATGTATCATTCAGCGATGAATCCCTATTCTGTTTAGGAATGCATGATGATTGTAGGATGGTAAGACGGCGCCGTGGAGAACGACGAGATATCGGGTTTGCTGTTGAGAGACCAAGGACAGGACAGGACAGTTGGAGTGATGGTTTGAGGGGCTATTGCCCATGGTAGTCGATCACCACTTGTTATTCGAGGCAATATGACAGCTGCGCGTTATGTTGTTGACATCTTACAAACCACTTTACTGCCTTATCTCGACGGTCGTCGAGACGTTCTCTTTTAGCCAGACACGCGCTTCCCCATAATGCTCGTCAAACTTTCTTCAAGACTTTCTTCAAGAAGCTGGCGTTAATGTTTTCCATGGGCTTTTGCCATGTTAATGGGATATGATGAGAAGGTGAATGTCCCCTTTGCACCATCTTCCACAGACTTTAACACAGTTAATACATGAAGTTCAAGTTGCTTGGAACGAGGTGCCAGAAGCAGACATCGATCATTTCATTTTGTCAATGCCAATAGGAGTGTATTCAACTACGGGGTTGCCAAACTCAATATTATTATTTTTTTATTACTTGTTAATAAATATTCTTGACAACGTTATAGTTTCATTCTTGATGTAAACCTACCACGTTGCCAAAAAAAATTAAGTTCAAGAAATTATTCCTTCTGGGTGTAACACTTCTAATGTCACTGAGTATATAAACAAATGCACACTACACAGAAAAAGAATGGAATAACCACATAAGCAGAATAGTCGTCAAAATAGCAAGAGATAAGTCACCAATCGGCAGAAGAAGTATCGAACGACCGCGCAAAAGATGGAGTGACAACCTTTCACAGAGGTATTAATCCGCCAATGAACAAGCAGAATTACCTATAAAGAGGAAGAAGAAGAATAACATTGTATTATAAACCAACTGATCCAAAACCAGTCGCTTCGTGGGCGGAGACAGTTTTTATTTAGGTTGTAGACTGGTTGTAAACCGATTGCAGATGAAACGAGATTTAAACCGTTGTTTTAAAACAGTTGTACCATGGGTGCTAGACCTTAGAAATTGAGGATGATACTTAACAGATGTAACGGAAGAAATGACAAAAATTATAGAGGCAGACTCCAGTAAAAATGAATAAATGACATCCGAACTACAGAAGGAAAACAGTGGATACGTAAAGCTAATGCTAGAGGTCAATGTGGCATCCGAAGAATTGCAGAAATATAGCATAGGTAAACATTGAGCGAGATCTTATAAGCCAGCTCAAGAGATTCGTCAACTATCCTAGAACTTTTTCTAAAGACTGAAGAGTTTTATATACCAGTATATCGCTTAGGCTAGTATAGTGTGGATCTAATGAAAAAAAATAAATTACCGAAAACATTATGGACCTTGTTTATCCACGTCTATGACCGTTAGAAAACTAAGAGTTGCCATATTTAAATAGAAGTACTTTTTTTCTGACAAATCATAGATAAATATTTTGATAATTATAATATTTGTTTGGGTTAATTTATCATTGCGTATTAAACAAACTGCTAAAAAAAAAAGGATATATTTAAATCAAGTTGTCATATTTAAGTATGTTTATTAAAACTATTTGTTTTAATTACCATCGAATGTAGATTGCTATCTGTTCCATCGCAAAAATAAACAATATGTGTAATACGAGGATGCATTGAAATCTAGGTAGCTAAGACCGGTTCTTTCAATAAATAAAATATTGCGTTACCATGCAAACGAATAATAACTTAATATCTGTATTTGTAGAGGTAAAGGGGTAACCAGATTTACGAAGATATTTTTGTCGATCAATATTCTTCGTATACAAACGTGAAAAATTGGATTGTAACTTTCAAGAGATCCATTTTTCATGGTAGATATACATTTTCCGTGGTAGATATACGAGCCCTTTCCCATATCAGTTTTCCCAAAGTTAGATTGATAAGAAAATTAAATTTTAAACAGCAAAAATAAAAGCGCAGCGTAAATTTTAGAAGTTTAAATGCATCGAACAACATTTTTGAATTTCCTAATTATAGAAAATATTTTATAACGTAATGAAAACTATTGATTAAACAGAATAATAATAAATTAAAAAAAAATATGTAATATTAACAAAAAAGAGTTACATCCCCTTTATTTTTAATGGCATCCAATATTCTTCGAGGCAGAGTTTTTACCAACTTTTGACACAATTCTAATGTAAATGAATCCCATATTTCTTGCAATTTTTCCTTCAATTCGTTGACGGACCTGGCAAGATGTTTTTTCAAAGCTTTTTTCATTTCGCGCCACAAAGTCTCTATCGGAGAGAAGTCGGGACTGTTAGAAACCAATTCCAGAAGTGTTGTGCCATGGTCTTCAATCCATCTTAAACTCTTTTTTGAGGTATAACAACCTGCGCCGTCCTGTTGGAAGACAAAGTCTTCCACTGATGTTAAATGGTGTTCCATAATCGGTAAAAGAGATTCTTCTAAAATATTCAAATATTTGTCCGTGTTTACAATCCCATCGATAAAATTTAACTTTCCCACATCTTTAGACGACATGATGTCTCAGATCATGACAGATGCAGGAAATTTGACTTTTCTCGTCAGACAGTCGGGATGTAAAGCTTCATTTTTCCTGCAAATGACACGACTCCTACTTTCTTCAACACACAGTTCAAATCTGGACTCATCACTCAAGTGTATTGAATCCCATTGCGACTGAGTCCAATCTTTATGCTTTTTTGACCATCTTAGTCTATTTTTCTTTTGTTGTAATGTTAAAAGTTGCTTTTCCTTTGCGTAAATTAAAATGAAATTTATTAAAAACAATTCGTACTAATTTTTTCAACTATAAAACTTACTTTGTAAGTACTAAATCCTAATTTGCGGGCCTCTCGGTAACATGTTGATCTAGAAACGTGTCTTCCAATAACGTCACTTCATAAAACGCTTAGCTCCATATAATTTGCTCGTCGATTTTTCACTATAATGCGTCTTAATGCCCTTCGATCTGCTTGTGTTATTTTACTTTTTCGTACACTTGTAGGTTTTGTCATGATACTATGATTAAGAAGATAAGATATTGCGCATAAGTCGTGACGTAATTGGAGAGTTGCACGTTCGTAATGTCAGTTTTTTGTATGTCAATAAATAATCTTTAATAAATAGTTTGGGGATATCCTTTTGTGTACGATTATTGTAATTATTAAACCTTTATTTAATATTATTATTTTGCTAATTGAATAATTTCATCACAGAATGCATAAAAATCCCATTTAACTTTAACAAGAATTCAAATTCTACTCTCCAATGACGGCATGCGCGAACACAACCGATTTTGTGCTACGGGAAGATCCTATCTTGTTAGTCATAGTATCATGGGTTTTGTGACGACCGAACCTGTAGTTTTGTATCTTCTGACTATATTGCAACATATTCGCGATTTCCGAATTTAATTTACCAGAATTAAAAAATCTAATAATGATTAAACAAATTTTCTCATCGATACCTTTACCTCGATCCATTATACAATCCACAAAGGGCAAAAAGCTTTACATTACTACAAAATGCATTTGACATTAACTGACAATATTATTGTGTTGATTTTATTTCATAGCTACCTCTGGATTTAAGGTAATTATGAAAAAATCAACGTATGTTGACATTGTCACCTCGGGGGAACAAATAAGAGTCTAACCACCTTCTGTTGTCTCCGGGTGCTCTGTAGAGGGCTTCGAATATACTGTCGAGAGCTCCTCTACTTAAGTCCATTTTCGGGTTATGGACTTGTAAAATATTTATATCTTCGGTGTCTTGCCTTGAAAAAGGCAAGATATTTCTTACACAACAAATTTTTTTTATTGTTAAAATAAATAAAAAACCATAAGGGTAATCTTTTTAATAAATATTGCTATATTAATTAATATCGGAACTTATAAAAACATGCAGAGTATAATTTGTTTATGGTAATCGATTTAAACTGCAGATCAATTGAGAAGGCCAGTTTTCTGCCAACATTTTTTTAAAATCTAGATCAGTTTTTGCCCGTGATTCATTTAAATGATCAAATTTGGTTCGAATCTATGAAATAATGATCGTTGATTTATTTTATCATTGCGTCAAAACAATTATGCAAATAAACTGTTTTTATACAAAGGATAGGTATTTCGTAAATAGGAATTCGTGTTGAGACTTTACGCAAATGAACACGTTTCATAATCGTTGTCAATTTGTTGTTAAAATGAGTCCGTGGTATGAATAATTTATTGTTCCTGGGGGTAAAGTTTAATGATAAAAAAACTTATAATTTTTCGTCCTTGATACCAAACTAGCGTCACATAATGACGATTATGTGTAAATAAATTAAAGAGTAGCGTATATTTTTGCAGTAAATTACAGTATTACGCTTCATCTGCTTCTACTATGTTAGATTTTTAATAATTTAGAATTTACGTATGTTAAGTACTCATGACTCCCGCCAAAAAGTACTTCAAATCAGATGATAGCATTTGAAGAAATTGAAATAAGGAAAAAGTGTTTAAGAAAGGACAGAAATGTAGCAGATATATTGGAGAAGAGATTGATTTCATATGAATGCGATGTAGAGATGATAATGCCATTTATTAATGAATACTTACAGAATATTAGATTAGTATTGTTCTGAAGCTATTTTCTTGTGGCATTTAAAAGTAATTATTATTTAAATAGGAATAAGTCACAATTAAAGGTTAAAGTAAGTTTATTGACGTTTCAATTTCCACTTCGGAAATCGTTCTCAAAATACAAACATTAGTAAATTAAACAAATTTTGTTTTTTTGTTACTTGGTGAAAAAATTCTTTTAATAATTTAATTTTATCTGATTCATTTATATTGACAATTCAGACATACATTATACATTTTAAAGTAGACGACTGTAAAATGATATTGCCAATATTGTTGAGTTGCGTTCCTGGGACGACTTTACTTGTAAGATAGTTCATTCGATTTCATGAAATCAAGTTTAACTTGAGATTTGTCAGAAAAAATCATAGCATGTAATTCGTCTTTAAAAAGACAGACACATGCCATGATGACAGTAAAAATCTCCTGTTAGTGATTCCATAGTAAATTATGAAAAACCAGGAAAAAAACCTCATAATACTATCCCGACATGGTAAGTATTTGGTCGTGCATTTAGTTTACTTTCAATAAGCACCAAATTCTGATTTTATATGTTTATTTAAAAAACATAAATGATGTATCCTCTATACGTTGCCGACTTACTAATACTGGTATTTTCCTTTTAATAACTTCCTCTTTTAATATAGGTAACCAGATCGTACTACATTCTGCCGAGGAATTTGCGACACAATTGGTCTCATTTAGCAAAATTAGCTTCTCTGATTTTTCTCTTTTACCATCCGTTTCTTTTAGGACTATATTTGAATCATTCCATTGAACGTTCATTATCCCATGCGTGCTTAGATCTCTATTTGAGATCTCTCAAATTCTCTATTTTGGTGTTCACTTATTCTGTGATATAACATTTCAACAACATTCAAAATAACAAACACATTGGGATCTATTGTGTCTAAAACCAAACCTAACAATGAACAAGAAAGGACAAAGAATTGCATTTGTAAAATACCTTGTGAATGCGATCACTTTTATTTAGGTGAAACGTCAAGGCCATTAAATGTTAGAATTAAATGTTAGAGTTGTTGAGTATGATGGAATAACATAACATTCCACAAGAACATCAGATAGAAAGTCTGGATATATGTTCAGTCTAGAATACGCCGGTTTCTCCCCTTCGAATTGAGGAGAAACTTATTTTTACATCAACGAATGTAATGGGAGCATATTTTACATTCACAAAAATATTTGGTTCTAAATCTATTTCTTCGCAAAAATTTCGAACAAGAACGTCAACTACCTAAATAAATTTTTTGGAACATAATTTCCAATATCAGGCTTTAACATTTTAACAATCTAATCAAATTATTTTTATTAAGGCTAACACCTTCTACCAAGGACAACAATTGATGATTCTAATTGAGTAATAGTTTTTTGAAGCAAACTGAAATTTGATTTAATGGATGCTTAAGAACGTCGTTTCTCTCTTCCCAATCTCTAGCAGAGATTGGGAAGTTTAATTCGTTAAAGCGTCAATTATATTATCTACGAAATAGTCTGAATAGAAAAAAGCGGCTTTCAGACATTTTCCCATCGTGTTAGAACGGATTCTGGTGGAAGTGGAATATTTGGAAGCATTTCTTTATACAGTTGAATTCTTATAGGAGATTTGAGGAATACTTTTTTATGCTATCAGGGATTACTCTCGTCTTCAGCTATAATTGCTTGGTCTCTGGTCTTCGATTGGGATTCCCATATTGCAGCACTTTATTTTCCACACTGAGAGCGCCTTCTTCTTCTTAGGGTGCCTTCTCCATTACTGAAGGTTGGCTATAACTACAGCAAATTGCTCTCTATCTTGAGCTGTTCTTAGTATCGAATGTGTGTCCATGCCTGTCCAGTGTCTTACATTCTTCAACCAGGAGCATTTTCTTCTTCCTGGACCTCTTCTTCATCCACTTTCCCTTCCATTATAAGTCGTATGAGAGTTGTAGAGAGCGCCTTATTCTGATATATTTTGAAGAGTACAAGTGCTATGCAGCAACCTTCCTTTAGACCCTTGCTAACAAGAATTTCTCTAGTTGATTTGTTTCCAGTTTTAGTCAGATATATAAGGACTATATGAGTTGAAAGGTTGTGGGCTAATCTTTTCTCAATAATCGGCTTTAGAGAAAATATGCTGCCCCTTGTAGGTTGAACATTTCTTTCTATCTCCTTTGTAGATGTTGTTAATATATGTGCCTTTGTCCACTTCAGTGGTAAGTCATGTCCTTTATATAATAGTGTGAAAACGTACGCTAATAATTCCCGTAATACCTGTTGGAAGTGTTTCAGTAATTCGTTTGATATACCTTGTGGTCCACATGCTTTTCGATTTTTTAAAGTTCGTATTGCATCTTCGACTTCCTGTACTGTTATTTCATCGTCTGCATCGTATTCCACTTCATCTGTTATTGTAATGGTATTCGTGAATTGCGATCTTGTTTTAGTCAAAAGTTGTGAGTAATGTTAGATCCAATTTTTTAGTTTTTCCTAAAGAGTCTTAGTCCTTCTTCTAAATAGGTCTTCCTCGGTAAACTTTTTTTATTTCGAAATTTAGATGGTTTGCCCATTTTTATTTATATACACGAACGACATTTTACTAAGAGCCGTGCAAAGCGTTTAAAAAACTAATACTGTAGCGATTTTGCCATTACACGCACATAAATAGGATAATCCCAGAAATCACTGGCCGCCTATACGGGAAATACCTGTCATTTTATTTATCTGAGGTACGTTTGCACCGTAGTTGGTAGTTAAAATAAGCAAATAAGATACCTGACGATAATAACCTAACGGTTGCAACTAACCTCAAGCAATAGGACGGTGGTCTCCGATATACGCCGCGTAAATCTTTACGCCATACGTCGCGTCTGTATGCTTTAGATTTAGACGGTGATTTCCAACAGATGCCGTAGGCCGAGTATAGCATTAGACCATACGTCGCATATAGCGATATGTCATACGTCTATATACTTGTATATACGTGTATATACTTTATGTAGTAAATAATGGATCCCGTCTCGTGTTGTACGCTGAACGCAGCGTGTAACTGCTGTACAATAACTTTGTACGTGGCGTACGGCATTTATTGGAGACCACCGCCTAAAACTTAACTATAATTTGTTAAAAAGAATAGCAAATAATTACGTATTTTTTATAAGAAGAAATAAATTTTGGCATACGAGAATTTATGACTGGAGTGAACTTGCACCCCGATCGGATGTATGAAGGTTAACAAAAAAGTGACGAAGAATAATTTTAATAGAAACTATGTGGAGATACTCAAAATATCGAAGTCAAAAGACGCTCGCAATTGTATTTGGCCTAATTTTATTTTAGACTTTTTTTATTTTTAAAGTTTTTTGTCACGAACCCTGTTTCTTTTTTAGTATTTTTGTCATTATTGTTTTATTGTCTATTTCTTAGTAGAGCCTCTCTTAATTGGTCGTCTGAATTCCAGAATTATGTATCAGTGCTTTTTATTATTAATATGGCATATTAAAAAAAAACAATATTCCGTAACAATAATAGTATTTTTGTAAACATTGGACCCGATTAAAATATACGTGACTAAAAATTAAATTACTTCAGTAAAAAATATTAAAATACTTTTATGAAAAATATCAAGTACAACAAGCAATTATCTTTTGTTTTGCGAAGGTGAATAACTGGTATATGTAAATATATTCACACATCAATATTATGACTAATACAAATAAATATCGACGACTGAATGTAAATATGTGGTTACAAAGCCGCAAACTAAAAAATACGCACTTTAATGACCGTCTTGTTGCACTTTGATACTATAAAATCATTATCTTGGTCGTCAAAGATACAGATGTAGTCTAAAAGATAGAAGCCAGGTTGGGGTTGAGTATGTCCCTTCGGTACCATGACGTTTTTTATGTTTTTTGGTGCGTATATTCGATTTTTCAACAGTACCAGGCTGAAAAACCGTCAGATAATTTGTTATTATCAATTCAATTGTTTAATGATTGTATCTCCTAAACTATTAGAGATTTTTAATTTTACCAAAATAAAAATTGTTCCTTTTGAAAAAATTAACAAAATGGCGTTTGGTAAACTTTGATCCGATTGTTAGAATTCGAGTTATAACAAATTTCGTGAAAAACAATTGCAAAATAGGCTTTTCCAAGTATAGCTCAGCTTTCACACCTGCGACTAACTTTAAAATACCCTCATGTTAAAGGTAATTGTTTCAGCTTTAAAAAAAAACTTTGCAAAATTACTTACTAATATTCGTTATTAATAAAAAAGTAAAAAAAACAAATAAACTAAAAAAATTCACTAAAAAGCTGCGAATTAATTTGTTTTTAAGAGATTTAAACGAAATTAAGCTATAAACTTTGAAAATATAGCTAATGGAAGTTATAAAACAACTCGAAAAGCAACATTTTAAGCTTTGGTAAATGTTTCTTTGTTAATTTTTGTTCAAGATATGGAACTTTTAATAACGTGCACTGAGGCGTACGGCGCAAATATCTCTAATACTCTGAGAGATACAATTATTATTTAAACAATTAAAATGTTTATAACAAATTATGCGATGTCTTCACCTTTAAAACGCATTTTATTTTTGTCTATAAGACTATTCAAAAGATATCGAACTTTTACCGTCGACTTAAGACAAATTTTAATTATCATTGATTTCGCGCGCGTAACCCACCTTCAAAATCGCCGGTCGCTTTAAGCGCTGTTTCTGAGAGAACGGTTCATTCTACACAAAAAGTGCTAATAAACATTTTTGTTCAAAAGTGTATCGGAAAAAAAATCGATTTTTTCTGTTTTCCCGCCTTACGAGGTGGATTTTTAGGGGGAAGCCCGGGGGTAAGAGTGGTAAACTTTTTTGCATTTTTTAAGGTCCCAAAAAATTGACATATTCGACAATTTCAGCTTGTTCGTATGATTTTTAGAGGTCAAATATCTGACGACTGGATACGTTCAAAATACGAGTATGATATACATACACATTGTGATGTGATGTATAATAGGTCGAATTTTAGAGTACCTATATTACGTAAAACTGTTTCATTTCGTTTTACATGGAAGTCAAAGACACTTATATGGTAGAATAGTTTTTTAAAAACTTGTGGTTAAAAAAAATTGTGGTCTAGGAAATTATTATTAAAACAAGATCTGTTCCGACATGTATTTTCAGTATAGAATATTAAGAATATCAAAGACTATTAATTTCTAAATGTTATTTTTTTGTTTCAGTTGGAGAGGGGGCGAAAACCACCTTATCTTTAACATGGTTGCTGGAAGTACTCCAGATTTTTCAACAGTGGTAGAACTGGACGTCGGTAAGGCGATTATAGCTGGCGCCGGATTCGACACTTACTCATTTCGTGAAAGATTTGACATTTCATTACCTGTGTTCAGTCTTATGCAAAAATCAGCAGCAGTTAAAGATACATTATACGAAAGGTAAGCTAATGTTAAAATAATATAATATAATGATGATACTCCGTCCATACATGATCTTCCGCTTCGGAGGCCTTGTTGTTCATCCTCAAGTGATATTCTCTCGTTTATTAATATGGTTAAAAGTTTTAAGTTTTGTCTTTATTAATTAGAAGGTTTATTTTCAATTCTTTGGGTAGTTGGTTGTATTTTAATATTGTGTTGATGAACTGTGCTAATTGATCTGTCATCATTGTTCCGCAATATTTTAATAGCTGTTTTGTTATTCCGGTCATACCTGCAGCTTTGTATATAGCCAATATCACTTATACCTACATCTAATAAAGCAATTTCTCTATAATTTTGGCATAGGCTTTTATCTCCCTTTTTATGGATCGGACATATGGATGCATTTTTCCAGCTTTTGGTAATTTCTCATTTTTCCAAATTCATTTTATTAAGTTGGTTATTCGATTTAGTAATAACTGTCCACCTTATTTGAATAATGGTGCTGTCATACCGTTTTCTCCTGTACTGTTGTTATTCTTTGCTGCTTTATTATTTCCTCTATCTCCTGATCTGATGGTTCGTTTATTTTGGCCTCATTATTGCTTTATATTGTTCTAAAGCTATTTTCTTATGGCATTTTAATGTAATTACTTTTTAATGAGAATAAGCCACAATTAGAGGTTAAAGTAAGTTTATTGACGTTTCAATTTCCACTTCGGAAATCGTTCTCAAAATGCAAACATTTGTAAATTAAACAAATTTTGTTTTTTGTTACTTGGTGAAAAAATCTTCTAATAATTTAATTTTATCTGACTCATTTATATTGACAATTCAGACATACATACATAAAATGATATTGCCAATATTGTTGAGTTGCGTTCCCGGGACGACTTTACTTGTATGATAGTTCATTCGATTACACTTGAGAATATCAAAAATCGTAGCATGTAATTCGTCTTTAAAAAGACAACCACATGCCATGATGACAGTAAAATTCTCCTGTTAGTGATTCCATAGTAAATCATGAGGGAAAAACCAGGAAAAAACCTTATAATACTATCCCTAAATGGTAAGTACATTTTCGGACGTACATTTAATTTACTTTTAATAAACACCAAATTCCGATTTTATATGTTTGTTATTTAAAAAACATAAATGATGTATCCTCGATATGTTACAGAGAGTTTCAGAGCGGAGTACAGGACATGATGAACTTAACGGAAGAACCAAAGGCAATACATTATTTTTTGAAATTTTTTACCGAGGATACAGCCAAATATATAATTGATGAAACTAACAGGTATGCTATGCAAAAAAATGATAAAAAATGAAAACATCTTTATTTAGATGAGTTCTTTACCTTTCTTGGATTGACTATGCTTATGTCCAGAAACAAAAAGCTTGAAGTAAAGGAGAATTAGTTAAAAGATCCCCTTTTGTATTCCGCATTTTTTAGCAAAAAAATGTCAAGAGACAGATTCTTACAAATTATGAAATATTTGCATTTCTCTAACAATGAACATGCAGAAGCTGGAGATCGCTTATATAAAATAAAGGAGGTTTTGACACAAATAAAACAAAGATTTCAGTCACAATTCTATCCCTTTGAAAACGTCGTTATTGATGAGAGTATGATATTATTTAAGGAAGGCTCCTTTTTAAACAATACGTAAAAACCAAACGCCAACGTTTTGGTATAAAACTTTATGTTATAGGTATGTGACTGCGAGACTGGTTTTGTTCTGGATTTTATTGTTTATGTTGGGAAGAATACATATTCTACCGAAGAAACTATCAAAGGTTTGGGTGCCACTGGAAATGTGGCTCAGCTTATGAAACCATATCTAAACAAAGGCCACTCACTGCTTATTGACAATTTTTCGGTCTAATCTAATCTTGTCACATTATTAGTATGTACATAAAAGAAATTCTTGTGGGACTGTTAGATCTGAAACGCTTCACATGCCTTCTTTGCAAGAAAAATTGAAAAAAGGTGAAGTAGATTGGAGAAATTCTGACATTTGCTTGGTATTTAAATGGAAAGACAGAAGAGATGTTATGATGATAACAACAATGCATAAAAATAAAATGATTGTTCTTGACAAAATTGATTAAAGAATCAGTAAGGAAACCAGATTGTGTTATTGAGTACAATAAACAAATGGGTCAGTCGACCGCTCTGACATGATAATAAGTAGCATTGATTGCATGAGGAAGACCACAAAATGGTACAAAAAATTATTTTTTCACACAGTAGATATCTGTATACTAAATGCGCACGCTATATTCTTGACAAACCAGACTATGCCAATGCCGCTTGCCAAATTTCAACTGAGGTAAGTTTTTGTTTTTCAGTCGTTATTTACATACATTATAGCTTTTTTTAATTTTAGATATGAATATCGAGTGAAAAATCCCAGATCCATGTCAGCGGATATATCCAGATTAAAGTAAAAGCATTTTCCTTCATTTGTTCCAGCAACCGAAAGGACAAAAACTGCTTCCAGTAGATGTGTTGTGTGTTCGCATACAAAAAAAACGGACAAAAAACGCAAGGTATCGAGATACATGTGTAAAGAATGTGATGTAGGTTTGTGTGTAGTTCCATGCTTCGAGACATACAATACTAAATTAAAAAAAATGCACTTTTCTACCAAAAAATTAAAAAAAAAATGTTTTTTTAACGTTTTTCAATAAAAGCTATATATATATATATATATATATATATATATATATATATATATAGTAAAACCTCCCTTAACCGAAACCTTTTTAACCGAAACCCCGTTTAATCTAAACGACTGAGTTTCAATAATTTCGCCAATAAAAAGTAAATTTTTATCGCAAAACGTAAACAGTTTCACCCACCGATTGATGCCTATGTGTTGGGAAATCAAAAAAACCAAGAGCTCTAAAAGATATTTCCGAAAAAGCACTTCCAGCTTTTTATAGAGGCCAAAAAAGATCATGGATGTCGATGTCACTTTATTTTCAGAATGGTTCGAACATGAATTCGTCCCAAGTGTAAAATCCCTTTTAAAATCAAAAAACCTTCCTATCAAAGCATTGTTGCTTGTTGACAATGCGCCAACTCACCCTCAAAATCTATAAAATGGTCAGATTTTTGCCACCGAATGTCACGAGCTTAATTCAGCCGTTAGACCAGGGAGTAATAGAGACATTCAACAGATATCATAGAGGAACATTCTTAAGACATCTGTCATTCTATTACAGAAGACAAATGAATCCAAAAGTGTTGATTTTCAATCTTTAACAATGAAACATGTTGTTTATTGGTGTGCTGAGTCGTGGGCCAAGATCAAATCTTCAAATGCTGGAACAACCTTTTTGATTGGATTTTGATTGACGATCCTGAAGAAGAAAATAATAAAGAAACGACAGAAAAAATTAAAACTTTAATAAAAAATTTTGCCGGGATGTGAAGAAATTAACCAAGAAGAGATACGTGAGTGGTTAGCAGCCGATGACTCAAAAAGTGAATTTATCGACCAGGACATCATTGATATGGTTCTTCATTCAGACAACCTGAGCGTATTAGACGACGATGACAACCCAACAGACAACAGGCAGCACGAGACCGCCGACTCGCGCTACCTTCAATGATTTTCAATGTCGTAGAGGTAAGAACTTTATGCAGTAGGCCTAATTAGTTAGGGACACGATTAGGTTCTTAATTTTTGTTGTCTTTGCATAAAGTTTTTTCCTTTTCAGATTGCTTTATGTTTCGTCGAACAATCGAATGAGACAAACTCATGACGTTCTGCAAATGAACGATGAAGAGATATAGCTGCAAAACATCGTTGTCAAACAAAAACGCAAAAGAAAATAGAAGATTTCTTTAAAAAAGCATGTTAAACTTGTTCATTTTCCTTAATTTTATTACTTTATTCTGTATTTACTTATTAGAAAACATTACGAAATCAGCTCATAGTATTTTTTTAACTTATACTTTGACCAAGAATACTATAAAAACAATTTTATTTTTAACCGAAATTCTTGTTATCCGAAACGGCCTCCCCCCAATTATTTACGGAGGTTTTACTGTATGTATATATATATATATATATATATATATATATATATATATATATATATATATATATATATATATAAAACATTACATTAAAAAATATGTATGTCTTTATTCAATAAACAGTTATTAAACATAACGTGTTAATTTTTTTATTCTGACCGATATATGTGCCATCCGTCCACAAGGCACGCTAAAAACTGCCGTCTGTGTGGCGTTGCAAGGGCAAATAGGTGCCGTCCTGAAAGGGTTAAAACGCCGTCTACACTCTCGATCGAAGTTCTTCGGACGAAGTGTAGAAGTGAAGTTAATCGAGGCGAGGTGACTCTCTACATAAGGGGTCGGCAAGTAATCTTATGCGGTGTCCGGATACTAGAAGAAAATTTCAACAAGTTCCAGAAAAAAAAACAAATGATAACATTTCATGACAAGATGTTTATTATTTTGGTACATTCTTAATGATAAAACAAAAGACCTTCAATTAATGCGAAAAATTGCACTGACGGTCTTGAGCTAGTTGTTTGTGGTCTGGTTCTCGAGTCGAACAACAAATTCGAAGTGTATCTTCGAGGTGGGGTCGGTTAATCGGGAGCGATATTTGTTTTTCAAAAAATTCCTTTTTGAGAAAGACGTTTCGCACACATACGTTGAGCCAAACATAGTGGCCAAATTGATTGCAAGTTGTCTTCAATTTTCATATTTCGCTGGCACATGTTTGGCCCAAAATTCTTTGGCGGATACCGATTTATAAACGTGAAAGGACAAATCTTCTTGTAATTCTTTTGACACATTAAACAGCTTAGCAGCCACATTTGTCCATTCTGCCGCTGCATCAACTTCAAATGGTGATTTTAGAAATGAAGATAGTTTGCTTACCTGTGCAAAGTCTTGGAATCTTGAAGCAAATTCGTTCCTAAGATCGCCCAGAAATTTTACGAACACCGCAATGTATTCTTCGGAGTACTCCTTATTTTTATTATATTCAAGAATAGTTGGAAAATGAATGAATTCTTGTTGTCCAATATCTTTGTCAAAGATATCCAGCTTACGACGAAAAGCAGACACGCTTTGTATCAGATCACATACTAATTTTCCATTTCCTTGTAACTCTGTGTTAAGCGCTTTCAAATATTTTAAAATATCTTTTAGAAAAGGCACAACCAGCATGTTGCTCCTGTTTGCAATATACTCAAAATGTGCCCTGGCTCCCTGCGTATCTATATTTTGTAAGGAGATCACATGTTCTTTTATTAGCCAGAAACGGTCAATAACTTGACCTTTACTTAACCAACGAGCATTATTGTGTTGTAGTAAGTCAGAATATGCTGAATCACATTCAGAAAGAAACTCCTTGAAGTGTCGGTGCTGAAGAGCAGAATGAGATCTCATAAAATTAATTAACTTCACTAAACTGTCTATGACTTCTTTAAGTCTAGCAATAATTTTTCAACAAAGGGCTGCCTGGTGTATTATGCACTGATATGTTATTAAATTTGAATTTTTATCCCTAATCCTCTTTACTACACCTTTTTCTTTGCCAATCATTGCTGGGGCCCATCACTAGAAAGCGACATCATTTTATTATAAATGATGTTAGATTTAGAAATTAATTCATCAATATTCTTCAATAAATCTTCTCCTCGAGTGTTACCTTTCAGCGGCAATATTGCTAGCAACTCTTCCCTAAAAATCTGACACTTAATATCAAGAAATCTTACAAAAACAGAAATTTGTTCATCAACAATGTCACATGATTCGTCAAGTGCTATGGCGTAGCAACGTGCCTTTTGCAAAAGATTAAGAAGAGAGTTTTTAACATCCGCAGCTAAAATTTCCGTTCTTCATGTATTACTTCGCGCTGACAATGAGATGCTTTGAATTGCTTAGGCAACATCTTTTTTTTTTTTCTTCAAAAAGTGAGATAGCTACTGCCAGCATACATTCCTTCACTATCTCAGAATCAGAAAATGGTTTTTGGTGTTTATTAAGTATCCAGCACAAACGTAACGCTGCCTCTGTGGATTTTTCTTGGTCGCTCATGCAGAGAACTAGGATTTTTGTGCTTTTTTCGTAAGAATTAAGATATACCCGAAGTTTTTCTTTACGCGCCTGACTGCCAAGAGGAAAGTTTTTGTGGAACTGCTGATGAGTTGTTTCGTAGTGTCGCTTCAAATTTCCACTTTTAACTAAGGCGACAGTTTTATTGCATATAAGGCACACCGGAACCGCTTGCGGCCTATCAGGCAGTGTAAAACAGTATTGTTCAGTCCATTCTGCCAGAAACTTCCTATTTTCACTGTTCACTTTTCTCCTTTTAGGATCCATATTAACGTAGGTACATAAAGATGTTTTATAAAACGAACGAAAACGCGAATAATCACATAACAAATTAACGGTAGTGCGCTACGTGCATGTCACTGACCAACTAGTGAGCGACTGTCAGTTGAAAAAGCACGTGCCAACTTCGTGAAAATGAAAAAGATTTTATGCAGCAAAAATCTGACATTGGCCCTCAGAATAAGGCTAACTAAATGCTATGTACACAGTGTACTCTACTATGGAGCTGAATCATGGACATTAAACCGGAATACAACAAATAGACTTAACGCGTTTGAAATGTGGACATTTAGAAGATTGTTAAGGATTCCATGGGTAGATAGAATCACGAATACAGAAGTGTTAAGGAGAATAGGCAGAGAGAGGGAAATGGAAAATACAATAAAAATACAATACAGAAGTGTACAGAAGGAGAATAGGCAGAGAGAGGGAAATGGAAAATACAATAAAAGAAAGGAAATTGCAATATCTCGGACATGTGATGAAAGGCGAAAGATACAACATCTTGAGACTCATAATTCAAGGAAAAGTAGAGAGTAAGAGAAGCGTAGGAAGAAGACGCGTTTCCTGGTTAAAGAACCTGAGAGAGTGGTTTGGTTGTAACTCAAGGCAATTGTTCAGAGCAGCTGCCTCGAAGGTCAGAATAGCCATGATGATTGCCAACCTTCGTCGCGGAGATGGAACTTAAAGAAGAAATTGTGTTTTAAAAGTTGCCAGATTTTGAACAGAATTCCCCAAATTAATATATTTCAGTTATTGTAAACATACAATATTATTATAAAACAATATTTCATCACTTATACATAAATGTTTATTTATCATTTCACTTCCTATTTGAAAATTAACAGCAGTTTTATTTTCAACTTGATTGACTCAGCAATCGATATTTCGCAGTTCAACCTTTCGCGGTCCGCAGTCGGACCGCGGTTCGCCTGTTACCGACCGTTGCTCTACATAATCGTGAAGTCGAGTAATGTAGTGTGACACCTGGTGACACTTCGTATTCGAACTTCGGGCACTTTGACTTCTACGCGAAAAACCGACACAGAACGGAAGTAGTACGAGACGAAGCGAAGTTGCATGAAGTACCTGTCTACACTCTCGTATTCGCTGAACTTCGATCAACTTCGCGAGTAGTATAGTGGCCGCTTAATATAATTTTTAAAGATTATCAATTTAGATTTGAACCCTGCTCTCTTTCTCTTGTACCTCTCAATTTTAAAAACTTGACTTTGATTTTCAGTTTCGGACATTGTAACTTTTATTGAAGTAAAAAGAAAGAAAATAAATATAACAATAATTCTAAAGGGAAATGTCACGTAAGTAATTGTCACGTAGTGTTAAAAAGTTAAATGCCGAACTATTCGGTCGAAATATGAAATATAGGATTGATATATCCTAAACGAAGTAGCATTCGGATATTCAATCAACGCGCTATAACCAACATTCTTGAAGATATTGATATATTTTTCTTCTTCTTCTTTAAGTGCCATCTCCGCGACGAAGGTTGGCAATCATCATGGCTATTCTGACCTTCGAGGCAGCTGCTCTGAACAATTGCCTTGAACTGCAACCAAACCACTCTCTCAGGTTCTTCAACCAGGAAACGCGTCTTCTTCCTACGCTTCTCCTACCCTCTACTTTTCTTTGAATTATGAGTCTCAAGATGTTGTATCTTTCGCCTCTCATTACATGTCCGAGATATTGCAATTTCCTTTCTTTTATCGTATTTTCCATTTCCCTCTCTCTGCCTATTCTCCTTAACACTTCTGTATTCGTGATTCTATCTACCTGTTACGTAAAAATATGAGTCATAGTTTTAACCTTTAAAACATGTTTTTAATCTAATATGTTGTAGAGTTTACGAGAGGCCTCGATTTACCTGAGCGACCTTCCAGAACCGATATGAGGGAAATCCAGTTTGCCTTTACCGTTTCGCCATCGAAGGTTTTAGACTATTCGAGATAACGGCACTGGTATATAATAACGGAACTTTATTTGGAAGGGACAGTTAATAAAGAAGATTCGCGCTCGCGATATTATTATTGTTACGCTCGCCTACTAATAAATTATTGTATATTTAGTGATAAATAAACTTATATAAATTATCGTGCCTTTTAATAAATTAAAGTAGGAACAATATAATAAATTAGTAAAGACATTATAAATTAAAGACATAACAATTAATAAATTCCTAACAGTGGTGCAGAAGTGTGATATAAAATAAATTGTGAAAATGGCTACGATTTATGAGCTGACAGTGACTAATTTAAGAAGACATCTTGAAGACAGAGAATTAGCTTCTACCGGAAAAAAGGCTGAGTTAGTCCAACGACTAAAGAACGCTTTGCTAGAAGAAGGACTAGATCCAGAGACTTATATATTTGAAGATGCTGTCCTCTCGTCGATTTCGAAAGTTTCTGGTGACATCGCATCATTAGAGAACAAAGTTTCTGACGATATTTCGAAAGTTTCTTCTGATGTAGCCAAAGTTTCTGGTGACATCGCGTCATTAGAAAACAAAGTTTCTAACGAGATTTCGTCCCTGGAAAGCAAAGTTTCTGCTAACATCTCTTCGGAAATCTCTAAAGTCACTTCTGAGATGTCTGCCCTCGACGATAGAATATCTTCGTTAAAAAACCAAGTTGCTGCCGATATGTCGGCCTTCGAAGAAAAGATGAAAGAGATGGAAAAGAAGCTGGAGGAAACAGGGACAGCAGAGAGAGGAAACAATCCAATTACAGCAGAGATAAAAGAAGACGAGACGAAATGTAAGTTGGAAACACGGCCGAAATTTGAAGGAAGTGGAAGTTCTGTGCATGTCAAAGTCCCAACTTTCGACGGAAAATCGTCATGGAACAACTACATGAAACAGTTCGAATCAGCTGCAAGAGCGAATGGATGGTCTGAAAAAGAAAAGGCTGTAAACCTGACTATCGCTCTTCGAGGAGATGCCTTAGATGTGCTTCAGACCATAGCCGTAGAGGAGACCGATGATTTCGAACAACTGAAGAAGAGGTTAAATATGCGATATGGCCACGAACATTTGGAGCATGTATATCAGTCGCAGCTTAAAAATCGTAGACAGAAGAAAGATGAGGCTCTTCAAGAATATGAAGTAGATATTGCCAGATTAGTACGATATGCTTATCCAACAGCTCCCGAAGACATGATGGAAAAGTTGGCCGTTCAAACGTTTATTGATGGTCTTCGTGATCATGAAATGCAGAGAACACTACGATTAGCTCGTCACAAGACGCTGGTTGATGTCTTATCCGCCGCCCTCGAATATGAGTCAGCTACGCAGGCCTCTGGCGGTTACAGTAAAGTTAGGACTGTAAAAGAGGAAGAAGATGAAGATAAACTTGACCAGCTCGTTAATATGATAAAAAGCATGACATACAAGAAAACGAAGACCATCAGATGCTGGAATTGTGGCGAAATAGGACACGTACGAAGCTCCTGTAAGCACCCTAGGTACGACGCAAATCAAGAAACTCACCATCAGGAAAACTAGAACGGGTCAGCCTTAGGGGGGCAGCTTCGACCCAGAACTTTTCCAAAGACCCTCTCATACTAATAGTTTCTTTGAAATGTCGTGAAGATAGTGTATATGTAGATGGAGACATAAATGGTAAAAAGCATACGTTGTTGGTGGATACCGGAGCGACCAGAACCATTATACGCCCGACAGTTATAAACAGCCGAAAGAAACTGTTACCAACGAGGTTACGACTTCGGACCGCTACAGGTGAAAATGCCAACATTCATGGAGAAATCCAGGTACAATTGGGAATTGGGGCAGAAAAGTTTGTCCATACTGTTATAGTTGCTGACATCGAAGAGGATGTTATATTAGGAATGGACGTAATGAATATGCATGGATTCCAATTGGATTTTAAGAATAAGGTAATCAAAGTTGGCAACGAGGAGGTATTTCTCCATCCACATAATGACAACACTGTGCAAGCAGCCATTACAGAAGATACAGTCGTGCCTGCGAGAAGCGAAACGATCATAGTAGCGCGACTACAGGGAATTGTAGACGAAGGGAGACCTGTTATGATGGAGCCTTGGAACCACGACGATGAGGTTGGCCGTGGAATCATAATTGGAAAGGAATTGGTGATTTCGGCTAAAGAAATTCCTGTGAGACTTATCAATGTCAACGACTACCCAGTGACCATAAAGAAAGAGACAAAAGTAGGAACTTGTGTACCTGTGACATCCATAATTCGTCAGGCGACAACATCTGATAATTCCAACGACAAATTCGACCAAATGGTTGCAGTTGCAGGACAGTCTCTAAATCAGATGGAGAAAAGGAAATTAAGGGAATTTCTTCGGCAGTATCGTGATATTTTCGTACCGAAAGGAGGAAAGACGGGAAGAACTACCGTTGTTAAGCATAAAATTGATACTGGTAATGCTAAGCCAATTCGTCAAACAGCTCGACGATTACCACAGGCGAAGAGAGAGGAAGCTGAAACGATTGTTCAGGAAATGAAGAAAGACGGGGTGATAGAACCTTCTACGAGTCCATGGGTCTCTCCGGTGGTCCTGGTTAAGAAGAAAGACGGAACGACGAGGTTCTGTGTGGATTACCGTTTGTTGAACAACGTTACCAAGAAAGATAGTTATCCTCTGCCTCGGATCGATGACACATTGGACACATTGGCTGGAAGTAAATTGTTTTCTACTTTGGATTTGAAGTCTGGATACTGGCAGGTAGAAATGGACCCAGTAGATAAAGAAAAGACAGCCTTCACCACAGGATCTGGATTGTGGCAATTCAACGTTATGCCATTTGGACTCTGTAATGCTCCTGCGACATTTGAGAGGCTTATGGAAAATGTGTTGAGAGGGTTATCTTGGAAAACATGCCTGGTTTATTTAGATGACATAATCGTCTTGGGGGAGACATTCGAAGATCATTTGAGGAATTTAGAAAACGTTTTTAATCGACTTAAAGCTGCCCAATTGATGCTAAACCCCAAGAAGTGCCAGCTATTTCAAGGTAAAGTCAATTATCTGGGTCATATAGTCAGTAAAGAAGGAGTGGCCGTGGATAAGGGAAAAATCGATTCCATTAAGGAATGGCCAAAACCAACTGACAAACATCAAGTGAGAAGTTTTCTTGGACTATGTACTTACTACCGGAGGTTTATTAAGAAGTTTGCAGATATCGCTAAGCCATTAACGCGACTTACAGAGGAAGCAAGAGAATACCGCTGGGATATAGACTGCCAAAATGCCTTTGAAACGTTGAAAAAGCATTTAATAACAGCACCAATTTTAGGGTATCCACTGCCAGAAGGAGAGTTCATCTTAGATACGGATGCAAGTAATGTGGGAATTGGAGGAGTGCTGTCTCAGATTCAAGGAGGACAGGAACGAGTCCTCGGATATTTTAGTAAAGTTCTTTCAAAACCTGAGCGGAATTATTGCGTCACGAGAAGAGAACTTCTAGCAGTAGTTAAATCAGTAGAGCACTTCTATCAATACCTCTATGGCAGAAAGTTTCTAATCCGAACCGACCATGCCGCCCTTAAGTGGTTGATGCAGTTCAAGAATCCAGAGGGTCAGATAGCCAGGTGGATCGAACGACTCCAAGAATACGATTTTAAGATTGAGCACCGGGCCGGAGTTAGCCACAGAAACGCTGATTCTCTTTCCAGAAGGCCATGCCCAGCAGAGTGTTCCCACTGCAACAAAACGGAATCCAAGGAAGCAGCAGTGCTAAGAACGACGATTGTCAACGACGACTGGACGCCTACTAAAATCAGGGAAGAACAAGAGAGAGATCCAGTTATACAGAAAATCCGAAAATGGAAAGAGGAAAACCGTCGACCACCTTGGCAGGAAATATCAAACCTATGCTCAGTAGTTAAGACGTATTGGGCCCAGTGGGACTCATTTATCATCGAAGATGGCTTGCTCAAACGAGTCCTGGAAAATGATGACGGTTCAGAGAAGAGAAGACAGTTGGTGATCCCAAAGAGCAGAATAGCCGAAGTACTTCGTCAGTTACACGACAGTCCATCGGGAGGGCATTTTGGTGTAAGAAAAACCCTTCAGCGAATTCGGGAACGGTTTTATTGGATGAACAGTTCCGACGACGTAAAAGACTGGTGTAAGAAATGTACTATTTGTGCTACGAGTAACGGGCCTCACCGAAAAAGGAGAGCTCCTATGAGACAATATAATGTTGGAAGCCCGTTTGAAAGAATAGCTTTGGACATCGCTGGGCCATTTCCAGAAAGTGAAAATGGAGGCAAGTACATGCTGGTAGTAATGGATTACTTTACTAAGTGGGTCGAGATTTACGCACTTCCCGACCAGAAGGCCGCCACCGTTGCAGATAAGTTGATCCAAGAATATATCAGCCGATTTGGAGTGCCTTTGGAGATACATAGTGACCAAGGCAGGAACTTCGAAAGCGATCTATTCCAAGGAATATGTGATAGACTAGGCATGAAGAAAACAAGAACTACCGCGTATCATCCGCAATCGGATGGTATGGTAGAACGAATGAATAGGACAGTTGGCAAGTATTTGACAAAGATGGTGTCCGATCATCAGCGAGACTGGGACCAATACCTTCCGTTCTTCACAATGGCCTACAGATCTGCTGTTAACGAATCAACAGGCCAGACACCAGCCAAAGTCCTATTCGGACGCGAAATGCGACTACCTTGTGATCTCGAGTTTGGATGTAAACCTGGAGAAGATGTAGCAGGTGAAGATTATGTGATCGAATTACGAAGAAGAATGGACGATGTACATGAGTTGGTCCGTTCCCACCTTCAGATCGCTAGCGACAGAATGAAGAAACGGTACGATACACAAGCCGAAAAGGGTTGCTTTAAGAAGAACGACAAAGTATGGCTGTATAATCCCAAGAAGCGAAAAGGTTGTTCTCCCAAATTGCAGCAGTTTTGGGAAGGTCCATACCTCATTATGGAGAAGATCAACGATGTCATCTACCGAATAAGCAAGATTCCGAGGGGAAAGCCGATGATAGTACACCATAACCGGTTGGCGTCTTTCGAAGGTGACCACAACGTAGATGAAGAAGTGGAAGTAAACCAAATCCACGATGTGTCTGACCTCACGTTTGAGGAATTCATGGGTGCCTATGGAGGTACCGGTAAAGCGAGACATGGTGTTACCACTGAAGAAAAGCAAGATCTACTCGAGCTCCCCGATGACTACTCGCTGGCCCTTACCATCCCGGCCAGTATCAAAGACGCACCAGGGTTGGCATCCGTCTTTCGAAGGAAGTTTGGTCGAGTTGCAGAACTTCAATGCCAAGTGCCAGCTCCCGGTAAAACCTTGAAACTCCAAGATGCATCACGTTACCTTTTCTACCTGGTAACAAAAGACACTGCCCGTGACCAACCTACCTACCGAGATGTATGGGAAGCCTTACTTCAATTGAGAGGGCACGTACTAGAGTCCGACGTGCAAAAGTTAGCCATGCCAAAGTTGGAGTGCCGCCAATTAGATTGGAGGGTTATCCGAAATATGGTGGAGGAGATCTTTAAAGACACCGAAGTCCAGGTGTTAGTCTGTTGCAATCCGCATAGTTACTGGTGCGGAGAGAAAACCGTCCCTTGTCATTTTTATACAACTGGAAGTTGTAAAAGAGGGTCCAGTTGCCGATACCAGCATACCGTTCCAGTTCTAGTCCCAACAAGGTTCCAGGAGGAACCATCTTTTGAGAGGGGGGCAATGTTACGTAAAAATATGAGTCATAGTTTTAACCTTTAAAACATGTTTTTAATCTAATATGTTGTAGAGTTTACGAGAGGCCTCGATTTACCTGAGCGACCTTCCAGAACCGATATGAGGGAAATCCAGTTTGCCTTTACCGTTTCGCCATCGAAGGTTTTAGACTATTCGAGATAACGGCACTGGTATATAATAACGGAACTTTATTTGGAAGGGACAGTTAATAAAGAAGATTCGCGCTCGCGATATTATTATTGTTACGCTCGCCTACTAATAAATTATTGTATATTTAGTGATAAATAAACTTATATAAATTATCGTGCCTTTTAATAAATTAAAGTAGGAACAATATAATAAATTAGTAAAGACATTATAAATTAAAGACATAACAATTAATAAATTCCTAACATACCCATAGAATCCTTAACAATCTTCTAAATGTCCACATTTCAAACGCGTTAAGTCGATTTATTGTATTCCGGTTTAATGTCCATGATTCAGCTCCATAGTAGAGTACACTGTGTACATAGCATTTAACTAGCCTTATTCTGAGGGCCAATGTCAGATCTTCGTTGCATAAAATCTTTTTCATTTTCACGAAGTTGGCACGTGCTTTTTCAATTCTGACTCTTATTTCTGCAGTATAATCGTTATTTTCTGTAATTATCGTTCCCAAGTAAGTAGGTATATCTTTTTACTCTCTCAATCTGCTGGCCGCCTACCGTTAATATTTCGTTTGTATTGTTCTTGCTAATTTTCATGAATTTGGTTTTTTTGGTGTTAAGAGAGAGTCCGTATTCTCCACTATATCTTAATATTTTGTTCATTATTCTTTCTAAGTCTTCCAAGTTGTCGGCTATTATGACTGTATCGTCAGCATATCTAATGTTGTTAATTAAACTTCCGTTCACTTTTATGCCGACTGTCTCGTTTACCAAAGCTTCTTGTATGATTTCTTCAGAATAAGCATTAAACAATAACGGCGACAGTATGCAACCTTGCCTGACCCCTCTCCTTATCTCCACTTCTTCTGACACTTCTCTTCCAATTTTCACATTTGATCGTTGGCTGTAGTATAAATTTGATATCAATGTTACATCCCTCACATCCAGATTCTTGTTTTTGATTACTTCAATAAGTCGGTCATGTTTTACCTTATCGAATGACTTGTTGTAGTCTATAAAGCATACATAAAGATCTCGATTAACATCCAAACATCTTTGGGTCAGCACGTTAAAAGAAAATAGTGCCTCTCTTGGCACTATATATTTTTCTCTAATAAATATATTTATAAATATATATTTTTTTAAATATATTTTTCTACGTTACTGAATATGATTGCATTTGCGTCATTATTGTGGTAATGAATAATGGCTTATCGATTTCGACTTAAATCAGAACGTAATAAATATTCCTTAGGTTTATGGTCTAGCATCATTTTCTTATCAGAATGAATCCCTGTAACGGATAATTGGTGCCGTATAGAAGATAAAATTCTTTTCGTTTTATTATCTACCTAAATATTTATTTTTAACGAAAAAACTTCTTTTTTTTTAATATTGCTCTTTGATAAGAACGTATATAAAGATTATAGTATGAATTTACTTCTTCTCAGGGATTTTTAAGGTTTTTTCTACAAGAAATTTATATTCATGGATAAATATGCGATACAGTTATTTTAAGTGATGACATGAATGGATTACAATGCCTTTTAAATGCCATTGATACAGTGGGAAGAGAGTTTGGCCTAAACATAAACTGTTCAAAAACAAAACACACGGTGTTTAGCCGTTTAGCACATCAAGATGCACGATTATATGTTGATGGTCATATAATTCAAAGAGTGTCCAGTTTTAATGATCTTGGTTGCCATATTACTGAACAACTAGATCCAGATCAAGAGATAAAACGTAGAATCGAGATAGCCCGCACGACATTTTTAAAAATGAAGTCATTCTTCTGTAATGATAACTTGCAACTTCAACTTTGAAAGCGCATGGTTAAATGCTACATTTGGTCAGTCCTCTTATAGGGTGTCGAAGCATGGACATTAAAAATATCCACCATTAATCGTCTGGAGGCCTTTGAAATGTGGCTGCACAGACGTATACTAAAAATTCCATGGACGGCTATGCTGACAAATGTGGCAGTCCTTGAGAGAGCAAATGCTGCTCGCGAGCTGCTTGATAACATCAAATGTAGAAAGATGGCCTATTTTGGACACGTAGTAAGGGGAGACCGATATAATATTCTTCAACTTATTATGATGGGTAAAATCGAAGGACGAAGGAAGGAATTGGTAGAAAGCAGGCCTCTTGGTTGAAGAATATCAGGGAGTGGACAGGAATAAGAAAAGCTGAGCAACTCTTTAGAATAGCTCAAGACAGAGACAGTTTCACTTGTCTGATAGGGACTTGATAGGGCACGTTAAGAAGAAGGATAAATATGTGTGTTTCTTTATTGAAGGTTAAAACTTAACTCTCTTAAAGACTAACTAACAAATACTGTATCTATTTTATCCAAGTGTGTGTACGCGCTGCATTTGATTTACTAGGTCATTAAATGATTTGCATGGTATCAACTGATACAATTTAAGTAGTAGGCCTTCTTTCCATTTCAACTTAAGTAGCAGGCAAATCAATGAAAGCTACTGCCGTTTTGGTTTTTTGTTCGAAGCCATTTTCAATAAACGTTGTTAGAGAAAGAACCAGCTTGTTCTACGGGAACCTTTCCGCTGACAGATTGTAAAAGCCTCGCGTAAATTATCCTCTCAAAAATCTTATAGCAGACACTTAAAAGGGCGATTGGTCTGTAACTTTCCGGTAGTGAAGTGTCTTTGTCTAGTTTGCAGATTGCTATGACTTTGCTTTATTGGAATGGTTGGAATAGTTTAGGGAGCTTTTGTGTCGTCATTATTTGGTTGAAGAAATCTAGGAGCCACTTTTGAGTTTTTGGACCAATGTGTTTTATGAACTCCTGCAGCTTTGCGACACTTAAGTGAGTCTAGTGTGTTCAAAAGTTCCTAGGTATCTATTTGCCTCATGATTGGCAGGCTCTGTTGATTTGTAGTTTTGATCTTTTTGAGCTGATATCATACTCTTTTATGAACTTGGCTGGTTTGGAGAGCTTGACAATGCGTTTCACTATATATTTTGGGTTTGCTGATGAAGAGTTAGTTGCCGGGATGTTAGGGCCTGTTTTTTAATTTTCTGGGTAGGATTCAGACAGTGCGACTGCTACCTGTGGAGTTTAGGTTTTCGAGAGTTTTCCTACACCTGGTGGTTCTTGCAGAATTAGGAGACTCTAGAAGTTGTTCACCTACGTCCGGGTCTCTAGGTTGCTCATATTGATTATACGGGTATTTAAATTCTTCGGTCCACCATGGAATCTAGGATTTGGTTAGGCCGCTTGGAATGTGTTTTTAGCACAACTAATTATAAATTTGGCAAATCTTTCATAGTTTTCTACCTTCGGCTCAATATGTCTGATATCGTTCTCCAATTGGGCTTGATACTTATCCTAATTTGCCTTACGAAAGTTCCATCTAGGCAATGGAATTGAGTGTATAATGGGAATATTTTTTTTGCTTAGACTTATCGTCTTACAGCCAGACACAAAAGGAATAACGTGTATGAATAATGCCCATAGTTCTTATTACTTTCATGCTGCGATTTGCGATGTTGAAAAATTGTCAAGCACTTCTCTGGTGAGTAGATGATCAACACGGCCATGACTATCAGCATAGGGAAAACAATGTGTTAGAGAGAGACGTCGCAGTTCGTGACGGCCATGACTACCAGCATAGGGAAAACAATGTGTTAGAGAGAGACGTCGCATTTCGTGACGTACTGGCGACGTCCGAGCGCGGTGCGCGATCCTATTTTTAGGTGGGTCGTACGGTGCGCGAACCAGATGTGCGGTCGGTACCTTAATTTTTTCACGTGTTGCATCGGGATCTCGTAGATATGAAAGGCGCGACAGACCATTTGAATTTTGGAATTTAAATAAAACAAGATAAACAATATAATTTTTTTATTAAAAGAACTATCACTAAGAAAGAACACAGCATTCTTTATTCGTATATAATTACAATTTTGTTTGACTGTTGACCACTGTTGACGTAAAACTCGATATTGAAGCGAATAATGGTTTTCCTGAAAATACCAAAGTCTACTGCATTATAATTCACGATTGCGTAATGGAGTACTTCCCTCTCAGCGAAATTGTAAAAAGTCTAAATTAGATGCATAAAGTGTCAGTAGTACACGAGCAGTCACCATGAGAGTAGCATTCGTAGACATTCAGGGATTCAATGTGGACGGATGGTTTGTTCCCAAAGAACTTACCATTGAAATAGGTTTTAAACGAAGCCATTACATCTTTTTGCCCTCAGAAACCATTTAATGCGCTAAGTAATGAGGATAAAAAGACTGCATTATATGTGGAGAAAAAACTGCTTGGAATTCGATACTCTGATGGACAAGTAGAATTGTCCAAAATCAATGAAATACTAGAAACCAAGTTGTTGTATTCAGCCGATTACAGTTAGAGGAGAACAAAAAGCAGAATATTTGGATAAGAAACGTCACGTTTTTGGAGTTTTTCCCCCTATTATTGATGTTTGCAAGTTTGATGGTACGTCTCGTGCTACTGGAAACGTTGGTCCTACTGCAAACCCATGTCATGCCACTGGATTATTTTCATGCACCGAAAGAAATGTAGATCGTCTACGTCACTGGTTTGCCAATAACATAATACCATTGTAATTTTTTATATGTATAAATAAATATATTAGAAAATTAAACGCTTTTTATTTAAAACACTTTATTGATCGAGTCTTATATTACATGAAGATTCTAATTTTCTCCTTACAATTTTAAAAATAATTTTTAAAATTAAGATAAATACAGATGCTAATATTACACAAGACATTGCATAGACATTGTCTATTTCACTTTTCATATGCTCGCTGGTGTTGTTATTGACACCCATGGTGTTGGTTGAATACGTCTTAATGGATATGTAGCTGGTGGTAGTTTTCTACATGCGTAAATCCAGGTGTCTTGATGCTGCTGTAGATTCACCTCTCCCAGTTTCCACGTTTTGTTGTCAATATGCAGGCTATCTAATTGTCTTGTAATTTCTTTAAAATCCTCATACGATTTAATGTCTTTCTTTAATTGATTAAGTCTTCTTTGAAATTCCATTACTCTATGTATGTACTCGAAGGGATTCATATTACTACTGAATATGTCCTATGTCGAATATTATGTTTTATGTCAAGCGACGCCTTGCGTTGCCATGTCCTGCGTCGAATTTGACATTTCACGTCGAATGTCAGGTCATTCACGTTATTTCACGTCGAATGTCACGTCATTTCACGTGACATTTTACGCCGAATGTCACATTCTGCGTCGACTGCCACGTCCTGCGTCGAATGTCATGTTCTGTTAGGCACTATACGGAAAAGAAGACGAATTGCAAGTTACTATTAAACTTTGACAGAAGAATTAACAGTTGGCTTCTCTGTGCCACCAACGCTTTCATTTGACGTCTGTTAAACAGCCGCGCCCTTCATATCTACGAGATCCCGATGCAACGCGTGAAAAATTAAGGTACCGACCGCACATCTGGTTCGCGCACCGTACGACCCACCTAAAAATAGGATCGCGCACCGCACTCGGGCGTCGCCAGTACGTCACGAAATGCGACGTCTCTCTCTAACACATTGTTTTCCCTATGCTGGTAGTCATGGCCGTCACGAACTGCGACGTCTCTCTCTAACACATTGTTTTCCCTATGCTGATAGTCATGGCCGTGTTGATCGTAGTAGATGAACAACACGGCCATCACTATCAGAATAGGGAAAACAATGTGTTAGAGAGAGAAGTCTGATTTAACACGGCCATCACTATCAGAATAGGGAAAACAATGTGTTAGAGAGAGACGTAGCATCTGAGTCGCGTCGGTAGTCGTACGGTGCGCAAACCAGATGTGCGTTCGGTACCTAAATTTTTAACGCGATGCATCGGGAGCGCGAGGTGGGTCGTACGGTGCGCGAACCAGATGTGCGGTCGGTACCTTAATTTTTCATGCGATGCATCGGGATCCCGGAGATAGGAAGGGCGCGGCTAACCAATTTTGAAATTTAAATAAAACAACATAAACAATGTAATTTTTTATTAAAAGAACTAAGAAGGAACACAGCAATCTTTATTCGTATATAGCTACAATTTTGTTTAACAAAGTTTTTAATTGCTTTAATAGGCCCTCTTCAGGACAGGGTATCTCAAAAAGTTCCCAACTGAACGTTCCTGCTGCTACAACTTTACGTATGTATTCGCTGTACTTATAATAGGTATTGTTTTGAAAAAAGTAAATAAACCCATCCGTGTACCGGAATGCTGATGTTATTTTATCTGGTATTCCGGGAAACAGATAATTTATTGTGCCACGGTTTAGGACATTTCCAGCTTCATTAAATTCAGTGTATGAATTATCATTGTACTATAAATATGTTTGACCGCTGTTTGTTCGAAATAAGGCATTTATTTTGGTTCTCGCAGGTATAGAAGGAAACATAAAACTTTTTTTGAAGTTTTAAATTGGGGAAAGATGCAGCGTAATACCTATTATTGCTTACAGTTATTAGGTGTCCCTAGGACTTCTGAAAAACATGTGAAACTTGCGTAGACCTCAACTCTTTAGGGAGATAATCGGTAATTAGTTCAGGATGTTTAGGAAGACGCATCTCGTTTAAATCGCAGATCTGGTTCGCGCACCGTACGACTACCGACGTGACTCCGATGCTACGTCTCTCTCTAACACATTGTTTTCCCTATTCTGATAGTGATGGCCGTGTTAAATCAGACTTCTCTCTCTAACACATTGTTTTCCCTATTCTGATAGTGATGGCCGTGTTGCTCATCTACTCTGGTGGCATGGTTATGGCAGTCATCTTTGATGGATATCAATGTTAGATACGGGTTGTAGCCTTTTGTAGGATTTTGAAAATGTAGAGATTTTGAAAAGAAAGGCAAATTGTAATCAAAAATGTATTTTGGAAATTATTTATATTATGAACCTATATTATTAACAAAACTAACATCGAATACCTCGGCAATATATATTATAATTTAATAATTAAGTTATTATCACAACTCAGACACACTTATCATCTGGAACTGCAGAGAATTTGTATGCGTTTTTAGTTTAGGTAATGATCGGCTTATCGTTTAGGTAATGATCGGAATCTAGAACAACTCAGCGTTAATAAAATTAACTCAGTTATAACAAAAGAACTATTGAATGCTAGCTCAGAAGTAGCAACCCGCCATAACAACAAAAAATCAAAAATAAGTGCAGAATCGAAGAATATGCTGAAACAACGAAAAGAGCTCCTGTCACTAAACAAAAGAAATACCACAGAATACAAAGAACTTAATCGAGCCATACGAAAACAGATAAAAGACGATATTAAAAAACATCAACAAGAACATGTAGAAAGAGTGATAGAGAAAAATCAAAGTCTGAAATATACCAAACCGAAATTAGGAAAGAAAAATATTATAACTATAAAAAATCAACAAGGCCAACTAGAAACAAGCAAAGCTCAGATATCAAACATAGTTGAAAACTTCTATACTGAGTTATACCGCTCAAGAAACGATCCCCCCGACTCTTCAAAGCAAAATCTGAAAAGACAAATAACAAACGTAAATTCTGAAGTAATGCCCGAAATAAGCGAAGTAGAAATAGAACATGCAATTAAAGAATTGAAAAGAAATAAAGCACCGGGTAGTGATGGAATTCTGGCAGAAATGTTGAAAGAAGGAGGAGAAGAAGTCATCAGGTACCTAAAAATACTTTTTAATAAATGCCTATTTGAAGGAAACATACCAAGGGAATGGAATACTGCTAACACAATATTAATACACAAAAAAGGGGACAATACAGATCTGAAAAATTATCGTCCAATATCACTACTATCACAACTTTATAAAACATTCACAAAAAAAATTACAAATAGATTGACAACAAAGTTCGATGTATATCAACCAGTAGAGCAAGCCGGATTTAGAAAAGGGTTCAGTACATGTGACCATCTTCACACACTAAAGGTCCTAATAGAAAAAGTTAACGAATACAATTTACCAATCTGTTTAGCATTTATAGACTACGAGAAAGCTTTTGACAGCATAGAATTATGGGCTATTGAGGAAGCACTGGTCAACAGCAGAATAGATTCTAGATATAGGATATTAATACATAATATATACCAACACGCTGAAATGGTAGTCACGATGGATAACGGAATGAAAACGGGGCCAATAAAAATCAACCGAGGAGTAAGACAGGGAGACACCATATCTCCAAAACTATTTACTGCCGCACTTGAAGACATCTTTAAATCACTAAATTGGGAAACGAAGGGACTGTCGATAAACGGAAAGTATTTAAACCATCTAAGATATGCAGATGACGTAGTACTAATAGCCGACAGCTGGAAAGAACTGAAGACGATGATCGATGAGCTTCATACGGAATCCATAAAAAAAGGACTGAAAATGAATCTGAGTAAAACTAAGCTAATGTCGAATAAAGATGATCAACCGATGATAACCATCCAAGGAACAAAAGTGGAACATGTAGAAGAATACATATATCTGGGTCAGAATATCAAGGTAAACAAAGAAAACCAAACTACCGAAATAAGCAGACGAGTAAGAATGGGATGGGCCGCATTTGGAAAGCTCTCATACATACTGAAAGACAAAAAGATACCCCAAAACCTTCGAACCAAAGTGTTCGATTCTTGTATCCTTCCCGTTCTCACTTACGGAGCTCAAACCTGGACATTCACAAAAAAGAACATGGACAAGATTCGAAAAACTCAGCGAGCCATGGAACGACAGATGCTTGGTATCTCACTAATAGATCGGCAAACGAACGAAGCAATCCGGAACAAAACAAAAATAAAGGACGCCGCGAAACAAGCAGCTAAATTAAAATGGAAATGGGCTGGACACAACGAACGTCTCGAAGATGGTAGATGGAACAAAGAAGTCGGAAACTGGCGACCGTACGATGCGAAGAGACCAAGAGGAAGACCTCAAATGCGCTGGAGCGACGATATCAAAAGAGTCTAGCACACAACAGGGATGAATGGCGAGAAATGGGAGAGGCCTTTATTCGACAATTCGGATAGAAAAAGGGCTAAAAAAAAAAAAAAAAAAAAAAAAATGATCGGTTTTGTTTACCAATTATTATGGAATATCAAATATTAAAAGATAATAAAATGCATCCTACTTAGGAGCTTATGGAAGACAGTTTTCATCGATGAACTTATTTCTGTAAACAAATTATGAATAACAATGTGATCCAATTAGAACATGTATTGTTTTCCAAAGAATCGGAAAGGAGAAAGAAATCGTGAATACAATTAAACAAAGAAAGCTTGAATATCTAGGCCACATATTGAGACACGATAAGTACCGTCTACTGCAATTGATTGTCCAGGGAAAAATAGACAGTAAGCGAGGGCCAGGCAGGAGAAGACACTCGTGGCTCCAAAATCTGAGGAAGTGGTTCGGGCTCACATCGGTCGAACTATTCAGAAGCGCCGCAAATAAGATCAGAATTGCCATGTTAATAGCCAACGTTCGCAACGGACAGGGCACTTGAAGAAGAAGAAGATTGTTTTCGGTAAATACAACCTTCCGCGGTACTTAGCATTCATAGATTATGAAAAGGCTTTCGACAGCATTGAACACTGGGCGGTGGAAGAGGCTCTGGTCAATAGTAGCATAGATTCAAGATACCGACAAGTCATACATGATATTTACCAAAACGCAACCATGACCGTAATTATGGACGACAAATTAATAACGGATAATATAAAAGCTAAACGATGAGTCCGCCAAGGCGATATAATTTCACCTAAACTGTTTACCTTGACCCTCGAAGATATAATAAAATCAACAGATTGGGAAAACAGAGGAATATGTATTAACGGAAAGTACCTAAATCACCTTAGATATGCGGATGATATACTCCTGATCTGCTCGGAACGACAAGAACTAGAATTAATGCTGAATGAACTTCATGAAAAATCACTGCAAAAAGGCCTAAAAATTAACTTCAACAAAACAAAAGTAATGATAAACACGGAAGACCAAGAGGCAATAAAAATACAAACAGAAAAAATAGAACAGGTAAATGAGTATATCTATCTAGGACAAGCAATCAGAGCTAACAGCCGAAATATCGAGACGAGTAAGAATGGGATGGGCAGCGTTCGGCAAACTTTCTTACGTTCTACAAAAACAAACAATCCCTCTATACTTACGAAGCAAGGTATATAACTCCTGTATAATACCGGTGCTCACCTACGGAGCACAGACATGGACATTTACACAGGCCAATTTGGATAGGATAAGGAAGGCACAAAGAGCGATGGAGAGACAAATGTTGGGTATATCACTTAAAGATAGAAAACGTAACCAGTGGATCAGAACCAGAACAAAGACAGTAGACGCGATAGAACAAGCAGCAAGACTGAAATGGAAATGGTCTGGACACAATGAATGTCTCCAAGACGGACGATGGAACAATGCCATCGGAAAGTGGCGTCCATACAATGCAAAGAGATCAAGAGGCAGACCACAGATGAGGTGGAAAGATGACATCAGGAAACAAGGAGGTCCCACATGGCAGAGAACAGCTCAAGATAGGGAAAGATGGAGAGAACTGGGGGAGACCTACATCCAACAATGGAAGGATAGAGAATAGGTTCAAAAAAAAAACGGGTGTGGCAGTCCAGTGGGACTGCCGGTAGAAGCTATACTTCTATACACGCGTTCGCCGTTAAAAATTTATATAGGAGTCAATCTGCACACTCATTACATATGTAATGCTATAGGTAAGAGAGAGCAGAAAGAGAAATAGAATTTGCTATATAGCTATAAGGTGCATCGTTTGCTGTATATAAACATTTGACCTGTAATAGGAGTATAGTAAATGAAGGATTGTATCTATATTTTAATGAAAATATATATTTTTATTTTTATATATGTATAAAAGGAGTTGAATGCAAAAAAATTTACACATACTCTACAGTAAAATTCATTGTTTATTTTGTTATTAATATAAAAATTACAATACAATAAATACACTGTAACATAATTCAATATAATAATACAATATAAATTAAAATGTATTATTCATAAGTATTTAAAACTGCCAATATACATAACTTACTTTACGAAGATAAAAATAAAAAACCAACAACTCGGATTATGTTGTAAATTTTCATTTTATTTTAAAATTTATGTTTTTTGCGTATATTACATATATTTAAGATTAACGTGAGGTTTTTAAATATTTCAAAAATAAAAAAGGAAATTCATAATTGGGATTCGAACTCACAACCACCAGCGTATGAACCAAACACGTAAAGGATTTGCCAATTAGACATGACACTAACGGATTTCAAAATTGACAGTTCTCGGTAAAACAGTGATTATTTTGAAATACAAAAGCCTAAAATAATTATAAACGTTTAATTTTAAATAATACAAAACATATCACATAAAAATAATATTAATACATATTATATTATATATAATATTATATATACACAATATTATATATATATAATATACAATAATATTAAATATATATACAAAAGGAACATTTTTATTCTCGAGAGAGGAAGAGAGAGAAAATATATCTTCTGTCTCTCTCTTACTCATTATCTTACATATGTAATGGTTTCACAGATTCACTCTCATGCAAATTTCCAATGCCGACCGTGCGTATAGAAGTATAACTTCAAAAATGTTTTCAGATGAATACACTTTTACACTTGTGTGTATTTCAATATGGCTGCAGTAAGATAAAGAATTGTCACATTACGTAATCGATGTCCGGCAGAACCTCGACCAAATATTTCCAAATCATTGGAAGCACGATTCCGCTATTAGATTTCTTCTTATGGGGATATGTGATAACAGTAGCATACAAACCACTAAATTTAACCCACTTAAGAAGAAGAATAGCGCTTCAGATCTATAGAAGGTGGTACAGCTGGTTCCTAAAAAAACTGATACGACTCTTAGCAATATTTGATCATTTGATGTATTTGATTGGTCTGACATTATATTATATTTAATATGACAAGACAAATAATAAAATAAACAAACACAAACAACAAACAATTGATTACATATATGTTAATTCATAAACTGTAATAATTATTAAGGTAACAATAAAACACTGAAAACTTTGTTTTCAAAATTTCCACAAAATTTATTATAAAATCTTATCACTACAGCTGTTTCGGCAGAGTGCCTTTCTCAAGTGACCTATTTTTGGTATGCGTTTACACTTTATAGTCTTTAATGAAATAGGTTGAGGAGGGGAGAACTGTTTGTCTCACGTTGGTCATTCAGAATTATGTCTGTGTTTTTTAATTTGTTAATTTCCATAGATTCTAACAAAGATAGCTTAAGGCCTTTATTTTGAATGTGAAGAATTTGAAATTCGTCATTAAAAGAATGATTATGATCTAGAAGGTGAAGTGCGTATGTAGAATTTGTTTTTCCATTATTGAAAGCCCATTTATGTTCTGCTATTCGTTTATTAAAATTTCTACCAGTTTGAGCGATGTATACAATAAAAATGAAAATGATTTTCGTTACAATTCTTTAGTTCTTTGCTAGCATGTGAAGTCATTTTTTGAGGTAGAACAGAATAAGTTATCTGACAAATTTTAAGATTTGGCAGTGACAGTGACAGTATGTAAATAAGTATTTATCCTTTAAAGTACACTGCTCAATTTTCTACAAAATACGCTTTAAGTGGTATCAGTTTTTTTAGGAACCAGCTGAAGAATAGAAAGAATAAATACGACCAGGAGGTTTTGAACCTGGAAGCCGTTTTAAACATCTGCTAAGTTAAAATTAATGTTTTTATTTTTCACCTTATTTAGAACATTATATGAAATTCTTAATGTGCTTTAGAGAAATCGACGTATTTCAGGGTACTATAATAAACTCAATATCTAATCAAGAACTAGTCTTAAGTTAAGCTGCGATTAATTTTGTATACATAAAATACTGATTGATTCGTTTTGTTTCAGATCGTGGCTAGTCACTTCATCGCAGCTCAACGTAGATCCATATTTCCTTACGGAGCTTCAAAAACTTCGTTACCATCATCACGATTACCTATTAATACTCGACGCTTGCCACCGACATAGATACACTCAAAGATGTGACATCGAAACCGGAAAAACTTTCGAATATCCTCAAGTATTAAAAGAATCCATATTCTGTCTTGTTTTTCGAGGCGAAAGAATGGGACAATTCGTTCTATTGGAAGCGATGGCTGCCAATTGTATACCTGTGATAGTTGCCGACGGTCACGTGATGCCTTTTCGGAATATCATCGACTGGAAGAGGTTTTCCGTATTTATAATGGAAAGCCACCTTAGTACTTTAATGGATGTATTGAATAATATTTCAGATAAGAGAATAAGGCAAATGCAACAAAATCTGCTTTATATTTATCAAAAATATTTCTCGAGTATGAAGAACATAGTTATGACAACGCTCGATATTTTACAAGATAGGGTATATCCTCATCTTGGCAAGACATACGATGAACTTAATCTAAAACCTGATGAAGTAAGTATCAACTTTTTAGAAATGATTCTAATACATTTATTTTAAAAAATCAATACATTTGGTAACACAAAAACTAGCAAGGATAACCATTTCTAAATTGACGATGTATGTATCTATAAGAAGCTGGACTAATAAGATGTACCTCAAAACCTGAGCTCACCATTTAAAAGTGAAATTTAAGACAAAATTATTTTTTGTAACTTTATGGGTCCATGTTTTTTGGATTCTTATAGTGGGCTAGAGACGAAGCGGTAGATCGCGCAGAGATAGGATAGAATAAAAACGACTAAAACGATCCACCGTTAGTCTGAGACGAGATAAGAAAGCTATGCTTTCCCTCTTCGGTCACTCCCGGAGTTCCACAGTCCGTGTTTATCAGTCTGGGGATGATTATTCACTAAAATATTAATAATTCCGATGTTAAGATATTAGAGTATTAGAATAGTTAGAAAATGATTGAAATTTTAAAAATTTTTTACAAAATTGTTAAAAAAGGTATGAAATGAAAAGCAAGTTTCGTCTCGATAAACATGCTAAAGGTGCGATCTTAAGGTGAGAGCGGTTGAAAAGTTTTGAATAACAAACTTGTCTAAATACTATGACTAGCTTAAAACTATTATACACTAAAGGTCGATTCACACGCACCCGCAACCGTACCGTGAACGTAAACGGGACGTGATTCTACCGGCGACGTAAAACTATTCTTCTGGGAAAATGAGCGGCGCAATTCTCACAAGCCTGGTACCTGCCAAAGGGGCGTAGGAAATTTCGACACTAAGCAGGTAGCGACTAAAATGTAATGGCAATTTTCGACACCAGCCCCAATTCCCGTTTTTATCTTACAGGTATATTCGACACCAAATAAATATAGCTTCGACATAAATAAAATACCATAATTAATTAATTTATTTATTTTAATAAAAGTAATGTGCATTTTATTTCTTTATAACTGTAATAATATCTAAATATAATACAACTAGTACCTAATTTTTGTACATTTTACCGTTAATATACTTGTATACAATGATTTATTTGCTATTATAGGAATGATAAGATACAGCTTTTATAAAATCTAACCTACGTATTTGTTGGGATCGTAGTTTATCCATCATTTTCTCCAAAAATGCCAATTTAGCCTTAACAGTAGTATCTTTGATTTTTGCTGGTATATGTAAACTATTTATTTTGACATAAGTGTCTACTTGAAATTCTTTTAACTTTTCAATAAAAATAAAAATAGAAGGATGTGTTGAATAAAAAGAAGAATTAAATCTCGAATGAAAGGATTCACAGGCATTTGTGGTCCTCGTGGCAATAGACGGATTCTGATTAGACCATTTAATAATTAAGTAATTTTCCAGTAAATAATCTGCATATATATCAAGTGTTGCGTTTATAGGTTTATATGACATTAAATCATAAAGAAAGCATTTTTCAACTTCTGCTGGATTTAAATAAGTTAAACCAAACTTATGCCTTAACCTTTCATATGCAACTTTCATTGCGTCAGGTTTTAGGAGAATAATTACTAACCGCGTTATGGACTTCTGATATGCTTCTTGGTAACGGATCTGGTAACAGTTTACGACGACAGTTGTAAATGTTCTTTCTTATGCTAGCTATGTCAGGAACCATCAGCAAATTGGCATCACACTCAGCAACAGCAGTTCTTGTAATTTTGGCAGGCTTTTCCGATATGTCCTCTTGGGCTTTTCTTTTACATGCATTGGTTACCATCTTTACTTCAAGCTTTTTTGGATCGGCTTCATGATTATGTACCAAATCACTTCTTGTGATGGTGAGGTCCTCACAGCCTATTCGCCGCTTTTTAACACTTTCTGTTTCGAGAACGAATGATGCTCCACCACTAATAAATCTCGACCACGGGAACTTTTTATTACGGGAACTCATTTTTTAAATATCCGTATACGTGCACAAGTCAACGTCAAACAAGAAATAAATTACAACTGAAATAATTTAGTCACAAGTACACAAGTGCCACGCCCCCCGCCGTGACAATAAATATTGGGAAAACCCGCTTGTCCTGCTTGGGTGCAAATGTCCATCGCCGCTAATTACCTACCTACCTGCTTTACGCCGCGGTGTCGAAATTTCCTATAATAAAATTTGACCCTTCGATTACCCCAGGTACAAAGACAATTTGGTGTCGAAAGTTCGCCCGCCGTGCCAAAGGCAGTGTTGTCGACGTGACCGTAATGTATAGAAAGAGTGCTCGCCGACGATATTTTTATTATTACTGCTGTACTTCGGCTGCATTGTTCAAAATGAATGACGAGATGTTGATTGAATGGGTGCGCAAAAATTCGGTTCTTTTTGATTTTTCAAATCCAAAATATACGGTATATGTGTGTTTTTTACTTACGATATACTTCTAGTTTACACAGCAACAACATGAACGAATTCTGAAACATTCTGAAATATTTAAAAAACTTGTCCCAATCTTTCATCAACTCTTTTTATGAAGTAAAAAAATTCTCTTTTCGTTGTTCCCTTCTTCCAAGCTTGATGGACCCACACGCGTTTATTTGTAGTATATATTGCCTTTTCCTACTGTTCTTCTTCATCTAAGATCACAGCAATCATCAACAGTTGGCTGTCGGAAAACAGCGCTATCCTGGTAACCTTCATTACACGGCATTGTGATGTGTGAACACGAAGTGAAACAGTCGAAATTAAGGGCTGGCGAAACACTGATATGGTATTGTCCCGTATGGTCACGTTACGGTTTTATGTTAATCGACCTTTAGGCTCCAAATTTGCGGGAATCATACGTTATGATTATTTAGATAAATGACGAATTGAATAAAAAGGTGCATTTTGCACTACTTGTAATTATGATTCAGACTTCGAACAGATTATATTTGTCAAACTACTTTAAAAAATAAAGATTGCGATGACTTGACAGTAGACGAAAATAAAAAAGACCCGAAGGAAAATAAACAACAGCAAAAAATTACATATATACATTATACAAACTATAATTGTTTGTTAATAAAATATATACCTTTTTGTTTTATGACGTGGATATTAGTTTGAGTAGAAATGTTGAATGACTATTCAAAAATTATATTGCTTAATGCCTATTTTTTAGATTAACAACAATCCATTATTCTTTCCAATGACGTCACCGAAGTCTCATGGATTTTCGGCTGTAATTTTAACGTACGATAGAGTAGAAAGTCTTTTTACGCTAATAGAGAGATTATCAAAAGTTCCTAGTTTAATGAAGATCATAGTTGTATGGAATAACCAAAGGAAAAGCCCCCCTCCACGTAAGTAATATTGAAAAAAATATGACCCTATCCTCTATAAATATTAAAATAAAGCTGTGCATCGGTGGCGCAGTGTTAAGGGCGATAACTTACTGAGCTTAAAAACTCAGAGATCGACTCAAATCGAATAGGAATAAATTTAGAAATACTGCGCTTGAGAACAAATTCTCAAGTTTCTATATGGTATGCGATTTAAAATTTTAGTTTAGTTTAAAAGTTAGTATTGCTTGCTGATCCGTATAGCCAACATCCATAGTCGATGATTGATCATATGTAAGCATTTTAGAACAATAATGCTGTTTTGGAATCTGAATCCCATTTTTTTTTGTTAATGTACGAAATATATTAATGATTTCGTCACATTTACCCTTAATATATTGAATATGTTTGAACCACAAAAGTTTGGTGTCTAGAATAATCCTCAAATACTCGCCTGGTAAAAATGGTGATGGTATGGGCCAGTAAGTAGTCATCTGGAAGTGCGAGTAGATCTTGCTTTTCTTCAGTGGTAAAACCATGTCTCGCTTTACCGGTACCTCCATAGGCCCCCATGAATTCCTCAAAAGTGAAATCAGATACTTCTTGGACTTGGTTTACTTCCACTACTTCATCTACGTCGTGGTCTCCTTCGAATGACGCCAGCTGGTTATGGTGTACCATCATCGGCTTTCCCCTGGGAATGTCTTATTATATCCCTCGGGCTTATTCGGTAGATAACATCGTTAATATTCTTCATTATGAGGTACGAACCTTCTCGAACCTTCCCAGAACTGCTGCAACTTGGGAGAATAACCCTTTCGCTTCTTTGGATTATAGAGTCAGACTTTGTCATTCTTCTTAAAACATTCCTTTTCGGCTTGGGTATCGTACCGTTTCTTCATTCGGTCGCTAGCGATCTGAAAATGGGAACGGATCAACTCGTGTATATCGACCATTCTTTTTCGCAACTCATTCACGTAATCTTCACCAGCTACATCTTCTCCAGGTCGACATCCAAACTTCTGAATAGGACTTTTGCTGGTGTTTGGCCCGTTGATTCGTTAACTTTCGGATTCGTATCTGTAGGCCATTGCGAAGAACAGAAGGTATCTGTCCCAGTCTCGCTGATGATAGGACACCATTTTTGTCAAATACTTGCCAACTGTCTTATTCATCCGCTCTACCATTCCATCTGATTGTGGGTGATAGGCTGTAGTTCTTGTTTTCTTCATTCTTCAGATTCTCTGGAATAGATCGCTTTCGAATAGATCGCCTTCCTTGGTCACTATGGATCTCCAAAGACACTCCAAATCGGGTGATATACTCTTTGATCAACACATCTGCAACAGTGGCGGCCTTTTAGTCTGGAATTTAGGAGATCTCGACCCACTTCGTGAAGTAATCCATTACGACCAACATGTACTTGCTTCCATTTTCACTTTCTGGAAATGGTCCAGCAATATCCAAAGCTATTCTTTTAAACAGACTTGCAACATTGTATTGTCTCATAGGGGCCTTTGTTTTTCGGTAAAATCCGTTAGTAGTACATTTCTTACACCAGTCATTTACATCGTCGGAACTATACATCAAACAAAACCGTTCCCGAATTCTCTGAAGGGTTTTCTTTATACCGAAATGCCCTTTTGATGAACTCACGAAGTACTTCGGCTATTCTGCTCTTTGGAATAACCAACTATCTTCTCTTCTCTAAATTATGACCATTTTCCAGTACTCGTTTAAGCAAGCTGTCTTCCATGATAAAGGACTCCCACTGGGCTCAATACGTCTTAACTACTGAACATAGGCTTGATATTGCTTGCCAAGGTAGTGGACTGTTTTCTCCTTTCCATTTTCGAATTTTCTGTAAAACTGGATCTTCCTCTTATTCTTCTCTGATCTTGGTAGGCGTTGTTTTCAACACTGTTGCTTCTTTGGATTCAGTTTTGTTGCAGTGGGAACCCCCTGCTGGACACGGCCTTGTGAAAATGTTAAAGGCGTTTCTGTGGCTAACTCCAGACTGATGCTTAATCTTGAAATCGTATTATTGGAGTTGTTCAATCCATCTGGCTATCTGACCCTCTGGATTCTTAAACTGCATTAACTACTTCAGGGCGGCATGTTCGGTTCGGATTAAAAACTTCCTTCCATAGAGGTACTAGGTACTGATAGAAGTGTTCTACTGATCCAACTACTGCTAAAAATTATCTTCTTGTGACGAAATAATTCTGCTCAGGTTTTGAAAGAACTTTACTAAAATTTCCAAGGAGTCCCTCCTGTCCTTGAATTTGAGATATCGCTCCTCCAATTCCCACATTGCTTGCATCTGTATCTAAGATAAACTCTCTTTCTGACAGTGGATACCGTAATATTGGTGCTGTGATTAAATGCTTCTTCAAGGTTTCAAAGGCATTTGACATTCTCCATCCCAACAGTAATCTCTTGCTTCCTCTGTAAGTCGCGTTAATGGCTTAGCGATATCTGCAGACTTCTTATTAAATCTCCGATAGTACGTACATAGCCCAAGAAAACTTCTCACTTAATAATTGTCAGTCGAATCTCCGATAGTACGTACATGGCCCAAGGAAACTTCTTACTTGATGTTTGTCAGTCGGTTCTGGCCACTCCTTAATGGAATCGATTTTTCCTTTATCCGCGGTCACTCCTTCTTTACTGACTGTATGACCTGAGATATATATGAGGTAATTGACCTTACTTTGAAGTAGCTGGCACTTCTTGGGAACCCTTGAGAATGATGTGGAAGCCAAACAGGTTAATAACAGCAACCATCGAATTCTCTGGAGTAGACTAGTAGTTTTAACCGTTATAGTCAGGAATCAGTAGCTAAACAATATCCTTGAGATTAGAACAGAACGAAACTGACAAGATACGAGACAACGAGAAATCGTCAGGGATGTGCTATCGCCTTTGTTGTTTAATATATATTCAGGACACGTCTTTGCAAAGCTGCACAAGATAAAGAAACGAGAATAAAAGTAAACAGCGTCCCAAGTAACAAAAAATAAATACCACCGAAACGAAGATAATGGTCATTAGTAAGATAAATAATTCATTACCACACATTAGAATATACGGGTTATAAATAGAAATTATGAACAAATTTTGACGATGTTGACCTGGGTTTCTGGTCAATATCGAACTTAGATCTTAATTTAAATGTTAGATCACGAATAGACAAAGCACGATTAGCACACAACACTAACTTACTTTACGTTTCGTTCATGCTGTGGTCATTCAGTTCTCTTAAATGGCTGTGAAACTTGGACGCTCAAATTAAATACTTTAAGACGCTTAGAAGCCTTTGAAACATCGATTTACAAAAGGCTCGTGAAAGTCTGGTACTTTCCCACCATGGTCTTTACCATGGGGGAACATGGTAAAATACCTTGGACGGATCATGTTCGCAATGCTGAGGTTCTTCAGAAGCTTAATAAAGAAAGATAGTTAATTTCTAACATTAAAAACAGAAAAAAGGGTTTATCTTGGCCATGTTATGAGAAACAGTACTAAAACAAAGCTTTTGAAATTAATAATCGAGGGGTAAATAGAAAGCAAGAAGTAACTGGGAATACTTAAACATTCCTGATTAAAAATATAAGAGAGTGGACTGGTTTGGACTCTTATTAACTGTTTCGAGCTGCACAAGATAGACGCTGATATTGTTGCCAACCTTTAATAGAAGATGATACTATAAGAAGTCTTACTTTTTTTTAATTCGACATATATAGAGGGATATGTTTTAAGTCTTATGATTAGGGTTTGTTGATACCTGTATATATACATTAGTACCTATATGTTACAGTTTTGTCATTTTTTAGATTTTTTTATCTTTTTGTAGTGTCAGAATTTCCGAAAATTCAGAAACCAGTGAATGTAATAAGAACACATGCGAATAAGTTATCGAATCGCTTTTATCCATATAAAGAGATTGAAACGGAGGCAGTTTTACATATAGATGATGATATTGTTATGCTAACATCCGACGAAGTTGAATTTGCTTATGAAGTCTGGAGAGAATTTCCAGATCGAATAGTGGGTAAGTAAAACAGTCAATTAGTATGCATGCCAAAACAAATCTTTTGCAAGTATTATCGTTAATTAATATACATGATCTTATAATATGTATATTTTTTTATTATATTATATTTGAATGACATTGTTACTAATATAACAAACAATGCACGTCTAAAGTTCGCTCCCCCTTCCCCTAAATATTTTCTGTCGCGTAAAACTTACATTATAGTCCGGTCAAATTAGTCTAAAAAATAGAGGAGAGGGTACAAAAATTCGCAATGTTCGGAACAGCATTATAAAGGAAATGACTCTCTGTCTTAAGCTATTTTTAACAGTTGTTGGACTCTCCATACCTCGTCCATTATCTGACATTCTTGAACTAAGAGATTTGTTTTCTACCAATTTACCTGCCTCCTTCGATTGTTTTCCCCACATTATATGTCCAAGATATGCTATTTTCCTGGATTTGACGCTATCAATCAACTGATAAATAGCTTCTGCTCTGTTGAGAAAAGCCTCTCAATATCTAAAATACATCAATTGATTTTGTCATGCTATTTACAAAAATTTTAATAAAAACATACCTTCTTCTTCTACTTCTTGGAGATCTTTCGATCTGTTTAATTCTGAAGCTGCCTTTGGTTAATTTTTTGGGAGGTAGATTGCTAACTATCCCTCCATCTTTTAGGTGGTCTTACGGGAGGTCTTGAACCGGGCGGGTTGTTTTCTAGGGCAATTTAGAGTCTAGAGTCTATTCTCATCCATTCGTCTTACATGATTGTACCACATCCTCTTACGTTGCCTTCCCCATCTTACAATATCTTGAATTTTGCACTACTCTCTGACGTTTGTATTTCTCACCCTGTCTCTTCTTGTTTTGCCCACTAGTGTTCTTAGGGTTTTCATTTCGGCAACCCTTAGCATCTGTTTCGTTTTGTTGGTATCTTCGCGCACTTTTATGCCATATGTCATGATCGGTCGTATGCAAGTCTTGTAGATTCTAATTTTACTATCTGTGCGCATATACGGATTTGACCAGACTATCTCCCGCAGACATCTCGACAATGCGGATGCTTTGTTGATCTGACTCCTTAGGTCCTTTACTGGGTCGTGTGTGCCTGATATATCTATGCCCAGATATCTGAATTGCATCACCTGTTCTATGGGGTTGTTCTCAACCACTAACTTACATCTGAGCGTATCTTTTGCTATTGTCATACATTTAGTTTTGTTGGTAGAAATGGTCATATTTAGTTGGCGGCTTATTTGAAAGAACTGGAAGAGCTGTTTCTGAAGATCATCTTCTCATTCGGCATAATTGCTGCGTAATACACCATACCAATTCTTTTGTTGCCCATTCTGTATCCGAGATTGAGAGATGTTGTTTATAATTTTGCCCATGAGTAGGTTTAACAAGAAGGAGCTTAAGCTGTCGCCTTGTCTAATTCCTCCCGGTGTTGGAATATTTTCAGTGAATTGGTCTCCTGCTATAACTTTGGTTACATTGTTGTTATTTAGGTTATGGATTATCTTTGTTATGTTGGTCGGTGTTTTGTTTTCTATTAATATATTTAGAATGTTTCCAAGGCGAACCCTGTCAAACGCCTTCGTCAGATCAATGAAGCAAATATACGCTGGCATGCCGAACTCTATAGCTTTTTCTTTTATTTGTTTTATTATGAATACTGCATCTGTTATAGACCGCCCTCTTGTAAAACCTTGTTGTTCTTCAGCGTTAGTGATTTGCCTTTCCAATTTGTCCTTAAGAATACTCGTGACATACCATAAAACGTAAATTAGTCCATATGGGTAGAACATGATAAAAGACATTAATGTACATGTAACATATACATATTACATAAACACAAATTATCACGTCTTAAAAATGTCGAATTGTTGTCGAAATGTATATCTGTACCTCAGAGCTAAACTGTATTAGCTCACAAAATTGAAATTTTAAAAGAGAGCAGTTTAAAAGAAATATTAACAGTAAATTTTAAATAGAATTTTTATTTCTTTTTCTTCAAATATGTGATGGACACTATTTGATAGGTATAAATGATATTATATATCACTGTATTTATAATCTTTTTGGCTCTATATATTTTTGAAAAAACATGGTAAAATACTGTTTGGCATGAAAACAATTATCATGTTCCGGAGATAATACAATGGTAAGTTGACAGACACGAATAAATAATTTGCGAAATAATACGGTACATGAAACAAAATTTAGTTAAGAATTTGTTTGTATTTAATTAAATGAAATAAACAAGTCATATCTATAAAACAAAATGAATACACAAAACTAACGCAAAACAAAACTCTAAGGATCCTGTATGTTGTTCACTTAAAATCATTTTGGATAAATTTTATAAATCTTCACCTACTTTGTCGGAGTGGGATAAATTTTGGTAAAATTCACTTGGATGAGCAAACTTTGCAGATGTGTGTATTTTTTTGTCGATATTTCCTTTAGCTTACCGCGAATCACAGGCAGGGACTCGGGAAACTAAACACGTCTAGTATTTTTGTTAAGATCAACAGATTGAAATGTTTCAGAATTAAAATTATTAGTTTTGAAAAAAAGTAATCCCAAATTATCGCTGCATACTTGGAAGTGGACAACATCTGACATACGAAAGTTTGTATTCTGTTGAGTTTTTTTCGTTATAATATATTGAATGGTTTAAAACAACAGCAAAGTCGTGCTAGCTGTTGCCAGTCCCAGGGAGTCATGATTTTTAAAAATAGTGTTTTTTTATTACCTTTCAATAAGAAAATGATCACTATCCTTTTCTAAATGGGCATGCCCACGTAATATGTACCCTTGTGATTTTTAATTTTTATCTATAGATACTTGTGAATTATCCACAAGTAAAGCATGACTATTACCATATTTCTGTTCTGGTATGGCAATTGTCGGACCACACAGTAATCTCTCTTGTTTTCATTTAAAAGCTTCAGTCCACTTCAAAAATCATGAAGTCATTTGGTTGGCTTGCCCCACGTCGAGACTTTGATGCATCCCACATCATGCAAGAAGTAACATTACCTAAAGTGTCTGAAATCGTATAATTGTATGTCCATAACTTGAGCTTATAAAAACTCTGCTGGTTACTTAGAACAGGCGTTGGCGTTGGCAGACATTTCTGTAAACCAAGTGTCAATAATTTTATTGTTTCACCACTTGTTGCTGCTCTTTCCTTATCAAATATTTTTAAGTCATACCTGATACTAGCCTCCAGAAGGTGTTGTTAATAATCTTTTTCAATACTTTTTTTCTTTCTGTGATCTCAATTTTAGCTAAATTTAATCTGTCAAATTCATAACACGTGTCAATGTATGGAAGTTTACATGAAAGAATAAATTCTGTGTGAAATATTTCGGAATACAGCTAAGGTTTAGCAATTTTTTCTTCGGGTGTATTGCTTTCCATTAACTCAGCATAAACAAACTGATTACAGTGCCACACCGCGGTTTTACGTCGTTCCATGAAGTTAATACTTCTTACATGTGCAGGTCCACTAATACTTTTATTTTACTGGGTATTAAGTGTAAACGATTGTTTAGCTCGGACCTACTGAGTTCACGTTGTCTATCTTTGGAACCACATTAAGTACGATTTACTATCGTATTGCGTATGAAAGACGTGAAGTCTGTTATATAAAAAGTGAGATAATACAATTTTTCAAAAATATGGAGTTAATACAGTTTAGTTCTGAGGTACAGATATATATATATATATATATATATATATATATATATATATATATATATATATATATATATATATATGTTTTTTAAGTAAATATTATTATACCGTTTTGCGATTCCGCCGCCGCAGCGCTACGGTCGGCGTTCCGCGCATGAGCGCTGGTTACCTACATCTCTTGTCTACGCACTGACGCCATTAAAGTCTGATTCTTCATTGTATACTTGTTTACTCCAGTGTTTAAGATGCCTCCAACAATCGTGAGTCACGCTGATTGTGAAGTACGGGCTGTTATACGATTTCTTAGTGCTAAAGGCGTAAAACCGATCGATATTCATCGTGAGATCGTTGAAGTTTACGGACAAAACATTATGAGTGATGGAATGGTAAGGAAATGGGTGAGAGCATTTAAAGATGGCCGCACAAATGTGCATGGTGAAGAACGGAGTGGGCGTCCTTCGGTCGTTAATGAAAATTTGGTGCAGAAAGTGGACGAAAAGGTGAGAGAAAACAGACGCTTTACAATTTCATCATTGTCCGACTGCTTTCCTTAGTATTCTCGTAGTGTTTTGTATCGCATTGTTACCGAGAACTTGAATTACCGGAAATTGTGTTCACGTTGGGTTCCAAAAATGTTGACGGATTTGCACAAAACACAACGTTTAGGCAGTGCATTGACTTTCCTTGAGCGGTACCACAGTGAAGGTGAAGATTTTTTAGACCAAATTGTTACTGGTGACGAAACGTGGGTGGCCTACGTCACACCAGAATCGAAACAACAATCCATGGAATGGCGACATTCATCATCACCCAAAAGAGTGAAGTTTAAGCAAACAATTTCTGCCCGGAAAATCATGTGCACAGTTTTTTGGGACAGAAAAGGAGTATTGCTAGTGGAGTTTCTGCCTCGCAATGAGACAATCAATGCAGCGTCTTATTGTGAGACATAATAACGTCGTGCGTCGAGACTGCGTCGTGCAATCCAGAACAAAAGACGTGGCAAGTTGAGTAAGGGTATCGTTTTGCTGCATGACAATGCCTTTCCACATGTGGCTAATCAGACCAAAGATCTCATCAAATCATTTAAATGGGAAACTCTAGATCATCCTCCATACAGCCCTGATCTGGTTCCCAGCGACTACCATTTGTTCCAGCACTTGAAGAAACACCTGGGCGGTCAGCGTCTTCAAGACGATAACGAAGTCAAAACATTTGTGATGCAGAGGTTAACAAGTCAGGCGGCAGAATTTTATCAGGAGGGTATTCAAAAACTGGGGCCACGTTATGACAAGTGCCTCAATATTCACGGAAATTATGTAGAAAAGTAGATTAAGGTACAGGCTTTCATGTAAAAATAAAATTATTGCCATATCTTTGCACGTCTGTTTTTAATTCCAAAACGGTACTTACTTAAAAAACACGCTTCGTATATATATATATATATATATATATATATATATATATATATATATATATATATATATATATATATAGATAGGGGTTTTTTAATTCATTATTAGGTACGTAGTGGTAGGTTTTAATTTTAAATTATTTTTAATTTAATTTACTATAAACAAGACAGTAAGGTAAGGACAGTGTAAGGTATATTTTTTTGTAGGTTTTCCTTCAAGAACTCATATTTGGGATAACGTAACCCAAATGTGGAAATACGAATCCGAATGGACTAATGAAATATCGATGGTACTCACTGGAGCAGCTTTTTTACATAAATATTGGAGTTTCTTATATACAAATTATATGCCTGTAGACGTAAAAGATTGGGTTGATGAACACATGAACTGTGAGGATATTGCGATGAACTTTTTAGTGGCCAATATTACGAATAAGCCACCCATAAAGGTAAATATATATTTTTTATTAAAGAAAATATCGCATTACCCAAAAGGTTATTAGGGGTTATATAATAAGTGCGTTAAAGATACATTACACTTTGTATAATAAATTAACAGATTTAAGAAAGCTTGCTAAGTTTTCAATGGGACAAATCGTTGGGTAGATCATAATGGGACTATTGTTGATTGTATTGTTGAAGAGTTAATTGATAGGTGTTTGGTACTAACAGCTGTGTTGTATAAATTATACCACGGAGGGTTAGTGTTTAAAAAAAGATAACGAGTGTGTCAGCCTGGTGTGTCCTAGACAAAGTCCAGTTAGGACTTGTGCCAGCGACAATCGTTGGTAGTGGGCTCCTTGGGTGTTATATCCTTATTTGATTTCTCCAAGTTTCGATTGTGATTGAGACCACTCGCGATCCCATAGGCACAAGAGTTTCGATTTGAACCATGATTTTCAAGTCACTTGGTACAGATTCACATATTTAACTATCAGCGCCCATTGTTACACTACGAGCAGATGAAGTAAATAAGTTTTCCACGAACATAAGCAAAGTTTGTGGTTGGATGAATGTTCATATTCAGGCAATTTTCAATGTAGCGTGATTTTTTTTTGTCTTGTGCATTACGGTTTGTCTCTTGCCCATGTACTGTAATACACAAGGCATCGATAAAACCCTGGCCCACATTACCAACAAGTCGGGGAGACTAGGTAATAATAACGCGACTCCGACTGGGTCATACGTGATTAACTAATAGCTACGTGTTCTCCAACAAATAAAAACCAAGATGTGACAACTGTGATGAAAAATTAACAACCAAACATATATTAGAGAAGTGTCCAGCATTAACGCCAAAGCGCATGTTGTACAATATACCAAACAAACTTAGCCATATTTTAGGTCTACAGTACAATAATTCAAACATAAAAAGTTTTTTAACCTCAATTAATGTTTTAAATGCTATCTAAACTAACATAAATGTAATACAAATTATTGTTTGCTATCATTGTTTCGCTAATAGCCAATTTAGCTGATGCGATTTTGTTAATTAAAAAAATACACAAGGCAAAAAAAAATCAAGATCCAGGTAACTATCAAAACTAACATTTATTTAACGAAGGCCACCACCGTGCTTATAATATTCCTATATTGATCTCGGTCTTTGGCTACGTGTAGCAATTGGTCTTTTGTTAAATCTGTCCACTGTTGCAAATTTCTCAACCAGAAGAGTTTTTTTCGTTCTATGCATTTATTTTCTTCAATTTTACCGTTAAAGATTAGCCGAAGAATCTCATATCTTGGTTCTCTGATTAAACGTCCAAGATGTTCTAGTTTACGTACCTTAATGATACTTAATAGAGTTCTTGTTCTGCTGGTTCTGGTATTTTGAATATTCTTCGATACAACCACATTTCAGGTGACTCGATTTTATTCATGTCCAAAGTCACAACATCCATATAAAGTACGGACCATACGTATTATCTTGAAAACTTTTCACCGCTTTCCAAATGTAACGAGTCACTGGATAATAAGCGCTTGAATGAATTTTTGAAATGTGCTTCTTGCCTCTTCAATTCAACGGCTGATTTCAAAGGACGGATCTAACTTTTGGGTAATCCAACGTTATACTCTTTCCAGCGTTTGTTGGTTTTTGTATCAGCTGGGTTGGGCCGATATCCTCATTACTAGTCACCATATATTTAGTTTTGTGGATGTTTTCAACAGTTGCCAATTTCTGCATTCTATGGCAACTCTATTGGTTAGTTCCTACAGGTCGTCGATGTTTTTAGCTAGAATTACAGTATGTTCGACGTATTGTATATTGTTAATTAATTCTCCTCATAGACGGTTCTCACATCTTTTAAAGCCTCCTTTTAAAAAGTTACTTCAAATATTATAGATTAACCGTCTTTAAAAAACACAGATTTAATTTTCAATGAACAACAGATATTGGAAGGTCTCGTGTACTATGTCTATTAGGAATTAAGGAATAAATCTTCTGTTAGGCTGATATACAAAATGTTTGCAAATATAAATAATAGGTCTTATAGTCACAATCCGTAATAGCTTTTTATAAAAATTGAAAAAACAGAGATTGGGCTACCGGTTTCGCTGTTTACAAACTGTTACAGCATCTTCAGGCCATCAAGAAACTAAGGGTAGAATATAAATAGTGTATGTAAATAAATGTGTACATGACAAAACAAAAAAATATTAGAGTAGTACAGAGAACTTAAGTAGTCAGTCAGACAATGGCAGCAAATAGATAAAATATATATATATATATATATATATATATATATATATATATATATATATATATATATATATATATATATATATATACAGGGTGGTCCTTAAGTAATTGTACAAACAGAAACCGTAGATTCTGCACTTTAAAATATTACGATTTAAGCCACCTTGCTTTAATAAAATGTTGATATTAAGAAAGATACAGGGTGTTAAAATGGAAATTTAAAATTTAATTTTTCGCTATAACTTTTACGTTTGTAGATATTTTTGAACAAAAATTTACAGTTGGATGCTTTTGAGTAGGATAAATTATAATTTTATACCTACTTTAATGTAACTAATAGGGGGCGCCACATATGCCACATGTGTGGCATAAATTAGCGCTTAACTTTTTTGCTCTTTAAGTTAGCTCTATTTGTGTTCAAAAATATTAAAGATACATTATGTTTACAAAGAAAAGGTATACTTGATAGTAACCTGAAAATTTAACAGTTTTCGAGATAAATGCATTTTATAAGTCAGCTGCACAATAATTCTTAGTATAATATTTGTGCGGTAAAGCACTGAATACCTGTAGATAAGCATAATTCATAGTTTATTCTTATTAAAACAACTCAAAGATGATAATGTAACATTACAAAATGCTTTGTTATATGTTCAATGTCTTATTGGAGAAAAGATATTGCATCTCCTTCTTTAGGTGCCGTCTCCGTATTCAGACGTTGGCCGTCACCATGTTTACAATTTCCCTTTGCTATCGCTTCTTAAGTTTCTATAATGGCGTTGTATTACTTTTTCTCTATTTTAAAATGCTAAAAACCCAAAATGTGTGGTTTATGCAACATAAATATGCAACTTAAATACAACTTTTCTTAACGTTGGATTGGTCGTGGTAGTCATATTCCTTGGCAGTGTGGTGAGATATTGATATAATTATTTAATTCATAAAAAATCCGAAAAGAATACTTATTGTTCATTACGTAAATTGTTGACTTATTTTTATTAGGACAAATAGAAACTAGAGCACAGGTATTTAATAACACATATGTGTCCTGTTTCATAATACTTTTGCTACAAATCTAACCTGAAAGACTCGGCATTTTTACAAAAACATGATCGTTGTCCTAATAACCGATATTATAAATATAGTAAACACACAGGCAATTTAGTTCAGCATAATATTAGTTCGTTAGTAAATGATAATAGTCCATTTGTTCGATATGTAATTATAGTTACTCATAAGCTGTAACGTAATCATATAAATAAGTAATATGGATATATTCATCCATTATACATTATGGCCACCACGTAGCCCCGAATTTAATCCGCTTGATTTTGGTGTATGGGACGCATTAAAACAACGTGTCTATAAGAATCCCATAAACATTCGCAACCAACTATGGGAAGAAATAAATACTGCAGCAAATTCTCTTGAACCAACGATGCTATTTAATATGAGACAATCTTTTATGGAAGATATTGACAAATGAATTAAAGAAAATGGTGGACGTATCGAACACTTACTTTTACAAAAAGTTATGTTATTTAGTTTAACTATTTCTTAATTTGGTTTGTAAACAAAATGTTTTGATTATGACTTTAATTTAACATAAAACGTAAAATGTTAGATGTAAAATCGTATTATTCTGTTATTTTGTCAAATCCTATTATTAATTATCCTGCTGATATATTTATTTTATTTAATATTTCGTTTACTATTAACTTTAGTTAAAGGTATTTTATACCAAAATTCAGAAGTATTAATGTTTTTGTCTATTTTTTCTTCGTTGCCTGGAGTAATTGCCTTAGATCAGAACTATGCAGCTGATTTTTAAAATGCGATTATCTCGAAAACTGTTAAGTTTTGAAGTTATTAAAAAGTATACCTTTTTTTTGTTAAAATAATGAATCTTTAATATTTTTTATCCCAAATACAGGTAACTTAAAGAGCAAAAAAGTTAAGTGCAAATTTATACCACATATGTGGCATAAGTGGCGCCCTCTATCAGTTACATTAAAGTATGCATCAAATTTTAATTTCTTATATTTAAAAGTACCCAGTTGTAAATTTTTATACATAAATGTTTACAAACATTAAAGTTATAGCGAAAAATAAAATTTTAAATTTGCACTTTAACACCCTGTATCTTTCTTAATATCAACATTTTATTAAAGCAATTTGGCTTAAATCGTAATATTTTAAAGTGTAGAATCTACTGTTTCTTTTTGTACAATTACTTAAGGACCACCCTGTATATATATATATATAGATATATACGACCCTTAGCAGGCCTTCCTCTGAGTTTTCTCCAGTTTCTAGTTCCTTATCACAGAGTTAAGGTCTCCATTGTAAACGCCTATTTTATCCAGGAATTCTCTTACTGGTGCATGACCGGTCAGCATTCCTGTTACTGTTCTCTGTTTTTTCCTGTCAGGTGAAGCAGTTCCTCTGGTCTTTTTCTACATGGTCCACCAATGAAGATTTTTCCATGTATTTGTTTTGGGATTATCTCTCAATATCGCTCATGACTCTCTTTGATACAGTCCTCTACAGTCCTACGAACTGGAACCTTTGGTATTCCCAGAGTTACAGCCGGTTCGTTTGATTTGTCGGATCCCCTTTTTGCAAGTTGATCTACTTTTTCGCTGCCCTCGATGCCCTGCTATCCAGACAAGCTCACTCTTGTTCCGGTCTCCCAGTTCATTCAGTTGTTTGATGCAGTCCCACACCAGCCTAGACGTCATTTCCTGATATGCCAGTGCCTTCAGTGCCGCTTGACTGTCAGAAAATATATGGATCTGCTCTTTTTCAAGAGCTCTCTCATTATTTCCATTTGCACATTACAGTATCGCATAAAAACGGTGCAGTTCCTCCGTAAATCAAATCTTTCGCTAATTCTTGGATTATTGGAGTATATTCCTGCCCCCACACCCTCTGTAATTTTAGATATCCCTCTGTATACCAGATCGTTAAGCGGATTAAAGATGGGAAATCCCCAGGACCTAATGAAGTACATGGTGAAATTTTAAAGCCATTAGAGGCACACCAAATCACAACTCTTACAAAACTATTCAACAACATCTAGGAGACTGGTTACTTACCAAAAGTCTGGCTACTATCAATATTGATTCCACTTCCTTAAAAACCAAACGCTAGAAAATGTGAAGAACATAGATTAATTAGTTTGATGAGCCATGTACTTAAAGTACTCTTTACTATCATTCACTCGCGCATGTACACCAAATTAGAAGAACACCTGAGTGAAGTTCAATTTGGATTCAGAGCGGGACTCGGAACGAAGGAAGCACTTTTTAGTTTGCAAGTTCGAATACAAAGAGCCAGGGATGTCAACTGCGATGTGTATGCATGTTTCATTGATTTCGAGAAGGCATTTGATAAAGTCCCACATGGGAAACTAATCGATATCCTAAAAACATTAGGACTCGATGGTAAGGATATAAGACTGATCTCAAACTTATATCTCCAACAAAAAGCAACAGTACGATTAGAAAATGAACTATCCGAGATCTTCACAGTTGAAAAAGGGAGTTAGACAGGGTTGCATATTGTCACCGGCATTATTTAACATATACTCTGAAAACACATATTTAGAGAGGCTTTGGACGAATCAGAAGATGGGATTGCTGTAAATAGCCAACTTAATATTAGATATGCAGACGATACAGTGTTGCTGACAGATAGTGCGCAGGGGCTCCAAAGGATGATTGATAACGTTGTAGAAGCATGTAACAAATATGGCTTAAAACTAAATTGCAAGAAGACAAAAATAATGATCATTGGTAAGAACACCAACATAAATGCCCAAATTACAATAGGCGATACACCGTTAGAAAGAGTGGAAAACATATACCATTTGGGCTGCAATATTAAGGGTACTTGGTCGCCAAGTATTAAGGTACAATGTGGTCGCCAACATCTCTAGAAGATAGGCACATTTAGAAGATACCAGATCTTACCCTGTTGGTTATGATACTTCTTGTGTCTCCGTACATTCCTGTCTGGAATAGACATAGTCTTTACGAATTCTTAAAATTGTATTTTTTTGTCATGTGATCTGGTTTCTCATTAAAAATGTTCTTGTCACAGTCCTTGTGATACTCATATGCTCTGTCCCTACATTGCAAAGTTTAGTGATCGTTTTATTTTGTAGGCTTCCAATCTTGCTTCTCCTTGTATTATCAAATACAAGGGAGGCAGGCCTAGAACTATAACAATTTAACTATCAAGTGTTTAAATACAAACTTTATTTTCTGTATTACAAAAATTGTTCAACCACCAAAAACAAATAAATCGTTGCAAAAAAATTCCACAAGTACGATCTATGCCGCCACGTGCAGATATTAGGAAGCACGAAATGCAGTGTATAACGAAATAATATAGATGGTGTAGGCATGTACTTTCTGATGTTCCCAATCACCCGCTGTTCGCTATTACCCGCCGCTCCCCTAACTATATTCTGTGGCAAATTAAAACATTACTATTATTTCTATAGTATTTGAAATTATTGATCTTATTATTGGCTTATTATATTATATTTTTTGTCGGATAATAAGTTTTTACTTAGAATACACTAAATACAGTCTAGCCCAAAATAAACAATACTGAACTTGTATTTATTTTATCGAAATTCATACCGAAATTCCAAGGTAATCATGTTGTTATGGACTAAGGGTTGTCTCAGGTCTGCGAAGAAGGTTCTAACGGGATTCTTTAATTTATGGTTTGTGGTGCCAGTTTAAAAACGGCAGTTTTAGCCAAGCCCAAATGAATACTTCTGGAGATGGTAAATCGTGAAATAAATCTGCTTGGAAAATGTCCCTGAAGAAATTGACACGAATTGCGACAGCAGTCAAGCAAGTTGCCCCGCCCTGCTAGAAAAATTGGTCTTGAAATGTCAAATTACGTACACGACAGAATCGACGTAGATCAGGGATAAAGCGTGTTAAAATTTGTATGTACCTCTATTGATTAAGTGTGACTGGCCTACCATTTTCTTCGATAAAGTAGAAATCAATGATTCCGTGTCCCGAAACTGCACACCAGACACTCACTTTTGCACTATGTAAAGAAACTTCTTGAACTTCATCTGGTCCTGCAAAGCCCAGAAATCGATTTGTGCGATGATTTACATTGCCCGGCAAATAAAAATGTGCTTCGTCTTAAAACCATACATTTTTCAAAAATTCAGGATTTTCATATTGTAACTTAAGAATTCTGGCGCAATATTCCACTCTACTACGATAATCTCGAGGATGTAATTGTTGATGCACCATCTACCTGAGTCACATATGAAAATGCATCCAGCTCCTTTAGGATTCTTTACAAGGAACTTCTTTTAAGCCAAGTTGCAACGTTGTCCTTCTCTGGTTACCTTCGGATTTTCCAAGATTCGCTCAAAAACGCGTTCATGGATATTGTTGTTATTAACTTTCCTGGGACTCCCCGAGTTTCCTTTTCCTTGCTACTATACATTACCCTATTTCTGAACTTTTCAATAACCTTCAAAATTACAGCATTAATTGGAGAACATTTATTAAATCGTTGTGTGAATTGATCAAACACGTATCGCAGACTTGTAACATTACGTCGGCCGATTCCGTATGAGTAAAAATAATGCTCCACCAGAAAAACTTTCTCCTCTGTACTTAACACCATTTTTAACAATTAGGCCTTAATAATTAATTGTTTAAGGATTACTTGACAGGTATATACTAGTTAATTTGGGTATGACAGCGGGCATAAAGAGACACCTATTTTTCAGTTTAAGTACGGTTTATTTCGGGTTATACTGTATTTACTGATTTTTGTTAACAACTATGCCTCTTATACTTATATAACTCTTATACTCTTATATGAACTCTTATACTTATATAAAATAACGCGTCAAAAATAAAAAAAAAAGTTTGACGTAGACGGAAAACTTTAAATAATTAAAACCATTCTTGGTCATGTGATGTGACTACTGACCTGTTTCGAATATTCTATGACCATTTATTTGCGGATATACATTATGGAATAAAAGTGTACACTTTATAATTATATCCTTGTTTTAGGTAACTCCAAGAAAAAAATTCAAATGCCCTGAATGCGCTAGTAACGAAATGCTATCGGCCGATTTGGGGCATATGGTTGAGCGTTCCCAATGCATATCCAGGTTCGAAAAAGCTTTCGGAAGAATGCCTCTAAAATCAGTGGAATTCCGAGCCGATCCTGTACTGTTCAAAGATCCATTCCCAGAAAAATTGAAACGCTTTAACGATATAGGCAGCTTATAATTAACGTTCACACTTTCATTTCGATTATTGTAGATAACTTGTACATACTGTAAATATTTTTATTGTTGTACTGATTTTTGACCAGGGTTATATATTTTTTATATGTTGTATTCTTTTTTATTGTCCCTTGTTTGTATATGTTGTACATTTGAAATATAAATTATATATTATTTAATTTCACGGATTTTGTGGTTTTATTCAATAAATAATAATTGTTCAATTTTTCACATGCGAAAAAGCATGACATATTTTTCGCTGTATTAATTACTATCCTTCTTCAATTGTAAAATCGTTACCCTACTCCAACCCTTAGTAATGATTAATACTACCTCTTTAACCCCACTCCTTTCTCTCGACTGGTGACTGCCGCTAGCAACAGAGGTAATCTCTCGACTGCTCACTGCCGCTAGTAACATAGCTGTGCTTTGTGCCCTCCAAATTAATTGGCAGGACCCTGGTCTAGCTGGCCTTTCGGCATACGACCGTTAGCGCCTCCACTGCTCCTACGAGTCCGACACCAAAATGAAGGTGGCTCGCGGGGCTCCACCTCTCCCGTAGTACTCACCCATCCGTTATCCCCTCCCACGGGCGGACAGGTGACGCAGCAGAGGAATTTCCACCTCGCACGTAGACAGGTCGCCGCCGAGGATCTCTCCTCTACCACTCTTAAATCTCCAGGCGGGTACGTGCCGAGACACCGACACCACGATTGGTGGTGTAAGGCCAAAAGAGGTGTGTACGGGCCCAGCTCGTTCAACCTCACCTGGTTCTCTTGGAATGAGAGTAGAGTGGTCCCCGAGAGTCTCGTCTCGGATACTAGGAATGTAAACCGGTGACTGTGACGCCTAGCTGCTAGCAACAGACGTAATATCTCTCTCTCTCTCTCTCTCTCTGATAGTTACGCGAAAAATACCGCGAATCCTCTTTTGAGACAACACACGCAAATGTGCTCTATCTCTTGCTCTTAGTGTTAGTACCACGAGACACGTGTTTAGAAACCGCTAGTGAAAGCCTATAAACACCGCGAGTGTGTCTAACAGCAATATTGGCAAGACTCTTTATAAACTTGATTTGCCTCTTATCTCTTTTTGTACATATTCTGGTCTAATTTCGAGCCGGATGTAAATCATTATCCCTCTCTCTATCTGTCTCACATCTTGATTCTACATAGTGTGGCACTCTTTTGAGTCATATTTAAACCCTTATTCTCTCTGTTATATATTATTCTTAATTGCACATATTTTGATCCAATTCGGTTCAGATAAATCGTTATCTCTGCGGTATATCTCTTTAATGCATTTTTTGGTCCCACGGTGCAGTAATTTAGCATTAAGAAATTCTATCATTTTCTATTAATTTATCACCTTTGTAGGCTTGGCACCGTTGTCGGTTTTTCAATATTCCGATTTTTTTATTATTTAATTTTTTACATGAAACCTACATTTTTTTTAGAGCCAATAGATGTTGCCGATATTAATACTTAAAATAATATTTAGATACATAAATATTGATCGGTTTTGGTCAAGTTCAAATAACGACATTGAAACTACCTGCTGACAAGTTGCGGTCAACAGGTTTTTTTATCTTCGTTCAGGTGTTCAACCTAGATATTTTTTTCCCAGAGAATTGTGCAGGGGAATATTTTACATAAATTTCAATTTACAACCTGTTTAATCGAAGCTATCGGTGAATAGTTTGAGATATTATGTTTTTATGGGATTAAGACTGAATTATTGGTTATGATTGTGATTAGAATCACATTTTTAATTAATTTATGTTTGACATTGATTTCCATTCCGGAAATCGTTCTCAAAAAACGTTTTTTGTACAAAATGTGTATACACTTTTTACATAATTTGTACACTAAACAAGGTTAAATAGTGGAAATCTAAACGTTAAATATTAGTTAATTAAAAATGTAATTTTCATCTCAATAACGACCAATAATTGTGGCTTAATTACATAAAAAAATCTTATACAGTTATTTAAATTCTAAATAGTATGAGGAGTAGTTGATGAAAAATTCGTGAAGACATAGAGTTGATTTTGCTTTGTTTTTTTTTTAAACAATCTTAAAAAGTAAAAAAAATAATTTTTTGTTTATACATAAAACGTTTTTTATACATTCTAAAGAAAAATGATTCAAATCAAAGTAATGTAGACCTTAAAAAGTTTTTATGTTGAGAGATACCAAATTAAAATACATAAATAATTGACCGAGATAATTGCAAAAAACCCTAAACTCTAAAATATTATGTTTGTAGTAATTTATAAATGTTAATAACTTTGTTTTTTTGCCTAACGGTAGGTAATATAGATACTTGAAATTATGTCAATTAATGAATTATTAAAGTGTGCTAAATATCAAGCAGATCGAAAAAATAGTTTACAATTTATTCAATTTGTTTATCCCAGAGAGCGATTATTTAAACAACTGTACTTGTCCAAACAGTGACTCCATGTACAAGTATTTTGTAATTTGCAATCGATTCTTTGCTCCTTCAGTTTTAAGGAATATTAAAAAAAACTTCAACATATTAATTTTTTTATTATAAACCAGTTTGAATAGGGGACTTTTTAGCTTCTAAACATTTATATTAACTTTGATATTTTTTATGTCACACGCTTATAAGTAATCTTAATAAAAAGCTGGAGAAAAAAAAACAGAACCTTATTTAACCAATAAGAACTAAGGTAGCATTTAATTCTTAAAATCATATTTCCATTTTTTATTAACATTAAGATCTAAAAATTGAAAGGATTTTAAATTAAGATCTACAATGTATGATCCAAGTTATAGATGGCATATACAGTAAAGGAGTATTCGTAAATTACCGCCACGGAAAAGTGGAGGTAAGAACTGTCTGAGCTTCGTTTTTTTTTAGATTGGAACTTTAAATTAAAGCGCGCTTGCAAAATATTTAATATCTCGGCTTCTGTGGCACGTAGAACCTTCATTTCTTTACTGGGAAGGCTCAACCAAATAATAAGAGTTGTACAATTTTGACCTATTTTACTAAATTTTTCCGTAAAAAAGTTATTTAATATTGGTTGAGTTCTATCATTTGGGGTACTGTACGTCACGATTGGACTAATGGGACCGAAGATACGTGACTAAGACCCTTTTGACATGTTGCTGTATTTGATTTTTCTATTTCATTGTATTTAATTGGTTAAATCCTATCATTTGAGGTACTGTACGTCACGATTTTTTTGTCTTATTGTATTTTATTGGTTAAATCCCATCATTTGAGGCGCTATACGTCACTACTGGACCAATTGGAGCGAAGATACAATAGGTAGGTGCAATATAACATAACCCGTTACTTTTAACCAAATATGATGCCAGAATGATTTATGGATGAAATATATATATATATATATATATATATATATATATATATATATATATATATATATATATATATATATATATAGTAAACTCTTAAATATTGGGGAAATCTGCAAGAAATACTCTAATGTGTATCAATTGTTTCGCCGAACGTTTTCGCCAAAGAGAATTAATTTGGCTTCTTCAGGGCTGAAAGAGAATAAATTATAATTAGCTACCATATATTATCTATTAAAACATTATTGATCTTACCGTAACTTAGAATTGTAGAGTTAGAATATTAAAAAACTTTGCTAGTAACATAGTGGTGTTTTTTGTTACTATGTGCAAAAAAAGTTTTTTATAAGAATTGAAATGTATGGTAGCTTCGAACTTGACACGCAAAGGCTTACCCAAGGTTAATCGAAAAACCCAATGCAATTTATTTAATGTAGTTGCATTGGGTTTTTCGATTAACCTTGGGTAAGCCTTTGCGTGTCAAGTTCGAAGCTACCATACATTTCAATTCTTATAAAAAACTTTTTTTGCACATAGTAACAAAAAACACCACTATGTTACTAGCAAAGTTTTTTAATATTCTAACTCTACAATTCTAAGTTACGGTAAGATCAATAATGTTTTAATAGATAATATATGGTAGCTAATTATAATTTATTCTCTTTCAGCCCTCTGAAGAAGCCAAATTAATTCTCTTTGGCGAAAACGTTCGGCGAAACAATTGATACACATTAGAGTATTTCTTGCAGATTTCCCCAATATTTAAGAGTTTACTATTTAACTAATCTGCAAAAATTAAATTTCTTTTCTCTCTATATATATATATATATATATATATATATATATATATATATATATATATATATATATATATAAATTAAGGAACACTCGAAGAGTAGTGGGTTTTTCGGTCAAAAGTTGGAGAAAACAGACAAAAAAGTTGGCTACTTCATCTATTTATTTGAAGACGTTTCGCTCTCTAATCAGAAAGCATCATCAGTTCATCTAAAAAGAACATCATGAAAAATCAACATCCATAGAAAAGTTAATATACATGTGTTACCTCAAAAAGACATGTAGCAGTCGATGTTATAATATGTAAAGAAGCTTAAGATATTGGACATTAAATGGTTAGATTATATAAAGAATTAATTGAAACATAAATATAGTTTACAATTTGATACAAACATAGAACAGCAAAAGACCATGTGGTTATTGTACGTGTAATTTAAAAAAATATGTAAAAAACTTATGCAAAAAATAAGTATTTGCCGAGAACTGACAAGATCATAAGATCACACTTACAACAGTATGGTATTAATTTAATTTAATTTTTACTTTAGGTAACATTGTTGAAATGATTAAGAGTTAATAATTATATTAATATTATAAAAGATGTAATGAAGTTACCACAAAAAGCTTCCAATACTTTCGGGAGGCACCCGGCAAATGGGAGCCCATTAGAGATCCACTTAGCTATCACGTGAAAAGACAGTGTCCTTGATATCAAAACATGACAAACAACAAGGCGATTTACCAACCGCTAGTGCAGTAAAGTGTAAGTTTAAAAAAATATGAAAAGTAGGTGAAAACCTTGTTTATACGAAGCATTTAATGAACGAAAAAAGATGTTATATAGTGACCTAGGTGGGGGTTAGGGTGGGGATTGGCGCGAGAGTAGGCGCGAACATTTCCGACAGTGGGATTTTGATTCGAGGATGGAGGGGGCGATATTTTCTTTGGCAACCGTATGGTGTCATCTCTTTTATTAAGGCAATTTGGTCTTTTTTTTTATTTCTATAGTTAGTAGGCTTTAATCCCTAGCCTAATAATTGCTTCATTCAACTCGCTTGTTCTCACAAACTAAATTTTTACAATTTCCCTCCTTAAAAATTGTTAGCGTATTAATTGCTTTACTTAACTAACAAAATTTATCTCAGTGTTAATTTAAATTAAGTTCACTATACCAAATATAATTTTCAAACCAAAAAAATGAAACTAATCTCATTACACTCTTGTATATACATACTTGTCTTCTCTTCTCTTCATACCCTTTCCAAGGGTCGCTGTTTTTTATTCTCTTCATCATTCATCTATGTCTTGAACACTCTTATTATACTCTATGTAACTATAATATACTCTAATTAAAACTGGCAGAAATTGTGAAATATTTTCATATAATCCACGTTTCACAAACAAGTATCGCCAGAATTGCGAACGTTGTTAGTTCTAATGAACAATGCCTTTCTATTCTAGAATCAGAGAATATATTGCTTAGCTTAGGGCAGCTTTTAAATTGTATATTGATGCTCTGGAAAACATGGCTGACGACGAAAATATTCTCGAAAGTGAAGAAGTAGAAATTACGTATGAAAAATATATGGATCTTTATGTTTTTTAGAAGAAAAACTGGAAGGTAAACTGGCTTCTAAATTTGACTCAAATCTTAAGGCGAATACTTCCAGTAAACACACTGTTAAAAGTACTGATTTCAATATAAATGGCCAAAAAGAAGTTAAAAATCCATTTTTTAATGATGACTCCCTCAATTTTTGGTTTAGTTCTGCAATTGTTCAATCTCAGGCGCAAGAGCTTCAAAAGCCGACTTATGAAATCACTTCCAATGAGATTAGTACTTAAGGTTTAATAGGCCTGCCTTTCATAAAAATTGTGCTACCAGCACAAACAGTCACTTTTCAAACTACTCCAGAATAAACTGCGATTACTGAAACTGTAATATCTGAATCGCCTGTGCTTCTTAACATTTCTCTTCCACAAATATTGTAGGGATCCAACACTTTGGTTTCAAGTCAAGCTCTGCTTAAACAAAATTTTTAGTCTCTACTCCAATTTGACAACTCCATTAGGTATTATGAATTTAAATCCAGTAGGTACCGCCTCCTTGTAGTGTGCCAGTGGAATTGGCCAACATACCTCGCCCAATACTTATACAGCTTCAAGGTATTTCTCAACCTGAACTTTCAAATGCTCTCGATATAGGTACCTCAGGCTAATAAACTCTATTCAAGCTCAGAATATGTCTACTCCTACTTTGTTACATTTGAATAAAATTCCAACACAAAAACCTTTCGATTTATTATCAATTGCAGCACCTTGTGAAGAAGGTGGTATACCTGCCGATTTTTTTTAAACTCATCCCTCCTCCGAATAAGTCCATACCTCCTCCATTAACAAACAAAAATCAAATACTACTCTCACAGCCTCGTACTGTCACGGCTGCCGTCACAGTGCTCTCAAGACTCACTGTTCTTAATCACACCATCCCACAATTTAATTCATTAAATTTAGTCGAACCTGCCTTTTCTTCTGTTACTGTTGCCCTACCATTCGTAGAGGGCCAAGTGACAACAACACTGTATCCGACAATATTCAGACTTTGAGGGCTCAGTCTGTCTTGCCGCCTCCTTATATGATGAACGTCAATGTAACGTGCCCTCCTCCGTCGTTTACTGCCTCTTAGCCATGGACGTATTCTCAGCTAACCAAACCACGCACTCAGGGGCCTCTCTTACTCTAAAAAATTCTACAAATATTGATAATATCTTGACAAGCGCCAATAACTTGGGAGGCTTGCACATACTTCATTCTAAACTATGCTTGCTTCTAAACACTCACGGTTTCCACTCTATAAAATACATTCAAATTCTCGTGCTTTTTCAAAATAATGTAATATAGCCTCCACTTCAGAAGTCAATCACAACTTCGTGAGGTTGTTCGGTGGTTATAGTTCTAATAGCTCTTATTTAGTTCAAAAATATCTAAGTAAAACAATATTTTAATGCAACATAAACTTTTAAAAGTCAGTAGAATTTAAGATTTAAATTTAGTACTTAGACAAGGAATAAATAAATAAATAAGGATAAATTTAGTACTTAGACAAGAGAATTTGTAACTTGGGACTTACACAGCACTCACAGCAGTGTACCACAGTAAGACAGTAAGTGTACAATAAGAGTAAGACTACGGTAAAAAGAAGAATTTGACATATACGTCATCTGACTAATTAAAAATAATAAGTCAGTCACATCACATAAAACTAATAATATTTTTGTTTAAAAACAAGATAATACCGGCTTAAATACAAAATGGAAGGGATAGTTTTTTCTTTAGATTTAGAAAAAATATGTAGAGCGTGCTTAATCGAGTCCGATTCAATGTTTTCAGTCCATAGTGCTTTGTTAGAACAAAATTGTGAAAATATACCAACAATTGGAGAAATTCTTACAAACATCTCAAATATAAACGTAAGTTAACGATTTTTACTATAACAAGTTATAGTTATACAAAACTACTATAACTTGTTTATATAAATTATATAAATCATTCATTAGATAAGGGGAAACAATCAATACCTTGTACATATCTAGGTTATTGCTTATACTAACACTAAAAATTAAAACTACCATATTTCATTGATTTTTTAAATTGTTTACATAACTGATTATACTAATTTATTTATACAAAGATAACTTTTACACGCTTTTACACACTAACATTTTTTTATAGTTCATTACAACTCAGCTTTATTTGAAATAAACAAGATATTGAAATTAAAAAATCTAAATAGTTAATCCATTTTAAAATTTATACTATATTTATATACCTTAACTGTGTGAATGAGGTTTTCTCAAACTGAGAACTTTGTATGTAAATTAATGGCAAGATAAAAATACACTTACCATAAGACTTCAAACTCCAATATAAAATTAGTTTTTAAATCAACTGTTTGTGTAATATAAATAACTTCTAAATGCAAAAACAGCACAAAAAAAAACAACAAGAATCCAAAAAACTGACAGGCTCAAGTAAACAAACCAAAAAGGTCACAAATAATTGTACTTGATCAGCAGGTCAAGTACAATGAAAAATGTCCCCAAGCGTCTTTTTTGTACCTATCTCTTTTCGATGTACTGAGTCTAGAGTGTTCATAAAAATAACATGTGTAACACTTAACGTAACACTTAATAACAGAAGGTAGCTGGTTTGTCTTTAGTTTGAAGTGTGGAAGAAAATGATGCTAGATAAAAAGTATGAGTTTTATCTTGCCGGGTATTAATGACCCACAGGTAATGAGCCATGTACTCAACTGTATAAGAGTTTGAACTTAATTTGACAGGACTCCCTAGCTCTCACTCCAGGAATCACCCTAACAGTTATTCCATAAAAAATTATTCCATCCCGTAGTGTTCAGTAGAAGTTTACATACTACACTGACAACAACAAGAGTTTATGGCCATTGCATGTTTTTATGACTCTCAGAGAAAAGAATGCAATATTTAGATTTTGATCAATGAAAAGCCCAAGTCTTAATAGAGATACTCAGTTCAAACTCTTGTCAAAGAAGATTTATTAATTCTGGATATATAATGCAGGGCAGTGGTATTTTCTAAAATAGTGGATTGTTCCATTTTATCATTTATTTTCTTATATCTATACCCACAGTCTATCAAAATATTTCATAATGTCGCTAAATATTGTTAGTCATAACCAAGATATTGTCTTAGTGCATCCTGTATCATATTATGTAGTGTAGGTAGCTTGTTTTCCTTGTAGAAATTATACACATATTCGAATAACATTCTTATGGAGATCGTCTATTTTTCTGAATTTTTGATTAATTCGTTTTAGTTTTAAACAATACAATACATTGTCTATAGTAATAATTTTTGTTAAGTTGACCTATTTTATTTACAAAAGTTCTGTCAGAGTTTTGTTCATTTTCCTTTTTTATGCACTTATGTACATATAACAACATATTGACACCCATATTGACATTATAATTATTTAAAACACTTATCACACGTCGTAAAATACTAAACAAACATTTAGAATTTAGCTGTACAGTACTTGTATAACAATAGCGTTTCTGATCAGTACACCTTGCCGGCAGTAGCGAACGTCCAAGTAGAATGGAATGGAAAATATTGGTGATTTTGAATAGCATGTCAATGTCCAATATTTATTTAATGGGATGTCCTTTCATTCTCTGTTTCTTCTATCTTTCTCCTGCAGAGTACTGAGATTGTTCAAATACGTTTGAAACATTAAGGCGTGTTATTTATAATTTAACTTTATTACCGGTAAATGTGATATTGAACTGCCCTTATAAATTGCCTCGGAGTGAAATGTATCATCTGACTTTATTAACTCTTTACACAAACAGGACTACTAATAGTCCTACACCCACTGGGGTGGGTGTAGGAATATTCAAAAGTGGTGGAAACATAATATTTAATAAATTTATATAAAAAAAGAAAATCAGTAGAAGATTTGAACCCTGATTATCTAGTCCCAAACAGTCAATCAACTTAGAAACCGTAATGGGCAAACATGGCCTAGGAATGATGAATGAAAACGGAGAGCGCTTTACAAATTTTTGTTCCAGTCATAGTTTAGTTATTGGTGGAACGATCTTTCCACATAAAAATATTCACAAGGTAACATGGACTGCACCTGGCCATACAAGAGAAAATCAAATAGACCACATCGCTATATCAAAAAGATGGAGATCATCTCTTCTTGATGTATGTAATAAAAGAGGAGCAGACATCGCAAGTGACCATCATCTCGTAATTGGTACCATTAAAATCAAGATGGCAAAAAACAAAACCACGCGAAACACCAAGAGACCAACATACAATCTAGATAAACTAAAAACGGTCCCAGGAAGACATATGTTTAGAGAGGAACTTCAACTCAAAACAAGAGAACGTGAAATAAATAGCTGGGAAGATTTCGCAGATATTTTGACAGAAATAGCTGAAGACAAACTGGGTAAAAAAGAGAAAGATAGAAAGGAATGGATATCAGATGAAACATGGAATCTTATCGAGGAAAGAAAACAACGAAAAAAAGATATCCTGCAAGCAAGAACTGTAGAAAGAAGAGCACACCGACAACAGGAATATCAAACAATAAATAAATCAGTTAAAAGAAAAGCAAGAAGAGACAAAAGAAGGTGGGCTGAAGAACTTGCAAAACAAGCAGAAACAGCTGCATAACACAACAGAACTAGGGAGCTTTACCAAATTACTAGACGACTAACACAAAAAGGGTCCAACTGTTCGAACATTGTAAGATCCAAAACAGGCGAATTGCTTACTACAACAGATGACCAAGTAGAGAGATGGAAAGAGCATTTTCAGGAGATGCTAGGTATTCCAGAGATAACGCAGACGAAATAGTCAAAAACCAGCAGAATATAGACTTGCATATTTCTTGCGAGGCCCCTTCCAAAACGGAGATAATAGCAGCTATCAAATCTCTGAGAAACAACAAGTCACCGGGAATCGATAACATTGCTGCTGAAATGCTTAAAGCTGATCAGCATCTAACTGCTGAACTTTTGCTCTCCATAATCCGAGAGGTGTGGGAAACAAACCACATTCCAGCAGGCTGGAAAAAAGGTAACATTATCAAGCTTCCAAAAAAAAGGCAACCTCACACTGTGCAAAAATTGGAGAGGAATAACCTTGCTTACTGTCATAAATAAAATTTTTGCGACCATCATACTGAAAAGAATAACAAACAAGGTTAAGTTTCGAGCTAATCAAGCAGGCTTTAGGCCAGAATCCTCCTGCATAGACCACATTAATACTGTGAGGGTAATAATGGAACAATCGGTTGAATGGAACACACCCCTATACATGGTTTTTGTTGATTTGAACGTGCCTTTGATAGCTTGTCTCACGCTGCTCTATGGAAAATTTTAGAGCTAAGAAACATCCCGCAAAAAATAATTTCTATTATAAAGTCACTATATACTGATGCGAAATGCAGCGTGACACACAATGGGATCAACAGTGACGAATTCAACGTACTTACTGGAGTTAGACAGGGATGCGTGCTTTCTCCGTTTCTTTTTAACATAGCTATAGACTATGTTCTCTCCAAACTAGACTCCGACACAAGAGGGATACAATGGACGTTAACCACACGCCTAAGCGATCTAGAATACGCGGACGATATCTGTCTATTAGGTCAAAGGTTCCAAGATCTGCTTACCAATTGGAAACACTTTCCACTGAAGCCAATAAAATAGGTTTGAAAATCAATATTAGTAAAACCAAGTCCATGAGAATAAATGCAAGGAACAACACGCTATTTACTATCGACAATATGCAGATTGAAAATGTGGAAAACTTTACGTATCTTGGAAGTGTCATAACAGAAAACGGAGGTACAGAAGACGATATTCGTATGAGGATACGAAAAGCTCAACAAGCTTTCAGCACGCTCAACCCTGTTTGGAGATCTGGCGAGTATACTACAAGGACAAAGATCCGAATATTCCGATCAAATGTCATGTCTGTTCTACTCTACGGATGTGAAACCTGGAAAGTGACAAACACCCTCACATACAAACTGCAGGTCTTTGTTAACAAATGTCTACGAAGAATTGTTCGTATATTCTGGCCTAACACCATCAGAAACGACGACGAAGGGAAAAGAAAAAGAGGTCGCCCAGTACAAACGTGGAGAAGATCCATCATGGACGAGATAAGAGGCCAAGGAAAGTCTTGGAATGAGGTGAAGGCCTTAGCGCAAAATAGAACCCGATGGCGCGTTTTCACTGAAGCTCTATGCTCCACTTGGGAGTTCAAGAACCTTATATATATCTAGTCCCAAAAGCAGAAACAATAGCATTCAATTGTAACATTAAACATTTAAGTTATATTTAAGTTGTTACCTCACTTGTGTTTGGTAGTGGGAAGGTCACGTGGTCAATAAACCCCGCCCATTATAAAGACACACAGGGACTGCTTTGCATCTTTCTTCTCTGTCACACTGGGTGAACGGGCCTATATTGCAGCGCTCAGTTTAGGTATTATATGTCTATGGTCATAACTAAAACACATCTGAGGTAACTAAAAACTTTTTTTTATCTACTCATAGCACCTTGTCTGTACTCTTTTGATATTTAATTTCGCCAGCGTCTGAGTTTTAAATTTTAAACTTTTATGGGGTGTACTTATTTGTATACTAAACAAAAATTATTCTAATTATACAGGGTACAGGGTTCTTGAAAGTTTATTACTCTCCTTCTATTATTGTTCTTTGTAAAACCAAACCAACTTTAATATCTAAATGTAGAGTAGAATACACTTCTTGACTTGATGTTAAATTCTTAACCAGAAATATTTCAAAATAGTTTTTTTCAGGTCGAAGATAAAAAATTACCAAGTATGATATGTGCCAAGTGCATCAACAGTGCTCACAACGCCTACAAATTTCAGCAACAATGTAACAAATCCCAAATAGTATTAGAAACTTATTTACAACAAATTAAAAATATGGAAATAAAAGAAAAGTTTGAAACTAATAATACAATCGATTTAAATGAAATAGCAGCTATTGAAAACACTCTCGAGAAACAGTGTGAAAATGTTTCAGATAGTGGCAATTTGGTTTCTGATGGATTAATAAAAGAGTTCATACAAGATGAATATTTGCCAAATGACGATTTAAAGGATGGAGATGAGAGCGAAGACTGTGATGATCTGAAAAGTTGTATACCATTAGGAGAAGATACTGTTGATCAATTGATAAAGGATAACTTTAGAGTTGAAAATTTAGAACTCATATCTCCAAAATTAAATTTTTGCGGCTTAAACTTAGATGAAAAACATTCCAAATCAACTAAAAATGAAAAAGGTAGTAAAGAGGTACCTAGCATGAATTATTATAAAAGTTTTGGAGGAGAGGATGGTCAGGAGGTGAGTGTAGAAGTTATTTTTGTTTAAAATACAAAATCCTACATGTGTACATTTGCTCTACAGCTTATTAATGTAGGATTTTTTGAAGATACATGAAGTAAAATTCCGTGTGATGTAGAACATTTTTTAATTAGCATAAACATATATAGATAGATAGATTTAGAGAGGTGGCCTTTTGGCCTATTCCACTGTGACCTTTTCAGATATATTGTGGTCCTCTAGTCCTAGATAACATTCTCTAGTCTGACCCTTTTTAAAAAGTCTAATAGCTTCGAGACTGTACCTTCCATGTAGCTATTTGCTGGTGGATTTTCTTCTCCTAATGCAAAGAAACGCACATTTGCCAATCTGTCACACTGACATATAATGCGCTCTGCTGTTCGAGGTGACATAATCTGCACAGGTCATAATCTGATAATCCCATCAGCTTACAGTGCCCTGTTAGAAGACCTACTATGGCTTTGACTGTTTTCCTGTCTTTCCTTATTAGGTCTGCCGTAAATTTTGGCGAATGTTCTGTAATGAACTGTTTCGCCTGTCTTTGTCCTGGTGAATTTGTTCTGGTCCAATGAATGGCGTTGATGAGCCTTGTTTAGTAGAGTAGAGTAGAGTAAATTTTTATTTGCATAAATTTTTAAACATAATTGAGCAAATAACGTCACATTATTCATTACAGATTAAAAAATATATATACATATATACACATATACATATATACATATACATATATACACATATATATACACATATACACATATATATTGACATCACACATTTAAAATATATTAACATTAGAAATTAAATATGCTGATCAAGGAGAAGGATAGGCCAGGTACTCCGCCACAGTGTAGGGCTCAATGTCAACGAGGTGTTGAAAAACCTTTCTTTTAAAAGCTCTATAGTGTGTTTCCTGTTGAATGTCAGATGGTAGACTATTATAAAATTTAACACACGCATACAAAGGACTTCTCTCTGTTATAGACAATCTGTGAAGTGGCAAATTCAAATTAAGGCTTCTTGTATTATATTCATGATTGGGAAGCAGGTGACAATACAAAGAAAAATTTTTAAAAAGGAACATAATACATTCAAATATATAGATGGCTGAGAAAGTGAGTATATTGAGTGATTTGAATCGGCCTCTACAGGATTCTCCCGCCTTCAATCCTAAAATCACACGGACTGCCTTTTTTTGGACTATAAAGATAGTTGAGCTATCTACTGCAGCACCCCAGAAGATTACCCCATATCGCATAATAGAATAAAAGTTTGCATAATATACTGATAGTAAAATCCCCTGGTCTAGATAGCTCTTTAACACCCTTAATGAGTAGCAAGCTCTATTCAGTTTTTTTGTCGTATTTTGTATTTGTTCCCCCCAATTCAGATTCTGGTCAATATGAATACCAAGAAATTTAACTGATCTAGCAGGTTCCGTGTTTTGTGATAGGAAATTAATTGTATCTGGAAACTGCTCTCGTGACTGGCTGGTTCTAAAGTAGACAAAAACTGTCTTATCAGTATTAAGCAACAACCGATTTCCACTGAACCACTGTTCAGCCTTGCTTAGAATTTGCTCTGCCACTGTGAGGAGTGTTTCTAAAGTTTTTTCCCAGAAAAGCACATTTGAGTCATCAGCGAAATTTACAAGGTTTGAGGAACTACTAACCACCGCATTTGGAAGGTCGTTTATGTAGACCAAAAAGAGAAGCTATTTAGCTATTTTATCTGCTTTTTCATTGCCCTTATGACCCTTGTGCCTCGCCATGCTACCGTAACCTTGCTACGGTCTCCTAGTTTATTTAGGGCACACACATAATCCCATACTAGCTTAGAATTGACTTATACAGAATTGAGTTATTTCCGCCTGGAAAACTGCCACATCCTTATAGACTTACCAGAAAATGTATCCCTTGATTTGTCTCTACTATGCCGGCTCCCACACCCTCCGATGTTTGTGAGCCATCCGTGTACCAGGTAGCAGCAGCTTGGGTACACCTTTATTGCAGTCTTCCCTGCCTGGTATCTTAATTGTGAACTTGTTGTTAAAGCGCTATCTCGTAGCTGTTGCATCCATATGTTGCCCCATGACAATATCGGCTTTTAGCTCCTCGATTAGCTTTCTGTTGTCAGCACCATGCATCTGGATTATATGTCGCTGATGGATTAATCTGTGCATCACTGATCTGGCTTCGCTCTGTATAAAGATATGAAGTGGTGGTAGATTCAGCAGGACTTTCAATGATGCAGTAGGAGTTGTTTTTATTGCCCCCGTAATACACACGCATGATAGCCTTTGTGTATTACATAACAGCCTTATTGCTCCCACTTGCTGCCTCTTTGTCCATCACCTCACCAAGCCATAGGTTATCATTGGTCTAATAACCCTTGTGTATAACCATAGAGTCATTTTGGGGTAAGTCCCCAATTCTTATCGCATATTCTTCTACATCTGCCCAGGGACATAGTATGTAGCTTTCTGTGTGGTTTTCGGAATATAAGTATTCCACGTAAGCATATGATCAAAATACACACTAAGGTATTTTGTTGCTTTGGCAAATGAAATCTCTGTTCCTCCCAGCACCGGTGGTTTTAGGCCATGTAGTGCTGTTTTTTTTGGGAAGTTGACGATTTGTGTTTTCTGAGCATTGACTATCAGTCTCTCTTGTTTACACCAGTCGTCAACTATATTTAAGGCTGCTTGCATTCTCTCATATACCACCTGGGCAAACCTGCCCCTGATAACGATTGCTATATCGTCAGTATATCCTAGGCAATAAAAGCCTTCTGTGGACAGATTTGTGAGGAGATATTCTACCAAGGTCGCCAAAAGTAGAGGGGACAGAACTCCTCCTTGTGGACAGCCTCCACCTGCTTTTGCTTTGATGGTTGCTTTACCGAGAATGGACATTACCGTCCTATTGTCTAGGGATGCCCTTATCCATTTGCATATTGCCGCAGGTGCGCCTCGTCTACTCATAGCTCCTATCAAAGAGCTGGAATATTATTAAATGCCCCTTCTATATCTAAAAAGGCGCCCATTACTATCTCTTTGTCTTCCATTGACTTTGAGATAAGCCTATTTAGATCATCCAATGCAGAGTCTGTAGATTTACCAGGTTGATGTACATATTGACGATTGCTTAGATGATTATCTCTTAGCAGTTCATCTCCGATGTACCTATAAAGAAGTCTTTCCAGCGTTTTTTAATAGAAAAGAAGATAGGCTTATCCGTCTATATGACTTTGGTGTTAGGTCTGATACTTTACCTACCTTAGGCAAGTATATGACTTTAATTGCTGTGGCTGATTGCTGTGGCTATTTCCCAATCTGTAGACCTTAGCCTAGTCAGCCTTTGGTCTATGTTGGTTCGCCTATCTACATCATCCAGAATTGTTGAGCCTGGAAGTGCGTGTTTATCAGTTCTCTAAGACTTTCCTCTTTGGTGTCCGTAAATTTGCCATTAGCTTTCTTTAGGAAACCTACTTCTTTCGTTGTAGCACCATCCTTTGCCAGGACTTTATGGATTCGAGAACATGCCGGGATATCTATAATCTCGCAAAACTCTCTCCAAATTTCTTCATTGTATAGCGTTAGCTTATACCTGTAGGCATCCCAGTTTTGGTTACTTTTGGCTTTGTTAAATAGACTTCGGACTTCCGACCTCATCCTCTTTAAGCCGTTGTTCCACCAGACTGTTTTTTTGGACAGTTTTCTGGTAAGCCTCCATAATAGCTTCGCTTACCGTTTCTGCCGCCGAATCTAGAGTCTCTGGGCCTTTAAACAAGATCATACTTTCTCCTAGATTTTTACCGAGGGACTCCCTATATCCTACCCAGTTTGTATCTCTAGGATTTTTGTATTTAATTTCCGATGGAAAAATATCAAGGTCAAATCGTATATGTCTGTGATCCGAACATGAGGGTAAATACTTTACTTGAATGCCCTTCAAAGTTAAATACTTGATTAAAGTTACTTGTACAAGCAACTTGAACGGCTACTTGACTCATGTAAACTACGCTTTAGCCTTCCACGAGCGACTATATTTGTTGGTATGAGGCAGTAAGTATTAGGTTACCTTTTAAGTGGCGCTTCTTAATAGGCATTCAGAATAGGGACCTAAATGAGAAGTGGAAGTTTGCAATGGAATTTACTTCCCCTTAAATGAGCAGCGTGTATTATGCCCATACGATTGGCTCATTTCTTTACTTTAGGGTTTTTTAAAATTTGTTATGCTTGTGGGTCTTTCCTTTCGTGTATTACTGTTCTAGTTTAAAATTTTTTTATCATTCTTGTTTGTACACCATCCTTGGACATAAAAAAGTCACCTTTGATGTATCAGTAAGTATGGCAACTCCTTTGACCCTTCCTTGTTTTCTTACTCCAGTGTAAGTAAGATATGTTGTCTTAGAATTGACTGGTCTTTCCCATTTTCTTTGTTTCTTTGTCAAGTCATGGTTCACAAATAAATTGTTTTAAGTGAAATTATTACTGGAATGTTATAACATTTCCCCTGTAATGTGTTTTGCATTATATGCAAAAGAAGCATCAATTATAAGATTTATGAATTCGTAGTATTTACAGTGGTACATATATTATACAGATAATAACAACTGTATGAAAACTTTAAATGTATTTATAATATTCATTTAAAAACACGAAATCATTATTTTTTCAGGTATATACCTGTAATATTTGTGTCAAGTCCTTCAAGTTTCCTAACAGTTTAAGAGTGCATTTAAAGTCCCATGATGAGGAAAAACCATACGTTTGTACACAATGTAAAAGAGGTTTTAAAGTATATTGTGCCTTAAAACACCATATTCGTAGTCATTCAGAGGAGCAGCCATTTGAATGTAAGGAATGTGGAAAAAAATACAAACACTCTGGTACTCTTATTGCACATATGAGAATACACACAGGTAAGAGACACAAATTATCTGGATGGTGTGTGCAACACTTTTACAGCTAGTAACGTGCAATTAAAAAATTGTTTTGCAATTCCATTTTTTATGTGCCTTAACAATTTCTATAGGGTTTAAGTCTGGATGATAGGGTGGAAGTTTTAAAGAAATATGTCCACACTTTTGCAGTAACTTGCCAAATTTATATTGACTATGATCTTGACCTCCAGACTTGACAACATGTAAAAATCAAAACAGCATTCGGTATGAAACCACCACTGTATATGATAACAAATCTACTTCCCTGTGAAATGTTTTTGAAAAATCCTTTACCACTATCATCTGACCAGCGTACTGTGGTATGTACATAGGTTCCATTAACTAGGTTTACGTTCACTCCTGTAGTCTTTAACATTGTCTAGATACTTAAGATGTAGAGCACGAATGTCACACGTTCAATTATCTTTCGCTGTTTTTCGTTTAAATCCCAAATCTTTTACAATCCTTTTAAATCGCATTACTAATGAACGCTTTGTCGTAGTTCTCCAAGTCTACCACAGTTGCTTTTCGTTTAGCACATGTCAGTTAGCTGGAAATACGTGTGAATTATTTGAATCTGCGTTTGTTAACATATTCGTTTGTTGAATTATCCTTTCTCTTATGAGAACAGATACTCCTGTAGCTTCACTTACATGTTGTTTAATATTAGTTCCATTATTACCTGGGAACAGTGTTGTAAACACTTTGTAAACTATCCCTTTGGCTTCCGGTGTCAATCTAATCCTTTTAATCTTACTACACTTAAGTGTCTCCATTCTATGAAATAGTTTCAAGGTAATTACGATCTTCGTAAAAGCATAATTCATTTATTGTTTAATTGAGTAATACAATCTTTTGCGGTTTCAAATATAAAATATCCTTCTCAATTTGTTTAATATTGCATCGCCATTGCATAGTTGTTTCTACTGCCTGCGCGATAAACTGTCTGCTCCATTTGAAACCAGCTGTGCTTTACAGTAGTTTTAAATATAGCAAAAAGTTTTGTTAAAAACTTATGAGTTTTTTATTCTTAAATAAATATTAATCTTTCTATTTTATGAATTCGTCTTGTTAATGCTTAATTGCACATCTTCATCCCGTCTTGAGAAATGCCCCAGTGTTAGTAAATAAATTTTAAGGTTGTTTATAAGATCGTTTTTAGGTTCCAAACCATTTTTGTGTACCATCTGCGGTAGAGGGTTTAGACAAGCTCCAGATCTTACTTACCATATGAGAACACATACAAAGGAAAAACCATACATGTGCAATGTTTGTGGGAAAACAATGTCAATGCAATGTCATCTTGTGCAACATATGCGATCACATACTGGAGAAAAGCCTTTCAAATGTTCGTAAGTATCAACTTTTAAATTAGTAATGAATTCATAAGAGCCCATGTCAACAGAAGTCAGTTTTTTGTTCTATACTTTTAAAATAATAATTTTATTTATTTATTTTTCATATGGCATACAATAAGAACACATAATTAAAAATCATTATAAAACGTTACATGGAGAGTATTACAAACGAATATCTAATGCATTATTAATATAATGTAAAACATTTTCAGTCGCATTCAGGAACTCATCGAAAACTCCAGGGAATCGCCTTCGGGGGCATTCTTCAACAATGTGATGGACCACAGTCACACTCAGGAGTAAGGCCATCTTTTCCCCATCTATATAAGCTGTCAGCACATCTACCGCTGCTTGTTCTTATTCTGTTAAGCGTTGTCCATGTATTGCGGGTCAGTTCAAAGTCTGGCGGTTTCTGATCGATACAGGCCATTTGGTATGCTTCCTGTGGCTTCTCCAAGCGTTGGTGAGGTTGAAATGTTCCTGATGTAAGGAGTTGGCTCTTGACAATGGAGGTTATCTGGAGCGCAGTCTGTTTATTTCGATATCAAGCCTACCATGGTGTATGGGTAGTTGATGGTTAGCATCGATTTTTCGATATTCTTTGAGAAGCGAATGACTTCTTCGCAGTTTCGGTGGTGGAATATGACTCAGAATGGGAAGCCAATAGTTCCCATTGTCTGGTTTAATTTGGTGTTAATATTCTTCGTGTGTTTGCCATTGAGCCATACCGGGGAAGCATATTCAGCCGCCGAGAATACAAGTTTGAGGGCAGATGATCTGAGTACGGAGGCTGAGGACCCCATGTGATGCCACATAGCTTTTGGACTGTATTATTGGACGTTTTCAGTTTTGCTGCCGTTCTTTGTAGGTATTCTTTAAAACTCAATGTTCTGTCCAGAGTCACTTTAAGATATTTTGGTGTTGAGTTATGTGTGAGCAGTCTGTTTTCAAAGTGAACGGAGAGTTTTTTGTTGGCTTGGGTATTATTCAGATGGAAACAGCACACTTCGGTTTTCGTTGCATTGGGCCGTAGCCTCCATTTGCGAAAGTATTCTCCCATAACGGCAAGGTCATCCGTTAGTATTGTTTCTGTAACATCCATGTTAATATGTCTTGCTGCAATGGCCCAGTCGTCAGCGTAGCCAAATTTCTGCGAAGTTGTCCCAGGTAGGTCCGCAATGTATAAATTAAACAGTTAGGGTGTCAAAACAGATCCCTGTGGCAGTCCATTGCTGAGCTTCATTTGGAGCATTTTGAGCTTCACTTTTAAAGTTGCCCATTGTGACTTGAAAAGGTCTATCGATCAATGAGTTTAGTTACCTTTTGACACGGGATGGCACGGATTAGTTTGCAGATTAGTCCTTGTCTCCAGACAGTATCGTATGCAGCTGATAGGTCAATGAAAGCAACGGATGTTTTTTGCTTTCTTTGAAAACCTGCTTCAATATGTGTTGTTAGGGATAGGACCCGATCTGTGCAGCTGCGGTTAGGTCTGAACCCTGCTTGCTTAATAGGTATCAATTCAAATATGTTATTACTAATTCTGTTGTAGATTAAGCGTTCCAACAGTGTATAGACACAGCTCAGCAGTGCAATCGATCGGTAGTTTTGGGGCTGACCATTTGCCTTTCCTGGTTTTAATATGGCTATAATGGAGGCCTTTTTTAGTGAATGGGGGATTTCTCCTGATTTTAATATATCTGTATAGAAATCAGCCAGCCACTTGCTAGCATATTTGCCAAAGTAGAGTAAAAATTCTGGATGGATTTTATCGGAGCTGGGTGCCTTTCCAGACTTAATTTCTGATATTGCTGAAATAATTTCTTCTATAGTAAACTCGTCAGAATACTCAGATAGGCGGACATGCAGACTTTAGTATTTTTAGTTCTTGTTTTACTTTGGTGGTGTGGTCATGATCTCTAGGTGCTCTTGAGGTTGCTACAATGTGGGAGGCCACTCTGTTGGGAGCTATTGGTACTTTGTCTCTAGTTGGGAGTCTGATACTATCAAGTTTTCTAAGTAAAGACCATGCTCTTCTGCTTGATTTACTAAAGTCTAATTTTTCCACAGTTTCCATCTATTTTTGTCGTCTGGCTGCATCCAAACTGTGTAGTAGTTCGTCTGCAATTTCTCGGTCTTGGCTTTCGTTGTATTCTTGATACAATTTCTCACATTTTTCATCCCATCTTGGGATATACTCTTTACGAGATCCTCTGGGTATAGTTTTTTTTGCTGTAGAGATAACCGCGCCAACAAATCTCATGTAGTTTGCCCGTGTTGGAGTTAACCACCCCAGACATTTGTCCAATCTCAGTAAAAGTCGCCCAGTCTGCTTCTTGAAAGTTCCACCTAGGTCGAGGAAAAGATAACATTATTGGTATTTTGATGCCAACTTCTATTACAACTGATCTATGTTGGCTATGTGGAAAATCTGGGAGAACTGTACGTGAAGCTGCCAGTGGTTGATTGTTTTCATTTGTGGAAACAAAACATAGTCTGCAGATCGAAAAGTTCCCCGGTATTTAGCGTCAAAGACTAAATAAGTGTCAGTCTCTTCACTCAAGTTTAGCAGAGCCTCGCCTTTTTGATCACTGTGCCTATACTTCCAGAGTTCATGATGACTGTTGAAGTCTCCAACATAAACTGAGGGGTGTGGATGGGCGTGAATAACATGCAGAGGCCATAGGACTGCCGGGGGTTTATAAATATTGCTGACAATATTGAATGTTATTTCTGTCTGATGTACAACATATGTGTGCATTTTCTAGTTTGTTTCGAACATAGGTTGTCACTTCATAAGCTGGATGGTAAGTTGCACCCAATAAATTATAGCAATGAATTCTTACTCTAGCGAGAATTCGTTCTTCGTTTTCTACATGGGTTTCCTGAATTGTGACCACGTCGATATTATTTTCAATGAGTACCTTTTAAAGGTATTCACATTTACTTCTACTAATACCTTCTATATTTAAATGGCAGATTCGGATGCTTGGTCCGAGTCCTTTTGTCGCTTGGTCCTGAGAAGGTCCATTTAAATTGTTGGTTAGAGGCATATATCCAGGCTCCAGAGAATTCTATAAAGCAATTTCCTCTGAGAAACAATTTCCTCTGAGGACATAGAACCAATTCCATCCACACCCTTAGAGACAATCAAGGCCGTATGATAATCGACGGTAAAGAAGTAACTGAGGAATGGAAAGAGTATTTTAGGGACCTTCTAAATATCATACAGGAAGAACAGCACAAAGAAGAGATCTATATCACAGCGGACATGCTCGTCAAAAATCCCTCCATTGAAGAAACCCAAAAGGCCTTAAATAAGCTGAAAAATCACAAAGCGCCGGGTATGGACGATATACCAGCAGAACTTCTGAAATATGGGGGAGACGCACTACATCGCCAAATCAGGAAGGGAATTCAAAGGAAAACATAATAGTGCCCATCCACAAAAAAGGGGACAAAACAAAATGCGCGAATTATAGAGGAATTTCACTCCTAAACACGGCATATAAAACCCTCTCAAACATCATTCTTAGTAGACTAATCCCTTATGCTGAAAATGTCCTAGGCGAATATCAAGCCGGTTTTAGGGCATACAGATCAACAATAGATCAACTATTCATGCTGAGACAACTTCTAGAAAAGGGTTGGGAGTATAACAGACCCATACACAATCTTTTCATAGACTTTCGATAGGCATATGATAGCGTAGAAAGAAGCCAAGTATGGAATGCCATGGCGGAGTTCTCAATACCAAAGAAACTCATTCGGATGACCAAAGTCTGTATGGAGGGTGGAATATCTAAAGTACGTGTAAATAATGAACTGTCTGGCAGCTTTGAAATCAACAGTGGACTCAAACAGGGTGATGCGTTATCTCCACTACTTTTTAACCTTGTATTAGAGAAAGCCATGAGGTCGGCCGAAATAAAAACAGAATTGCTATCGGTTCAAGGTCCCAAGCTATTACTCGCATATGCAGATGACATAGATCTCGTTGGAGACTCCATCCTGTCCACGAAAGACATCTTCAACAAGGTGGAAGGAGCAACAAGTGAAGTAGGGCTGAAGATTAATGAAGAGAAGACGAAATAATGTGACGATCCACACCTTCAATTTTGAACGAGTACAACGTTTTAAGTATCTGGGGGCCGTAATCACAGCTGACAACGATGTTACTGAAGAAATAAAAGACAGAATCCAATCTGCAAACCGCTGTCTATTCGCACTGGATAAGCTCATAAAATCAAAAAATCTTACAAGAAGTTCAAAAATCAAAATCTATAAATCCATCGTCAGACCTGTAATAACATACGGATGCGAAACGTGGACCATGACCAAAGCAAACGAAGAAAAGCTCAGACGCTTTGAACGAAAAATACTTAGAAACATTTTCGGACCTCGCCATGACATCACCACAAACCAGTATAAGATCAGAACCAATATCGAATTAAAAGCACTCTACAATGACGCCGATATTGTCCAAGAAATTAAATCACACCGACTAAGATGGGCAGGCCACGTGCACAGACTGCATAACGATAGACTGGTAAAACTGGTATGGGAAGAGATTCCCACAGGCAAAAGACCACTCGGACGTCCCAGAATGCGATGGAGAGATAACATCCAAGCAGATCTCCGGAAAATGAACATTCCATTTGACCCTAGGATGATGGAAGACCGAACAAATTGGAAAAAAGTTGTACAGTCAGCCAAGACCCACCCAGGGTTGTAGCGCTACGTGATGATGATGATGTTAGAGGCATATCTTATATTCGTGATGTGTTCTTGCCAACACATCTAGAGATTCTAGATTGTCTGGCTGCCTATTGTGCTAGTTCGTTTATGCCAGGGTGCACGTGTAGTATTCTACTACGGACGCGAACTAGCTTTACACCCCAAAATAATAATATTTCATTGAAATCTGTAAAATTTTTAGAATAATCTTACATGTATTTTTTATGCTATCATTTACGACAGTTTTTCTTAACCATTCATAATATCTGCATTGATAAGTGCTGATGATGCTATTGCAAAATTACCTTATCGTTTGCCTTTCATTTTCAATATCTTTTCACTCATTTTCCTTTTGGTATCCATTGCTCTTCTGGTGATTTTGTTTAGCACATTCGTTTATACATATTTTATTCTATCGTAAAAAATTTGTATGTAGACGATTTTTTTGTTCTGCTGTTGATTATGTAGGAGCAGTTATAAAATAATATTTTTACTATCAATTTCAGGGAGTGCAGCAAGGCTTTCCCCTCATCAACAAGACTGAAGCGCCATGCAATCGTTCACACATCTCTAAAACCATACAAATGCACGGTGTGTAATAAATCATTTAATAGAAGTAATAGTTTAAAAGTGCATGCAAAAACTCATTCGGGTGTTAAAGCTTATACTTGTTCAGTTTGCAACAAGAGCTTCACATGGGCGCATTCTTTTAAAGCACATCAGTTAACTCATGAAAAGACTGAAATAACGAAAGACAAAGATAACGAAGTGCGAACCACTAACAGAACTTTATCTCAAATTAACGATAGTCCACTATCGTCCATTAATGAGAATTCTGTATTGCACACAACTGAAAGTTCTTTATTGAATAGAAATGATAACTCTTTAGTCGAATTTACAGCCGGTGCTACTTATCCAAACGACAATGTACCACTAAATGAATCTTTTGTCATATTTACCAATAGCAATGAAGAAGTTGGTAACGAAACATTCCAAATATGTACATATGCTGCTGGTGAGAGCGATTTATTGGAAACATTTACCTTGTATTCATCAGATACAGATCAAAAAAGAAGTTCTGGAAATTCGTAATTTTCTGATTAACTAATGAATCTATTTGCTTTACTTATTCATTAAAGCGACACTCGATCTGAACGATAGAAGAAAGAAAGAGTTGATATCATTAATCAAGTACACACTTTTGCATGAATGGTCCAGAAGAATTTGAGAAATATAGAAATCTATATATGGAGTGTATCGGAAAGAAAAGTGCGTCAATTGGCATAGCAGTTAATGTCAAGTGGCTGCGATTTCTCTCAGGTATATGTCGTTTTGTTTCCTATCAGAAGATACTTGATGAATTTTGGTTCTTAAAGGATTACACAGTACTTACACTATTGTTAGTATTAACGTATATAATTTGAGAATTGTTGAATCACCATGTATCATCACTCTATTTTGGTTGACCTGTCATGTCTCTTTGTCACTAGCAAAACTGTATAATTCTTGGAGTTATCTTTTTTATTTGTGAAGTAGTAAATGATGTAGCCAGGAAAGCTATATTGTACTGTGTACATTAATTTCTGGACAATTATCGCACCACTTTATTTTAAAGGTTTAGTCTACAGCCCATGGCAGATTTTTAATGGGTCATTTGACCCAGTATGAATCACATAAAATAATACTGCAATATCTAATAACAACTTTAGAAACTATGCCGTCAATTCTTATCGGTACTTGTGAGTCACAGGTAAGATAAACAAGTGGGTAAGTTTTTTTGGCCAAACATTTTGGTACGGCTTAGGTAGGAATACAAAAATAATGAGCTGCGACCTAATGCCGTACAAAAATATTGGTATCAGCAGCAGGGATTTTTTTTTTTTTTTTTTGAAAATCTTTTCCCCATTTTCGGTAATTTGACACAGTACGGCATTCATACACACAGTTTTGTATCGGTATGTAGGTTAATTTTTTTTGCAATGCCGTACGTTTGGGATGGGACAGGGGTGAAAAATCTATGGTGCAACCCTTAATTTGAATCTCCATGCTTTGTGTACCGATAAGAATTGACGGCATAGTTTTTAAAGTTATTAAATATTGTAGTATTGATTTATAATATGTCATTCATGCTATAGTCTGTCTCACCTTGACTTTATAGTACAGGTTCTTAGGGCAAACAGTGATGCCAAATTTTATCAGAAACAGGTTTGAAGCAAATATACTTTTTATTGATTAATTTAATATTATTGACATTTTAGGGGCTGTTAGGGGTTCTAAAACATTTTTTTTCCAAAAATACCTTCATGTTAATAAAATAAAATTAATTTTGTATAAAACATTTGTATAATAATGTATTTAAGCGCATAAATATGTTAAACCTTAATAAATACGTAGGTACCTACATAAATAATTAAAATGTATTTAAACTGTGTATTTTACATTTCTTCTATACTCCGTCTTCCTCACTTTCACTGCTACTGTCGTCATTAAGGTTTATTATAACTGTGTCGATATTGTCCAGTAAATTATGGATATTCCACATCTGTTTTTCTATGCTAATTAAGTGTTGCGCGTAATTATTCCATTTTTGTGGAGTAACTTGAGAGTACGCTTCATGTATTAGATTTTCTATTTGTTCCTTTTTAAAGGTTGTGTTATGTCTTGCCACGAATCTTTTTATTTCACTCCATACCAGCTCTATCGGATTTAGTTCACAGTGTTATGGAGGTAATCTAAGCAACTTAACATTCTTATTTTTTGCAATTTCCTCTACGATACGCTAATCATACTGCGATTTAAAATGAGCTACAAAGTCCAACAGTTCAACAAGGATTTTAGGTAATCTTCTTCGAAATAAATATCCTTTGAACGCAACCACTACTTTATTTCTTCCTTATTGTCAGAATTGTTCGGAATTCTTTCCAACTTACTGGAGTGATACGACGCATTGTCCATTACTATTACAGTTTTATCGGGAATATTTGGAAGAATATTTAGTTTTAAACCAATTTTCGAAAAGAGGTCCATCCATTTCGTCATGATAGTCTGCTGTATTTTTCTTGGCTAAAAAAATTAGTTCGGCTACATTATTAAAACGATCTTTACTGCCTGCATGCAGTAAAACGAAGCGTGGACCACGTGCAGTAGGGGGGTTTCAAGCCTGTAGTGAGTCCACGAACAAATGCATCCCTATGTGACGATACGGAAGTGTCCTTCCATTCATAATTGACACTGTGACCAATATTTACCCATTATCGTCATAATATACAATGTTGTAGTTTTGTTTCCGAAATGTACGAATTTCTGGCAAATATCGATGGCGCCAAGAAATAATTTCGGGTTTTTCTATCAACATTGACTTTCTGTCCCGTTTTGTGTACACAAATCCCATGTCCTTAATTAGTCTATGCAGTGTAGTTCTAGAAAAATTAGGTAGATGTTCGTCTTTATTTACTACTGCTAATAGAGAATGTAATGTTGGGGGTGTATTCTTACGAAACAAATCAAGCACTATTCGACGAATGCCATTCTTTGTTCCTTCATCGTAGGTTTTATTATGCGATAATGAAGTTAGCTTGTTCTTGGATCGTCTCCTTGCTGGTTGTAATCAAGTGCCGAGGAATTTTCTTTTCTTACAGAGTTAATTGTTTTTTCGGAAATGCCGGTTACTACTGCTACTGTTTGTCTTTTTTTTTAAAGTGAATCATATCCTTGATTTACATGATAATTCACCATGTTTACTAAGATTTGATTCTCCCCTAATGACAATGCCTTCCCCTCAGATTACTGTTCTTCATTAATAAATTCAATCGTTATAACACAAAAAACCATAATAATATCTATAGTCGATATGAACTTCAACGAATCAATTGAATTAACTAAAAAATGAACTAACTAAAATTCATTTCAAGTTTAGAAATTATACTAAATTTTAATGAGTGTGTAAACACATTAAAATTACATTAATTTCAGATTGGAAATCAGTCGTTAAGAATAACAAAAAACTGCAATTAGGATCCAAATTTTCCAAATAAGCAATGATTTACTCAATACAATGTTATCAGTAATAATTATAAGCTTATTTGATATTCTTTGTTATAATTTAATTTAGGTGAACTGACCATCAACAATTATAATTTATTTATTCTCAACTGTAGGACAATATAAAACTTTACTTAAACTTGACTGACAATCTATTTTATATTTTTCTTGACATTACTTCAGAACTGTCTATACTGTCAATACAAAAATTAACAACCATAGAACAACATCCACTTTTAGGGCTGCTTGTTCGAACGCTAATCAAAACTTGATTGTAATCAAATATTTAATTACAAGCAAATACCTCACAGCAAGTGTCAAAATTATTAAAAATTGCTGATTATTATTATTGATTTGTAAATAAAAACATGAAATTAACATCTGAAAGAGTTTAATTATGGTTTATTTTAAATTAAAACGCAAAATAATAAAATTGAATAAAATAAATCAGTCAACATAACCTCAAAATGTGACGTATTTAATTTTAATTAAATATTTGATTACAATTAAGTTTTGATTAGCGTTCGAACAACCGGCCCTTAATGTTTGATATTCTAACATTCTTTATCAAAAAAAGTTATTACGCATATTGATTATAAAATTCCTGATTACTTTTCGAAAATGACTATCACTCACAAAAAACAATGAAAAATATTGTTCTATTACAATGCTATTGACTGTAACGGGTTAGTTTTTGGGCCCTACATTTTTAGGACCCTGGTAATGTTCGATTGAAAATTATTTTGAAGAAAATCGGCATCGCCGCGCTAAAAACTCCCTTAAGGATTGCATTGCCGTATGTTAGTGTACTGTAAAGTCAAGGAGGGACATACTATAAGTCAAATGACCCATTCAAAATGTCCCATGGGCTTGAAACATTATCTTACGCTGAAAGAAGTACTGGCCAAACTGTTTGCTTAAGATACAATTAACGAAAAATTGAAAAACTTCAGTAACAAGGAATTTGAGCAAAAAATAAAATAATAAAGTCTACATGTTTATTGTATCCAGTTCTGCTTATCGGTTTAGTAACAGCTTTTATTACTTTTATTTCTTTTTATTTATCATTCAACAAAATAGCAGTGGTGCGATAATTTTGTCCAGGAGTAAAAATTATATTCTGACGTTATGCGTTTTGTTTATTATTTTATATACAAAACATTTTTACATATATGTGATCTTTTATAATTATAAGTATAAAGTATTATTTAAATAGTCAATCTGTTATCTACCAAATGTGATATATATTTATTAGAACATTTAATATTTATTAATATACGCTTCTTATTTGTCATGTTTATTTTAAAAGTGTTTTAAGATGTGTTAAAATGTGTTAAAATACAATTGTGTTGTAATAAATTGTTTTTTTAACAATATCATTAGAAGAATCTTCCTTAGAGGCCTTTCAGACGAGGATACTGTATCCGAGATACACGTATCCGAGACGCAGATATTACATAGACTCAAATGGAGCTTTTCACACAAGCAAAAATTACTCGATAATCTATCATTGTCTTGATTGCTACAAAAATAAAAAACAAATATAAGAACCTAAGGCTGATTATTGGACGAAGTCTCAACATCTCCGAGGCGACCCTTCGTTGCAAAATAAGGATGAATCAGAGATCAGTATCTAAACTCGGTCGAAAGCCCATCTTTACGTAAGAACAGGAGAAAAAAAATTAACTAAACGTATCTAAAATGTCTTATAGAAACACTATTGGAGATATATTCATTTTGTAAAGATAATTCAATTCACCTCATATCCATACCTCCTCACACTTCAAATAGGATCCAGTCTCTCTACCTTTCTTTTTACTTGAGATTTTAAACAAAGTATATCTGAAAGTTGCTATAGTGGAACAAGAGATCTGCTGGAATTTCGGCCCAGATACATTTAAAGATAACGATTATTTGCCTGCTTGATAGTTTCTTACCAGTCATAGAAAATGAAGAAGAAGAATATAGAAGGAAAATCAAGTTATTAATAAAAATGGCATGTGTACAAAGAAACGATCTGAAATTCTGACATCTACATTGATGAAGAAGGTTCTCGAAGAAGCTAATTTGAAGAGAGAAACGGGAAGAAGACAGCTGTTACAAAGAATAATTTCCTTGAAGAAGCTAACTTAAACAGGAAAGAGAAACAAGAACAAGGCAGCTAATAAAAAAGGAAAATATGTTTCGCAAAGAGCTCAAAAATTAATCCATGTTGAAAGGATTAATATGTAGAGATAGTTAAACGGGTGAATTGGAATATGAAGAAAAATACATCTGTGGTGATCATGAACTAGACGATATGTATCTGACTAGCCCAGAGAACAACTGTCTGTCTTTGGACAATTATTATATAATTTTTGACTTCAGTGATAAACTGTCAAAGCAAAAGACTGATTGAGTTGGAACCATGAGAGTAAACAGAAAAGGGAAACCACCAGAAGTTATGATGAGATAAAAAAGACACAGTAATGGTAGGTCCATCCGTTCAAGGCGGCATAATATAGAAAAATCGAAAGTGTGGATTATAACAAGAATATAGGAGTAGTCGATATTTAAGCGATAACTGTTTGAGATTTTAGTCATCTGCTGGGAAGAGGTTGAAGAAATATTACATGAAAATTTTTCGCCATTTTCTGGATATTACCACGTTCAATTGTTATCAAATTTATAAGAAAATAAAAAGACAGAAAAAATAGATTGAATTTCCAGGCAAATCTCGGTGAAATGATAGTAGAAAAATACGCCAATAAAAGGAAAGTTTCGAACCATCGGTCAACTTCAAACAGATCTTTCCGACTAATAGAGCCACATTTTTCCGATGCCGTTCGGCCAAAAACCAAACGAAAACAGCAAAGCGTTGTACACTGTGTTATGTCAAAGGTATTGGTAAAGAATCCCGGTGATGGTGCCATGACTGCAGGGTAGGATTGTGCCCTGTCCCTTGCTTCAAGATATATCATTCCAAGCAATGATTTTGAATAAATTTATTTTACAGAAACTATAATTTCTTCTTCTTGTTATTGCGCCGTCTCCTTTCGAAGGTTGGTGCTTCAAATGCCAATTGTAGCTTTGGAAACTGCCGCAAGAAAGATTTCTGTGGATCAGCGGTCAAACCATCTCCTCAGGTCTTTCAGCCACGAGTTCTGGTGTCTTCCAACTGGTCTTTTGCCCTGAACTTTACCTTCCAATATGATTTGGACTAATTCATATCTTTCAACTCTCAACACATGACCCAAGTATTGTATTTTTCTCTCTTTAATTATGCTGAGTAATTCTTTTAGTTTACTTATGCGTCGAAGTTCCTCACCATTGGTAGCTTTTTGTATCCATGGAATTCTCAGCATCCGTCTGTATATATACATTTCAAAGGTATCTATTCTTTTTACCGTTTCAGAGTCCATTATCCAACTTTCACAGCCATACAGCAAAACAGAGAAAACGTAACATCTGCTCATTCGAATTCTGAGCTCAAGACTAAGGTCTGATCTTGTAAAAAATGTTTTTATGTTCATCAGTGTTTTCCTCGCTTGTTCAATTCTTGATAGGATTTCTTTTTTTGGATTACACTGGCTGTTGATATTTGCTCCCAAATATTTTATGGAAGTTACATGTTCTATTATTTGTCCCTTGGCATACAAATGTACGTTTGTTGGTATCTTTGAAAATAATAGAATTTTAGTTTTGAAATATTTAGATGTAAACCGAACATTTCGCTATGACGAACTACCGCATTTATTATATTTTGTTGTTCTTGTGCGTTGTTTGCTATTAGGACGGTATGATCAGAGTATCTGATGTTGTCTAAGCTGGTTCCGTTAATCTTGATTTCACCTTGTCTAATGTCGAAACACAAACAATAGAAATCAAAAGAGGTGTTAGATAGGGTTGCGTGCTGTCCCCATTGTTATTCAATCTGTACAGCGAAGCTATTTTTAAGGAAGCAATATCAGAGGAACAACAGGGTATATCAATAAACGGAAAAATCTTAAACAACATAAGATTCGCAGACGACATTCGTTATTTTTGCAGACAGTATAGAAGCATTGCAACGCTTAGTAAATAGATTACATCAAGTCAGTATCAAATATGGACTACAAATGAACGTTAAGAAAACCAAGTTCATGATTATTTCTAAGCAATATACAGTCGGAAGGCTAGATATCGAGGGAAAACAAGTAGAAAGAGTGAATAACTACAAATATCTGGGAACCTGGGTAAATGAAAACAATGACCAAGGTAGAGAAATAAGGAGACGCATTGAAATTGCAAGACAAGCATTTATAAAAATGAAAACAATGTTTGTCAATCGAGACCTTCCTCTGGATCTGAGGATAAGAGCCTTAAGATGCTACGTGTTCTTGACTTTGTTGTATGGAATGGAAAGCTGGACACTAAAAGTGGATAATATAAAGAAGTTGGAATCATTTGAGATGTGGTGCTATAGAAGGATTTTGAAAATACCATGGACCCAACGAGTTACGAACTCAGAAGTGTTAAGAAGGCTACAAAAAGATTGGGAGGTCATAAAGCACATCAAAACAAGAAAGCTGGAATATTTAGGCCACATTACCAGAGGTGCGAAATATGAGATATTAAGGCTCATAATGCAAGGTAAAATCAAGGGTGAAAGATCCATAGGAAGACGAAGAATTTCCTGGCTGAGAAACCTAAGAGAGTGGTATAGTTGCAGCTCCGTAGATTTTTTTAGAGCAGCCGCCAATAAGGTACGGATAGCTGTGATGATAGCCAACCTCCGATAGAAGAAGGAAGTACAATTAGAAGAGCAAGAAGAAGAATGCCTTACTATAATTTATTATATTTTAAAGAAATTAAAAATTGAGTGATATAAGGCTGAATGCTCGAATAAATGAATTTTAATCAAATAAAAGGCAGATATCGAGTACAGTTTTTATTAAATCTTTCCCAAGTATTTTCGCTCCTAGAGCATCTTCAGGGGCATTTCGTCAAATTAGGCTATCCAACAATATATATAGAATGTCATAAAGATTGAAAGGTACATTGACACAACACGGCACAAGGACAAACAGTTTAAAAATTACTGAAAACGACGAAGCTACATGTTGGGTGAGAGAGATTTCTCTCTCCTAATAACTAAGTTGTAACGATTTGCATCGCTTCGATATCGTCAGCGCTTCGTAGTCACGCATCCCTACCAGAAGTTCCTCCTCCATCGATGTTGGCTAAAGGAGATAGAAGGCCTTCGACCGTATAAAAGAGCAGTCGCCGCAAGAGAAAGCAGAGTTCTGTCGGAGTATTGATCTGACAACAACTTCACTGGCCCAAGGGTATTGACTGGCCACTGACCCAAGAGTATTGAAGCCACTTCTGCTAGACTACGAAGCGCTGAAGATATCGAGGCGATGGAAATCGTTACAACTTAGTTATTAGGAGAGAGAGAGACTTCTCTCCTAATGCCACCCAACATGTAGCTTCGTCGTTTTCAATAATTTTTAAACTGTTTGTCCTTGTGTCGTGTTGTGTCAATGTACCTTTTAATGTTTATGACATTCTCCATATATTGTTGGATAGACCAATTTACCGAAATGCCCCTGAAGATGCTCTAGGAGCGAAAGTACTTGGGCAAGATTTAATAAAAACTTATAACCTTATAACTTGGAGTTATAAGGTTATTTTTTTTTGGTAATAAAAATAAAAGACTGGATTGGAGAAAGAAAAGAAAAAGAAAGAAAGAAAAATAAAAACCAGGCTTAACAATTTGATCAAACGAGAGATAAAGAAAATGGAGAAAAATTAGAGGCAAGTGATATTAATTGGAAGGGAATTTAAGTGACAGGATGGTCAAGCTGGTTAACTAAAGTTTAGTGAGTGAGAGAGATATAGAGTACGATAAAAAGATGAGACGTAGATATTCAGGGAATGGAGAATGGCTGGCTTTTCGTGCCGTGTTAGAATAAAATGGATGATGATAAAGAAACAACAGATAAAAACCGAAGATCACTAAAGAGGAAAGGAGTTGATAATAAAAAAAAAAAAATGGGCGCCAGGAGTAAAGGTTTGTTGGAACTTCTACTCCGTTGATAAACGATACAAGTATGATTTAATCGTAAAAACTATTTAAAACCCAAGTAGCTGAGAGAGACCAGGTTTAGGTAAAGTAAAACGCAATATATACAATGTGTGGTTTTATTCTAGATAAATGTAAAAAAATGGCTTGATTATATAATATAATGTATAGAAATGTAAAATATATGATATACTCTTTTTTTTTATAACGTTCCCTTTGTTTAAATCAAAAATTTTTACAATATACAAAAAGAAAACCTGAGTGATTCCATATCAAAACTTCAACAAAATACAGACATAAAATTTTGAGTGCTACTGACTGAGCGCATACATGGTTCTTCTTCTCATTGCGCCGACTGCCTTTCGAAGGTTGGCGATCCAAATGGCAATTGTAGTTTTGGAAACTGCTGCGCGAAAGATCTCTGCGGATGAGCGGTCGAATCATCTCCTCAGGTCTTTCAGCCACGAGTTCTGGCGTCTTCCTACTGACCTTTTGCCCTGTACTTTTCCTTCCAGTATAACTTGAAGTAATTTATATCTTTCGCCTCTCAGCACATGACCCAAGTATTGCATTTTCCTCTTTGATTATTCTTAGTAATTCTTTTTGTTTACACATGCGACGAAGTACCTCAACATTAGTAACTCTTTGTACCCATGGAATCCTCAACATTCGTCTGTATATATATATACATCTCAAAGGCATCTATTCTTTTTTCTATTTCAGAGTCCATTGTCCAACTTTCACAGGCATACAGTAAGACAGAAAAAACGTAACATCTGATCATTCGGATTCTAAGCTGTAGACTAAGGTCTGATCTTGTAAAAAATGTTTTAATGCTCATGAATGTTTTCCTTGCTGCATACATGGTTGTACCATGAAAATTATAGTTATAACAACATTTAATTAGCTTAATAAAATTTTTTTATTTAAATACCAATGCTTAGATTGATAAGTACTTATACCCATTTACATGCATTCGGTTATGCAAGACAATATCGTGTAATGTATTAATTCAAATATATGAATAAAACGGTGAATATAAAGTAAAATTCAAAGATAAAGTTGATTTAAATCTTTATCATTGAAGAGAACTAAAGAAGAAAAATTTAAAACTTCAAATAGATTAGTTACTAACACTGACGTTAAAGTATTTACGTTGTTTAACCAAAAGTACAGTACATAAGAATGAATTAGAGACACTTATCTTAATGCAACTCCAGACAAGGAATACTTGCTACACAGTTTAATAACGACCATAAGCGATTAACTGCTCCAAATCGATGGTAGTTTGTAGGCCACTCACATCAATAAGATTTCCTTATGAAAATGGGTGATCGGTAAGATTTACCTTCCAATTTCCTTATTTTTTGTTGTTCCTGAGGTTTATTTTATATGGGCTTACTTGTTTTTTTTTTTCTATTTACTAAGTACGGCTAAAAAGAAGTGATTATAAGTATCTAGAAATTTTTTCCGTGGATACAAGGTGAGACAGACCGGTTTATCAAGATACTGAACGGTATCCTTCTACGCATATAGAATAATCACCTCACACAATAAACTCGAAAATAATATTTGAGTAATAAATTTCTAGCAGTAGCTTCACTAAATTTGAATTATTATCAAATAAAATAAATTATCTACATGTGGTTTCTACATATTTAAATTACAAAAATTTACTCACTAGACGACTGTTTTCATGGTTTTAATAACTAGAGTTGGCTGAATTCTCATTTAAATTTCCACATCCTTATTTAATTCATTTTATTAATCGTGTCTCTCGTCTGCCGGTTTTGTTCTACTTAATAACGTTTGTGTTTATTCCCATCTAGTTCTGCTTTAAATCGCTTGCCAACTTACTATTAGCACTGATTTTCAAACAAGGCGTTCAGTTCAATACTTAGTCCTTAGTCCGTTTAATTAGAGTTCTTTTTTTTTTTTTTTTTTTTGCTCGATACATTAATTGATATGGAAATGGCTAAGGTTACGGTAATCTACCTTTTATTTGATTAAAATTCATTTATTCGAGCATTCAGCCTTATATCACTTGATTTTTAATTTGTTTAAAATATAATAAATTATTTTAAATCAATAATTTGTATTTTATTTTTCGGGGATAGTAAACAGTGGGCCATACTTAATTTTTTTATTGTATATAATACCTAGGATATAATTTTATTTTGTCACCGGATGCAAAGAACTACACTAAAGCTGTGTGGCAAGCCGCTGGCATTCTCAGACAAAATTAATTTTCTCGGAATGGTTTTCGACCAAAAACTAACATGGAAACATCATATTTCAGAAATAAAAAAGTCTTGCCAAAGTGGATTAAACGTAATGAAAACATTATCAAATAAAAAATGGGGAACCGACGAAACCACATTATTAAATATTTATAAGTCACTTGTTAGATCAAAAATAGATTATGGGGCTATTGTATATGACTCGGCTAAAAAACACGTTACCAATCAACTTGAAATCATTCAAAACACAGCACTTCGGATCGCCACAGGTGCATTTAGAACCACACCCGTTAAGAATCTCCAATGTCTTACAGGAGAACCACCTCTTACCCTACGAAGGAAGTATCTAAGCCTTTCGTATGCATCTTCAGTTGCCAGTAACAAATTCCACCCAGTGTTTCGAAATACATTTACGGACCGGTATCTAGAAGCTTATAAAAAAAAGTAAGTTCGATCCACCTTTCTATGAAAGAGTCCGAAGAAATTTAAAAGATCTGCAACTGCAAATTCCTGACCTCTATCCTTCAAATCTAAAAACTCCCCCTCCCTGGTTAATCATGATTCCCGAGATCAATACGACACTACTCCAATATCACAAATCAGAGACATCACCAAATGTAATCAGACAGTCATTTTTAAAAGAACTCGAGACTTACGGGGAAAGTTTTTGCATTTATACAGATGCCTCCAAATCTGCAAACGACGTAGGAGCAGCATTTGTCACTCCACATGCATCCTTCCAATTTAAATTAAGGTCGGCCACCTCTATATACTCAGCAGAGTTATATGCAATATTACAAGCCCTCATTCATATCAAAAGTACAAAACAGTCTTCCTCCGTCATTATCTCAGATTCTCTAAACTCGTTAACAACAATTGATCAACTATTCACTAAGAACCCTATAGCCTTACTTATCAAGAAAGAACTTGCAGCCTTACAAGAAACTGGTTCCGAAGTCAAATTTATATGGGTTCCATCTCACATGGGAATACAAGGTAATGAAAAAGCAGACCTCCAAGCAAGGGAAGCTTACAAAAACGATCATGCTACAATAGTGTCAAAGACTATTTCCAGTGATATAAAACAGTTCGTCAAAGAAAAAGTGATCAGTGCGTGGCAAAATGAGTGGAATTTATCGGAATCTAAACTAAAAGAAATTAAATCGACAGTGAGTCCGTGGCGCCTAGTGAACTTAAAAAGAGCTGATCAAGTCAAAATCTCTCGACTTCGATTAGGTCATACAAACATTACACATAAGTACCTAATGAATAAGGAAGACATTCCAGTGTGTGAATACTGTCAAATCAACATTACTGTTAAACACCTCCTAACAGAATGTGGAAAATATACAGTCAACAGACAAAATAACAATATTTCAAACAATTTAAAAACAGTATTAGGTGAACATTTAAACATCAAAGACTTAATTAATTTTCTTAAAGATACATCTTTATATAATTTAATCTAATGTAAAAACTAATGTCGCTAATGACCCAAGTGGTTGAAGCGACTATTTTCTTTGTAAATAAAAAAAAAAAAAAAAAAAAAAAAATTTATTTTGTTATTTATTTCGAATATATTTTTATTTAATTTAAACCTGAGTTTTACTGAGTCTGATGTCTAAAAAAGCTACCCGTCACAAAGTGCGTAAAATTCCTCACCTTCTCCTATTCATGCCAAAAGTAAAGCTTTTTCTTTATTTGATGAACGGGTGGATTACAACTTCTTGGCTTAAGTTATATGATGGATGTTGTATTTTATTTTGAAGTATAGGAAAAATATGAAATCAACGACAAATATAAAAAACAATTTCTTTATTTCAAAAAACATTCATAATACTTATGCTTACGTTTAGTAAAATAATAAATTTATTTAGCGTAAATTGTATAAACAGAAGTTCTGTACAAATAAATAATCATCTGGATTACATAAATAGAATGAACATCATATCCCATTATAAACAATTACCAGCAATGTTACGGATCTGTTGACAACATATATAACATTCAAACTATGAGTTTACTAAAGGAAATGGTGCCATTTCTTGAGTAACATTTCAAAATGCGCTACTGATGACTTTTTTTAAGTCTATTGAAAATTGCACACACAAACATTTATTATAGTCATCTCTATATGGAACATCAACATGACATATATTATAGCAAAAAATTGTTGATACTAGCTACACATACATAATGTAGATAATATATTAGAGTATCAATGAACATTAGGGTTCTATCTACAAATAGACGAGTGGAAAATATCAAACATATTTTTAAAAATTTAATATAGTAGGATTTGACGTCCAGTAAAAAGTTGGGCAGAATATTGAAACAGCACAAACCTAATATAGCTTATTTGTCTAACAAACAGCTGTTTATATTTAGATTCACGATTTTTGCTTTTATTTTTTAAGTCGCCTGTAGGTGAAGTGTAAGAACTGTAGCTTTCCGATAGTGTTAGTTTTGCTTGGTCTATGCATTAACTTTTATATTCATAGCGCAAGAATTGATATAGAGAAGTAATGAAGTAACAAAAAATAACAGTTCGATCCGAAAATGAGAGTCCGAGATCTTCACAGTAGAAAAGTTTGAGGAAGGTTGCATACTGTTACCAGCACTAGATAAGCCTTTTACGAATCAGAAGATATTACAGTAAAGCCAAACTTATAAACAATATTAGATATGCAGATAATATCGGTAGATAGTACGCAGGAGCTCCAAAGAATGATAGATAATGTTGTAGAAACATGTTACAAATAATACAAAGACAAAAATAAGAATTATTAGTAAGAACACCAATATAAACGTTTAAATGACAATAAACGAGACATCGTTATAAATAGTGGAGAAAATATGCTATATGGGCTGCAATATTAAGGATATCTGGGATCATAGCTACGACATAAAAATTCGAAAAAGCGGGAAACGGTCTTAGGAAGCTTCTCTGCAACTTATCTTTAAGTAAGTAATAACTAATTTTCTTATAAGTTCTTATATAAGTTTCTTATAAGTAAGTAATAACTTACATATTAAGTAAAAATGCGTATGGTAAAGATAAATCATGGCCAAAAAGGCAAATAGCCATTGCAGTACACTGACAATAAAACCAGAAAGAAAATAGTAGACGAAACACCTGCTTCATCTAAAATAAAAAAGAAACCACATAACTATCCAAGGAGTCAATATAAAATAATTTATTTTACCATTATGAATAAATGAGATGAATATAAATGATTTGGGCATGTTTATAGAGAGGACAAACGTCTTATATCTACCCAAAGAAATTATCATGGAGGCTACAATGAGGGGAGGACCCAGAATAAGCTGGAGAGAAGGCATAGTTGTAGACCCCAGAAAAAGACTTACTGACAATACCTGAAAGAATACAGATGACTAAAACAGAAATCTTCGAATCGGTGCGACGCAAATGCACAAAGCAGATTACGGCGAGGTGAGTTGCTGCGGTCAAGTCAACATGAACATCAATTTCCAAGTTCTTGTGATGCATCTTGTCAGATTGCTTACGATGCCAAGTTGTACTGGCGTAGGGGGTGACTTCGAATAAGAAAACATCAAACTTTTTAATGCTGTATAACTATATAGCTTATGTAAAAAATATCAAACATTTTAATCCAATATAACCCGAGTATAGTGGTCTTCTTCTTAAGGTGCTGTCTTATTTCGAAGGTTGGCGATCATCATGAGCTGTGTTTACTGCTGCTCCAAAACGCTGGTTAGACGAGCAATTAAATCACTCTCTGAGATTGCACAGCCGTGACATTCGTCGCCTTCCAAAGTTACGCTTTTCCAAAA